>NC_064921.1:157838223-158460723 GCF_023897955.1 Schistocerca gregaria | reverse complement strand
CACGCACTGCGCCAAAATGCTCTTTGTATCTTAACAGGTGCACATGGCCGCCCACACTAAATACCTTATTAACGTGCCGTCCACAGGCTGGCAGCGACGGAAAGCTGTCGCCGCAGGGCAGTAAAGTACTGACCATAAGAAACGAAACGGGTACTGAACACACGCGTTCGACAAAGAAACTGCCTTACGAGGTATGAAATGTGGACTGATACAGTTTCACGCACTGCGCCAAAATGCTCTTTGTATCTTAAAAGGTGCACAGGGCCGCCCACACTAAATACCTTATTAATGTGCCGTCCACAGGCTGGCAGCGACGGAAAGCTGTCGGCGCAGGGCAGTAAAGTACTGACCATAAGAAACGAAACGGGTACTGAACACACGCGTTCGACAAAGAAACTGCCTTAGATGGTATGAAATATGGACTGATACAGTTTCACGCCCTGGGCCAGAATGCTCTTTGTATCTTATCAGGTGCACAGGGACGCCCACACTAAATACCTTATTAACGTGCCGTCCACAGGCTGGCAGCGACGGAAAGCTATCGCCGCAGGGCAGTAAAGTACTGACCATAAGAAACGAAACGGGTACTGAACACACGCGTTCGACAAAGAAACTGCCTTAGATGGTATGAAATATGGACTGATACAGTTTCACGCCCTGCGCCAGAATGCTCTTTGTATCTTATCAGGTGCACAGGGACGCCCACACTAAATACCTTATTAACGTGCCGTCCACAGGCTGGCAGCGACGGAAAGCTGTCGCCGCAGGGCAGTAAAGTACTGACAATAAGAAACGAAACGGGTACTGAACACACGCGTTCGACAAAGAAACTGCCTTACGAGGTATGAAATGTGGACTGATACAGTTTCACGCACTGCGCCAAAATGCTCTTTGTATCTAAACAGGTGCACAGGGCCGCCCACACTAAATACCTTATTAACGTGCCGTCCACAGGCTGGCAGCGACGGAAAGCTGTCGGCGCAGGGCAGTAAAGTACTGACCATAAGAAATGAAGCGGGTATGAACACACGCGTTCGACAAACAAACTGCCTTACGAGGTATGAAATGTGGACTGATACAGTTTCACGCACTGCGCCAAAATGCTCTTTGTATCTTAACAGGTGCACATGGCCGCCCACACTAAATACCTTATTAACGTGCCGTCCACAGGCTGGCAGCGACGGAAAGCTGTCGGCGCAGGGCAGTAAAGTACTGACCATAAGAAACGAAGCGGGTACTGAACACACGCGTTCGACAAAGAAACTGCCTTACGAGGTATGAAATGTGGACTGATACAGTTTCACGCACTGCGCCAAAATGCTCTTTGTATCTTAACAGGTGCACATGGCCGCCCACACTAAATACCTTAGTAACGTGCCGTCCACAGGCTGGCAGCGACGGAAAGCTGTCGGCGCAGGGCAGTAAAGTACTGACCATAAGAAACGAAGCGGGTACTGAACACACGCGTTCAACAAAGAAACTGCCTTACGAGGTATGAAATGTGGACTGATACAGTTTCACGCACTGCGCCAAAATGCTCTTTGTATCTTAACAGGTGCACATGGCCGCCCACACTAAATACCTTATTAACGTGCCGTCCCACAGGCTGGCAGCGACGGAAAGCTGTCGCCGCAGGGCAGTAAAGTAGTGACCATAAGAGACGAAACGGGTACTGAACACACGCGTTCGACAAAGAAACTGCCTTACGAGGTATGAAATGTGGACTGATACAGTTTCACGCACTGCGCCAAAATGCTCTTTGTATCTTATAAGGTGCACATGGCCGCCCACACTAAATACCTTATTAACGTGCCGTCCACAGGCTGGCAGCGAGGGAAAGCTGTCGGCGCAGGGCAGTAAAGTACTGACCATAAGAAACGAAGCGGGTACTGAACACACGCGTTCGACAAAGAAACTGCCTTACGAGGTATGAAATGTGGACTGATACAGTTTCACGCACTACGCCAAAATGCTCTTTGTATCTTAACAGGTGCACATGGCCGCCAACACTAAATACCTTATTAACGTGCCGTCCACAGGCTGGCAGCGACGGAAAGCTGTCGGCGCAGGGCAGTAAAGTACTGACCATAAGAAACGAAGCGGGTACTGAACACACGCGTTCGACAAAGAAACTGCCTTACGAGGTATGAAATGTGGACTGATACAGTTTCACGCACTGCGCCAAAATGCTCTTTGTATCTTAACAGGTGCACAGGGACGCCCACACTAAATACCTTATTAACGTGCCGTCCACAGGCTGGCAGCGACGGAAAGCTGTCGGCGCAGGGCAGTAAAGTACTAACCATAAGAAACGAAGCGGGTACTGAACACACGCGTTCGACAAAGAAACTGCCTTACGAGGTATGAAATGTGGACTGATACAGTTTCACGCACTGCGCCAAAATGCTCTTTGTATCTTAAAAGGTGCACATGGCCGCCCACACTAAATACCTTATTAATGTGCCGTCCACAGGCTGGCAGCGACGGAAAGCTGTCGGCGCAGGGCAGTAAAGTACTGACCATAAGAAATGATACGGGTACTGAACACACGCGTTCGACAAAGAAACTGCCTTAGATGGTATGAAATATGGACTGATACAGTTTCACGCCCTGCGCCAGAATGCTCTTTGTATCTTATCAGGTGCACAGGGACGCCCACACTAAATACCTTATTAACGTGCCGTCCACAGGCTGGCAGCGACGGAAAGCTATCGCCGCAGGGCAGTAAAGTACTGACCATAAGAAACGAAACGGGTACTGAACACATGCGTTCGACAAAGAAACTGCCTTAGATGGTATGAAATATGGACTGATACAGTTTCACGCCCTGCGCCAGAATGCTCTTTGTATCTTATCAGGTGCACAGGGACGCCCACACTAAATACCTTATTAACGTGCCGTCCACAGGCTGGCAGCGACGGAAAGCTATCGCCGCAGGGCAGTAATGTACTGACCATAAGAAACGAAACGGGTACTGAACACACGCGTTCGACAAAGAAACTGCCTTAGATGGTATGAAATATGGACTGATACAGTTTCACGTCCTGCACCAGAATGCTCTTTGTATCTTACCAGGTGCACAGGGACGCCCACACTAAATACCTTATTAACGTGCCGTCCACAGGCTGGCAGCGACGGAAAGCTGTCGGCGCAGGGCAGTAAAGTACTGACCATAAGAAACGAAGCGGGTACTGAACACACGCGTTCGACAAAGAAACTGCCTTACGAGGTATGAAATGTGGACTGATACACTTTCACGCACTGCGCCAAAATGCTCTTTGTATCTTAACAGGTGCACATGGCCGCCCACACTAAATACCTTATTAACGTGCCGTCCACAGGCTGGCAGCGACGGAAAGCTGTCGGCGCAGGGCAGTAAAGTACTGACCATAAGAAACGAAGCGGGTACTGAACACACGCGTTCGACAAAGAAACTGCCTTACGAGGTATGAAATGTGGACTGATACAGTTTCACGCACTGCGCCAAAATGCTCTTTGTATCTTAACAGGTGCACAGGGACGCCCACACTAAATACCTTATTAACGTGCCGTCCACAGGCTGGCAGCGACGGAAAGCTGTCGGCGCAGGGCAGTAAAGTACTGACCATAAGAAACGAAGCGGGTACGGAACACACGCGTTCGACAAAGAAACTGCCTTACGAGGTATGAAATGTGGACTGATACAGTTTCACGCACTGCGCCAAAATACTCTTTGTATCTTAACAGGTGCACAGGGCCGCCCACACTAAATACCTTATTAACGTGCTGTCCACAGGCTGGCAGCGACGGAAAGCTGTCGGCGCAGGGCAGTAAAGTACTGACCATAAGAAACGAAGCGGGTACTGAACACACGCGTTCGACAAAGAAACTGCCTTACGAGGTATGAAATGTGGACTGATACAGTTTCACGCACTGCGCCAAAATGCTCTTTGTATCTTAACAGGTGCACATGGCCGCCCACACTAAATACCTTATAAACGTGCCGTCCACAGGCTGGCAGCGACGGAAAGCTGTCGGCGCAGGGCAGTAAAGTACTGACCATAAGAAACGAAGCGGGTACTGAACACTCGCGTTCGACAAAGAAACTGCCTTACGAGGTATGAAATGTGGACTGATACAGTTTCACGCACTGCGCCAAAATGCTCTTTGTATCTTAACAGGTGCACATGGCCGCCCACACTAAATACCTTATTAACGTGCCGTCCACAGGCTGGCAGCGACGGAAAGCTGTCGCCGCAGGTCAGTAAAGTACTGACCATAAGAAACGAAACGGGTACTGAACACACGCGTTCGACAAAGAAACTGCCTTACGAGGTATGAAATGTGGACTGATACAGTTTCACGCACTGCGCCAAAATGCTCTTTGTATCTTATCAGGTGCACATGGCCGCCCACACTAAAGACCTTATTAACGTGCCGTCCACAGGCTGGCAGCGACGGAAAGCTGTCGGCGCAGGGCAGTAAAGTACTGACCATAAGAAACGAAGCGGGTACTGAACACACGCGTTCGACAAAGAAACTGCCTTACGAGGTATGAAATGTGGACTGATACAGTTTCACGCACTACGCCAAAGTGCTCTTTGTATCTTAACAGGTGCACATGGCCGCCCACACTAAATACCTTATTAACGTGCCGTCCACAGGCTGGCAGCGACGGAAGGCTGTCGGCGCAGGGCAGTAAAGTACTGACCATAAGAAACGAAGCGGGTACTGAACACACGCGTTCGACAAAGAAACTGCCTTACGAGGTATGAAATGTGGACCGATACAGTTTCACGCACTGCGCCAAAATGCTCTTTGTATCTTAACAGGTGCACAGGGACGCCCACACTAAATACCTTATTAACGTGCCGTCCACAGGCTGGCAGCGACGGAAAGCTGTCGGCGCAGGGCAGTAAAGTACTGACCATAAGAAACGAAGCGGGTACTGAACACACGCGTTCGACAAAGAAACTGCCTTACGAGGTATGAAATGTGGACTGATACAGTTTCACGCACTGCGCCAAAATGCTCTTTGTATCTTAAAAGGTGCACAGGGCCGCCCACACTAAATACCTTATTAATGTGCCGTCCACAGGCTGGCAGCGACGGAAAGCTGTCGGCGCAGGGCAGTAAAGTACTGACCATAAGAAACGAAACGGGTACTGAACACACGCGTTCGACAAAGAAACTGCCTTAGATGGTATGAAATATGGACTGATACAGTTTCACGCCCTGCGCCAGAATGCTCTTTGTATCTTATCAGGTGCACAGGGACGCCCACACTAAATACCTTATTAACGTGCCGTCCACAGGCTGGCAGCGACGGAAAGCTATCGCCGCAGGGCAGTAAAGTACTGACCATAAGAAACGAAACAGGTACTGAACACACGCGTTCGACAAAGAAACTGCGTTAGATGGTATGAAATATGGACTGATACAGTTTCACGCCCTGCGCCAGAATGCTCTTTGTATCTTATCAGGTGCACAGGGACGCCCACACTAAATACCTTATTAACGTGCCGTCCACAGGCTGGCAGCGACGGAAAGCTGTCGGCGCAGGGCATTAAAGTACTGACCATAAGAAACGAAGCGGGTACTGAACACACGCGTTCGACAAAGAAACTGCCTTACGAGGTATGAAATGTGGACTGATACAGTTTCACGCACTGCGCCAAAATGCTCTTTGTATCTTATCAGGTGCACATGGCCGCCCACACTAAATACCTTATTAACGTGCCGTCCACAGGCTGGCAGCGACGGAAAGCTGTCGGCGCAGGGCAGTAAAGTACTGACCATAAAAAACGAAGCGGGTACTGAACACACGCGTTCGACAAAGAAACTGCCTTACGAGGTATGAAATGTGGACTGATACAGTTTCACGCACTGCGCCAAAATGCTCTTTGTATCTTATCAGGTGCACATGGCTGCCCACACTAAATACCTTATTAACGTGCTGTCCACAGGCTGGCAGCGACGGAAAGCTGTCGGCGCAGGGCAGTAAAGTACTGACCATAAGAAACGAAGCGGGTACTGAACACACGCGTTCGACAAAGAAACTGCCTTACGAGGTATGAAATGTGGACTGATACAGTTTCACGCACTGCGCCAAAATGCTCTTTGTATCTTATCAGGTGCACATGGCCGCCCACACTAAATACCTTATTAACGTGCCGTCCACAGGCTGGCAGCGACGGAAAGCTGTCGGCGCAGGGCAGTAAAGTACTGAACATAAGAAACGAAGCGGGTACTGAACACACGCGTTCAACAAAGAAACTGCCTTACGAGGTATGAAATGTGGACTGATACAGTTTCACGCACTGCGCCAAAATGCTCTTTGTATCTTAACAGGTGCACATGGCCGCCCACACTAAATACCTTATTAATGTGGCGTCCACAGGCTGGCAGCGACGGAAAGCTGTCGGCGCAGGGCAGTAAAGTACTGACCATAAGAAACGAAGCGGGTACTGAACACACGCGTTCGACAAAGAAACTGCCTTACGAGGTATGAAATGTGGACTGATACAGTTTCACGCACTGCGCCAAAATGCTCTTTGTATCTTAAAAGGTGCACAGGGCCGCACACACTAAATACCTTATTATTGTGCCGTCCACAGGCTGGCAGCGACGGAAAGCTGTCGGCGCAGGGCAGTAAAGTACTGACCATAAGAAACGAAACGGGTACTGAACACACGCGTTCGACAAAGAAACTGCCTTAGATGGTATGAAATATGGACTGATACAGTTTCACGCCCTGGGCCAGAATGCTCTTTGTATCTTATCAGGTGCACAGGGACGCCCACACTAAATACCTTATTAACGTGCCGTCCACAGGCTGGCAGCGACGGAAAGCTATCGCCGCAGGGCAGTAAAGTACTGACCATAAGAAACGAAACGGGTACTGAACACACGCGTTCGACAAAGAAACTGCCTTACGAGGTATGAAATGTGGACTGATACAGTTTCACGCACTGCGCCAAAATGCTCTTTGTATCTTAACAGGTGCACAGGGACGCCCACACTAAATACCTTATTAACGTGCCGTCCACAGGCTGGCAGCGACGGAAAGCTGTCGGCGCAGGGCAGTAAAGTACTGACCATAAGAAACGAAGCGGGTACTGAACACACGCGTTCCACAAAGAAACTGCCTTACGAGGTATGAAATGTGGACTGATACAGTTTCACGCACTGCGCCAAAATGCTCTTTGTATCTTAAAAGGTGCACAGGGCCGCCCACACTAAATACCTTATTAATGTGCCGTCCACAGGCTGGCAGCGACGGAAAGCTGTCGGCGCAGGGCAGTAAAGTACTGACCATAAGAAACGAAACGGGTTCTGAACACACGCGTTCGACAAAGAAACTGCCTTAGATGGTATGAAATATGGACTGATACAGTTTCACGCCCTGCGCCAGAATGCTCTTTGTATCTTATCAGGTGCACAGGGACGCCCACACTAAATACCTTATTAACGTGCCGTCCACAGGCTGGCAGCGACGGAAAGCTATCGCCGCAGGGCAGTAAAGTACTGACCATAAGAAACGAAACAGGTACTGAACACACGCGTTCGTCAAAGAAACTGCCTTAGATGGTATGAAATATGGACTGATACAGTTTCACGCCCTGCGCCAGAATGCTCTTTGTATCTTATCAGGTGCACAGGGACGCCCACACTAAATACCTTATTAACGTGCCGTCCACAGGCTGGCAGCGACGGAAAGCTATCGCCGCAGGGCAGTAAAGTACTGACCATAACAAACGAAACGGGTACTGAACACACGCGTTCGACAAAGAAACTGCCTTAGATGGTATGAAATATGGACTGATACAGTTTCACGTCCTGCACCAGAATGCTCTTTGTATCTTATCAGGTGCACAGGGACGCCCACACTAAATACCTTATTAACGTGCCGTCCACAGGCTGGCAGCGACGGAAAGCTGTCGGCGCAGGGCAGTAAAGTACTGACCATAAGAAACGAAGCGGGTACTGAACACACGCGTTCGACAAAGAAACTGCCTCACGAGGTATGAAATGTGGACTGATACAGTTTCACGCACTGCGCCAGAATGCTCTTTGTATCTTATCAGGTGCACAGGGACGCCCACACTAAATACCTTATTAATGTGCCGTCCACAGGCTGGCAGCGACGGAAAGCTGTCGGCGCAGGGCAGTAAAGTACTGACCATAAGAAACGAAGCGGGTACTGAACACACGCATTCGACAAATAAACTGCCTTACGAGGTATGAAATGTGGACTGATACAGTTTCACGCACTGCGCCAAAATGCTGTTTGTATCTTAACAGGTGCACAGGGACGCCCACACTAAATACCTTATTAACGTGCCGTCCACAGGCTGGCAGTGACGGAAAGCTATCGCCGCAGGGTAGTAAAGTACTGACCATAAGAAACGAAACGGGTACTGAACACACGCGTTCGACAAAGAAACTGCCTTACGAGGTATGAAATGTGGACTGATACAGTTTCACGAACTACGCGATAATGCTCTTTGTATCTTATCAGGTGTACAGGGCCTCCCACACTAAATATCTTATTAACGTGCCGTCCACAGGCTGGCAGCGACCGAAAGCTATCGCCGCAGGGCAGTAAAATACTGACCATAAGATAGGAAACGGGTACTGAACACACGCGTTCGACAAAGTAACTGCCTTACGAGGTATGAAATGTGGACTGATACAGCTACTCGCACTGCGCCAAAATGCTCTTTCTATCTTAACAGGTGCACAGGGCCGCCCACACTAAATACCTTATTAACGTGCCGTCCACAGGCTGGCAGCGACGGAAAGCTGTCGGCGCAGGGCAGTAAAATACTGACACTTAAGATAGGAAACGGGTACTGAACACACGCGTTCGACAAAGTAACTGCCTTA
This sequence comes from Schistocerca gregaria, assembly GCF_023897955.1. NCBI lineage: Eukaryota > Metazoa > Arthropoda > Insecta > Orthoptera > Acrididae > Schistocerca > Schistocerca gregaria. The sequence goes on along the minus strand of NC_064921.1, from coordinate 158,451,855 downwards.
CGAGGTATGAAATGTGGACTGATACAGCTACTCGCACTGCGCCAAAATGCTCTTTCTATCTTAACAGGTGCACAGGGCCGCCCACACTAAATACCTTATTAACGTGCCGTCCACAGGCTGGCAGCGACGGAAAGCTGTCGGCGCAGGGCAGTAAAATACTGACACTTAAGATAGGAAACGGGTACTGAACACACGCGTTCGACAAAGAAACTGCCTTACGAGGTATGAAATGTGGACTGATACAGTTTCTCGCACTCCGCCAAAATGCTCTTTGTATCTTAACAGGTGCACATGGCCGCCCACGCTAAATACCTTATTAACGTGCCGTCCACAGGCTGGCAGCGACGGAAAGCTGTCGGCGCAGGGCAGTAAAGTACTGACCATAAGAAACGAAGCGGGTACTGAACACACGCGTTCGACAAAGAAACTGCCTTACGAGGTATGAAATGTGGACTGATACAGTTTCACGCACTGCGCCAAAATGCTCTTTGTATCTTAAAAGGTGCACAGGGCCGCCCACACTAAATACCTTATTAATGTGCCGTCCACAGGCTGGCAGCGACGGAAAGCTGTCGGCGCAGGGCAGTAAAGTACTGACCATAAGAAACGAAACGGGTACTGAACACACGCGTTCGACAAAGAAACTGCCTTAGATGGTATGAAATATGGACTGATACAGTTTCACGCCCTGCGCCAGAATGCTCTTTGTATCTTATCAGGTGCACAGGGACGCCCACACTAAATACCTTATTAACGTGCCGTCCACAGGCTGGCAGCGACGGAAAGCTATCGCCGCAGGGCAGTAAAGTACTGACCATAAGAAACGAAACGGGTACTGAACACACGCGTTCGACAAAGAAACTGCCTTAGATGGTATGAAATATGGACTGATACAGTTTCACGCCCTGCGCCAGAATGCTCTTTGTATCTTATCAGGTGCACAGGGACGCCCACACTAAATACCTTATTAACGTGCCGTCCACAGGCTGGCAGCGACGGAAAGCTATCGCCGCAGGGCAGTAAAGTACTGACCATAAGAAACGAAACGGGTACTGAACACACGCGTTCGACAAAGAAACTGCCTTAGATGGTATGAAATATGGACTGATACAGTTTCACGCCCTGCACCAGAATGCTCTTTGTATCTTATCAGGTGCACAGGGACGCCCACACTAAATACCTTATTAACGTGCCGTCCACAGGCTGGCAGCGACGGAAAGCTGTCGGCGCAGGGCAGTAAAGTACTGACCATAAGAAACGAAGCGGGTACTGAACACACGCGTTCGACAAAGAAACTGCCTTACGAGGTATGAAATGTGGACTGATACAGTTTCACGCACTGCGCCAAAATGCTCTTTGTATCTTAAAAGGTGCACAGGGCCGCACACACTAAATACCTTATTATTGTGCCGTCCACAGGCTGGCAGCGACGGAAAGCTGTCGGCGCAGGGCAGTAAAGTACTGACCATAAGAAACGAAACGGGTACTGAACACACGCGTTCGACAAAGAAACTGCCTTAGATGGTATGAAATATGGACTGATACAGTTTCACGCCCTGGGCCAGAATGCTCTTTGTATCTTATCAGGTGCACAGGGACGCCCACACTAAATACCTTATTAACGTGCCGTCCACAGGCTGGCAGCGACGGAAAGCTATCGCCGCAGGGCAGTAAAGTACTGACCATAAGAAACGAAACGGGTACTGAACACACGCGTTCGACAAAGAAACTGCCTTACGAGGTATGAAATGTGGACTGATACAGTTTCACGCACTGCGCCAAAATGCTCTTTGTATCTTAACAGGTGCACAGGGACGCCCACACTAAATACCTTATTAACGTGCCGTCCACAGGCTGGCAGCGACGGAAAGCTGTCGGCGCAGGGCAGTAAAGTACTGACCATAAGAAACGAAGCGGGTACTGAACACACGCATTCGACAAATAAACTGCCTTACGAGGTATGAAATGTGGACTGATACAGTTTCACGCACTGCGCCAAAATGCTCTTTGTATCTTAAAAGGTGCACAGGGCCGCCCACACTAAATACCTTATTAATGTGCCGTCCACAGGCTGGCAGCGACGGAAAGCTGTCGGCGCAGGGCAGTAAAGTACTGACCATAAGAAACGAAACGGGTTCTGAACACACGCGTTCGACAAAGAAACTGCCTTAGATGGTATGAAATATGGACTGATACAGTTTCACGCCCTGCGCCAGAATGCTCTTTGTATCTTATCAGGTGCACAGGGACGCCCACACTAAATACCTTATTAACGTGCCGTCCACAGGCTGGCAGCGACGGAAAGCTATCGCCGCAGGGCAGTAAAGTACTGACCATAAGAAACGAAACAGGTACTGAACACACGCGTTCGACAAAGAAACTGCCTTAGATGGTATGAAATATGGACTGATACAGTTTCACGCCCTGGGCCAGAATGCTCTTTGTATCTTATCAGGTGCACAGGGACGCCCACACTAAATACCTTATTAACGTGCCGTCCACAGGCTGGCAGCGACGGAAAGCTATCGCCGCAGGGCAGTAAAGTACTGACCATAACAAACGAAACGGGTACTGAACACACGCGTTCGACAAAGAAACTGCCTTAGATGGTATGAAATATGGACTGATACAGTTTCACGTCCTGCACCAGAATGCTCTTTGTATCTTATCAGGTGCACAGGGACGCCCACACTAAATACCTTATTAACGTGCCGTCCACAGGCTGGCAGCGACGGAAAGCTGTCGGCGCAGGGCAGTAAAGTACTGACCATAAGAAACGAAGCGGGTACTGAACACACGCGTTCGACAAAGAAACTGCCTCACGAGGTATGAAATGTGGACTGATACAGTTTCACGCACTGCGCCAAAATGCTCTTTGTATCTTAACAGGTGCACATGGCCGCCCACACTAAATACCTTATTAACGTGCCGTCCACAGGCTGGCAGCGACGGAAAGCTGTCGGCGCAGGGCAGTAAAGTACTGACCATAAGAAACGAAGCGGGTACTGAACACACGCATTCGACAAATAAACTGCCTTACGAGGTATGAAATGTGGACTGATACAGTTTCACGCACTGCGCCAAAATGCTGTTTGTATCTTAACAGGTGCACAGGGACGCCCACACTAAATACCTTATTAACGTGCCGTCCACAGGCTGGCAGTGACGGAAAGCTGTCGGCGCAGGGCAGTAAAGTACTGACCATAAGAAACGAAACGGGTACTGAACACACGCGTTCGACAAAGAAACTGCCTTAGATGGTATGAAATATGGACTGATACAGTTTCACGCCCTGCGCCAGAATGCTCTTTGTATCTTATCAGGTGCACAGGGACGCCCACACTAAATACCTTATTAATGTGCCGTCCACAGGCTGGCAGCGACGGAAAGCTATCGCCGCAGGGTAGTAAAGTACTGACCATAAGAAACGAAACGGGTACTGAACACACGCGTTCGACAAAGAAACTGCCTTACGAGGTATGAAATGTGGACTGATACAGTTTCACGAACTACGCGATAATGCTCTTTGTATCTTATCAGGTGTACAGGGCCTCCCACACTAAATATCTTATTAACGTGCCGTCCACAGGCTGGCAGCGACCGAAAGCTATCGCCGCAGGGCAGTAAAATACTGACCATAAGATAGGAAACGGGTACTGAACACACGCGTTCGACAAAGTAACTGCCTTACGAGGTATGAAATGTGGACTGATACAGCTACTCGCACTGCGCCAAAATGCTCTTTCTATCTTAACAGGTGCACAGGGCCGCCCACACTAAATACCTTATTAACGTGCCGTCCACAGGCTGGCAGCGACGGAAAGCTGTCGGCGCAGGGCAATAAAATACTGACACTTAAGATAGGAAACGGGTACTGAACACACGCGTTCGACAAAGAAACTGCCTTACGAGGTATGAAATGTGGACTGATACAGTTTCTCGCACTCCGCCAAAATGCTCTTTGTATCTTAACAGGTGCACATGGCCGCCCACGCTAAATACCTTATTAACGTGCCGTCCACAGGCTGGCAGCGACGGAAAGCTGTCGGCGCAGGGCAGTAAAGTACTGACCATAAGAAACGAAGCGGGTACTGAACACACGCGTTCGACAAAGAAACTGCCTTACGAGGTATGAAATGTGGACTGATACAGTTTCACGCACTGCGCCAAAATGCTCTTTGTATCTTAAAAGGTGCACAGGGCCGCCCACACTAAATACCTTATTAATGTGCCGTCCACAGGCTGGCAGCGACGGAAAGCTGTCGGCGCAGGGCAGTAAAGTACTGACCATAAGAAACGAAACGGGTACTGAACACACGCGTTCGACAAAGAAACTGCCTTAGATGGTATGAAATATGGACTGATACAGTTTCACGCCCTGCGCCAGAATGCTCTTTGTATCTTATCAGGTGCACAGGGACGCCCACACTAAATACCTTATTAACGTGCCGTCCACAGGCTGGCAGCGACGGAAAGCTATCGCCGCAGGGCAGTAAAGTACTGACCATAAGAAACGAAACGGGTACTGAACACACGCGTTCGACAAAGAAACTGCCTTAGATGGTATGAAATATGGACTGATACAGTTTCACGCCCTGCGCCAGAATGCTCTTTGTATCTTATCAGGTGCACAGGGACGCCCACACTAAATACCTTATTAACGTGCCGTCCACAGGCTGGCAGCGACGGAAAGCTATCGCCGCAGGGCAGTAAAGTACTGACCATAAGAAACGAAACGGGTACTGAACACACGCGTTCGACAAAGAAACTGCCTTAGATGGTATGAAATATGGACTGATACAGTTTCACGCCCTGCACCAGAATGCTCTTTGTATCTTATCAGGTGCACAGGGACGCCCACACTAAATACCTTATTAACGTGCCGTCCACAGGCTGGCAGCGACGGAAAGCTGTCGGCGCAGGGCAGTAAAGTACTGACCATAAGAAACGAAGCGGGTACTGAACACACGCGTTCGACAAAGAAACTGCCTTACGAGGTATGAAATGTGGACTGATACAGTTTCACGCACTGCGCCAAAATGCTCTTTGTATCTTAACAGGTGCACATGGCCGCCCACACTAAATACCTTATTAACGTGCCTTCCACAGGCTGGCAGCGACGGAAAGCTGTCGGCGCAGGGCAGTAAAGTACTGACCATAAGAAACGAAGCGGGTACTGAACACACGCATTCGACAAAGAAACTGCCTTACGAGGTATGAAATGTGGACTGATACAGTTTCACGCACTGCGCCAAAATGCTCTTTGTATCTTATCAGGTGCACAGGGACGCCCACACTAAATACCTTAGTAACGTGCCGTCCACAGGCTGGCAGCGACGGAAAGCTATCGCCGCAGGGCAGTAAAGTACTGACCATAAGAATCGAAACGGGTACTGAACACACGCGTTCGACAAAGAAACTGCCTTAGATGGTATGAAATATGGACTGATACAGTTTCACGCCCTGCGCCAGAATGCTCTTTGTATCTTATCAGGTGCACAGGGACGCCCACACTAAATACCTTATTAACGTGCCGTCCACAGGCTGGCAGCGACGGAAAGCTATCGCCGCAGGGCAGTAAAGTACTGACCATAAGAAACGAAACGGGTACTGAACACACGCGTTCGACAAAGAAACTGCCTTAGATGGTATGAAATATGGACTGATACAGTTTCACGCCCTGCACCAGAATGCTCTTTGTATCTTATCAGGTGCACAGGGTTGCCCACACTAAATACCTTATTAACGTGCCGTCCACAGGCTGGCAGCGACGGAAAGCTGTCGGCGCAGGGCAGTAAAGTACTGACCATAAGAAACGAAACGGGTACTGAACACACGCGTTCGACAAAGAAACTGCCTTACGAGGTATGAAATGTGGACTGATACAGTTTCACGCACTGCGCCAAAATGCTCTTTGTATCTTAACAGGTGCACATGGCCGCCCACACTAAATACCTTATTAACGTGCCGTCCACAGGCTGGCAGCGACGAAAAGCTGTCGGCGCAGGGCAGTAAAGTACTGACCATAAGAAACGAAGCGGGTACTGAACACACGCGTTCGACAAAGAAACTGCCTTACGAGGTATGAAATGTGGACTGATACAGTTTCACGCACTGCGCCAAAATGCTCTTTGTATCTTAACAGGTGCACATGGCCGCCCACACTAAATACCTTATTAACGTGCCGTCCACAGGCTGGCAGCGACGGAAAGCTGTCGGCGCTGGGCAGTAAAGTACTGACCATAAGAAACGAAGCGGGTACTGAACACACGCGTTCAACAAAGAAACTGCCTTACGAGGTATGAAATGTGGACTGATACAGTTTCACGCACTGCGCCAAAATGCTCTTTGTATCTTAACAGGTGCACATGGCCGCCCACACTAAATACCTTATTAACGTGCCGTCCACAGGCTGGCAGCGACGGAAAGCTGTCGCCGCAGGGCAGTAAAGTACTGACCATAAGAAACGAAACGGGTACTGAACACACGCGTTCGACAAAGAAACTGCCTTACGAGGTATGAAATGTGGACTGATACAGTTTCACGAACTACGCGATAATGCTCTTTGTATCTTATCAGGTGTACAGGGCCTCCCACACTAAATATCTTATTAACGTGCCGTCCACAGGCTGGCAGCGACCGAAAGCTATCGCCGCAGGGCAGTAAAATACTGACCATAAGATAGGAAACGGGTACTGAACACACGCGTTCGACAAAGTAACTGCCTTACGAGGTATGAAATGTGGACTGATACAGCTACTCGCACTGCGCCAAAATGCTCTTTCTATCTTAACAGGTGCACAGGGCCGCCCACACTAAATACCTTATTAACGTACCGTCCACAGGCTGGCAGCGACGGAAAGCTGTCGGCGCAGGGCAGTAAAATACTGACACTTAAGATAGGAAACGGGTACTGAACACACGCGTTCGACAAAGAAACTGCCTTACGAGGTATGAAATGTGGACTGATACAGTTTCTCGCACTCCGCCAAAATGCTCTTTGTATCTTAACAGGTGCACATGGCCGCCCACACTAAATACCTTATTAACGTGCCGTCCACAGGCTGGCAGCGACGGAAAGCTGTCGGCGCAGGGCAGTAAAGTACTGACCATAAGAAACGAAGCGGGTACTGAACACACGCGTTCGACAAAGAAACTGCCTTACGAGGTATGAAATGTGGACTGATACAGTTTCACGCACTGCGCCAAAATGCTCTTTGTATCTTAAAAGGTGCACAGGGCCGCCCACACTAAATACCTTATTAACGTGCCGTCCACAGGCTGGCAGCGACGGAAAGCTGTCGGCGCTGGGCAGTAAAGTACTGACCATAAGAAACGAAGCGGGTACTGAACACACGCGTTCAACAAAGAAACTGCCTTACGAGGTATGAAATGTGGACTGATACAGTTTCACGCACTGCGCCAAAATGCTCTTTGTATCAGTCCTACCCCTAAATTACTTTCTCTCACAATAACAAATTTTTAAATTACAGTACCAGTAGTTCAAAAGAAAAAGTCTATTTGTACGCTGAAGATAATTTTTTTTATTGGTCTTGTACACTCAGACGCGTACCGACTTAGTTACAAGGCATCTTCAACGAAAAAAAAAACCCTGTTACATCTCAGGACACCCAAAGAAAAGTTCTTGTAACTAAGACGAAACGCGTCTGAGAGAACAAGATAAACAAAGAAATTTATTGAGCGGTATGCACACGGCATTTTTCTTTTGAACTACCACAATTTATATACAGCTGCTGTGAAAATGGTAAGCTCAAGAAAGTTGTTAACATCGCCCCATACATTTTCATCTCCGAAAGCGTCTTCTTCTTTTTCCTGGCCTTGATCCTGCATCTGTGCGTAGTTAGCTTGTAAATTTGGTACGGTTATGTAAGAGGTATAGCGAAGTCCGATGCTGGTACGAAACTTAAGTATCTGTCTAGTGTCATCCATGTGAGAATGTTTCCGAGATGTTTGTGACTTGTGTACAGCCGAATAACTATATGAAGGCTGGCTGGCACGTAAGCTCCCTTCTTTAACCCGCTGGGCAGATTCGAACCCAGGCTGACGCTCTTCCTTAGATCCTGACTTACACTCAATAAGCAATTCATTAAAACCAGTCCTTGCCTTATTTAAATTGATAGATATTCACGTCCTCAGTGTAATGACAGTAGATGTGTGAATGTATGGATGAATTTTATTGATATTAAAACATTGGGCACTCGAGCAGGATCACTTCCCATACTACCATCCCAACAAACTCTTGTCAGTACAGATGGTCAGATGTTGGGACCCCAGTGCGACAATAATTCACAAAAAATGTTTGAAAATGTTTATTGTACATCACTCTTAAGGTTACAAAAATGCCGTATAAGATATTACCAAAATACTCTGCGAGTATATACGTATACCAGAACAGTTCGAAGGAAATAGAACCTCATTTTGGTCGAATGTGAGCGGGAGCTGCATGGTAGGCTGTTGTTCTGATTTTGATAAGAAGAACGTTATTGCTATTTTTACTTTCAAGATGCAGTGGTAAGACAATGGTCTCCTGATCCGGAGGTCGACGGTTCACATACCCTTCCGACCATCCACATTGAGGTCTTCTGCAGGTTCCCCAAATTTCTTTAGGCAAATGTGTGTTTCCTTACTGGATGCAAGACACTTTTCCAGAGGTATCCCAACAAGCACGTATTTCCACAGCTTCCCAAGCGTTCGTTTTTTAGAGTGACCCCTCTGTTTTTATACGGTAAGACAAATTCCAACGGTTTTTGAGTTCAGATAGGCTTGGATTCTTTCTCGACAACAGGAAAACTAAATGGTTTCCACGCTTAGTGTAGTATACCACATTGAGTCCCATGCTAAAGCGCTAATTTTACAACCGTTATATTTATTGTGGTCATTTGCAGTTTTGTTAGCGGAGCAGTGTTCAATTGTAATAAATATACCAAGTGACAGGAAACCCGTAAACGAAATATTGGTTGCACTCTGTAATGGTATTGACGAACAGTTAATTTTTCTTTCCCTTGATTCTCTATTTATTATATATAAGTCACATCTCGGCATAAGCGCCAATGTGATGATAAGGTAACAACCATCCTCACCTCTTGATGGTGTGTGAAACTATTTCAAATTCTGTATTGTCTGTGCAACCTTTTAATTTTATTTTTCATTATTTTTCTATAATATAAAATCAGCTTTATTATTAAATATTAAAACATGCAAATAATATACACTTAAACGCCAAAGAAACTGCTATAGACATGCGTATTCAAATACAGAGATATGTAAAGAGGCAGAATATGGCGCTGAGGTCGGCAACGCCTATATAAGACAACAAGTGTTTGGCGCAGTTATTAGATCGATTACTGCTGCTACAATGGCAGTTCATCAAGATTTAAGTGAGTCTTAATGTGGTGTTATAGTCGGCGCACGAGCGATGGAATATAGCATCTCCGAGGTAACGATGAAGTGCGGATTTCCTGTACGACCATTTCACGTGTGTTCCGTGAATATCAGCAATCAGGTAAAACATCAAATCTCCAACATCGCTGCGTCTGGAAAAAGATCCTGCATGAACAGGACCAACGATGACTGAAGAGAACCGTTCAGTTTGACAGAAGGGCAGCGCTTCCGAAAAACGCTGCAGATTTCAAAGCTGGGCCATCAACGAGTGTCTGTGCGCGAACCAGTCAACGATACATCGATATGAACTTTCGGAGCTGAAGGCCCACTCGTGTACCCTTGATAAATGCACAACACAAAGCCTTACACCTCGCCTGGGCCGTCAGCATCGACATTGTACTGTTGGTGACTGGAAACATGTTACCTGGTCGGACGGGTCTCTTTTCAAATTGTATCGAGCGGATGGACGTGTACGGGTATGAAAACAATCTAATGTATCCATGGAACCTGCATGTCAGCAGGGGACTGCTCAAGCTGGTGGAGGCCCTGTAATGGTGTGGGGCGTGTGCACTCGGATTGATATGGAACCCTGATACGTCTAGATACGATTCTGACATGTGACACGTACGTAAGCATCCTGTCTGATCACCTGCATCCATTCATGTCAATTGTGCATTCCGACGGACTTTGGCAATTCCAGCAGGACAATGCGACACCCCACAAGTCCAGAATGGCTTAAGGAACACTCTTCTGAGTTTAAACACTTTCACTGGCCACCAAACTCCCCAGACATGAACATTTTTGAACATACCTGGGATGCTTTGCAACGTGCTGTTCAGAAGAGATCTCCACCCCTCGTACTCTTACGGATTTATGGACAACCGTGCAGGATTCATGGTGTCAGTCCTCTCCAGCATTACTCCAGATAGTAGTAGAGTCCATGCCACGTCTTGCTGCGGTACTTCTGCGTGCTCATGGGGGCCCTGCACGATGTTAGGCAGGTGTACGAATTCCTTTGGCTCATCAGTGTAATACATAGTATGAGACACAGTACACATTTGTAAAGATTTTATTATCACTGAGAGACAAAGACATTAATTGATGTTGAGCCACACGACATACACTACCTGATTATGAGCATCCGGATACTTATCAATGGGCATTAATACGGGATGCGTTCACTCTTCGCTGTCTTATGGTTTCAGCTCGGTTGTGTAAATTTCCAGTGAGCTGTCTGATAGTCTGAGGAGGGATCGCAGCATATTTTTCCTCCTTCCTGCGTCCGTTGAAACGGCAGAGCATTTGGACGTGCTGCGTTGGTTCTGTCCTGGGAGTCGTAGCGCACCAGAAATTGAGTATTGATTGTCAACAGATTTTATGAAGTTTAATTGAATTCAATTTCATTATTCTTGTTAATTATACCAGCCGTATGTTTGGGGGGTTTCCCGCCATTGATTCTCGTCTCTCCATCCACGGGAAAGTGGTAATATTAGAAAGGGTTGTCTGTTTGTCCCCTTTTGAGGACGAAAGGGGGGGGGGGGCAGTAAGAGTAAATCTGTGGTTCGGATTGCTTCTTTCCCCTCCCAGCTTACCTACGGGTTTATTCGACTGTTAGCCTCTGTCATGTATGTGAAAGTCTAAGGCACCAATGGCTGTATTGTTTAAAATGCAAGGCACTAAGACCTGATCCATTCTCTCGCCTGCTATAACTAGTCTTACTAGACTCACGTGTAAAAAGTACTCAAAGAAAGAAGAAAAATTCCTTTTGCTTTATGGTAAGAACTAGTCAATTGCATAACGAATTCCTGCTCATCTGGAAGCTGTAACTTAATTAAATTTGTGTTTATGTATATTTGGCTATCAAGCAAGGTTGTTAATGTAGGCCGTATTGGATTTTTTTACATTGTTTCTTGACAGCAAAACTGTTGTGTGTTTTTCCAATTCAATACCTTTTAAGGCTTTTACTCAACATGCTTATGTGTATTATACAGGTAGTTGGTTATTAGTGTGTTTTCTTGCCATCCAAAATTTTGCCATTTCATTACGGGTAGAATGGTTCAAATGGCTCTAAGCACTATGGGACTTAACATCTAGGGTCATCAGTCCGCTAGAACATAGAACTACTTAAACCTAACTAACCTAAGGATATCACACAACACCCCGTCATCACTAGGCAGCCTTACGGGTAGAAATTGTTGCCTTGAAAGGAGAATGTTGTAAAAGTTCGCAAGTCCTACCTTGCGAGCATGTGAGTTTGCCGTAAGTTAACTGCCAGAAATTTATATAATTTGTTTTTTTATATGTATTTTGGAAGTGTTAATGTTGTTAACTGTGTTCCCCCCCCCCCCCCCCCCCCCCCCGTGGGCATGACCCATGCGTTTTGGTTTTTCTATTTTGAGAGCTTTTGTAAACAGGATTGTCTATATATGTTGCAGACAAGTTAGATTCTGCGCCATTTAATGAGCCTGAGGGAGGCTGTTGTGGAAGGCCGTAGCTACGGCTGTTGTAACCAAATGGGAAATTTGTCTGCCCAAAATTGAAGTCATACAGTCAAATTGTATTCAATTATTAATGGAGTGTAATTCACCTGTAATTTAGCTGCGCTTGAAATATTATACAGCGTCGCGTTCTGTACGTTAAACTCCTTGCTGTACTTCCCTTTTGCTGGCGTGAAATTTTTATAATAATTTAAAAGTCCTTTCTTATCGTAAATTGTGACTTATTCGTTAATAGATAGTTTTTTTTTAAATGTCCTAAAGTGTTGCACCAAATTTGAATAAAGAGGGTTACTGAAAATTATGTGTAATTTCACCAGTTATTCCTTGGCACCTACTTCCTCTTTACATTGTGTTAATTGTGATTAATAACCTTTGGTGAACCAGCAGTAATTTTACGGTTCAGTTGTGAACGATTTTCATTTCAATATGAACTATTGTGAGTGCTCTCGGGGTTTTAAATTTTATTTTACGCATCATGATAAAATTATTTCTGCAGTAAAATATTGAAACAGTGAAAGAATTTACAGTTACATCGATATGATACGATAATTTCCATTAGCGCCACTTACATTCATTACTGCAATAACGCATTAAAATCATTTTGAACGACCACATTTTGATTTATGGATACTGCACTGAAAATTCGTCACGGTCAGTTCACTGTACTGCACTAGCACCGGAGTAATTTCCACAGTATCTTGGTTTCAGCATTTATACTATTATTTTTTGTGCATGCTTAATATTAATGTACTGTACATATGAGTGTGAGTGTGTGTGTGTGTGTGTGTGTGTGTGTGTGTGTGTGAGAGAGAGAGAGAGAAAGGGGGGGGGAGGAGGGGGATAGACAATCTCACCCAGAAGAAGGTCGCTGCAATCGTGGTCGAAACGATGGTTTTTCTCCAGCAGCAGTAGTTTTTTACATTATGACGTGGTACCATACCCAGAAAACTTTTATGTCAATAATAGTTGTTACTATAAATGATTGACCATTCATTACTTACTACACACGAAGGCCGCATAACACCTCACAAATCTATCAAGAATACCAGCTACAGTTCAAACGGAACTTGTCGCACCGTTCCATATTTTTCTCCTTAAATTAAGAGAGGGTTTTTACTCTGCAGAAATAAATCAGTTGGTAACAAGTTGGAGAGAATGGACCAAACGGCGTCTGTTTATTTATTTATTTATTTATTTAATTTATTTAGTGTGTGCCACATTTCTCTGCATCCTTTCTCCTTGTGCAACCTGGGATGTACGAATGAGAAATTGTGTGAAGTAGCAGAGAGCTATAGTCAGAGGTTGTAGCATTGCGTGAGTAGAATGGTTCCGTAATAGGGTAGTATCAATCCCTCAAGGCAAACAAGTTTGGCAAAGACAAAGTGTGCAAGTCAGGTCAGTAGGGTCGCAAAATTTGAATAAATTTCAGTAAGAACTTTGCTTTTGTGCCTTGGTCAGGCACGCTCCGTGAGCCTCAAGCTCACGGTCGTATTAGTGCTCTGAGCGTAACAGAAGTTAACTCATTCAATGTATTTTAAAATGTTGTTTCTCTCGCGGTGATATTTTGGGGGATTTTTTTTATTTCTGATGTGTTTTCTTTGTGTATTTGGGTTCCCGCCACGTGGTCGGTTGGAGCCACCGCCACATTAGTAAAGCGCAGTTTCGTTCCAAAAACGTACAGTAGCTTCATTACAGTTTCGTTTAGCTCAATGCCGAAATAGTAAATCTGTGCAAAGAATAAGAACTCCGAATCACGAAATGAGCGCGTATTCACTTTAGAGCGAAACTGTGTCAACGGTGGTTAATAGGAAGGTGGGCCAGATCAATTGATACAAGGTACGAGTAAATAATTATACGGTAGTGCGTGAATGTGAGATAGGGAAGAAATAATCTTGTGTGTGTCAGATTTTTGTATTTCTGTTGGCTACCGCAACTTGGCCATGTGTGTGAACTAGAATCAAGATGATAATTAATAATTGTTTCTTGCGTCACCCAATAACAATTTGATTTGATTATAATGAAGCATTATATATTAAAAGAGAAGGGACTGTGGCAGCAATGAAAAAAAAAGCTGAAAACGAATGTTTAGGATAAAGTAATAAATGTATTCCTGCAAAAGTTCATTCAGCACAGGATGTAAGTCTCATTACTGATCGACAACCTACACCATAAATGTACATAATGTTTATTCTTGAGTTAGCAGATGTATTGTTTCGGGAGATATAAAGGACATGATATTGCAATCAAGAGAAATAAAGCCATTTATCGTCAGTAACATGAATGAATCTGACTTCTTAGATCTCAGCAAATACGCAGAGTGTGATATTAACACAGCAAATCTAAACACATACAAAGTAAGCTGGATATGGTTGGACAACCATAAGAGTCATGACCAGGAGAAGCTGAAAGACGTGCTTTTCATTCTCATTCACTATGCACTCCTTTCATACTTTATTCGTTTTCCAGTTATGTCATCATTTTACAATTGTAATGGGATGCCTATGAGACTAGACGATTTTCTGTAGCAATATTACACTGGACAGTGAGGGAGGATGGGCGCAGGATATTCTTCGTTATTTGCGAACCCAATTTAGCAGTCTCCCAGGAATGTCGATGATTGCTTCCCTTTTCGCTCGTTGATCGTTGCTATAGGGAGCATGTGGGACAAGTTTGAATGCTACAGGATGGCGCACGAAATGTGTTACCAATTGTTTCTTTCACAGTTTACGACGCACATTAGATATCCCGCTCGGATCTCTACAACAGTACCAGCAGAGGTTGGAGAAACAAATGAGCTACAAAATGACGTGTAATTCACGATACTGCATCTCGGAGACTAGTAAGCTGCAATGGCTGACAGTGGAAGACTGACGACACAGCAACGATCGGCAATTGTGTTACTTTTTCAAGAAACGAAAAGCCTTGTTATGACTCAGAGGCATTTTCGACAACAGTTTAACACACGATGGGTCACTTGCAAGAAGTCCATCCACAGGTTTTACGATAAATTTGTACAGGAAGGAAATGTATTGGAAGCGAAGCGACCTCGGCCTAAGCCTGTTTGTTCGCCGGAGAATATTGAAGCGGTACGGGTTGCTGTATAGACAAGTCCCGGGAAATCGTGTAGGAAGGCAGATGTGCAACTGGGAATATCCAGACGCTCCGTTCAACGCATTCTTAAAAGTGACCTCCATATGTACCCCTACAAGATGACCTGTGCACAGAAGCTCACTGAAGAACACAAGCAGCAGAGACTACTGTTTGCTCAGTGGGCGGAGGATAGGGAAGAGACTCTCAACAACGTTTGGTTTTCAGACGAGGCGCATTTTCATTTAGACGATGCGGTTAACAAACAAAATGTACGCTTTTGGGCCACTGAAAACCTCAAGTGCTTCACGAACGACATTATGCTCCGAGGATTACAGCGTGGGCAGCAATTTCCAGTCACGGACTCAATGGACCCTTTTTCTTCGAAGAAACTGTGAACAGCGAGCGTTATTTGAGCATGCTTCGCAATAGCTTCATTCCACAGCTTCTTGCTACTGCCTTGCCCTTCAACACGCAGTGGTTCATACTGCGAACACTGTATTGGAGTTTATACACGAGCATTTCGACATGCAGATCATTTCACTCAGGTTTCCATGTCGCTTCAATGACGGACAAAATTGGCCCGCCAATAGTCCAGACCTCAGTCCATGTGACTTTTTTCTTTGGGGGTACCCAAAGGAAAAAAATTTCACGAAACGTCCACGTGATTTAATGGAGTTCAGAAGGCTTATTCTTCAAGCTTGCAGTGAAATTACGGAAGACATGTGCCGTAGGGTAATCACTAACTTCAGTGTTCGTTTGAAGGAAGTTAGGAAACGAAACGGTGGACATATTGAGCATGTGCTGAGTTAGAACAAATCTCCATGGACGGCTCTTCATTGTAGTATAAGTTCTTTTCAGATTGTATTGACTATAAAGTTTATATTCAAAAATAAAATGGTAACAAATTTCGTGCGCCACCCTGTATGTAGAGGCCAAAGTTGTCCCCCTCCCTAGTCTTACTTGTTGTGGTGCCAATCCTAAAGTGGCCGGCCGCCGTGGTCTAGCTGTTCTAGGCGCTCAGTCAGGAACCGCGAGACTGCTACGGTCGCAGGTTCGAATCCTACCTCGGGCATGGATGTGTGTGATGTCCTTAGGTTAGTTAGGTTTAAGTAGTTCTAAGTTCTAGGGGACTGATGACCAAAGATGTTAGGTACCATAGTGCTCAGAGACATTTTTTGAACCAACCCTGAAGCGTCAATTCTCACTGCCCTTTAACGCTGCACAGTAGCCTCCCTGACGAAACTCTGTCTTCTGACGAATCACGAGCCAATTGCCGGTGTTCGTGCGGCTAGCTATAACGGCATCGTGTTTCGCGGCAATCCCGTGGCCTCTGATTGGCCGGGTTAGGAGGGCGCCAATTCTCGCGGCCCAACGCTCCCAGCTATCATTTGGAGACGTGGAACTTCGTTCAGCTCTGTCCTTTTCCTGCTCGTTGGTGGAGTCCTGAGGTCGCGTTGCTGATATCTGTAAACATGTGTGTATTCAGTGAATGCCAACTCAGTTCGTTAAAATGCACTAGGGATTTGTGAGTGAGAGAACACTACTTTGTTTTCGTTTCTCATAAATTTTGCTTCGTAAATTCGATAATTCGTGAGTAATGTTGAACTTGGCGTCTGATCTTTGTCCATTAAGAGCGAGAGGTCAGCTGTGGACCATACCAAGGTACAGATTCCTGTCCTCAAAGTCGCAGTATCGCCTTCAGCATATCTCCTTTAGTCTTCCTCTTTTGATCGGCATGTGGACTAAAGTTTCGAGATTGTAACTTCGCGAAATGGAATCATGATCATCTGTGTTAGAACAAGCGACCACTTGGTGAGAGGCTTACCTTGTGTACTGCTAATTCCATAGCAACTTCTTATCCTTGCTATGATTTTATTTTCTTCGCTCAAACATGTGTTGCTATACGGATATTAATATGACTTACATGGTTTTCGGAGGGGAGGTCACTTTGGCACCTCCTTATTCTGGCATTTATCCGTTATTCTGTTTAGTCTACGGTAGTGGCGGGTGAATGATGGCCATTCCACTCTTTTGTAAAACTGGTAGAGCATAATTTTAGTCACAACGATCTGAATCCTCATTCCTCTTCCGGCCACTATCTTTTTCGCCATTGTAGAGAGGCAGACTGCTGGATCAATCTTTCCTTCCTCCCGCAAAATTATGTTCAATAGTATCTCTATGAGCGGAAATAACGACATTGCTTTTTTTGTATTTCCGAAAGTTCTCGTTTACTCACTTTTTCTAATAAAGATGTCATACTAACGTATATCTGCGTCCATCAATTGCATGAAACTCTCCTCCCAAATAAGAGCAGCTTGCGGCCCCCATTAACCCTCATGATCAGCAAATGCTTTGCTTAGTCGGTCTCCGTAAGGTGGTGCGGATCTCACGCTTTTCTTTGTTGGGACGAGTTTGTTCACGGAGACCCGTTGCGACCTCGGCGCTTACAGAACCGCCGATAACTAAAACAAATTCATCCCTTTCGTATAGGGGAAAAGTTATGCCTCACTGCGAGTAAGGAACAAAATTCCACTTGATGTGGTCGAAGATGGTTACCTTATCCTGAATAGGTGATGGAGAGTTTGTATTAAATAACTATCGCCTATTCAGTAAATTTATTTGTTACGGAATCATTCCACAATTCCCATAGTCAAGTACTTAAAACAAAAAAGGCACCACTTTTAAAGCTTAAATGAAATTGAGGCCTAGGAAAATCCTTATTTTGAGAAAAGATCTACGAGTATAGGACGTCAAGAAAATGCAGCTGCCTGCCCTGGATGTTACAAACCACATCTGAGAAGAGAAGAAGTATTTGATCGAAATAAGTCGGTACCTGACATATAATGACCAAACAGAGTTTTACAATAGCAAAATGAAATATTACTCTTTTTTTTGCTATTTTGAACCATCACGCTTTGAGCTTTTCATTGCATTTCCACTTTCAGTAAGTTTTCCATACAACACAATGTTTGTACACTGAGGAGCCAAAGAAACTGGTACACCTGCCTAAATCGTGTACGGCCACCGCGAACACGCAGAAATGCCACAACACAATGACGAAAATAGTGCTGGAGGGAATTAACACCATGAATCCTGCAGAGCTCTCCATAAATCGTTAGAGTACGAAGGGTGGAGATCGCTTCTGAACAGCAGGCATCCCAGATGGGGTCAATAATGTTCATGTCTGGGGAAAATGGAGGTAATCGGAAGTGTTTAACCTCACAAGTGTGTTCCTGAAGCCGCTCTGGAGCAATTCTGGACGTGTGGGATGTCGAATTGTCTTGCTGGAATTGCCCAGGTCCGTCGGCAATACTTGTCACCTCTCAGAGTCGTATCCAAACGTTGTAGGGGTCCTATATCACTCCAACTGCACACGCTCCAAACCATTACAGAGCCTCTACCAGCTTGAACAGTCCCCTACCGACATGCAGGGACGATGGATACATGAGGTTGTGTCCATGTCTCCCTACCCGCACACGTACATTCGTTCAATATAATGTGAAACGAGATACATTCAACCAGGCAACATGTTTCCAGTCATCAACAGTCCAATGTCGGTGTTGACGGGCCGACGAAAGGTGTGAAGCTTTGTGTTGTGGAGTTATCAAGGGTACACGAGTGAGCCTTCGGCTCCGAAAGCCCAGCTCGGTGATGTGTCGTTGAATGGTTAAGTACGTTGACACTTGTTGATGTCCCAGCATTGAAACCTGCAGCAATTTGCGGAAGGGCTGCACTTCTGTCACGCTGAACGATTATCTTCAATCAGGCTTACACGCGCTCTTGCAGGATCTTTTTCCAGCCACAGCTATGTCGCAGATTTGATGTTTTACCGGATTCCTTATATTCACACTCGTGACATTGTACGGGAATACCCCCATTTCATAGTTATCTCAGAGATGCTCTGTGCCATCGTTCGTGCGCCGACTATAACAACAACTGCAAACCCACTTAAATCTTGATAACCTACCATTGTAGCAGCAGAAGAAGCCCATCTTACAACTGCTCCAGACACTTCTTGTCTTGTGTAGGTGTTGTCGACCTCAACGCCGTATTTTGCTTGTTTACACATCTCTGTATTTGCATACACATCCCAATAGCAGTTTCTTTGGCGCTTCAGTGTATTTTCCTTTGTAAACTAAATGTGTGATATGCTTGTTTTTCGAATAAGACACTTTATTAGTGCAACTATGGCCATTAACTCCATAGTACACTTAAAACTCAATTTCGTAAAAATTCATGATTTTGGCACTAAGAGCCATTTTATTTCGGGTCTTCAGGTTATGATATAGATACAACGCTTCCTGAGCCGTGTTCTTTATTCTTTAGCAGATTTTTCAAGTAGTGGAGACCTTTGTACAGCAACGGAATCATCTCCATTGTGCCCAGCTGCTGTACGTAGTATCTCTGCCAGGACTGTTCTCGTAATGTCTCTGTCGAGAGCGCGAGAGGAATATCTGTGACGCCGCGTTACCTACACCGTCCGGGCGTGCGGATGGGCGTACAGCGCAGTTCATGGCATGCCACGCTGCCAGGATTTACGGTAATGGCGACGATTCTACGGATGGGCGCCACCTTGCGCCCGGCACCACACTTCATGGCGTCCGCTGGAGAACAGTTCCACTAGCCGGCGCTCTGCACGAGGGCCGAGCACGTCCGCTCGTCTTTATTGCCGCGTGCCGCACACTGGGCAGCAGTGGTACCAACCTCACAGCTGTAAAGCACACCGTCGCCGTTAGCTGTGGAACAACGCCGCTTCTCGAGCATCGGAGGTAGTGTTCTATTATTTATTATATATCGGTTCGCTTACGGCACGCTACCCATAACTACGGGAAAAAAATCCGCCCAAACAAACTGCAGTACAAACCTCCACCGCTAGGTTCATCTAGTCGTGTCTTTCAACTGCCAGTCTGCCTCTAGGCGTCATTAGGAATGCATTGGTATGCACGTTGTTACTGATTTCTTTACACCATGTCTGCTGCGTCTGTGAATATCGAAATAGATTACTTGAACGTATAATACACCTGCACTAAGCTTTGTTTTAAATACTCCAAACAGCAGATGAAACGCACTGCACGCTAACGGAGACTTTTGGTGACTAAACTTTGGGCCAAGCAAGAATATTTGAGTGGATTCAGTGATTTAAAAATGGTCCAAATGGCTCTGAGCACTATGGGACTTAACTGCTGAGGTCATGAGTCCCCTAGAACTTAGAACTACTTAAACCTAAGTAACCTAAGGACATCACAAACATCCATGCCCGAGGCAGGATTCGAACCTGCGACCCTAGCGGTCGCGCAGTTCCAGACTGTAGCGCCTAGAACCGCTCGGCCACACAGACCGATGTGATTTAAAAGATGACAGGATTTCTCTGGAGCCTGGCAAACATTCGGGCCGAATGTCACCATGCGCTACTCCGGAAACGATCGGAAAAGAGAATGAGGGGCTCCAAAAGGCACGATTTTCTGAAATCGTTGGCGTTTCGTGAGGAGCAGGTAGAAACAATTTTGGGTGATAAATCGGTTCAGGTGTGCATTAACTGTCAACAACATATTTAGATGATTCAGATATTCTGCGCAGGGTCATAATGGCCGACGAATCATGGTGTGCAGTTATGACTGTGAAACGAAACAGCATCTCCTCCACAGCCCAAGTGCACCTTCCCAGCAACATCAAGTCAAAGATAATGATTTATATTTTTTGTTGCGGTCATGGAATTTCTTCCATGTGGTCAGCCGCAAGGTAAGTTTTCAAGAGACCGAGATAAGATGCAAATGGGCTAAGAGACAATTTACACAAAGTACAAAATATGCAACAAAATCAAACTTGCAAAAGTGTGAAAGAAAAACTATTCAAAAGATTCGAAACTGCTCGTGGTAGTCAGTGCACTATTACCGATGGAGATCTACGAAACTGGGCCCTCCGAATTTCAAGCGAGATACCATTATGGATTCTTCGACCTCGGATAGGACAGCGCAAAACTAAGAAGTTTTCCACAACTAAACGTGTCGATGAGGTGTCATTAACACGTAATACTATAGAGAAATTCGTGGCTGACGTGATGATAAAACTACTTCTTTTCCCATAAACGCTGCGTATAATGCCATTCAGTCAGATTTCGCACAAACCACACTTCATAATTTCGACGAACAAAAAGATGGAGTCGCTCATGGAATCGATGAAATCAGTGACACGTTTGCATACAACAATGCCTGTGGTATTTGTTGCAAGTTTACTGTTTCTGCAGATTCATATCTGTCTTCAAGTACATAAAGGCAAATTAGGAACAAAAAATTTTTGAAAAGGACTGTTTACTCTCAAAAACCTTGTAATCTATGTAGCAAAATCTGTTTCATAATGCAACGAGCTGAGGCGGTCCTTTGCGGCTGACTCAGTTTTGGTGCTAACTGATTACAGTCGCAAGTGGGTAACCGTCATATGAGAATACTGGTTAGGGGATATGGGAAGCTGTTGTGACCTTGGGGCGACTAGTCGCAACGCCACTGAATGGTAGCCTTTGCTCTAGAAAAATAGTGCAATCATTTGGTGCTCGAAAATGAGGTTACCTGGAAAGTTTCCGAGAGTTTTGTAAATACGAATTTTTATAGATTTCGACGTCCTCTTCTCGAATTTTCACTTTTTATCTATTACCTTCGCTGCTCGTGGTGCCATATTTGAAAAAATGGTGCCGAAAATCAGTTTTTGGAGAATGCCTATTTTCCGAAACATTTTACGACGAAAATAGCTACGTTGTAAATTGAACTAATGAACATTTCCTGTCATCTACGTGAAAACTTATTTTTGCCGCACGAGTAATGGGACGCGCCACTTATGCGTTACTCTTCCTACCCGCCAGTCTCATTCTTTTTCAGTCACCAGTACGAATCTATCGTTCTACAGGGTCATTCGCATTTTCAGAAACATGTCCTCTAAAGAAGTGAACTGTTGTGTATGTGAAAGTCCACTGCAAGCCGACTGAAGTGAAGGAAAAAGGACTGGGTACATTTCGTAAATCAAGTGTTCAAAGAACGGAAAACAGAGGCATACTCTTGGAGGGACTGAGATCGATATTGGTTCACCATATGTGCCGAAAACACTATAATTATAAAAAATTAATCCTTGCATCTTTGCGTAAAGGAAGCGATGCCCCACCTTGCCATATACAACTGAGATCCACTACCGCAATATTCTCACTTAGAATTATTTCTTCTTTTGTGCGCTGCTGAGATAACTGCACAGTTTGTAGCAAAACAAAAACAGTCGCGCTTTCGGGACCGAAATGTTGTGTATAGCGTGCATTATTTAACGATGAGAAACAGCATTTCAGAACTTAGTAGAGCTCGTAATGATGATTTGGGTCAGGCCATTGTTGGGTGCCTCGAGCACGTCAAAAATTTGATAGCTATCCACGCACAATATCACAACGCGTGCATGAATAGCTTTTACCGTGCACAACCGACTGGAGAAATTAAAAACGGGGTCCACATGCAGACGAAATCGATTCTGAAACTGGAGAACGCTTCCTCTATGCATTAAACAGTTACCGTGGCATAAAGGCACGTCATAAAACAACTGTAGATACACATGCTTCACACGATCAGCATACAAAAATAAACTGAATATTGCATCGTTGCCACCGACAGAAGCAACAGCACACAACATTCGTTTCAAACCACTCTCCAGATTCAACACTGGAATGGAGTTAAACACAATGCAAAGCGATGGGGATAGAGAAAAGCAAGAATGGTCTAATTCCTGTCACCACACTCGACGCTCCCGCTTGGGAAAACTTGATACAACACATTTCTTCCAAATGAAAAATGATGCCAGAGAGCCTGTGGATGTAAAAAGGCTTATTTACAGTGCTCTGTTACATGTAGGAAATTAGGAAATACGATGTGCAAGTTTCACTACAAGATAGCGATAAAGAGAAATAAACGAAGGCTGTTGTTGAGCAAACACATGATGAAATAGACGAATTACAACGAAGCTGATAATCCTACGGGGGTTAACATGGGAGAAGTTGCTATCTGTGGCGTTTCGCTCACTGCTGAAGACGATGAACCCGCCAAACATTATCCATCATCGATAGGGAAGCGAAGGAGAACGCATAACATTTCTTAACATGTGGATTAGGTCTGCCGGGGAAACCACAATAAAATAAGAAAACGCTCCACTGGTTGCGTGGAAATGAGTTTTGGAGCAAAACCTGTGTTGCAGTATTAATTGCGCCGTTCGCACACTAAAACCACTCACGCTATAAAAAAAAGTAACTACATAAATTACAGGAAATTTTCTGTTGTTTAATTTATTACGCAACTGTTTTCATTATAACTTGAGTCGGAAGGTGATATTGTCAAAAACTGTTTCCTGGAGCAATTTTTCCAATATGGCGACGCGAGCAACAAAGATACGAGATGGCAAAGAAGAGCCCCTGAAGAGCACTTAGAAATCTACGAAAATACCAATTTTTAAACTCTCAGAAACTACCTATTGACCGCACTAATATAGGTTGCACGGGACAGCCTACACACCAGGCGGAGCAAACTCGTTAGAACACCAGCGGCCTAATACGGGGATCGCTAACATAGCGGGAACTACGTTACACATCAGCAACTACATAGAACAGACAGTGAGCAGTTTGATATCACTGCGCAGATCACGGTATAATCCGCGTTCCACAGCTTAATGGGCAGTTCCAGTGTCATAGGGCTCATCCATTCCATCGCAGCACTGACCTGTTCTCCGAAGAGGTCGGCGTTCCGAAACATCCTAAAGGTGCTCTATAGGATTCATGTCAGGACTCTGTGTAGGCCAGTCCATTACAGGTATGTTATTGTCATGTAACCACTCCACCACAGGCTGTGCATTATGAACAGGTACTTGATCGTGTTGAAAGATGCAGTCGCATCCCCGCATTGTTCTTCAACAGTGGGTAGCAAGAAGGTACTTAAAACATCGATTTAGGCCTGTGCTGTGATAGTGCCACGCAAAACAACAAGGGGTAAAAGCCCCCTCCATAAGAAATACGACAACACCTTAACACCACCGCCTCCGAATTTTACTGTTGGCACTACACACGCTGGCGGCTGAAGTTCACATGGCATTCGCCACACCTACACTCTGCCATCGGATCCCCACATTGTATACCATGATTCGTCTTTCCACACAACGTTTTTCCACTGTTCAGTAGTCCAATGATTACGCTCCTTACACCAAGCGAGGCGTCGTTTGGCATTTACCGGCGCGATATGTGGCTTATGAGCAGCCGCTCGACCATAAAATGCCAGTGTGCTCACCTTACATCTAACTGTCATAGAACTTACAGTGGATCCTGATACAGTTTTGAATTTCTGTGTGATGGTATGGGTAGATGTCTGCCTGTTACACATTAATACTCTCTTCAACTGTCGGCGGCCTCTTTCAGTCAACAGACGAGGTCGGCTGCACGCTTTTTTGCTGTACGTGTCCCTTCACGTTTCCACTTCACTATCACATCGGAAACAGTGGACCTAGGGACGTTTAGGAGTGTGGAAATCTCGCATACGGACGTATGACACAAGTAACACCCAATCACTTGACCACGTTCGAAGTCCGTGAGTTCCGCAGAGCGCCCCAATCTGCTCTCTCAAGAGGTGTAATGACTACTGAGGCCGCTGATATGGAGTACCTGCAGTAGGTGGCAGCACAATGCACCTAATACGAAAATGTAGGTTTTTGGGGGTGTTCGGATACTTTTGTTCTACAGAATGGCAGGCGTTTTCAAAACAACGACGAGGTGACTGTCGACGCGGAAGAGAGAAAATGCAGAATTCTACAACCAAAGTCTCCACCAAGTTGTCCACCAAGACGAAAAATGTATTGCACTGAAGGGTGAATACGTGGAGGACTTACAGCGTCCCCAGGTTTCATTCTAGCAGCTTGTTCCTTTCTTTTTCAATAAAAGCGGAACCCTTATAGGACCACTTCATCGTCGGCACCTCTGTCTGCCTGCCTGTCTGCCCAACAGTTAAGCCGCATTTGGCTCAGAAACGGGTATAGGCGTCAAGCTGAAGTTCATGTCACATACTAAAGTGTATAGTCCAATAGCAGCGGAAAACGTTAAGTTTTTAGTTCAATGCCATCAGAAGATGTGGCTTACATGTCACGTACTTTGATATTCGCAGACTCAAAACCTATGTATGACAAATCTCGTAGCGATGTTGTGGCAAACTTCAAGAGGTTTAGAGTGTGTCTTGAGTGAGAATAAAAACCCGTGTCCAGAAATGTCATCTAACAACGCTATAAAGCAGGTGATGGCGCCTGCCATTAGGCCACAGCCTCGGCAGCAAACGTGACTATGTAAAGCGTACAAAGGCACGTTTGCTGCAGGTAGGCGCTGACAACTATAAGTTAACTGCTCAGTGGCGTCGTTGTATGACATGTCTCGACACGGGCTGCTATCCTTGATTTGTTCCTCAAGACACACTCTACAGTCTCTCGAAGTTCGTCGCAACATTTCTATGACACCGTGTATACATATCGGTCGTGGTGAACTAATGGAATAACGTATGCATATTAACCGAGAGGTTTCGGAATTGAATTTCTGTCAGAGCACGGATGTTTCAGTCTTTATTTTAACCTAGCCTTCACCCCACAAGGATGAGAGGAGTCGCCAGAAACATCACATGGTTCGGATTCCATGTGGAACTTTAAGTCCCCTTTCCACTGATGGATAAATGATGTAGGCTGGAGACACAGAAAAACGGGATCATTTCCACAATCCAATAAAACTAGAAGTGATGAAGGAAAGAAATTGCATTCATAATAATTGAAACCTACAACTTTTATATTTATGATACATTGATTGACTTTATCATTTTTTTAAAGTTATGTCCTTTAGATGGCGTCCTCCTGTAGGAATACATTCGTGAAATCTGCTGCTGAGATGCCTCATTGACCGCTGTAACATCTCAGCTGGGATACTATGAATTATATCCCAAATTCTCTGTTTCGACTCATCCGGGGTTCTTGGTCGAGTCGTGTAGACTTTGATCTTGAGGTAGCCCCACAAGAAAAAAATCACAAACGGATAAAGCTGGCGATCTAGGGGGTCAGGGAATGTTACCGAATTGTGAGATCACACGGTTGCCAAACAATTCTCACACATATACCATTGATTGCCGTGCAGTCTGTGATGTCGCTCCGTCCTGTTGAAACCAGGCTTCTTGAACGTTTGGAATGTTGTTCAATGCAGATGTAACGAAAGTTCGTAACGATCGGCATTGACAGTTATTGTGTTTCCCTGTTCATCTGCGAAAAAATACAGTCCGATAATCCCATTTGCTGAAACACCAAACCATACTGTCACTTTAGTAGCGTGTAAAGGACGCTAATGAGCGTCAGTAGGATCTGTGTTTGCCCAGTAACGGTAGTTCTGTTTATTCTCATAATCTGTGAAATGATGATGTGCCTCATGTGACATCCACAGCTTGTTTAGAAATTCTTCGTCATTGTTTATTTTTGTTATTATTTGTTGACAGAATCCTAATCGTAACTGGTAATTGTTGTCCTTCAATTGTTGCACCATATGCAGTTTGTACGGATGAAATTTTAATTCAAGATGAAGAATTCTGCGAACACTCTCCGTTTGCTTAGCAATTGAACGGCGTGGGCTCCGTAAGACGGATTCGCGTACAACGTCAATATTCGCTGGAGAACGCACACTTGTTGGTCCTCCCGTTGGTTTCTTATTGAGGGCAGATCCAGTCTCTTCAAAGTTATTAACCCAACATTTTATCGCGTGTTTCAACGGAACGGCATGATAACGTCCTAAATTATAAAAACGTCGAAACTTCCTCTGCACCGCTACCAGACTATCATTGCTTTTATAAAACATTTTTATGGCTAACTCAAGCTGTTGTCCGTTCCATTGATCCATTATTACTGAAATGGCGGACTGTTTACTCGCTGTCACGAACCCGCAGTGCTACCACCTGCCCATAGCTGCCACTACCCATTTCAATCATTCGTATTATTCTGTGTAACACTTTACACGAGACACTGAAGCGGCCTTCAATATATATATATATATATATATATATATATATATATATATATATATATATATATATATATATATAGGGTGATCAAACAGTTAGCATAAATTTGAAAACTGAATAAATCACGAAATAATGTAGACAGAGAGGTACAAACTGACACACATGCTTGGAATGACATGGAGTTTTATTAGAACCAAAAAAATACTATGTCCGACAGATGGCGCTTCATCTGATCAGAATGGCAATAACTAGCATAACAAAGTAAGACAAAGCAAACATGATGTTCTTTACAGGAAAGGCTCAATATGTCAACCATCATTCCTCAACAATAGCTGCAGTCGATGAATAATGTTGTGAACAGCGTTGTAAAGCATGTCCGGAGTTATGGTGAGGCACTGGCGTCGGATGTTGTCTTTCAGCATCCCTAGAGATGTCGATCGATCACGAAACACTTGCGACTTGAGGTAACCCCAAAGCCATTATCGCACGGACTAAGGTCCAAGGTTTATTAAGTTTTCAAATTTATACTGACTTTTTGATCACCCGGTATATGTTAATTTGATTCAATAAAGTTCTCTAGATGCTATCGAACCCCTTTCCTTAGCGCTGGGAGAGCAGGAACAGGACATTGAGGCCAGGCCTCGAAAGACGACGCTGCCCTCTTTGCCTCCGATCCTTCTCTCAGGCCCTTACGGAAAAAAAGGAAAAAAAAAAAAAAAAACAGACTTGCACCAGACCATTGACCAACACGAAATTAATATTATCTACATAAATAATTAAGTTTGTTTAGAACCCTCAGAGCGCGAGTGCTATTCGCGTTTGTCTGGTTATTTTTCCTTCGCTTTTTTCTTTTTTTCTTCTATGTGACTAATACGATTACAGCACTGATGTACAGGGCGACGTACCTCTCGAGTCAAGACAGGTTAACAGCGTGGCTACAGCGTTCACGTGCAATGCGATTATCCGTCCCCAGGTGGGCTGTTGTGTAGTAATTATCTGGCGCGCATTGGCTGGGAGGTGCGTCCTGCATTTCTCTTAACAAGAAAACTTGCCGCTGTGTAAATCCCGCCGGGTTGCGGTGGCTGGCCACGTAGCCGTTATTACTCCCCGGCCATGTTGCACGCCCCATAAATTACAACGTCCCATATATCAGTGATCCCGCCAGGCGGTATCTCTTAGCGCAACGAGCGCGCTCTCGCTGTATTTTTCCCGCGGCCGTTAATGCCCCCTCTCCACGCCTTAAATTCCGCCGCGGCCAGTGTTGGCGACCTCCGAGCAGTGCGGGCGGATTTTCGTCTCTCAACGGACAGGTTTTTCAGACGACCCATATATTTCGTACCCCGAATCCTGCACTCAGCATGGTCACCACGAGCAGGAAATAGTGAATTTCTGTACGGGTTACATTTGTCTTGGGTAGTACAGTAATTAAATTTCCTCCAACAGCAAAGTTTTGGGCGAGATATATGGTACCTGTGTCTTGGCAACATTTTGTCTCAATCACGCCGTGTGAATTAAAATACCTATATCTACATCTGTACTTTGCAAGCCACCTTACAGTGCTTACAGGAGGGCACTTCTACATGGGGTGCTCCATACTGATTCACACTTTATTTTTCCCCATCGCTCATGGTGCGCCATTTGGACTCCTCATTGCTGTAGCTAAAATTTTGGTCTAACCATAACTGGCAGAACTATCACTACAAGTGCAATCCCCGAACACTGAGCTCCAATTTCCCAACTGCTGTCATTACCTGAGTGGACTACTTGGAGAGTGATCATCAATAACAGCGCTTGTCGATTTGGTTTCTGACAAGGAAACCTCCCCATCGCACCCCCCTCGGATTTAGTTATAAGTTGGCACAGTGGTAAGGCCTTGAAAAACTGAACACTGATCAATCGAGAAAACAGGAAGAAGTTGTGTGGAACTATGAAGTAAAATGTACAAACTGAGTAATCCATGCGGAAGACAGGCAACATCAAGGACCGTACGAGCTCAGGAGCGCCGTGGTCCCGCAGTTAGGATGAGCGGCTGCGGAACGAGAGATCCTTGGTTCAAGTCTGCCCTCGAGTGAAAAGTCCAATTTTTTGTTTTTAGACAATTATTATCTTTCCGTCCGTCCGTCCGATGCGATCACTTTTTTGGGAGTGATTATCACATGCACAAGAAAACCTAAGTCGTGCAAGGTAGAAGAATCTTTTTACCCATTCGCCAAGTGTACAAGTTCGATAACATATTTCTGTCATGTGACGCACATGCCGTCACCAGTGTCGTACAGAATATATCAGACGGGTTTTCCTGTGGAGGAATCGGTTGACCTATGACCTTGCGAGCAAATGTTTTCGGTTCCCATTGGAGAGGCACGTCCTTTCGTCTACTAATCGCACGGTTTCGCGGTGCGGTCGCAAAACATAGACACTAAACTTGTTACAGTGAACAGAGACGTCAATGAACGATCGGACAGATCACAAATTTGAAGAAAGAATGTAAACTTTTCACTTGAGGAAGACTTGAACCAAGGACCTCTCGCTCCGCAGCTGCTCACGCTAACCACGGGACCACGGCGCTCCTGGGCTTAAATTATCCTTGATGTTGCCTATCTTGCGCATGGACTACTCAGTTTGTATATTTTGCTTATTTTTTTCATAGTTTCATACAACTTCTTCCTGTTTTCTCGATTGATCTGTGTTCAGTTCTTCAAGGCCTATCCACTGTGCCAACTTATAACTAAATCTGAGGGGGGGGGGGGGGGGGGGCGGGTGCGATGGGGAGGTTCCCTTGTGAGGAAGGAGGGTGTGAACACGGCGGATGTTCATCTGGACACGAAACGTGCTCTGGCAGCTCGAAAACACTCGTACCTGTACTAGTCGGAAACAACACATGAATATGCTGAAATGGGATTCTATGTACAATCACACCCCCCGTATTCTCCTGACTTGGCCCGTTCTGATTATCACCTATTTGGGGCTATGAAGAAACCTCTATGTGGACTTCATTTTGCAGACTTCCAGGACATGCGAGCAGCTGTCCCTCGGTGGCTGCGATAGACTAAGAAAAGTTGTTCGAGGAGAGCCCAGAGAAGTTGAAGGAACCAAGTCAGGAGAGTACAGCAAGTGGTGCCCATACCTAGACATCCATTTCAGTGGTGGCAGCCGTTGTTTTCCGACCCGTATGGGGACGAGCATTGTTGGGTTGCAAAAGCACTTTTTGTGACTGTGCACACTCTCCACACAATGCCACCAATCCCATGTGAATATCGGCAGTACTTACATTCTCGTTCCTCAGAAGCCAATTCGTCCAGCTCTGTCGTTAATGATTACGCTCCACATTGTCTTTTCATGTAATGACAGCATTTGGAGCCGGTCGCGGTGGTCTCGCGGTTCTAGGCGCTCAGTCCGGAACCGCGCGACTGCTACGGTCGCAGGTTCGAATCCTGCCTCGGGCATGGATGAGTGTGATGTCCTTAGGTTAGTTAGGTTTAATTAGTTTTAAGTTCTAGGCGACTGATGACCACAGATGTTAAGTCGCATAGTCCTCAGAGCCATTTGAACCATTTGACAGCATTTGGTTGGTTCAAATGGTTCAAATGACACTGAGCACTATGGGACCTAACATCTGAGATCATCAGTCCCCTAGAACTTAGAACTACTTAAACCTAACTAAGCTAAGGACATCACACACATCCATGCCCGAGGCAGAATTCGAACCTGCGACCGTAGCGGTCGCGCGGTTAGAGGCTGTAGCGCCTAGAACCGCTCGGCCACTCCGACCAGCTACAGTATTTGGAAAAATGGGCTATAAACTGCGGGAATTACACTTCTAGTCTTCGTTCTGCCACCGGTTGGTAGACCAAAGTACTACGTATCAGCAACACTATTAATTAGTCAATTTCCGCTCCATGACTAATAAGGAAACATAATGCGTACCTCTGTCATGTCCCACTTCCTTGCTCTTTTCGTGAACAGTGTGTGGGGACAACGACCGTCAACAAATCTCTGCATGAGCTCTAATTAGTCTGAGTTCTTCATCGTGATCATTTCGATACACGTATGTGGTACGGCAATACTGACCTTACGACTTATCTTAGAAGAAAGATTATGGAAAGGCAAACCTACGTTTCTAGCATTTGTAGACTTAGAGAAAGCTTTTGGCAATGTTGACTGGAATACTCTCTTTCAAATTCTGAAGGTGGCAGGGGTAAAATACAGTGAGCGAAAGGCTATTTACAATTTGCACAGAAACAAGAAGGCAGTTACAAGGGCGAGGGGCACGAAAGGGAAGCAGTGATTGGGAAGGGAATAAGACAGGGTTGTAGCCTCTCCCCAATGTTATTCAATCTGTATATTGAGCAAGCAGTAAAGGAAACAAAAGAAAAGTTCGGAGTAGGCATGAAAATCCATGGAGAAAAAATAAAACTTTCGAGGTTCGCCGATGAGTTAGTAATTCTGTCAGAGACAGCAAAAGGACCTGGAAGAGCAGTTGAACGGAATGGACAGTGTCTTGAAAGGAGGATATAAGATGAACATGAACAAAAGCAAGACGAGGATAATGGAATGTAGTCGAATGAAATCGGGTAATGCTGCGGGAATTAGATTAGGAAATGAGACACTTAAAGTAGTAAAGGAATTTTGCGATTTGGGGAGCAAAATAACTGATGATGGTCGAAGTAGAGAGGATATAAAATGTAGACTGGCAATGGCAAGGAAAGCGTTTCTGAAGAAAAGAAATTTGTTAACATCGAGTATTGATTAAAGTGTCAGGAAGTCGTTTCTGAAAGCATTTGTATAGAGTGTATCCATGTATGGAAGTGGAACATGGACGATAAATGGTTTGGACAAGAAGAGAATAGAAGCTTTCGAAATGTGGTGCTACAAAAGAATGCTGAAGATTAGATGGGTAGATCACATAACTAATGAGGAGGTATTGAATAGAATTGGGGAGGAGTTTGTGGCACAACTTGACTAGAAGAAGGGATCGGTTTGTTAGGACATGTTCTGAGGCATCAGGGGATCACCAATTTAGCATTGGAGGGCAGTGTGGAGGGTAAAAATCGTAGAGGGAGACCAAGAGATGAATACACTAAGCAGATTCAGAAGGATATAGGTTGCAGTAAGTTCTGGGAGATGAAGAAGCTTGCTCAGGATAAAGTAGCATGAAGAGCTGCATCGAACCAGTCTCAGGACTGAAGACCACAACAACATGTGGTACGAAATATTATGTTTTTCACCTTTTGTGGAACGTAATGTATCGGAATGTCAACACTAAACTTCATCGTAATACACAACAATGACTGCAATTGGAATTTTTTAGGGATTTTGTAATGCTCTGCCAACGGGGTTGCCGCAGTAGCGAACCGGTCCTCGTCAGATCGAAGTTAAGCGCTGTCGGGCTCGACTACCACATCGATGGTCACCGTCTGGGTCTGTCGAGTGCTGTTGGTTAGCGGTGTGCACTCAGCCCTTGTGAAGCAAACTGAGGAGCTACTTGAGTGAGGAGTAGCGACACCGTTGACGAAAACTGACGACGGCTGGGAGAGCGGTGTCCTGACCACGTGCCACTCCAAATCCGCATCTGGCGACCCCTAAGGTCTGAGGATGGCACAGTGGCTGGTCGGTACCAATGGGCCTTCAAGGCCTGTTCGAATTGTGTTTGTTTTGTCTGCAATGTTCTCACGCTTACTGAAATACCTAGTGCCCAAATGTGTCAAAAATGGTTCAAATGGCTCTAAGCACTATGGAACTCAACATCTGAGTTCATCAGGCCCCTAGACTTAGAACTAAGTAAACCTAACTAACCTAAGGACAAAACATACATCCATGCCCGAGGTAGGATTCGAACCTGCCACCGTAGCAGCCGCGTGGTTGCGGAATGAAGCGCCTAGAACCGCTCGGCTACAGTGGCCGGCCCAAATGTGTCGATCCTTGTTGAATCTTCTACCTTCAATTAATTGGAACTGGTGACGGTTGGGGTTGGATTCTTTGGGGAAGGAGACCAGACAGCGAGGTTATCGGTCTCATTGGATTACGGAAGGACGGGGAAGGAAGTCGACCGTGTCCTTTCAAAGGAACCATCCCGGCATTTGCCTGGAGCGATTTAGGGAAATCACGGAAAACCTAAATCAGGATGGCCGGACGCGGGATTCAACCGTTGTCCTCCCGAATGCGAGGGTGAACTGGTGAGGGTCGCAGATAGATTAACACTCTGTATTTCTAAACGGCTAAAACCGTAAAACAATGCAAATTGCCTATCTAATGGCTTCCAGGGACAATAAAATTTATGTTTCAATATTTCATACAAACGTTGAACGAATTTAAAAAGCTTCCACAGTCTACTCATTAAGAGGTACAATCTTAGGTCAAGGGTTTAACACAATAAAAATGTCCATGACTAGGGCCTCCGGTTGGGTAGACCGTTCTAGGGGTGCAAGTCTTTCGATCTAACGCCACTTCGCGACTTGCGCGTAGGTGGGGACGAAATGATGATGATGATGATGATGATGATGATGTCAACACAACACCCAGTCTCTGAGCGGAGAAAATCTCCGACCCAGCCGGAAATCGAACCCAGGCCCTTAGGATTGACATTCTGTCGTGCTGACCACTCAACTGCTGGTGGCAGACTTTAACACAATAATAATGTATTAAAGTTGAAAACACCGTGTATGTCTTAATTCAGCTTAACTTACGGCGTGAAAACTTCAGAGTCAATATTCATAAAGTATTTAAGAATGAGAGCACCTATCGACTTGCTACAAATTTTATACACAATTTTAAACATTTTCAATTTTTCCGTTGTCACAACCCACAAAATAATGAATGTGAAAGAGTTTATCAGTTACTACATTTCCCATGTTCTTGCAGCAAAACTTGAAGAGCAGGCAAACATTTTGATGTATTTCTTCTTTACTACTAACTCCATTCGCAACACATTTTTCATATGGTATTCACATACACCATATAAAGCACCTGCAAAGTTACATCATTCTTCAGAAGATATGACATCATAAACATTTGGAGGCATGTTACTATACCGAAGAATAGGTTCTTCGACGTATCTACATCTACTCCTCAACCTATCGTATTGTGCGTAGCGGAGGCTATTTCGAACCAATATTAACGTCAGCTTGTCCAAGTCCATTTCCATCTGTCCAGTTATGAGGGTTGCCCAGAAAGTAATCCACCGCATTTTTTTTCTCCGCCGAAGACAATGCTACGAATGCGAAACGTTAGGTATGTATTATTTGAAGCCTCCTGAATGAGTGCGAAAGATTTTGCCAGTTTCCACAAATAGCGTAGCTGCAGGACAGTTTCAAAAAACCGTCTGTAGATGATGTGTTTTACAAGGAACTTGCCGTCATTCAATTTCTCACGGCAGAGAAAGGAACTGTGGGGAGTATTCACAAACGCTTGTCTATGGAGCATATTCTGTCAAGAGAAGTACAGTTAGTCGCTGGGCGCGGAGGGTGAGGCCATCAGAAGGCGTTATGGCAGTGCTCCACGATTTTCAGCGGTCGGGGATACCATCCAGGGTTGTCACATCTGACAAACCTGACCTAGCCACCTCGGACTTCCACTTGTCTGAGCCTTTAAAGGATGCCATTCGTGGAAGGCATTTTGAGAACAATGAGGAGGTGACTCACACATTGAAGCACGGACTCCGCCACCAGGGCAAGGACTGGTACCGACAGGGCATACACGCGCTTTAAATCATTAGACGTGTACAACGACATGGTGTGATAATCAGGTGGTACCGAAAAAAGAAATGTAAACGGTTTTTGGGTTGTTAAGAATGTGTAATTCGCTTTACGTGAATTGAATACAACCAGTCTCTTTCTCAACTAGTCGATAATGAAGGTCGTAGTAGTAATGACAAGCTAATATCACACACAATGTATTTTCATTAGTACAAATTCAATCAATCAACAAGTAGATAGTTTTGCATTAATAAAAACAACTGCTCCACCTTTTTATGGCAATGCCTTTACGAATACTAAATTCACATTATTTTCCTTCTGTAAAACAACATCGTAACGAAAAGAAAACCCATTACTTCGTTTTCTCTAACACCAATACTACAATAAATGTTCGAAATGACCACCCTTCGCTTCTACATATGCTTCATTACGGCGAACCCAGTTTCGTCGCACTCGTTCACACACATGCACATTGGCCTTTATGGTATTGGCAGCATCTAAAATCTTCTGCGTCAATTCGTCCACATTATTTACTGGTTCCTTCATATGGCCCCAAAAGTAAAACTCCAGTGGATTTACATCAGGGCTGCGTGCTGGCCATCGACGTGCACCCGAACGCCCGATCCATCGTCCTGGAAATCGACTATCCAAAAATCT
Source organism: Schistocerca gregaria (assembly GCF_023897955.1). Lineage (NCBI taxonomy): Eukaryota > Metazoa > Arthropoda > Insecta > Orthoptera > Acrididae > Schistocerca > Schistocerca gregaria. Next base: position 158,416,479 of record NC_064921.1, on the reverse strand, counting down.
GCGTACTCTGTGACCAATCTGGGGTGCAGCACCATCGTGGAGGAACCACATGTTATGACGTATGCCTAACGGAATGTCTTCTAACAACGTTGGTAACAATGTTTCCTCTAGAAACGCTCGGTAATAGTTACCATTCAAACGTGCAGGTAAAACATAGGGCCCAATAATGTAATTATCGAGCATACCCGCCCACACATTTACGGAAAATCGTCGCTGAAAATGTGTTGCCACTACGTGGCGAGGGTTGTGTACACTCCACGTGTGCATGTTATGGAAATTAGTTATTCCGTCGCGAGTGAAACATACTTCATCTGTGACGAGTATTTTGTTGACAAAATCATGCTACTCACTGTGTAACACAAACCCACTCTGAGAATTCACATCTTGGAGGGAAATCTTGTTCTTCCAATGTTTGTACGCGTTGAATGTGGTAAGGCCGCAGACGCTCCTCTTGCAAGGTGCCATGAACGACAGAGTGCGATATATCCACGTGGCGAGCGATGCTTCTAGTACTTTGAGAAGGATCCTTCTGGATGCGGTCCAGAATTCTTTCCTCGGCTTCCAATGTACGATCGGCGCGTTGTGGGCCTCTGCCTTCTGCGCGGGGCAGTAAAGAGCCAGTATCTTTCAATCTAAGGTAGTTAAATACGTACTCGTCAGTTGTAGTTTCTCATGATGTAACAAAAACGGAAAGCATATCAGAACAGAAGATACGTTTCGCATATGGACGAAAATTTACAAATGTGCAGATAACTACTGTCCTTTATTAAGATGTAAATGCATAATAATCGCATACAAGTAGAGAATTACAATGACACAAACCTTTGGTGCACAGCAGCAAATGTCTTTCGTGTAGGAAGTCGTCGTTGTGGGAAGCGTTCTCGATAAATTCGTACAGCTGCCCTCGCAACACCTATTGCCTCGCCATAAATTAAATACGTGTCTCATAGTTGAGCTATAGTAAATCTCCTTTCCATCCTAACAGTTAGCAGAGTTGCAATAACATCTGCACAGGTTACTCGCCTAGTGTCGTCGCTCGGTGTATTACAATGGCGCAGCCACTCAGGCCGCAGTTGCCTATGTGTTTACGATTTACGCTCGCAATGTCAATACGCGCAGTGGGCAATAACAGGAACCGAATGCTTACATACGTGCACAGTCAAGTATCTACTTTTCCAAAACCGTTATCCTGAGACGAACTGTTTTTTTTTTTCGGGACAACCGTAGGAAATACGCAAACAAGTTACTAGACTTTTTTGTCAAGCATTGCGAGATGTGCCATTTTGGCGCCTTATACCGTTTATATGCAATGTTACAAGAAGGGCAACCATGCTGTTTTATATCCACCTGGCACTGCAACAGTTTCATTTTGTTTGTGGAGAAAAAGTTAAATCAAGGTAAATATGTCACCCTGCAGACAATATTTTTTTTTATTCGTTCAATACACGAATGGGATAGGATACGAAGTCCGTAACACTGATAGAATATTCTGCATCGTGCACCATACAAGTTGAACAATAATAAAACCAACAAACTGCAAGGACTGATTCCTAACTAGAAATGGAGGGAAAAAAGGTCCTGTGAACATGTGTCTGGAAATGGTCAGATCTTCCCGGAATGCAGTACAGAACTGCACCGTATCCACGTCGTAGCAGATCCTGAAAGTGGCCTCCTAGAATATAATGCACTCATTCACACGGCACTTCATGGACTGCCACACTCTTTCACACGGTTCGGTCTCTCCATGAAAAGCGCCAAAGGTGTCGTGAACGTGCTGTTGAAGGGTCCTCACATCAGAAACTGTGACAGCATATACAACCCTTTTCAGATTCCCCCAGAGTTAAAAGTCCAGGAGGTTTAAGTCTGATGATCGAGCAGGCCCAGCTACATGGTCTCCGAATCCTATTCAGCTTCCGGAGAAGGTGTTGGTGAAGCGTCGGCGAACTGTAAACCAGAAGTGGGGTGGTGTTTCGTCATGCAGAAACCACAAAACCTATAGTACTGACAAAGGCACATTCTCAAGCAGCCTAGGCAGAGTAATCTGCAGAAAGGCAAGGTACGTTCTTCTGCTGAGGCGTTGTGGTATAATAATTTATCTAAGTATATGATCGGCAAAAATTCCTGCCCACGCACTGATGCTGAACCGATGCTGATGAGACGCCTCAACCAATCTCTGACGATTGTTTGAGCCCACAGATGACGATTATTCAGACTGATGAAGCCAGTTCTGGTAAAGGTTGCTTCGTCCGTAAAGCAGACTGATGACATAAATCCCATAATTGTGGTGTGCTGGTGCGAATACTATCGACAAAATCCTTCCCACAGAAGGAAATCCACTGCTGGTAATCCTTGCTCTCGTTGTAGGTGAAACGGACAGCAACGGTTGTCATGCTGGATACACATAATCGTACTTTGACGACCAAAACAGTCTTGATATATGTGAGTGTACTTGTTTTGGTACATTCGTGCTGCCTTTACACCGTTTCTATCCGCTAGACAGTACACAAACACCATCTCGGCTTTTCCCCGGCATGAATAACGGATCATTCTGCTGCTTACAGTTCGCTGCATCAGTCACATGGCCTGCAAATACACAGAGAACACACGGCACGTGGTCAGAGAAACTTTCATTCGACAGCGCAGTTTACAGTGGCAACGATGCATTTCCAGACACTTGTTCACAAGACCTATTTTCCTTCTTTGCCAGACAGAAATCCGTCCCTGCAGTTTGTCTGTTTTATTAATTTTCGCTCTATATAGTAGCTTGTGGAGTACATATATCTACACGGGTGTAATCACTAATTTTGAAGACGTTCCACCCTGAACAATGTCGTCGAACAAAGAAGGAGTATTTTTGTTAGTTTATCGGCACTGGTGAAGAGTGTCACAACTTTCACAACAACAAACACACTTTCACAGCATTTCGCATTGAAGTGCGAACAGTAGGCATGTATGTAAAAGGAGAATTTCTGGCATGCGGGGACGACAAAGGCAACAGCACCAACACTCAGCGATGTGAATCAATGATACAATACCATCGTTCTCCCTCTGCCGAAACAAAGGAACCACACAAAAACTTTAAGCAAGTGTCTGCCGCCTCTATCGAAGCACGGAGAGAAATATTTTGAGAGGATTGCCTCCGGATTGGGGGCGCCATAAATCACATGACATCGGCCATATTTGCGTCACCTGGCGAATGCCGCACAACGGAAAGCAATTTCGGCAATGGGCCCTTTTTTCCTCATTCCTACGGTGGCTGGCTACATGCGAACCACAATTATCTTTCAGCGCTGGCGAATAGAAATTCCTCCACCCGGCCACCCTCGCAATGCAATTTGCGCGGCTGCCTAGCTTATCAGTTGGAAATAATGCCTACTAAATTGCGATCAATAAATCACACCGAACAGATGTAACTGTCATTAATCAGACTCGTGTTCTATGACAAAAGAAATGAAAGGCAAAAAACAAGAGGGAGAGGGGGAGGGGGAGAGAGAGAGAGAGAGAGAGAGAGAGAGCGAGAGAGAGAGAGAGAGCGTGTGTAGTGGCAGCTGAAGTTTTTGACAGCTACCAAATGACATGCCACATATTTGCATGTCATTTAGAGAGATGCGAATTCATTGGTCACTTGCTCATTCATGTGGAATACTATTGCCCTGGTTGCACGTCGTTGCTGCTCACCGCTCGCTGACAGCCGCAGTTGATCCAGCAAGGGCAACAGAATCTGTCCAATAGTGTGAAGTACAGACTAAATTACACTTCACGCCTCAAGTAAAATGTTGTCTGTAAAATATGCTGTAGAAAGTATTCTTAACATAACATTAACTACAATTAAAACAAAAACTATCACCATAAAGAATGGATTTCGGTCACACAAAGGAATAAGCTGAGCACAGAAAAGAATGGAGGGGAGACCAGAGCACGTTGTTACAATTTAAGATCATTAATTTTTGAAGAGGCACTGTTTACAGTTTCCCTTTCTATCATTAATTTATCTATTAGTATGTATTCTTAGATATATTTTCTGACAAATTTGAGACCTCGGAAGTATTTGATTTTTCAGAAAAAAAGCATTGTACCAGTAAATTTTAATGATAACGTGCCCCTACACCAAGATATTTGTCACAGATGTTAGTGTTAATACTCGCAGATTATTTAGGTCGGTTTAAGAAAAGTATATGTTAGAAAGTTGTATCAAGAATCTAAAAGTCAGATAATGATATTGATAAAGTACTATTTCACATCAACTTAGACACCAAAATAATAATTAAAGTAATTATTTAAGAAAATTTCATATATTAACCTAGTCTCTTTCGAGTGCAGTCTCACAATATTCAGATATATAAAATTTATGTGGCCTTGCAGTAAATAATTCGTCAGCTCACGTCTTACATTCTCTACGAAAACACAGGACCCATTTTCCATTAGGTTTGCTGTCAGCAGCAATTCTGCCTGACCTCTGACCTGAAGTGGCGTCCTTTTAGTCCTTGTCAAAGTTTCGAGGGAATAAAAAGTATGCCTTCCGACAACTGCTGACAAATTAATGAAAAAAATTGTCATTTGTTTAGTTGAAGTATATGTGCATGCTAAATGACACTTGAGGACTGTGCTGGGTAATGATAGTGGTGGTGATTGGTGTGGTCAGATGATAAACAGCGTAGCGAATATTCCATTACAATATAATTTAATGTCCATTTGCTCTTCTGTAAACACATCTGGACTCCCTGGTTTAGACGTTTCACTGAAGCGCGTTCATTGACAAAATAGAACTTAATGACAGACCAGGCATCGAAACCAGAACCTTTGCCTTTCGCTGACCTTCGCTCTACCGACTGAGCTACCCACTTATGACTCACGAACTACACTCAGTTTAACTTCCGCCAGTGCCTCATCACCTACTCTCCGAAAACCACAGAAATTCTCCGGCGCAACTTGCGGTATCATTAATTCTGGTAGGTCGGGCCGTGAATCGTGCTTGAATAACTTAGTCGTTAGAGCATTTGCCTGCGAAAGCAGAGATTCCCGTTTAGAGTCCCGGTCTGGTACACAATTTACTTTTGCATCCCTGTGTCATAGAAGCGTGCACGCTTGGATTGGAGCCGCTGTGTTACTATCGGCTCCTCCTCTATGTCACCATCGAAACGTTGACTCCTGCGGCATATGGATGCCTTCAGGTTCCAGAACAGATGGATATAATTGATAGTCAGGTCCAGGGTGTGTGATGGATGATAAAACATCTCCCAGCCGAACATCTGCAGAAGCTCTGCAGTGTGTCACTGTGTGGCTGAGTGCTATCGTGCAGAAAGGCAAATCTAATCCCGTGTCGAATGTTCTACACTGAAGCGTCAAAGAAAGTGGTATAGTCATGTGTATTCAAATACAGGGGAATGTGAAAAGGCAGAATACGGCTCTGCGGTCGGAAACGCCTATGTAAGACAACAAGTGTCTGGCGAAGTTGTTAGATCGGTTACCGCTGCTACAGTGGCATGTTATCAACACTTACGTGAGTCTGAAGGTGGCGTTATAGTGGGTGCACGAACGATGGGACACAACATCTTTGAGGTAGCGATGAAATGGGGATTTTCGCGTACGACCAATTCACTAGAGTACAGTGAATATCAAACCTCAGACATCCCCTCGGCCGAAAAAAGATGGTGCAACAACCGGACCAACGACTAAAGACGAGAATCGTTCAACATAACAGAAGTGCAACACATCCGCACATTGGTGCAAATTACAATGCTGGGCCATCAACAAGTGTCAGCGTGCGAACCATTCAACGAACCATCATCCATATAGGCTTATGGAGCCAAAGGCCCACTCGTGTACCCTTGATGACTGCACGACACAAAGCATTAGCCCTAGCCTGAGCCCGTCAACACCGACACTGGACTACTGATGACTGAGAACGTGTTGCTTGGTCGGACGAGTCTGATTTCATATTGTATCCAGCGGATCGGCGTGTAGGTGCATGGAGACACCTTAATGAATCCATGAACCTGCGTGTCATGAGGGGACTGTTCAAGCTGGTGTAGACTCTGTAATGGTGTGGGGCGTGTACAGTTGGAGTGATATGGGACCCCTGATACATCTAGATACGACTCTGGTAAGTGACACGTAAGCATTATGTCTGATCACCTGCATACATTCAAGTCCTTTGTGCATTTCGACTGACTTTGGCAGTTCCAGCAGGACAATGCGACATTCCACACATCCAGAATTGCTGCAGAGTAATTCCAGGGACACTCTTCTGAGTTTAAACACTTCCGATGGCCTCCAAACTATTCAGACATGAACATTATTGAGCGTATCTGGGATGACTTGAACGTGCTGTTCAGAAGAACTCTCCACCCCCTAGTACTCTTACGGATTTATGGACAACCCTGTCGGATTCATGGGGTCAATTTCCTGCAGCACTACTTCAGACATTAGTCCAGTCCATGCCACGTCTTCTACGTACTCGCGGGCGCCCTACATGATATTAGGCAGATGTAGCAGTTTCTTTGGCTCTTCGGTGTAAATGGCCCTTCGCAGTTTCCGCATTGTTTCGCAGTAACGCTCAGAATTCACCGTCTCACCTCTGATCAGGAATCCGCCAAGAAGAAAGCCCCACTTTTGTCCCAGATCACGGACACAGCACTTTCTGCGTCGACACAGTCTGCTTGAATGTCGTGTGGCAGGTAGAGATACTGTGACGCCAATGCACTAAATGCTGCTTGCTCTCCTGGGTAATGTGTGAAACCCACATCCCATCACTTGTTATCATTCGGTACCGAAATTCGTAGCCGTCATTATGATACGACTGCATCGTGTTCTGGAGTCAATTGCTTCGCCATCCATTACTAAATATAATGTGCTCCATGACAACAAGGAGTGGCACACCTGTGGGCAATGACTACCGAATTCTGTGATTGCGAAGTGATGATTCTCCACAATGTGTTCCAGTACAAGCTCCACAGACACAGGTTCTTCGCCCAGGTCTCTAAATCTCGATGGATGTCTACCGGACGCCATGTCATCCTCTTCCACGAAGCGACGTGTCTGTGCGGTAGGGGAGAGGCCGGTCGTTTCTTCGACTTTCCATAACTTACAAGGGAACCTCCCCATCGCACCCCCCTGAGATTTAGTTATAAGTTGGCACAGTGAATAGGCCTTGTAAAACTGGACACAGATCAATCGAGAAAACAGGAATAAGTTGTGTGTAACTATGAAAAAAATAAGCAAAATACACAAACTGAGTAGTACATGCGCAAGATAGACAACATCAAGGAGAAAGTGAGATCAGGAGCGCCGTGGTCCCGTGGTTAGCGTGAGCAGCTGCGCAACGAGAGGTCCTTGCTTCAAGTCTTCCCTCGAGTGATAAGTTAAATTTATTTTATTTTATTTATGATTATTACATCCACAAGGAAACCTAAATCGGGCAAGGTAGAAGAATCTTTTTACCCATTCGCCAAGTGTGCAAGTTCGGTGGGTCGACAACATATTCCTGTCATGTGACGCACATGCCGTCACCAGTGTCGTATAGAATATATCAGACGTGTTTTCCTGTGGACGAATCGGCTGACCTATGACCTTGCGATCAAATGTTTTCGGTTCCCATTGGAGAGGCACGCCATTTTTTTTCTGCTCAGGGCGGACGTTGCAAGACACAAGTTTCCGGTCGTCGTTGATCCATTAACTCAGTTTTTTTTATTACAGAGGGCAGCTAACCCTCCGACCAAACACGCTGAGTTACCGTGCCGGCTGTCTTTCGTCTACTAATCGCACGGTTTTGCGGTGTGGTCGCGAACACAGACACCAAACTTATTACAGCGATCTGAGACGTCAATGAACGAACGGACAGATCATAACTTTGAAAAAATAAGGAAAGTAAACTTTTCACTCGAGGGAAGACTTGAACCAAGGACCTCTCGTTCTGCAGCTGCTCACGCTAACCACGGGACTACGGCGCTCCTGAGCTCACATTATCCTTGATGTTGCATATCTTCCTCATGGACTACTCAGTTTGTATATTTTGCTTTTATTTTTTTCGTAGTTCCGCACAACTTCTTTCTGTATTCTCGCTTGCTCTGTTTTCAGTTTTTCAAAGCCTATCCACTGTGCCACCTCATAACTAAATCTGAGGAGGGTGCGACGGGGAGGTTCCCTTGTTAGAGCCGCTATTTCTCAGGCGAGTAACTCCTCAGTTGGCATCACGAAGTTGTGCGCAGCCCGTACCAATCCTTCCACGAAAGAAAAATCTTTGATAGTACCGGCAGTCGAACCCAGGTCCTCCCGATGGCAGCCATCTACGCTGTAGAACATCCGTATTATGACGGATGGCCTCCAGCTGCCATGTCGTGAACATTTTGGCGACCTGCCGAAAAGTATCTCAACCAACGACGTAAGATCTACACGCTCATTACGTTAGGCTCCACAGACCTGGCACAGCTGAAGCAGGATCTCAATTGCCGCACTATTCACGTACACTAGTCGCTTCTAAAACACAGGCAACCCTCGTCGTTGCGAACGTACCATTCTCTCAGTTTCTCGGAACGGTTATGGTAATCATATGGAAATGGTATGTGACGTTGCATTCTCAAAGGTACTGACGCTGGTACCCTCTTCTCTGTTATGTGTGTACCGTGAATGGGAGTTGAAAGTAATGCAGTCTTCAAAATTATTTTATAATCAAACATTAAATTTCCCGGCAAAGGTTATTTATCAAAACTGTATCTACAAAGTCGCCTATAAACCCCAAAAATTCTGAAATAAAAATTGTGAAACAGTCTGTATATATCCACCACAACGGAATATAACTGAATTCTGTACTCTTCTCTGTGGCATTGTAAAGGGCATATGAAGAGAGTTTCATCTGCGCAACAGGTGTGAAACTCGATCCAATAGTGACAAGATAACAGCTGCGCAAACCGCCATCCTGTCCCCCCGTTGCCCTACCATACACCAAATGTATGCAGAGAAGTAACTCAACAGTCAATAAAATTTTCTAAATTATTCAGCGGTTTTACGTTACAACAAACAGCATGAAACTATAATGGAAAGAAAGTTAGTTGCATGCAAAACTGAATCACGTTACTAACGATCTGTCGCAAAGTTAAACACGTACTAGTAGATATAAACTCGGATCTATTGTACATGACAGGTAATTAAAATTGGAACAAGAAATTGAGCAGCCGGAATGGAGAGTGTATGGAAATTGCAGTGCAGAAGAAAAACCATTAATAGTTAGGGAACTTGACGGAGAAAAAAGTAGATAATCAGTGAGTTGAAGGGAAGTGACAGGCTTAAACAAGCAACAACGCGGTGTTACGACATGAAAATTTATAAGTAAAACAACAAGATAGAGCACTGAAAAATTACTCTCCAATGCACCGTTAAATAATCAGCAAAAAGCACATAACTAACCCCAAACAAAAAAGATAGGGTTTCAGATTGCTGGAAATGGTCAACAAAAAAGTCTATGTGGTAATCGCTATGTCATTTCTGATGGACAGTGTCGGCGAAATTACTGCAGAATAGTATACAAGAAGATAATGAACGAATAAAACAACAGCCCTTCTCGTCTTAGATTGTCACGAAGGGCAAATTTTCAAAATAACATGTTAACGTTGCCAAAGATGTCGTGCCATTACTAGATGCTTTGACATATCACTGAAAATATCTAGAGTTGTGGGTGTTCAAGTGGTTCAAATGGATCTAATCAGTATGGGACTTAACATCTGATGTCATCAGTCCCCTACACGTAGAACTACTTAAACCTAACTAACCTAATGAGACATCCATGCCCGAGGCAGGATTCAAACCTGCGACCGAAGCGTTGCGGATGTTATCCGACGATATAACAACACATGGGATCATGTTAATAGAGTACTACAAAACCTAAATGTTCCCGATGACATAAAATGTACATAAACACACTCACTGTTAAGAAACGCATAATTATATGTGTTATGTCCAGAAACAAATATTGTAATAGCAACATTAACAGCAACTTGGTCGGCACTCATGTATGGTCCATAAAATATTGATGGAAGATAATTACGCGGTCGGAATTTCGAGCGCTACAACAAATGCTGAAATACTATCCATAGAATATTATAATCACCCCCGCCGAGTAAGTTAACCCAGCATATTGAGTACTTGCAGGAGACTATCAAACAAGTTATTTTCATATGCCTAAAAGGCACATTCATGGGAGTGTAATGGCTGACTATTAAGCGAAAGAAGCTGTTACTAGGTGCTATTACTAGGAACACGATAAACTCCCGTACTCAGATGATTTAATAACCCGTTTTAAGCAAGCGGAAGAAATGAATGCCACTGAGGTGATGAGGACCTAACGTTACGAGTGGACACTGCTGTATTTAAGTACATCCACATATACGATGGGTATTCAAAACGTAACGGACACTTTTCTTGTACAGCATTTTGTCAATGTTATCAATTTCATTCCTTGGAAATAGTCACCATTAAATATTATACACGTAATAGATATTTCTGAAATGCTTTTGTAAGACGATCTTCGGGATAGCTTTTAGCTCTCTCAGAGATGTGCTTTTTGTCTCGCGTATGCTAGTAAAACGGTGGCCCTCTAAGGTTTTATTTGTATTTGGGAACAGAAAATCCATCTAGCGAACTGAAGGCTGCAGTAAAATTGGCCATAAAGTCATGATCAAGCAACAAAGTGTGACCAGGTACGTTATCGTACTGCAACACCCATGAATTACTTCTCTACAAATGCGGGCAGACTTCTTTTTTCCCCCAGATTGCTTGATGCAAACATCACTGACTTTGCAAGCAGTAGCTAACACTCAGTGATCGCTCGACACTGTGGCAGGTACTCGCACTGCATTATGCCGTTAAGAGGGAACAACACTTTGAATATAACCTTCACATTTGACCGCACTTCTCGAGCTGTTTTCCGTCTCGACGATCCAGAATGCTACCCCTGGGACGACTGAGCCTTAGTTTCGACGTCATCCGGCAAAACTATGTTTCGTCGATTGTTATGACACGTGTCGCAACTCGAGTATCTTTGCTGACTTCGTCTAGTGATTCCTGACAAGGGGGACTCCGCACCGCACCCTCACCCCTCACCCCTCATCCCTCAGAATTAGTGTTAAGAGAGCCCAGAGCCCAGATAACCCGAAAACAGGAAGAGACTGTACGAAACTATGAAGAAAAAGAAAAACAGAAACAGTGAACGGTCCATGCACAAGAAGAGCAACATACAGCTGTCTGTAACAGCCAGTAGGTCGTTGTTAAGTGGTCATAGTGTTGATGTGCAAAGCGGACGAGCCATGTTTAGCGCTCCTTCATGCCTTCTTTTGCTCTATAATAAAAAAAATTGTGTCTGTGTCATGGTGTAATGCCCGTTTGGAACAGCGTGGTGTAAGGAAGGAATCTTATAATGAAAGTTGATTTTGCACAACTACTCTATTAGCAGTTGAAAGGAAGTGGCTTTCGAATGGCAATCGCAAACGTTTAATGAGAAGGCGACACGTCAACCGAATGCTCCACCGGAAAACATGTCTGGTGTGACACACACGACTTAGTTCAAATCAAATGGCTCTGAGCACTATGGGACTTAACTTCTCAGGTCATCAGTCCCCTAGAACTTAGAACTACTTAAACCTAACCAACCTAAGGACATCACACACATCCGTGCCCGAGGCAGGATTCGAACCTGCGACCGCAGCGGTCGCGAAGTTCCAGACTATAGCGCCTAGAACCGCTCGTCCACCCCACCCGGGTACACGGCTACACGGCTTAGTGACAGTACGTGTGTCGTATGATGTTGTTGTTGTTTGTTGTCTTCAGTCCTGAGACTGGTTTGATGCAGCTCTCCATGCTACTCTATCCTGCGCAAGCTTCTTCATCTCCCAGTACCTACTGCAACCTACATCCTTCTGAATCTGCTTAGTATATTCATCTCTTGGTCTCCCTCTACGATTTTTACCCTCCACACTGCCCTCCAATGCTAAATTTGTGATCCCTTGATGCCTCAAAACATGTCCTACCAACCGATCCCTTCTTCTAGTCAAGTTGTGCCACAAACTTCTCTTCTCCCCAATCCTATTCAATACCTCCTCATTAGTTACGTGATCTACCCATCTAATCTTCAGCGTTCTTCTGTAGCACCACATTTCGAAAGCTTCTATTCTCTTCTTGTCCAAACTAGCTATCGTCCATGTTTCACTTCGATACATGGCTACACTCCAAACAAATACTTTCAGAAACGACTTCCTGATACATAAATCTATATTCTATGTTAACAAATTTCTCTTCTTCAGAAATGCTTTCCTTGCCATTGCCAGTCTACATTTTATATCCACTCTACTTCGACCATCATCAGTTATTTTACTTCCTAAATAGTAAAACTCCTTTACTACTTTAAGTGTCTCATTTCCTAATCTAATTCCCTCAGCATCACCCGACTTAATTTGACTACATTCCAATATCCTTGTTTTGCTTTTGTTGATGTTCATCTTATATCCTCCTTCCAAGACACTGTCCATTCCGTTCAACTGCTCTTCCAAATCCTTTGCCGTCTCTGACAGAATTACAATGTCATCGGCGAACCTCAAAGTTTTTAATTCTTCACCATGAATTTTAATACCTACTCCAAATTTTTCTTTTGCTTCCTTTACTGCTTGCTCAATATACAGATTGAATAACATCGGGGAGAGGCTACAACCCTGTCTCACTCCTTTCCCAACCACTGCTTCCCTTTCATTCCCCTCGACTCTAATAACTGCCATCTGGTTTCTGTACAAATTGTAAATAGCCTTTCGCTCCCTGTATTTTACCCCTGCCACCTTCAGAATTTGAAAGAGAGTATTCCAGTCAACATTATCAAAAGCTTTCTCTAAGTCTACAAATGCTAGAAACGTAGGTTTGCCTTTTCTTAATCTTTCTTCTAAGATAAGTCGTAAGGTCAGTATTGCCTCACGTGTTCCAACATTTCTACGGAATCCAAACTGATCCTCCCCGAGGTCCGCATCTACCAGTTTTTCCATTCGTCTGTAAAGAATTCGCGTTAGTATTTTGCAGCTGTGACTTATTAAACTGATAGTTCGGTAATTTTCACATCTTTCAGCGCCTGCTTTCTTTGGGATTGGAATAATTATATTCTCAGAATGAGATTTTCACTCTGCAGCGGAGTGTGCGCTGATATGAAACTTCCTGGCAGATTAAAACTGTGTGCCCGACCGAGATCGAACTCGGGACCTTTGCCTTTCGCGTGCAAGTGCTCTACCAACTGAGCTACCGAAGCACGACTCACGTCCGGTACTCACAGCTTTACTTCTGCCAGTATCCGTCTCCTACCTTCCAAACTTTACAGAAGCTCTTCTGCGAACCTTGCAGAACTAGCACTCCTGAAAGAAAGGATACTGCGGAGACATGGCTTATATTCTTCTTGAAGTCTGAGGGTGTTTCACCTGTCTCATACATCTTGCTCACCAGCTGGTAAATTTTTGTCATGACTGGCTCTCCCAAGGCCGTCAGTAGTTGTAATGGAATGTTGTCTACTCCGGGGGCCTTGTTTCGACTCAGGTCTTTCAGTGCTCTGTCAAACTCTTCACGCAGTATCTTACCTCCCATTTCGTCTTCATCTACATCCTCTTCCATTTTCATAATATTGTCCTTGTATAACATCGCCCTTGTATAAACCTTCTACACTCCTGGAAATTGAAATAAGAACACCGTGAATTCATTGTTCCAGGAAGGAGAAATTTTATTGACACATTCCTGGGGTCAGATACATCACATGATCACACTGACAGAACCACAGGCACATAGACACAGGCAACAGAGCATGCACAATGTCGGCACTAGTACAGTGTATATCCACCTTTCGCAGCAATGCAGGCTGCTATTCTCCCATGGAGACGATTGTAGAGATGCTGGATGTAGTCCTGTGGAACGGCTTGCCATGCCATTTCTACCTGGCGCCTCAGTTGGACCAGCGTTCGTGCTGGACGTGCAGACCGCGTGAGACGACGCTTCATCCAGTCCCAAACATGCTCAATGGGGGACAGATCCGGAGATCTTGCTGGCCAGGGTAGTTGACTTACACCTTCTAGAGCACGTTTGGTGGCACGGGATACATGTGGACGTGCATTGTCCTGTTGGAACAGCAAGTTCCCTTGCCGGTCTAGGAATGGTAGAACGATGGGTTCGATGACGGTTTGGATGTACCGTGCACTATTCAGTGTTCCCTCGACGATCACCAGAGGTGTACGGCCAGTGTAGGAGATCGCTCCCCACACCATGATGCCGGGTGTTGGCCCTGTGTGCCTCGGTCGTATGCAGTCCTGATTGTGGCGCTCACCTGCACTGCGCCAAACACGCATACGACCGTCATTGGCACCAAGGCAGAAGCGACTCTCATCGCTGAAGACGACACGTCTCCATTTGTCCCTCCATTCACGCCTGTCGCGACACCACTGGAGGCGGGCTGCACGATGTTGGGGCGTGAGCGGAAGACGGCCTAACGGTGTGCGGGACCGTCGCCCAGCTTCATGGAGACGGTTGCGAATGGTCCTCGCCGATACCCCAGGAGCAACAGTGTCCCTAATTTGCTGGGAAGTGGCGGTGCGATCCCCTACGGCACTGCGTAGGATCCAACGGTCTTGGCGTGCATCCGTGCGTCGCTGCGGTCCGGTCCCAGGTCGACGGGCACGTGCACCTTCCGCCGACCACTGGCGACAACATCGATGTACTGTGGAGACCTCACGCCCCACGTGTTGAGCAGTTCGGCGGTACGTCCAACCGGCCTCCCGCATGCCCACTATACGCCCTCGCTCAAAGTCCGTCAACTGCACATACGGTTCACGTCCACGCTGTCGCGGCATGCTAACAGTGTTAAAGACTGCGATGGAGCTCCGTATGCCACGGCAAACTGGCTGACACTGACGGCGGCGGTGCACAAATGCTGCGCAGCTAGCGCCATTCGATGGCCAACACCGCGGTTCCTGGTGTGTCCGCTGTGCCATGCGTGTGATCATTGCTTGTACAGTCCTCTCGCAGTGTCCGGAGAAAGTATGGTGGGTCTGACACACCGGTGTCAATGTGTTCTTTTTTCCAGTTCCAGGAGTGTATATACCCCTTCCACCTTTCTGCCTTCCCTTCTTTGCTTAGAACTGGGTTGCCATCTCAGCTCTTGATATTCATACACGTGGTTCTCTTCTCTCCAAAGGTCTCTTTAATTTTCCTGTAGGCAGTATCTATCTTACCCCTAGTGAGATAAGCTTCTACATCCTTACATTTGTCCTCTAGCCATCCGTGCTTAGCCAATTTGCACTTCCCGTCGATCTCATTTTTGAGACGTTTGTATTCCTTTAAGCCTGCTTCATTTACTGCATTTTTATATTTTCTCCTTTCATGAATTAAATTCAATATTTCTTCTGTTACCCAAGGATTTCTAGCAGCCCTCGTCTTTTTACCTTCTTTATCCTCTGCTGCCTTCACTACTTCATCCCTCAGAGCTACCCATTCTTCTTCTACTGTGTTTCTTTCCCCCATTGCTGTCAATTGTTCCCTTATGCTCTCCTTGAAACTCTGTACAACCTCTGGTTCTTTCAGCTTATCCAGACCCCATGTCCTTAAATTCCCACCTTTTTGCAGTTTCTTCAGTTTTAACCTACAGGTCATAACCAATAGATTGTGGTCAGAGTCCACATCTGCCCCTGGAAATGTCCTACAATTTAAAACCTGATTCCTAAATCTCTGTCTTACCATTATATAATCTATCTGATACCTTATAGTATCTCCAGGATTCTTCCATGTATACAACCTTCTTTTATGATTCTTGAACCAAGTGTTAGCTGTGATTAAGTTATGCTCTGTGCGAAATTCTACCAGACGGCTTCCTCTTTCATTTCTTAGCCCCAATCCATTATCACCTACTATGTTTCCTTCTCTCCCTTTTCCTACTGACGAATTCCAGTCACCCATGACTATTAAATTTTCGTCTCCCTTCACTACCTGAATAATTTCTTTTATCTCATCATACATTTCATCAATTTCATCATCATCTGCAGAGCTAGTTGTCATATAAACTTGTACGACTGCAGTAGGCATTGGCTTTGTGTCTATCGTGGCCACAATAATGCGTTCACTATGCTGTTTGTAGTAGCTTACCCGCACTCCTATCTTTTTTTCTCATTATTAAACCTTCTCCTGCATTACCCCTATTTGATTTTGTATTTATAACCCTATAGTCACCTGACCAAAAGTCTTGTTCCTCCTGATAACGACGTCCTCCTGAGTAGTCCCCGCCCGGAGATCAGAATGGGGGACTATTTTACCTCCGGAATATTTCACCCAAGAGGACGCCATGATCACTTAATCATACAGTAAAGCTGCATGCCCTCGGGAAAATTACGGCTGGAGTTTCCCCTTGCTTTCAGCCGTTCGCAGTACCAGCACAGCAAGGCCGTTTTGGTTAATGTTGCAAGGCCAGATCAGTCAATCATCCAGACTGTTGCCCCTGCAACTACTGAAAAGGCTGTTGCCCCTCTTCAGGAACCACACGTTTGTCTGGCCTCTCAACAGATACCCCTCCGTTGTGGTTGCACCTACGGTACGGCCATCTGTATCGCTGAGGCACGCAAGCCTCCCCACCAACGGCAAGGTCCATTATTCATGGGGGTGGGGGTGTCGTATGATAGGAATCTTTTATTGACACATCTCATTTGTGAGTGAAATATGCCTCCTTGCCCGATCTATGTGTTCATATGAATGTGCATGTGATCACTCCCAAATCAATGATGAAAACATAATAGTTTGTCACAAAGCTGCAACAAATGAACGCAACAGTTTTACAATCACAGAGTTTTCTCTGCTCTGTCAAAACATATGCTTTTAAAATTATTGGAGTTGCGTCCCGTTTTCTAAGTTCTGACTATTCAATTAATTTGTTGAAACATAGTTAATACCCGTTTATTTGTTGTTTTCATTTCTGTGAGACGTCTATGTTATATCTCGTCTGCTCTCACTATCGATCGCATTTACTTGCGACGGTAATGTATTCTAATCACATAACTCATTTTCTATAATTAGTGTATATTATGACAATTGACATGATTACAGAAAGAGAACAAAAATTTCAATGACCGGACGGACAGTTCATAGTGCTGTGAAAAAAAAAAGGTAAATCAGTGGCTACGGGAGTTTTGAGCACCTTTGGCCCACTTTTCAGTCCTAGCTCTTTCACTTCCCTCGAAGCTCCACTTTTTCAGCTTCGACCGTTGGCTATTTCTATTTTGCATTTTTAATAGTTCAGTACATATTCTTCATGTTCTCTTTCCTAACCTGTGTACAGCTTTGACGGGCTATCCACTGCGCCGTCTTACTAATAAATCTGAGGGGGGTGTCACGGGGAGTTTCCTGTGTGAGCAATTTGGACTCACCGCTGTATTTGCTCGCCATTTTTGAAACGAATTTTACCATCACACGTTTCATACCTATAACACCTGAAAACAATTCACGCCAAGAGCCAGTTGATGAGCATCATTGTGACTGACTTCTCTGACAGTGATTCGGCGGGCACTTCTTTCGCTTTTTCGACAATTTCATCGGTTGATGATGTTCTGTTGCTTCTGGAGTGCCCCTCATCTTACCCATTGTTGACCCACCAAAAGTGATGGTACATATTTTTAAAATACTGTGAAGTATTTTATTCCATTTAGAAGCAAAATTTTATACAAATTCTCTGATGTAAATTTATATAAAATAAATAGTCGCCAATAGTAATAAAATAAGCGCGACCTTCTGGACAACTATGGTATCCCGGCCTGCCGACTTTGAAAGTCGCCGGTGAGCGTCGAAATGGACCTCACAGGCTAGACAGAATAGTTAAAGCTGTCAAATCAGCTTTGCCTTACTTAGCATCACACACCATTCCAAGAGCAAATCAGACTTAACGGCCGCCCTGTAAGTTAATACGCAGTGTGACAAAGCACGGTGCTGTATCTGCTTCGGTATCGTCTCGTTGTAATGCACTGTTGGTTCTTGGTCTCCGCGTTCGTTGGGACTCAGGTTTTCCCTCTCTTCGGATTATTCGTTCGTCTTTGTTTATCTGTAGTGCCGTCTCCACTCGCGCGTTTCCCGTTCGCACGCGATGAACCGCTGTTGACGGCCCCCGGACGGAAATAAAAAACAGTACAACCCAAGAAATTACGGTATTCCCGTTACTTTTTGACCGAACCTCTTACCTGTATTCCGCAGGTATACTGAACGAACCGTACCACGAAAATTTTACGTAACAGTGGTACGCCTAGAATTCGTTCGTGGACACATTAAATGGCAACTACATAGAATCTGGGGAGCGGACTCGCCACATTGTGAGTGCGCACCTGTACTACTCTCTCCTTGCAGAAACAGAAACTACCAATGGACATACTACTTATTCAGTTGATGAATGGAGCTACTGTCAACATCGCTGACACGAGATGGGGGAACGTGTCCCAACAAATTAAGGGTGGTTATTATAGGATGTTGCAAGAACAAATACCTACAATGCCGTACTTTACGAGAACACATTTGGCCTATCATAAGTTTGGTCCAATCAAGCCACTTTTCCTCTACATATTCATCGAATCAATGTTTACTGTCCTCCTGGATATGAATGTCGTTCAGAACTGGCCCCTGATGTGAACCAAAACATCCTTTCCTGTCCCAAATTGGGTCGGGTAAGATTGGAATTTTTGAAGACTTTGATGACAATTGGTTACCTACTCCGTCTGCTGCTACTCTTTTGTTTACTGAAGACTTTCGCCTTTACAAAGTGATAGCTAATTTCCTTATGACTATAGGGGAAAAAACCTAAAGGTTTAAATTGATTAATCATTTTCTTCTTCATATATAAATCAAAAATGTCTACTTTACTTCTATTCCTGTTTGTTAAAACGTTTGATGTCCATCAAACTGTGGCAGCTTGAGCTTTTGTCTCTGTATATATGCATTTATATATTCCATTCATAAAGTTAGATATTAAAATGTAACTATGTATTTTAGATGGACAAATAGAGTACAAACTTTGGAGGCTAAATAAATAAAAAAAGTTGCTGAACTTCACAGCATCACAGCGCTCTTATAAGCCGACGGAATCATGGTCTTCGTAGAGCTTTCGGCCGAGTGCTTCTAGGCCAGAGCGAAGTGGTGGCTGCCGCGTGACTGCTGCTGTCGTCTCTGACGTCATTGGTGCCCACTCAAGCGTCATAAAGATGATGATTATGGTGATGATGATGATGATGATGATGATGATGATGATTGGTTTGTGAAGCGCTCAACTGCGCTGTTATCAACACCCATACTGATTCCCAGCCTTTGCTCAGTCCAATCTCGCCACTTCCATGAATAATGATGAGGACAATACAAACATCCAGTCATCTCGAGGCAGGTAATTAAGCGCCATATATGGTAATGTATATGTTGCACACCCACCGCGCCCGCTTCGTCATTCCAATGGTCAGGTACTCATCCATGTTTAGAATCAGGCCACTGTCTATTAAACCATTTGTCCGTTTAATAACAGGTGTGTCGTCGAGTCCAATTCGATGGCCGTTCTCCAGAGTGTGTTCTGCTACCGCTCATTTCTCACGATACCACAGGTGGAAACACCTCTCGTGTTCTACACGGTGCCAAAGTTACAGTTGGTTCGAGATAAAACTGTGCATACCCACATGGTATTTTATATATCCCTGCCGTTCTGAGGCCTTCGTCACCGTCCACCGATCTCATGAGTTGTACGTTGTTGGTAGCTTACATCTCTTTAGCAGGTGTCTAACCTCTCTTGTTACTAAGCCACAGAGCAGTAAACATACGAGCTTCTTAGTGTCCTCCTAAGAAGCCTTCTGATTGCGTGTCTTCGGTGAAATGACTAACGAAATTTGTCGGTTGTTGCAGCAGTTTTCCTGGAATACTTACCGTAAGCGGCTCAGTTCTTTCGGAAGGTGCTCAGCGACTGAGACTGGTTACTCTTTAGGCACCAAGTGCAGAACTTTCTGTAAAGGATAGTGGTAAACGCCAAAGTGCAGGTAACTGTCTTTGTGGGTGGAATTTCAGCAAATACATCTACATCTACTGTGACTTACACTCCACAAGGACGTCAAGCAGCGGCGAGACACCACTCGTCTCTATTTCTATAGTGAATTTGATATTTTCATCGATGTTACCGTCAATAATGACGACTGCCTTCAATACGCACAGCTTGGAATCTGGGCATCGGGAGATGGCAAAGGGTGCGGTGGGTACGCAACTAAAACATTGTAAGCACGGCAGGAGCAATCGCATAACAATCACCACTTGACAATGGCCGAGGGGCACTCGGCCGAAAGCCTATGGGCATTTATCCATAAGACGTGGCTGGAAGCTCGTGAACATTTTATTTATGTACAACGTCTTCCTTCGACTAAAGCAAGGAAAAGTGTTCATGTAAACATTGACCGAAAATACTTAGGTTTCTATTTATTAAAGGAAGTTTACAATTTCAATGATTGGTCCAATCGTCGAATCATGGAGTGCCCAACTATTTGAAAGACTCCCTTACGGTTTCGAAGGCTTGTTTTGGCACGTCGATGAAGAGCTTCTGTATGTCGTTGGTCTGCGGCATAGACGAGATGTTTAATTATCCAAAGGACTGAGGCAGCGGGGATCCTCTACTTATATGTCTGTCATGATAGATACCAGCCAGTGCATCTCAAACACTGAAGCTCAAATACCCAAAATATGCTGGAGCTCTTCAGGCATTAACCACTTGTTTCTTCTTATTCGCAGGGGCACATCTTATAACAGGTCTTGGAGGGTGTTCTGAATGAAGTCCCTGTCGCCAGAAACCGCTGTGAGACACGATGGGAGAGCTCGTATGGACCTACCTTCCATAACACGCATTAAACTGATGCTGATGTCTAACCTGTATTGTAGCACGGGGATTGCCATAGATCCATTTGAGTTGGTTTTGGAAATTTGTTATCCACCCTCTTTTAAGCGATGCCTCTTCTGTCAACAAAACTGAAGTGACATTCGACAAATCAGCGGCAGAAGTTCTCCCCCGGTGGGTGCATATTTTTAAGATGATACGGATACATGAGTTGTTCCTTGAAGTATCTTCAATGCTGAACTTAGAGATGTTACCAGATGCTTGTCTTGGCCGACCGAGGTGGCGCAGTGGCTGAGAGGACGACGGTTTAATCCTGCGTCCGGCCATCCTCATTTAGGTTTCCCGTGATTTCCCTAAATCGCTCCAGGCAAATGCCGGGATGGTTCCTTTGAAAGGGCACGGCCGACTTCTTTCCCCGTCCTTCCCTAATCCGATGAGACCGATGATCTCTCTGTCTGGACTCCTTCCCCAAACAACCCAATCCAACCCCACTTGTCTTGGTCTGATACCTAGCTCGTATTCGGCAGCCCGTAGAACGTCCTCTTCCTGGTCTGCAAACGCCGTCTGATACAGCCGTGCAGCCTCGTGCCTACTAGCATTCGCACGGCCGTACATAAAAATCTGCAGTGGTATGTTGCGGCTTGTCTTGCAGGATTTCCTGTTTCCTTTCTCCCTTTCGCTAAGCATACATTGCAAATACTTCGAATGCTTGTTTCACCTAGCGGAGATACATATTTCACTAGGAAATACACTACTGGCCATAAAAATTGCTACACCACGAAGATGACGTGCTACAGACGCGAAATGTAACCCACAGGAACAAGATGCTCTCATATGCAAACGATTAGCTTTTCAGAGCATTCACACAAGGTTCGCGCCGGTGGCGACACCTACAACGTGCTGACATGAGGAAAGTTTCCAACCGATTTCTCGTACACAAACAGCAGTTGACCGGCGTTGCCTGGTGAAACATTGTTGTGATGCCTCGTGTAAGGAGGAGAAATGCGTACCATAACGTTTCCGACTTTGATAAACTTCGGATTGTAGCCTATCACGATTGCAGTTTATCGTATCGCGATATTGCTCCTCGCGTTGGTCGAGATACAATGACGGTTAGCAGAATATGGAATCTGTTGGTTCAGGAGGGTAATACGGAACGCCGTGCTGGATGCCTCGTATCACTAGCAGTCGAGATGACAAGCATCTTATCCGCATGGCTGTAACGGATCGTGTAGGCACGTCTCGAACCCTGAGTCAACAGCAAGACAACAACCATCTGCACGAATAGTTCGACGACGTTTGCAGCAGCATGGACTATCCGCTCGGAAACCATGGCTAAGGTTACCCTTGACGCTATATCACAGACAGGAGCGCCTGCGATGGTGTACTCAACGGCGAGCCTGGGTGCACGAATTGCAGAACGTCATTTTTTCGGATGAATCCAGGTTCTGTTTACAGCATCATGATGGTCTCATCCGTATTTCGCGACATCGTGGTGAACGCACATTGGAAGCGTGTATTCGTCATCGCCAACTGGCGTATCTCCCGGTGTTATGGTATGGGGTGCCATTGGTTACACGTCTCGGTCACCTCTTGTTCGCATTGACGGCACTTTGAACAGTGAACGTCACATTTCAGATATGTTACGACCCGTGGCTCTACACTTCATTCGATCCCTGCGAAACCCTAAATTTTAGCAGGGTCATGCAGGTCATGTACGGGCTTTTCTGGATACAGAAAATTTTCGACTGCTGCCCTGGCCAGCACATTTTCGAGATGTCTCACCAACTGAAAACGTCTGGTCAATGGTGGCCGAGCAACTGGCTCGTCATAATATGCCAGTCACTACTCTCGATGAACTGTGGCATCGTGTTGAAGCTGCATGGGCAGCTGTAGCTGTACATCCCATCCAAGCTCTGTTTGACTGAATGCCCAGGCGTATCAAGGCCGTTATTACGGCCAGAGGTGGTTGTTCTGGATACTGATTTCTGGGTACTGATCTATCCACCCAAACTGCGTGAAAATGCAATCACATGTCAGTTCTAGTATAATATATTTGTCCAATGAATACCCGTTTATCATCTGCATTTCTTCTTGGTGTAGCAATTTTAATGGCCAGTAGTGTACTTTCACTTAAATAGCCGACTCAGTTGTTCCCCAGAGGAATTCAGTATGAGTGTGTCTTCGTACAACGATAAATACTCAATAGAGGACCTTTATCAAATTACATTTAAGTATTTTATTATTTGTTAATTTTAGAGTAGAGAATGCATGCATTCTCCAGGCACATAACTAAACAACTGCAAATTTCCTTCCCCATTTTCCTGTTCCATGATCAAAAGCCCCGCACCTTCTCTGATCCGAAAGATCAATCCTGACCTGTTTTACAAACAATATTTTCCTGGCAACGCAATGAACGATCGAGCCAGTCAGTAAACGGTGATTTCGTATTTAAAAGCGGGAGAAATCGTATCTCGTTAAATGACAGGTTCGGCAGTATGCCGACATTTTCACGTTCCGCCAATTCATGGTACTGGCAGTTGAAGTTTTAGTTACTAAACATCGTATAAGTCTGCATACAATTCCTAACAAAGGAATCGACAGACTTTACACAATTGTGCAAGCTGTAATACGTTAAATTCGCTTTTGTATTTTCTACGTGAGTTATACGTAGTGTCCGCTCTTCACTCAAAAGCGTTGAGTTTTTCCTCGATAATATGCTTTGTACGGATATTTAAGCATATTTATTATTCACGTTCTCATTTCAAATAAATTTCTTATTATTCGTGTTTCTCATTCTTACACGCGATCGCTGCTCCCTATTGTTCCTGTGTGGATCAGTAATTTTTTTTATGTCGTTCACAACGCAGCAGCAGTAAGATTTCAACTCGTGAACAAGCGTCTTGGAAGGCAGTAGTCATTCGAATCATGAATGACGCAAAACAACAGACGTGACTGATTTCACAGACCTGCTGCCCGTATCGTGACGAAGCCAACACGAATGTGTAACACTGACGTGCAGTGAACGCAGAGGAGCACTTTTGGGAAAAAAAGAAGGCAATGTTCTCATGAAAATATGTTGGGTGAATCTAAGGATGTAGTATTTGGGGTTAACATCGAGTTGCTTCCGCTGTCTGTACTATATATAGCGACTGGATAAAAATATGGGAACACCAAACCTGCAACACATTACGTAGCGCCATATAGGAAAACTGTTGGCATTCAAAATAGCTTCCAATCGGCTCGGAATGGATAAAAACAGGCAGTGTACGGCTTTCAAGGAAATCTTATACCATTCTTCCCGCAAAATTGTGGCAAGTTCAGGTAATAATGGTAAAGGTGTGTGATCCGAGGTTTACCCGGCGTACGGAAATCGTGAAAATTTCTCGGGTATTCATCTGGGCGTCATCGTCCAACAGGCTCGATATTTCGGAAAGCCAACTTCTTACCATCTTCTGTCGTTACTGGAGTCCGATTGATCTCTGATGGATGTCGACTTTATATAATCCTTACCCCCCCACCCCCTGCAGCCTCCATCTTGGTGGCTCTGTGCGCCAAGCGGACATCAATCACACTCTAGGAACGCCTGAAGAGGGCAAGAAGATGGCGCCTGTTGGGCCACGCCACCCTGTTCAATATACGAGTAATTTTCCAGAATGATAAAGGTGCACAGCTCTCACGCGTCATTCTCCCAAAAGAAGACCACAAAGGACCGACAATATTGAAACTTGGTGACTATGGGGGCCAGGAAGATACGATAACTCATTCTCGTGCTCACAGAACAAGTCCTTGGTAGTGCGAGGTGTGTAAACATGGGCCTATCCTCTTGGAACACAGCATCACCATTGTAGAGCAAACATTGTACCATGGGACGGACCTGATCACCGAAAATGGTCACATCTTCCTTAGCAGTAATGCAACCTGGCAGACTTACCGTGGTGCCCACTGAATACCACGATACGTCTGTCCATATTAAGTTGGAAACGCAGTGAAAGAAGAGTCATCCCTTCAAATGATCTCCCATTGCTCCACAGTTCAGGTTTATGGTCTCGGCACAACATCCTCCTCTAAGGCACACTTGCATCACTGCTGTGTGGTTGTGAAAGTCAAGCTCGTCCTACAATTTCCAGCCTATGGAGCTCCGTTCGGGTTGTTTTGATGTCGACAGAATTCGCGAGTGCGACAACAAAATCTGCGATGAATTTTGCAGCTGTCGTTCTCTCATTTATCGTCACAATCCTATTCAGTGACCATCCCTCACAATCATTCAACACACACATTCGTTCCATTGTGAATCATTCTATGATGTTTATCCGCTTTTCGTGTATGCGACATAAATCTTCGATACAGTACCTCTCGAGGCACCAAAAACTTCTCCCTCGGTTACGGAAGCGCTTACCTTACGAGTTCCAACAATTTGCCCATCTGTAATTCGCTTGGCGCCTACATAATGCACCCACAACTGCACAGGATAGTGTTTTGACGATAACTACCACTTGCAATATGCGAAGGATACTCCACAGGTGCCGTTCGCGGTCAAAGAAGACAACTCAAGCCACAGGCTTGACTAGCATCTGTATTTATTTTCAAGAGGGCATTTCTCGCAATGTTTCCCTATTTTCGTGCAACACCTGTGTCTCACTTCGGGATCGTGAGAAGAAGGTAAGGCACACTAGGACTAGAAACATGTACTGAGTGAACCTAGTTTCAGCGACAAAATTATAAAACTTGTTCATGGATATATTCTGAGCGGTTTGGTATACGAGATCTGTGACCACAGGTGGCCGATCACAGAGTAAGAATGTGGTTATTGTTCATTCGGTTTGTTACTCCAATTATTTATGTAAATATCCCTTTACAATAGTGAAAAAGTCTGCAGTATACTATCACTTAACGTACAACAAAGCCGCGCGGTCTCGAGCGCCTTGCCACGTTTAGCGCGGCTACCCTCGTCGGAGGTTCGAGTCCTAACTCGAGCATCAGTGTGTGTGTGGTCCTTAGAATAAGTTAGTGTACGTTAGATCAAGTAGTGTGTAGGCCTGGGGACCAATGACCTCAGCGGTTCGGTCCCATAGGAACTTACCACCACCACAACCACTACCACCACCACCGTACAACATAAAACACCGACGAAATGCAAAAATGTGATGTGTTGGCAGTCGCTGCGGGAAGAGTTCACCATACGTCGTTGTGCCGCTCTTCCGCTGTATTATATTCAGTTACTCCGTAGACAAGATGCACATTGGCCAGCTTTTCATCAGTCATCCTATGCACTGTATCACTGGCCTGCCGGGGTGGCCGAGCGGTTCTAGGCGCTACAGTCTGGAACCGCGCGACCGCTACGGTCGCAGGTTCGAATCCTGCATCGGGCATGGATGTGTGTGATGTCCTTAGGTTAGTTAGGTTCAAGTAGTTCTACGTTCTAGGGGACTGATGACCTCAGATGTTAAGTCCCATAGTGCTCAGAGCCATTTGAACCATTGTATCACTGTTAACGTACAACGCTGACGGAACAACAAAACACGAGACAGAACCGTGCAGTAGTGGATGTAAGGTTGATGGCGAAGAGTATTGTGGGCTTACCGGTGTCAACAGTAAGTGCCATGAGTGATTGGAACAAGTTTGTTTCCAAAGGAGAACACAGGACGTACGATGAGCGTTTGCACTGCTGTGCAGGTGTTTTCATTGCAATACAACTACAAAGATAAATGGTGTAATAAATTGAACGTAGAGCAATTACTCATTAAGGAGATACTGGAGACCGCGCATCCCTTATATCAAAACACTCAGAAGAAAATTTGAAAACTATTTGAAATTTCCTCCACTGAGTTCCGATTCGCCCTGTATGCAAACACTGTTTCGTCGCTCAATACACAAATACATTTGTTGTAAGTAGTCTCCACCATGTACTGACGGAATATGTTCGATGCAAAATATAGTTGTAAATGTCCATTTACACACAAAGAAAAGTGTTGACGGTTGCTGCAACCTTCCAAAACGCTGTAAGAGCTGGCAGGAGATGGCAGGGTTGAACCCGACAGTTTGGTGTCAGTCTTGGATTCGTTGCACAATCTTTCGGCGTAGCCGCGTCACATATGCGGCGCGGGTCCTAGTTTTGAAATTCTCTGCTTTGTCACAAGGGAGAGCACAGGGCCGCGAACCGTAGCACACATTTGAATACTGAGATTGGAATTTTGATTGGAGTACATTCGTTTCGTTTTCGCGCACCACGCGAAACACACACACACACACACACTGCAGTCCAGTGTCCGACTCAAGGGAGAAGCTATGCGAATGCGAAACGAGTCAGCTAAACAAACGTACCTATCATTTGTTGTCTTACCACGTTCAGTTACCACAACGGTCGGGTCTCAGGTAGAGAACACTGCTAGCCACTTCTCGATTGGCACAAAATAAATGGAAGCCGTGTGATACCGCGCAGTACGTAATGTTTCATATCGAAAAATTCATTTTAAAACTTTAATGCACTAAGCTATTCCTAAAGGCAATGTAGAAGCTAGAAACATTGAATAAATTACAAAACCTCCATTTTCTATGATAACTCGACAAAACGTCAAAGGAAGATGCACGGTAGCTCTTCAGTGCTCTGGAAATGTTCGGAATATGTGGAAAAATTTGGCAAATTGTAAGTGGAACGCTAATGTAATCCATCTCCAAAGTAAATTTTCGAGAGGAAATTTCAGGGATCATTGAGACTGAAGCAAGAGTTAGGCAGGGAGATGGACTGTCAGCTATTTTAACTCTGTCCTGGAAAACATAATGAGAACACAGCGGGGAGATTCGTGAGAAGAGAGGTAACAGGTTAGTAGTGCTTTTGTTTTGCATGTTACTATTCCGGGTCCTTAGGGTTTATTTATCAATTGGAATTTTTTATTTGTAGTTCACTGTTGCTATTTCATACAGTCACTGCTGCTGTGGACGCTATGAAATGGAGTGCCAAGTGGAGAAAGCGGAACATTTCCGAAACATTCTCCTGTTTGAGTACAACAGAGTGGTGACAGCAACGGAGGCTGCCAGAAACATTTGCTACGTGCATGGGGATAATTCCATTGAACAGAACACGGTAAGAAACTGGTTTTCTCGTCTTAACGAGGATCGTTTTGACATTAGTGACTCTCGACCTTCAGGAAGACCTATCGGGATTGATGGAGATCGTTTAAACGTAGTAATTCACAATGATCCACGTCAGTGCTCTCCAGATCTGGAAAATGTGATGAAATGCTATCATTCCACTATCTTCAGACGTTTGCACACAATGGGGAAGGAAAAAAACCGGGTTTATGGCAACCGCATGCTCTAAGCCAAAATCGCAAAAACTAGCGGGTGGCTTGCTTGTTATTATACTACTGGCCATTAAAATTGCTACACCAAGAAGAAATGCCGATGATAAACATGTATTCATGGGACAAATATATTATACTAGGACTGACATGTGATTACATTTTCACGCAATTTGGGTGCATAGATCATGAGAAATCAGTACTCAGAACCACCACCTCTGGCCTTAATAACGGCCTTGATACGCCTGAGCATTGGGTCAAACAGAGCTTGGATGGCGTGAAAAGCTACAGCTGCCCATGCAGCTTCAACACGATACCACAGTTCATAAAGAGTAGTGACTGGCGTGTTGTGACGAGCCAGTTGCTCGGCCACCATTGACCAGATGTTTTCAGTTGGTGAGAGATCTGGGGAATGTGCTGGCCAGGGCAGCAGTCGAACATTTTCTGTATCCGGAAAGGCCCGTACAGGACCTGCAACATGCGGTCGTGCATTATCCTGCTGAAATGTAGGTTTTCGCAGGGAAAGAATGAAGGGTAGAGCCACGGGTCGTAACACACCTGAAATGTAACGCCCACTGTTCAAAGTGCCGTCAATGCGAACAACAGATGACTGATATGTGTAACCAATGGCACTCCTTACCATCACGCCAGGTGATACGCCAGTATGACAATGACGAATACAGGCTTCCAATGTGTGTTAACCGCGATGTCGCCAAACACGGATGCGACCATCATGATGCTGTAAACAGAACCTGGATGCACCCGAAAAAATGAATTTTTGTTATTCGTGCACGCAGGTTCGTCGTTGAGTACACCATTGCAGGCGCTCCTGTCTGTGATGCAGCGTCAAGGGTAACCGCAGCCATGGTCTCCGATCTGATAGTCCATCCCGCTGCAAACGTCGTCTAACTGTTTGTGCAGATGGTTGTTGTCTAGCAAATGTCCCCATCTGTTGACTCAGGGTTCGAGACGTGGCTGCACGATCCGTTACAGCCATGCTGATAAGATGCCTGTCATCTCGACTGCTAGTTATACGAGGCCGTTGGGATCCAGCACGGCGTTCCGTATTACTCTCCTGAACCCACCGATTCCATATTTTGCTAACAGTCATTGGATCTTGACCAGCGCGAGCACCAATGTCGCGATACGATAAACCGCAATCGCGATAGGCTACAATCCGACCTTTATCAAAGTCGAAAACGTGGTGGTACCCAATTCTCCTCCTTACACGAGGCATCACAACAACGTTTCACCAGGCAACGTCGGTCAACTGCTGTTTTTGTATGAGAAATCGGTTGGAAACTTTTCTCATGTCAGTACGTTGTACGTGTCGCCACCGGTGCCAACCTTGTGTGAATGCTCTGAAAAGCTAATCATTTGCATATCATAGCGTCTTCTTCCTGTCGGTTAAATTTCGCATCCGTTGCACGTTATATTTCGTGGTGTAGCAATTTTAATGGCCAGTAGTGTAATTGCCTCGTGAATAACACGGTCCATTTGTATACCGTATCGTGACATGAAGAGAGATGTTGTCATTATGCTAACACAAGTAAAAGAAAGGAATGGCTGGGCCAAAACAAAGCAGCAAATGCCCATACAAAGACATATGTGCATCTGGTGGAACAGTGACGGTGACGGTGTGAAGTACTACGAACTTCTTCCCCTAGGTTTGACCATCACTGCTGACATTTATTGTCAAGAAAAGAGAGATCTTGCAGACGCACTCCAAGAATAACGACCAGGAAAACTGCGTAAACGGATGCTACTCCACAGCAACGCCTGCCCACATTCTGCTACACTGACAAAAAACATTATACAGCAGTTGGGTTGGGAAGTGATTCCACACCGACCAGATTCACCTGAACTTGCATCCTCAGATTTTCATCTTTTCACTGTCTATTGAAAAATCTTCAATAAACTTCCTTTCCGGATAAAAACGCTCTCCGAGCATAGCTCGACGAGTTCTTCGCTTTAAAACCACATGATTTCCACAGTCACAGATACCACGGTATTGGCAGACTGTTGTAAATAGTGAAGGAGAATATAATATTGGTGACTTTATTGGATTGTTTCGGGGAGGAGACCAGAAAGCGAGGTCATCGGTCTCATCGGATAAGGGAGGAACGGGGAAGGATGTCGGCCGTCCCCTTTCAAACGAACCATTCCGGCATTTGCCTAGAGTGATTTAGGGAAATCACGGAAAACCTAAATCAGGATGGCCGGACGCCGGATTGAACCGACTTCCTCCCGAATGCGAGTCCAGTGTGCTAGCCACGGCGCCACCTCGCTCGGTATTGGTGACTAAAATCTCTGTTACGTACATTTGTTGTGTTACAGAAAATCGCTACGAACTTGTGCACCAACGCTACAGAAGGAATCTGTTTAGATCCAGAGAAGCAGGGGTTGAAGTTGG
The DNA here is from genome assembly GCF_023897955.1 of Schistocerca gregaria. Lineage (NCBI taxonomy): Eukaryota > Metazoa > Arthropoda > Insecta > Orthoptera > Acrididae > Schistocerca > Schistocerca gregaria. Next base: position 158,385,881 of record NC_064921.1, on the reverse strand, counting down.
AGTGCGTAGCGTTCCCTGATGATTTGCATTGTGGGCCACCGACAAAGAAGCAGCTCTAATAATGATTGAAGAACTGCACACCATACCACGAAAAACATTATCCCCTGCGAAAAACGTAATACATGGAACACAAACATAGTAGAGAACCGGACCTGAATATAAAATTTGGAAAAATCTTGAGGGCAGATAAATTCAAGTTCCTTGATCAATGTATCCAATCGAACGGGCTTGATAAAGAAGCAAAAAATGATGAAGAAGCAAACAAAGGGTGAGCCAGAGAGAGACTACTAGCATACAAGTTAGTAAAGAAATGATATGACAGAAAAATAATCTCCTACACAGCAAAGATTAGGCGCTAGCCAGAAACACTTCACAGATCAGAATGCTTGATACTGAATAAGGAAGGCGAAATAGCGTAACTATAGGAGAATGGAAGTATAATTTTGAAGAGTATTCTCGGACCGCAAAAAAAAAGAAAAAAAAGATATTACATGGAAGAAGAAGAAAAATGAAGGTGGAGAAGATCACAGGCAGTATACGCAAGGTAATGTTGAAGTTTTATGTGCACGTCTTGAGAAGGGGTAATGCTTATTGACAAAGATCATCTTTAGCTACATTACTTAACTAAAGACGACAACGAAATGGGTTGAGGAAGTAAGAAAAGACAGAGAAGTTGGATTAAGTCAGAAAGCGATCTGGGATAAAGAGATATTTCGAATAAAGGCCAACAAATTCATACAAGGGACAAGGTCTCCTGAAGTGACGAAATGAAGAGGAACCTCACCGAAAGAATGAAGAGATTATGGGAACAGAAGAAAAGTCTAAGCAGCAAATCAACTGTTTTCCATGGTTCACTGCATGCCTATTCGATACTTTAGAAAAAAAAAATAATAGCTGCTATACACGATCTAAGTGCGGAAAGAATGGGAGCTGCAGTGTCGTTTCTAAATGGATATCCGATATTCCTCCTGAAACTAAAACAGGCATGTGAGTATCTGAATCCGGCTTATTGTGAATTCCACTCTTTCAGGCTCAGAAATAACAACAAAGTTGTAATGAGGTGCATAGTAGACTTTTACGAAACATCATACGAATGGTGTGATACGTGCCCAGCCTCAATGAAATGGCTGTCAGCTGTTCACATCACTAAACTCTAAGAAGGTAGATGGTGTTGTGGTTGGCAGGAGAGCCAACACCGTGTTACTAAAGGAGGCCGAAAGGCAAGCGTTTTAGCTCACGCAGGATGGAGTGAGGTCTGGAACATGGCAAGGGAATTAGAATTGAGAAAAACGGACGTAGCTGGTGGAATACTTAACTTTAATCCATCAATGATGCACGTCGCTCGTGACAGTACACGATTCACAATATCAATGGTAACTGAATATGGCGCCTTGCTAGGTCGTAGCAAATAACGTAGCAGAAGGCTGTGCTAACTATCGTCTCGGCAAATAAGAGCGTATTTTGTCAGTGAACCATCGCTAGCAAAGTCGGTTGTACAACTGAGGCGAGTGCTAGGAAGTCTCTCTAGACCTGCCGTGTGGCGGCCCTCGGTCTGCAATCACTGATAGTGGCGACGCGCGGGTCCGACATATACTAACGGACCAGCGGCCGATTTAAAGGCTACCACCTAGCAAGTGTGGTGTCTGGCGGTGACACCACAGATGGGCCAAAACTTACATGACAGAAAAGTTTACGAAGAACCAGAGGAAGGCCAGAAGATTGGTGAAGACAAGACCATCCGACACTGGCTGAGATACAAGGGATAGGCAAAATAATGTGAATACCTGTACTTACTTGCGAATAGTTTATTAATAAGGGGTTGTACACCAGTTTGCCCTTAATACAGTTGCGATTCAAGTCCGGCGGCTGTGCTGGCCAGGAAAGACGCTGCAGTTCAGTTGCATGCAACTCATACCACGATTGCACTGTCCTGGCTCCGTGAATTGGTGCATTATCGTCGTGCAACGAGGCTTCGTTGTTACGGAACAACATCTGAATCATGAGGCGCACCTCATCACCTAAAATGTTCACATAATCATTAGCTGTAACACGGCCTTTGAGATTAATGATGTGACCAGCAGAATACCATGATATGGCTGCCCACACCATCACATTTCGACCTCCTTGCTGAACACTTGGAATCAAGCAATCCGGATTGTGGGCTTCTTCTGGCGTCCTACAGACGTAAACCTGGCCCGTTGTTGGAAATAACGGAAACGTTGACTCGTCGGACCACATGACGTGTTTCCACTGATCAGCCGTTCAGGATTTATGCTTCTGACACCATGTTTTACCCTTCTTTGCGTTAGTTATCGCCACCAATGGTTTCGGTATAGCAGCTCGACCATCAATATTCACTTCATGGAGTTTCCGGCAGACAGTGTCGCTAAATACAGGGTCTCGAAGATGGCTATTGTGCTCTGCAGTCACTTTAGCTACCGTAGTTTTGGGTTGTTTTGACACAGCTCGTGTTAGCGTACGACGATCTCTGTCATTTAGTTTTGCTTTGCGCCCACCATTACGTCTACACTATCATGTTTTGTATAGGATGTTATGACTGTTGAAACAGTTGCTCTTGAAACATTCAGTAAGTTGGCTGTCTTGGTTACCGACGCTGCTGATAATCGGGCACCCACAATCTGCCCTCTTTGGGACTCTGTTAGATCTTTTAGAGCACTTCACGCTCGGCCTCTGAATGCAAATACGAAGTGTGCAATACTCGTAAACAACCTGCACTGATGCCTAGTCCGTACTGAACTCGCACAGTCCAGCGCGACACGTGCCTTAACTGCGTTGTTTACCGGCAAACACAGCCGTCCCATTACTACCATTATTCACATTCTTTTGCGTATCCCCTGTGCATGGCAGGCCGCGGTGGCTGAGCGGTTCTGGGCACTTCACTCCGGAAACGCGAGACTGCTACGGTCGCAGGTTCGAATCCTGCATCGGGCATGGATGTTTGTGATGTCATTAGGTTAGTTAGGTTTAAGTAGTTCTAAGTTTTAGGGGACTGATGACCTCAGATGTTAAGTCCCATAATGCTCAGAGCCATTTGAACCCTGTAGCTGACAGAGAATGGATTATGGTCGCGCTAGGTGGAGAAATCTGATATATGCATAACTGAGTGAGTGCCATGAAGAGACCAAATCGTTTACGGGAGAAATTACTGATGAAGATGATTGTGTTCAAATGGGTGAGAAATCTTATGGGACTTAGCTGCTAAGGTCATCAGTCCTTAAACTTACATACTACTTAACCTGTATTATCCTAAGAACAAACACACACACACCCATGCCCGAGGGAGGACTCGAACCTCCGCCGGGACCAGGCACACAGTCTATGACTGTAGCGCCTCAGACCGCTTGCTAATACCTCGCGGCGACGAAGATTGTGATGTCATATTTTACAAGCGATGCTACTTTAATATCTGGATATTTATAGGGGGGAATATCATAGTAGCGGTAACTGACACAGGTGAATGTTTAGGATAAAAGCAGCCACAACGCTCAAGTAAACATAGTTCGTCCGAGAAGCCGTTTGCGAGATAATTGCGTATCATGAGCCCCACTGACTTCAGTATGAAGGTTTAACTTAGTACAGACATATTTTCAATGTAAACTTATCGATTAATGCCCCTATGTAATTCTGCTCAAATTTTGCCTGAGTCCGCCGTTGGGGATTGTGGTAGTTGCATCCTGGAGCATCGGCACGTTTTGCTATTCATGTAAGATGTCTAACGAACCTATGAAGTCCAAATAGACAAAACAAGCCCTATAACAACACCTGACCTGAAACCTTTGGATTCTTCAGTCTGAGGTTATGCCGAAAGTGAAGTATACAGCACTCTCACTGATACGGTTGAAGAACTGGAGCACCATATTGTACATTCTTCTCAAGCTTTTCAAGACGACCTGCGAATTTCTGAAGTAATTCTCAGGTCATCAGAGAGGCGAGTGCAGTACTACTGCGAGTTCAAAAATTAATATCGGAGTTATAAGGCTTTGTAGAATTAGTATTAGTTACAGCGCATCAAATAAGTTGCTTCACCAAAAAAGAAAGGGCCATAAACATTCAATTTTGGGTAGTATTGTTGCGGCTGTACCATCTCGTGGGGATTTGCTGACCCCCCTGACGTACACATTATGTGTATCCACATTTCCACTATGATATATCGTCACTGAAGAGGACACGATTCAGAAAATCTTCATCGTTATGCAGCTACATTCCGTTTACAAAGTAGGCACATAAACCACATTCTGCAAGCTTTAGAGCTTGTAGAAACTGCAAACGAGAAGGACGAAGGTGTAAACGACTGCTAATCTCCACACACACACATAACTGAGAATGCTAATTGATGACCAGCCTTCCGAACAGATTTCTTGGGGCTACACGTGGAAGACACTCTCACGCGTTCACCACATTCTACAGTCTCAACATATTCAGTCCCTGAGAAGCATAAAACATAAAATGCTTTCTGTTCACTAGCCGCCATCTTTGCTCCTAGCGTTTTTCAGCGGGAGACGCAAGAAACAGTGCATGTGCAAGGGCACGGATATACTTGATACATTATTTATAATTGTACGTTGAATCTAATAAATGCTACAAAGCCTTAAAAGCCTGATATTCATTTTGAAACACACCGTGTATTAAACGCACATGGAAGACAAGAATACAGGGTGTCCCACTTATCGTGACCACCCTGAATAACTATGTGTCCAGATGCAAATTACAAAATGTTTCAATCAAATGTTCTTTAGCCGTCAGGGGGATATCAATCAGCATGATTGCCTTCGTTGTAGCTTTTTCTTTTTTTTTTTTTTTTGGCAAAGAAATAAACAGCGGTATGACTTTTTTAAATGGCACCCTGTATTTTTTATTCGGTACTTCATTTCCCCTCCTAAAGACTTATTAAAAATATATCACAGTGTACCATTCACTGAAACACAACGTTATTAATTACATTTGTTACATAACACAACACTGACTTCGAGCCCGGGATCACAAACTCGTCCACTTGCTAAGGTTGTCAGAAATCAAACGAACCCAGTGAAAACATAACACAAAATTGGCTTTGACTCTCCTGTACCATTGCCCAGGAGTTGAACATTCAAAAGTGCTCAAAGTGTTGACCCTGGACCCCGATACACTGGTTCACTATTGAATGTAAGACTTATTTACTGCTTCCAATGTTGCCTGCTGAAGATAATTACAAGGAAGCACGATATGTTCCTCTACGTTCTCTGGAGTTGTTGGAATATCGCGACAGACAACGTCTTTAATGCATCCCTAAAGAAAAACGTCCATAGGATTTAAATCAGGAGACCTAGCAGACCAAGTAACTGTTCCTCCTCGACCAATCCATCTGGCAGGATACACTCGGTTCAGAATACGATGTGCACGCAAGGCATTATGTGCTGGACATCCATCTCGTTGATACCACATAAGCATTCTGGTTCTTAGCGGCACTTCATCCAGGAGAGGAGGAAGAATTCGTCTGAGAGAGTTGGCATACGCCGTGCCTTTTAGACTACCACTGATGAAATAAAGACCAATAATTGTAGTACCAAACATCCCACACCAGATGTTAACTCTCCATTGACGCTAATGTTCCACCTGTCTAAGCCATCGTGGGCTGTCGCTGGACCGATAATGCATATCACTTGTATTGACCTGTCCTTTGTTTGAGGAGGAACATTCATCGCTGAATAGAACATCATTGGAGAAGAAGTTCGGGTTGGCGAGGATTTGCTACTGCGCCCACTGACAGAACTGTACACGATTCTGGAAATCATTCCCATGCAATTGTTGATGTAGGTGTACATGGTAATGATGGAACCGGTGACGTGTAAGAATACGATGAACACTGATTGTAGGAATGCCAATCACGTGTTCAAGGTCCGTGTGCTCACATGTGGTTTCATAGCAACGGAAGCGGAAACAATAACTTCGGCAGATTCGTCTGTGCGAGTGCTAAGACGATAGCATTTTCGTGGGTTGAAACTTCCAGTTTCCTGAAGCGTCGCAACAAGACGAGAAAACATCCGTCGGGAAGGTACAGTTCCGTCGCCTGCGTAGCATTTCGTCTACCTTCAACAACAACAACAACAACAACAATAAAAGAAACGTTATACCCATGCACTTTGTAGGAAGGAGAGCCTTTACTGTATGCCTTATCTACACAACAGTATATAAAAGGACTAAACTGCTGTACTAAATGTGCCCTTAAATAAGAAAACAGTGTTGCAATTACTGTTCTGCTAACTTACATTCCCCATAGATGAGTAGCATTTCTACCTTCTCTTCTTTGGTGTACATTCTATGGTTGACGGTATGACGGGCGTGCATTCTACTTATTTTTATATTTGTCCTCTGTCAACGTCAGCACGTGGATGTATTCCATTAACCCGAGTACGTGCACTAAGTGATGGGAGTGTCCGAGTCAGTGTTGTATTATGTAATTAATAACGATGTGTTTCAGTGATTGGTACACTGTGATACACTTTTGAATAAGTCTTTAGGAGAGGAAATGAAGTACCGAATAAAAAATACAGGGTGTCATTTAAAAAAGTCATACCGCTGTTCATTTCTTTGTAAAACAACAAAGCTACAACGAAGGCAATCATGGTGATTCATGTCCCCCTGTCGGGTAAAGAACATTTGTTTCAAACATTTTGTAGTTTTGATATGGACAAACAGTTATTTAGGGTGGTCAAGGTAAATGGGACACCCTGTATTGTAAACTTTATAATGTTAATTACTGTATAGGTGTTGTTATGTCTTGTTGAGGTATGCCATGGGCGAAATTTGAGGTCAATGAGATGGAACTTTATCGAAAAGTTTAACTAGGGTAATATTTTATAATTAAGTCAATGGTGACAATTACATCACAAACGACCCGTTTGCAAACCGTTACGTACTGTAACATTTTCTCTTCTAATAATTTCAAATTGTGTTAGCCACACTGTTTACTGACTGGAGCTGCCTTACACTTTTCGTTTATACGTCATTTCCAAAGTCTGAATAGACAATGTATCATCATCATTAGTTATGTGCTATATTAGCAGGTCCGTTGCCTCTCCATTTTCTGCGATCCATTGCTTGCTTCTTAAGGCTGCTGTATGTTGTACCGTCCATCATGACATCCAGTATCTGGAATCTATTCTTTCCTCGCTTCCTTTTCCCTTCTACATAACCTTCTAAAACTGTTTTTATCAGTCCGTCATTCTTTCTTAATATATGCCGAATCCAATTTCTCACTCTTCTCTTTATTACATCCAGTAACTGTCTTTTCTCTCCCACTCTTCTCAGTACCTCTTCATTTTTTACTCTGTCCATCCAGCTTATTCCTTCCATCTTCCGCCATGTCCAGGTCTCAAAATCCTTCAGCCTTTCCTTATCGTTTTTCCTCATAGTCCACGTTTCAGCGCCATATAGAAGAACACTCCATACAAGATATTTTATGAGTCTCTTTGTGAGTTCTCTGTCCAGACCACTGCAGAAGTTTCTCCTTTTCTTACAAAACGCCTGTTTTGCCATTGCTATCCTTGTTTTAATTTCTGTGGTGCACTTCCAGTCGGTGTTTATCCTGCTTCCAAGATACTTAAAATTTTGCACCTGTTCTAGTATTTCTCCATTCAGCATAATTTTTGTTTCCTTATTTCCTCCTAGTGCCAATACTTTTGTTTTATTTGTGTTAATTTTCATTCCATATTTTTTCCATTAGTTGCAATGGTGTCCACCAAATCCTGTAATTCTTTTTCCCCTGTGGCTAGAAGGAAATCTCAAACACCCTACTCTTCTTCCTCCAATTTGTCATCTAATGAGCATTGGTCAATCATATTTTCCACGTAGAGGTTGAAAAGAGTAGGTGATAAACAGCATGGACAATACATACAGAGCATCGTTAGTAAAACAAATGGTTACACTGAATCCCCATTGAACTGAAACATCTGTGACCAAATTTTGCCATATATAAAAGGCTTCATTTTTATTTTTATTTTTTTTTTTAAAATGCATATTCTGAACATATAGCTACATGGTACCTACACATTTGTTGTGAGCAACAGCCAAGTGCAATGTAATTCTTTATACTGCTTGTGGTCTTATGTGAAGTCAGCTGCAAGAAGGCGTTAGGGTAGCAATACGTTTCACATTGTAATTTTACAAATTACACAGCGAAAATCAAAATGACGGTGAAACTAGTAAAACTTAATATTACGTTTGTTAAAAAAATTAATTGAGCTGTTAAATTCGTATGTGTTATACTCATCAGCAGGATAGATGGGGGGGAGTGCTTTTGAGTATCAGCTTCAGCCTATACATAGGGTTAACATCTACACTTCTGTCACAGATTACTTTTCCCCGTGTCAGTTTTCTCTATAAATTATGCCACACGCAGTTGTTAGCCAATATAATTAAGTATGATTTAATCACCCACGACTATGTACATGGCGAAATAAGATGACTTCATAGACACGCATTCGTTAAACATTTGTCAGAAGGTAGTGCGCATTACAAAACATAGTAACGCGCTGAAACAGTTTATTCTGGTCCCCGAACTACTACTCAGTGACAATGAAAATACGTCACTACGATGGAGTAAACCGGTGCCAAGTACTGAAAACATACTTTCCAAGCACTTGCGCGGCTGTAAAAATGCCCGCAAACACGGCGATAAATCGCAGCTATGCAGAAAAGATACCCCCTACGTATGCCAGAGTACGGTAGTTTCCGAGGTGGCCTTCCGCCCCCGTTCTCTAGTGTTCTCAGCGGTCGAAACATCTATCTTGCGTGGGCTGCAGTTGCGCCTGCAGACGTACGACTTCCTATTCGAAATTTTATTGCTCTCTCAACTGCCTTCCTCTTCCGCTGTCGTAAGAACGCACGATCGCGTGTTCATGTTGGGTTGAAGCCTCCGCCTTTCTCCCATCCGGAATGAGGCTGCCACTGATCTTAAAAATTCGTAAGTTTTGCGCAGTTCCACTGCATTACATTTTATTGTTAAGAGAAACTTCATGATGTTTCGTCGTTGTCTGAGGCAAAGTTATGTTGTTCGAGAATGGTACGCAAACGAAACAATATGAAATGGTTTCGCAGCCGACTTTTTTAAATTTTTTTATTAGGCCTTTGAGTGTGTACTCAATTTAGCCATCGGCAACACATAGTGACAACGAACACGTAGTTGAATAAACAAATACAGAAATGCGTATTTACAAGAATAAAAAGCTTAAATGATACAGGTTTGTACATAACAGTGGTAAGCACATATGCTGTCTGAAACGACTTGAAACCCTGATGTACATCAAGCTGTAATATTTTAAAGTATGACACCTGATGATGACAGCAAGCTCTGTCGAAAACAGTAATCCACTGAAATGCTTTTTTAGCGATATAGGCTTGGAAAGTTCGCTTCATTTAACAATATCCCAAAAATTCTCCAGCAAATCAACTTTGAAGTTTTCCGAGTGCCTTAAATACCCCAAAGTAAGGTCTAAGTCCTTTCATATGCAGCGTGGTGCTGGAAGAAAGCTCACCTGCGGCGTAGGGGTCCTGGGTTCGAACCTTGACCGATGCAAATCCTTAAAGGTTATAAAAATGGATATACATATCTATATGTGTATGTATGTATGTATGTATGTTACATATCTTCTCCTAAAGTACTGGAACGATTTCAACCAAACTTGGTACTCATATGATTTACTGTCTGGAAAGAATCACTTTGGGGGTAAGAACTACATATCTTCAAAGTGGTGGGGATGGGCGTGAAAAAGAAGTGTAATCCACGACACGAAAATACCCACAGTTTAGTTATCCAGTATTTCAGAATAAGAGCACTAGAGACTTGCAGCGAACTGTACACATAGCTTCAATACTTTGCGAAACTTTTTCCCGCTGACGACACCCACAACGTCATGATAGGAAAAAAGTTTATCGCTTACAATATTACCACTGTTCATGCAACAAACCTACCACATGAAACAAGACGTTTCAATTTATTACTCTTTTTCTATTACCAAATTCGTGACACATTTTTAGGCAGTATTCACATATACCACGGACTGCACCAGTAAAATTGCACCATTATACGATACTTAGTTCATGAATGTGACGTCATAAACATTGAGAGGCGTGCAAAATTACCGCATCATGCAAGACGTAATTTGTTACTTAGTTGCTACTAACACTATCTGTAATACTTTTCGCAGACAGTATCCAAATTTTCCGCTGAATGTACCAACAAAAATATATAAATTTGCGGCTCATAGTGCAGGAGATACGACGTCAAATACCGAGATGTGTGAAGAACTGCCACATCATGCATAACATTTTAATGTGTTACTTCTTTATTGCTAATTCTACTAACAAAACAATTCACAGACAGTAACCACATATAACTCCGAATGTACCTGCAAAACTGTCTCATTGTAGCGCACACAATTCAGTAGATAAACACTGCCCTGCTTGGAAATGAAACTGTAGGCTAAAATTCACTACCCACTTAGATCAAAAATGAGTAGAAAATATGTTTGAAATAGAATGAGATTTTAACTCTGCAGCGGAGTGTGCGCTGATATGAAACTTCCTGGCAGATTGAAAATGTGTGCCGAACCATGACACGAACTCGGGACTTTTGCCTTTCGCGGGCAAGTGCTCTACCAACTGAGCTATCCAAGCACGACTCACGCTATGTCCCCACACCTTTATTTCTGCCAGTACTTTGTCTCCTACCTTCCAAACTTTACAGCCCCCAGGCTGTGACTAAACCATGTCTCCGCTGGAGTGCTAGTTCTGCAAGGTTCGCAGGGGACCTTCTGTAAAGTTTGGCAGGTAGGAGACAAGGTACTGGCAGAAGTAAAGATGTGGGGACGGAGCGTGAGTCGTGCTTGGGTTGCTCACTTGGTAGAGCACTTGCCCGCGAAAGGCAAAAGTCCCGAGTTCGTGTTTCGATCCGGCACACAGTTTTAATCTGCCAGGAAGTTTCATGTTTGAAATATGTTAAATATAATTGACAGGTATTTTAAATGTGCATATGTGGGCAAATCCATGGGTACGAGGTGCATTCAAGTTCTAAGGCCTCCGATTGTTTTTTCTCCGCACTGGAAAGAGATAGAAACATGCGCATTGTTTTAAAATGAGGAAGCGTTCATTGTCAATACGTCCCAGAGATGGCAGAACCATACGGCAGATGGAATTTTACCGCCAGCGGCGAGAATGAGAACTGTTTTAAATACTTAAAATGGCGACATTTTCCTTACTTGAACAGCGAGCAATCATTCGTTTTCTGAATTTGTGTGGTGTGAAACCAATTGAAATTTATCGACAGATGAAGGAGACACGTGGTGATGGAGTTATGGATGTGTCGAAAGTGCGTTCGTGGGTGCGACAGTTTAATGAAGGCAGAACATCGCGTGACAACAAACCGAAACAACCTCGGGCTCGCACAAGCCGGTCTGACGACATGATCGAGAAAGTGGAGAGAATTGTTTTGAGGGATCGCCGAATGACTGTTGAAAAGATCGCCTCCAGAGTTCGCGTGGGTTCTGTGCACACAATCCTGCATGACGAACTGAAAATGCGAAAAGTGTCATCCAGGTGGGTGCCACGAATGCTGACGGACGACCACATGGCTGCCCGTGTGGCATGTTGCCAAGCAATGTTGACGCGCAACGACAGCATGAATGGGACTTTCTTTTCGTCGGTTGTGACAACGGATGCGACGTGGATGCCATTTTTCAATCCAGAAACAAAGCGCCAGTCAGCTCAATGGAAGCACACAGATTCACCGCCACCAAAAAAATTTCGGGTAACCGCCAGTGCTGAAAAAATGATGGTGTCCATGTTCTGGGACAGCGAGGGCGTAATCCTTACCCATTGCGTTCCAAAGGGCACTACGGTAACAGGTGCATCCTACGAAAATGTTTTGAAGAACAAATTCCTTCCTGCACTGCAACCAAAACTTCCGGGAAAGGCTGCGTGTGTGCTGTTTCACCAAGACAACGCACCCGCACATCGAGCTAACGTTACGCAACAGTTTCTTCGTGATGTAATAGGTGTAGTGATCGTATGTGTAAATATTAGTTATAAAATTAAGTAAAGACTTGGTGAAAGAAGTTACAGGGACTAAAGTACGCTAGCAGAGACACGGAAGTGGAGCAGGACCGCGGAGAGGTAATCGGCATATCGAGTATGCGAACCAAGCAGTCAGCAGTCTACTGGGGGCATCATCCGGAGGACATTGCCCGCCCCGCTGGAAAGCAGGGCAGACGTATCAGGAGCCAGCATAAGTCACGTGTACGATACACGAGGGAGCCTTCTAGCATCGAACCACAGAGGTCAGTCACTGTGCTACAAACGTCACGCCGTCAGCAGGAACACGAAATAAATACCCCGGAAAGAGGCAGCTCCCTCTAGAAGTTTGCAGCTTCTTCTGAAGTCTGCTGGGAGTCTGCTCGAAGTCTGCTGGAAGTGCTGGTCAACTTATGGAGTACGCTTGTCATGTTCCGGAAGCCTCGTGACGGTTGCTGGGCGTGGTGATGTACTCCCGACGGTACGCATGAAGAAGAAGCGGCAGCTATGGAGGTCATAGGACAGCATCGAACCTGATAGCAGCGTCTAGTTACCACGACTTACGAAGAAAGAAGAAGATGTCGTCCCTCCGCCAGTAAGTCACAGAAGTCGAGTCTTCGTTCCGAGTCAAGTCATTAAAGTCGAAGCAACAGAGGGAGACGTATAGTGAATAACCCGGGTGACTGGTTCGGATGAAGGGATGCGGCCGAACCAATGAAGTCACCCGTGAATTGGGAAAAACTCCAGTTCAATGGACGCCGCCCAGAGCCGCCGAATCTGAGAACATGGGTTCGCTCCTACCACGGGGCAACTTTCGTCATCGCAGTGGCCGGCCTGCCGCCCGCAATTGCAAACCAGTACACTCGCCGGCACACAGTCTTGACGCGTAAGCAGCGCTCACCACGTGCGGCCGATGTCAGCTGCTGTTTCTGGGGCATTCCTTGCAGTCTACGTTAGCATCTCTCGCCGCCGCCAGCACCGAGGCCACTACGCCGTGTTGCTACGGAAGCACTGAATCAAGCGAGTAAAGTCAACCAGTTGAAGTCCGCTGAATGCACTGTTGTCAAGGAAATGTTTGTCAATAAATAACTATTGTGAGTAAGGGATGTATTATTGTACCTCATCTTCTGAGCCAAGGGAAGAACCCATGAAGCCCAGCTCTCCATGCTTGACAAATAATAAGAATAACAAGGAAGAAATAAAAAGAGAGACGCTACAGTGGTAACAACTTTGAAGTGATTCCTCATGCTCCCTACTCACCTGACCTGGCTCCTAGTGACGTTTGGCTTTTTCCAACAATGAAAGACACTCTTCGTGGCCGCACATTCACCAGCCATGCTGCTATTGCCTCAGCGATTTTCCAGTGGTCAAAACAGACTCCTAAAGAAGCCTTCGCCGCTGCCATGGATTCATGGCGTCAGCGTCGTGAAAAATGTGTTCGTCTGCAGGGCGATTACGTCGAGAAGTAACGCCAGTTTCATCGATTTCGGGTGAGTAGTTAATTAGAAAAGAAATCGGAGGCCTTAGAACTTGAATGCACCTCTTAAAACGTTCATCCTGTTCCCTAGTAACAATTTCGTTCAAATTTGGTGCACATGTTATACGCCGGCACGGTAGCTCAGCGTGTTCGGTCAGAGGGTTTAGCTACCCTCTGTAATAAAAAACTGAGTGACCGGATCAACGAACAACCTGAACAAGTGTCATCGGACGTCCGCAACGAACAAACTCAATGAACAATATAGAATAAAATGAGACAAAAGAAGTTGGTAGAGCACTTGCCCGCGAAAGGCAAAAGTCCGGAGTTCGAGTCTCGGTTCGGCACACAGTTTTAATCTGACAGGAAGTTTCATGTTTGAAATATGTTAAATACAATTTACAGGTATTTTACATGTGCATATGTTGGCAAATCCATGGGTGAAAAGTTCATCCTGATCCCTAGGAACAATTTCGTTCAAATTTGGTGCACATGTTAGTTACAATTAGGAAAGAAATACTTTATGGGTAAGAACCATCAGCCTCCTATTGGCCTGAGCGTGATAATGTAGAGAGACGAGGGGGAGAAGATTATCGATAGAGGAAGATGAGGAGGAGGAGATGGACATGGTGAGGGGGAGGAGAGAAATGGACAGAGAGAGGGGAGAGAACGAGATGAACAAAGAAAGGAAAGGGAGGAGATGAACAGGGAGAAGGAAGAGGAGGAGACAGACAGAGAGGGGGGAAAGAGGAGGTGGTCAGAGGGAGGGGCGAGGAGTTGGAATTACTGGGGCGAGAGGAGTTGGACAGAGGGGGAAGGAGCAGATGGACAGAGCTACAACGAGCAGATTACAGAGATAGGGGGGGGGGGGAGGAGAAGGAGGAGGATGAAGAAGAGGACAGAGAAAGAGAGTGGGGGGGGGGGGAGCTTAGGAGGTGTTCAGAGAGGGGCGATGGAGGAGATGGACATAGTTGAGGTGAAGTGGGATTTGGAGACAGAGGGGGGAAGGAGATGGTCTAATAGAAGAATAGAATATACACACACGGGCAACGCAGGGTACTCAGCAAATTTGCGTGTTCTACTAGCATTTATGTAAAGCGTAAAATACAAGAAGAAGGAAAAATTCTGTAGTGTGTGAGACATAATCAGTAGAACGCTTGTTCGAGTCTCGTTCTGGTCATTATTTTTTTCATTTTTCCCGTTCGGTTCAAATATCTTAAAAACGTGCTCCTCGCCTAGGTCGTGTAGGCCCAAGAGTTGTCGTCCGGCCGCCAAGTCATCCTCTGCCTCACAGAGTCATGCAGATGCGGTATGGATCAGAACTACAATATGGTGGTGGGCGCAAAGTGCGGACTCCAGTGACACCAATGATACTGCATACGGTATTGTCAGTACAGCAATGAGTGGCCGTGAGTGGATATAGTCTTGCTTAATCAAATGAACCTTTTTGGAACAACCTGTATTTTGTTTTCTTGTAAATCAATGTCAGTTTACCTGTATATGAACGGACGAATCCTCTGTGATTGTCTTCTCTCATATATATATATATATATATATATATATATATATATATATATATATATATATATATGACAGTAGTATATGTCGTGTGGGAGCCCGCTGTTATCGCACATCCAGTGACAAAATGCCGTACTACGAAGAAACGCGCTGCCCATTGCGCGAAGTCAATTAATGACAGACAAGTGAAAGCAACAATGTCAGCTAAACGCATTAGTACTCTTACCGTTCGTGTAACAGCTACTGGAAATGGGTGTTGCCAGAGAGCGACACTGTCAATTAATGGGATAAAATGGGACGACACAAAGCTCGAAACAAGGTAACGCGTCTCTAATAACCACAGAACCGACACCTGTCATCACACCAATTTAAATAAATGTTTCTTTCACTTGTCACGAGCGGATTTGTGGCTTTCGCTACTCTTCGGTCGTAACGGTGTAACAGCCTCAACCGAATCGACCTGCGGCGTGTAATTCGCGTTGTCACCTCCGATTGTGAGTGTATACAAACCACAACCTGATTACTAAACATGCGCTTCGTTTCAGCAATAATGGTGTGTTAGCGAAAACTGTCCGTACCTGCGGTCCAATTGGTTAACACAATCCCAGTCACCGATAGAACATAATTCTTGATTTTCCACTTTTCTCATGAACAGTTAATGGAGCAGAAGCTGCAATGCAGTAACACCTGTTTTGGAAGCACGATTAACTTTTTGTCGTAACTTTTCTGTACGTGTGTCCTTTCCGCTTCAGTCGTATCGAAGCTGAGATGTATTAAACTGTCGAGGGTACAGACAATGATATCATCAAAAGAGCCAATAAATGGAACGAAAAATCCAGGATTAAAGTTCAGGATGAAGGATATCAAACAAGAAAAATGCTGAAGGCTTCGTTTTTCTCTGCGAATGTTAGGAAGAATACACCGTCTGCTGAATAGAATGAACAGCCCGATGACCAAAACTGTGGCGTCAGTGTGAACGAAAGAAGAACGAAATTTACGAAGAGTAACAGGAATGAGAGTAGCGCCAAAATTAACATACAAACTGTGGGCTGCACAGTAGACGAAGGAAGGGATTCTGCTGCCTTCAAAGTAAAATAACCTAAGATGTGTGAAAAAAGGAGAACATAAAAAGCAGTTTAGCACAGCAAAGAAAGTAATGTTCACCAAAAGAAGCCTACGAGTATATAATACAGGTCTTAATTTAAGGATGAAAAGTTCTGAGAATGTACATCTGCATTGAGGGCTGTCCAGAAAGTAAGTTCCGATTGATCGCGAAATGAAAATCACAGTGAAAATCAGAAATGTTTCATTTGTAACAGTTAGCTACACCTTTCAGCTACTTCTCTACGCAGTCGCCGTTCTGACTCAGACATTCGTCGTAGCGTTTTACCAAATTTCCAATACCCTCATCATAGAAGGCAGCCGCCAGTGCTTTCCGCCAATTCTCTACGCTGGCCTAAAGCTCGTTGTCTGTGCCAAAATGTTGTCTTCATAGCCAGCGGTTCGTTTGAGCAGAGATGAAACTCAGTGGGATACAATTACGGGCTGTATTGTGGGTAACCAAACATTTACAATTGAAACGATGCACGAACATCTTCATTGCCCCTGCAGAATGAGGCTGAGAATTGTCTTGAAGAAGAAACCGCACGACAGTTATGTAATGTTGGTTGCATAGCTTCAAGGGAAAATTCTCACCAGGCCCTCGTACTTGGCGGGAGACAGTATTTTCTATAACATCTTTACGCGCTCACTAAGAGCTAAGGAATGAAAAGAGCGTCATAATTCTACCTAGAGTCATACTAGAGACACTGCCCAACACATCTTTGCAAAGCTTTATCGGATTTTCATAGTCTTTTCCATTTCGCGACCGATTGTAACTTACTTTCTGGACAGCCCTCGTATTATGGCATGTAATGCTTATAGTCATCTTTCAGAGTTTGAGAAAGGATGAATTATTACCATGAGGGACCTGGAAACATTATACAGAGGAATCGAGTAGACAGTTTGCTGTGGCACAATGATTGCAGAACGACTAGTGAGAAGGTCTGTAGTTCCCAAGTTGGGGGTAATTACCCCTTGAGGGGCAAAATGAAGTTCTTTGAGGGGCAAAAAAGGAAGGTTCAACGGCATTTCTGTGACAAAGCTAAACTGTTTTTAAAAAATCATTACTATCATCACTATTCCGTAAAACAGTAATACTGATTACATGAGTTACCAATAACAACGTTTTTTTAAAGATACTAGCATTAACGAGAGACGTAATGTGGCGGAAGGCTACAGTTTGTGAAATGAACGTATGAGCCATGCCTAGCTCGCATGATCGTCGCAGTACACATATACTTCGTAACAAGCATCTCTGACAGCGAAGACCGTGTGACTGCTACGGTCGCAGGTTCGAATCCTGCCTCGGGCATGGGTGTCCTTTGGTTAGTTAGGTTTAAGTAGTTCTAAGTTCTAGGGGACTGATGACATCAGATGTTAAGTCCCATAGTGCTCAGAGCCATTTGAACCATTTTTTGACAGCGAAAGTGTGACGTACATTGAAGTGTCAAAAGTGATGGGATAACGATATGTACCTAGAGAGATGGCGGTAGTATCACGAATACAAGGTATAAAAGGGCGCTGGATTGGAGGAGCTGTCACTTGTAGTCAGGTGATCCACGTAAAAAGGTTTCCGACGTGTCCCCAAGACTTCACATCAGTGGCTGAGATATTTCCAGCTTACGGCGACCAGGCGGGCAGAAATCTCGACGGTAGGCAGCACATTACAGGGGCTACATCGTAGCTGGCTCACTGTAAACAAACACCACATGGGCCTTAAAGCCTGAGCATTTACTGCTGTCCGTCTGAGCCAAAGACGCTAGGTTTTCCTAGGATGACTGCATTTGTCCATATTTTCTGGACTCATGAGCACTCTTCGCCACACGTCGGTGCCACAACAGTGACTTTCAGTGTTTCAGCTTGGTGCTTTTCCTCTGTATCAGGAGGCTGATAGGTACTCTTGTGGAACATTATCTCATTCTTGCAGCATAGTGCTGTCCTGTCAGAATGACGATACGATCCCTCCTTAGAGAGGTCATGTAGCTGAATTAACGATGCAGAGTTCCCAACCGAGCGAGGTGAAGCAATTGTTTCCAGGGCGTGCCATATTACTAACAGTATCGTCTCTCTTGTCATTATGACTGCTACAAGGAGTGCTGCCCATGTTTGACTTAGATCAGCGTTGGCTGGAGAAAATTTAACGAAAATTTTGCGTTTGCCGAGAATACTTTTCTGTGATTCCACACATGCATATAGGACACAAATTATACTCAAGAACATTAGTTTCGAACAAATGAATGTTTAACCATTTATCGCCTGCTATGCGCCTAATAATGGCTCTGATCACTATGGGACTCAACATCGGAGGTCATCTGTCCCTGCGCCTAATATTCTAACATAACAGTGGAAAAATATATAAGCTCGGGATGCTTGAAAGTAGGCTATTTACATTTTTATGTTGGTAACGCCATGTAGCGCTCTGTATGAAAATCACTGACTGTGCTGTGTGCAGTCTGTGGCTGGTTTGTATTGTTGGAATATTTGTTATTGTAGTGTTGGGCAGATGGATGAGAACAGCGCATAGCATTACGCAGTTGGAGGTGAGCCGCCAGCAGTGGTGTATGTGGGGAGAGAGATGGGAGAGTTTTGGGAGCGAACGATCTGCTCGTGTGTCCATCAGAAACAGTAAATTTGCAATACTGTATATCATGAACTGATATAGATATATATTATGACATTTGAACACTATTAAGGTACATACATTGTTTGTTCTTTATCAAAATCTTTCATTTGCTAACTATGCCTATCAGTAATTAGTGCCTTCAGTAGTTGGAATCTTTTATTTAGCTGGCAGTAGTGGCGCTCGCTGTATTGCAGTAGTTCGAGTAACGAAGATTTTTGTGAGATAAGTAAGTCATGAAACGTGTAGATTATTGTTAGTCAGGGCTACTCGTGTGTGGGGATTATTGAAAGTCAGATTGCGTTGCGCTAAAATATTGTTTGTCAGTTTAGTGATGATCAGAATAAGTAAAGAGAAAAATGTCTGAGTACGTTCAGTTTTGCTCAGCTGTTTGAAAAACAAACAACGTAAAGGTTTTCCAGCACTGTCATTTATAAATTTTTTCCAAGGGGATGTTTCATCCTCACTGAACTCCAACAATTCAATCAAATTTGAAAGATGAGATCCCGGGTTCGAGTCCCGATCGGGGCACACATTTTCAGCTGTCCACACCGAGGTATATCAACAACACCTGTCGGCAGCCGAGGGTTTCAGTTAATCATAATTTATTCCAGGGAAAAGCTGCACGGTCATCTACAGTATCTGTTCTTTCGAGAACAGTTACTGTCTTCATATACACTCCTGGAAATGGAAAAAAGAACACATTGACACCGGTGTGTCAGACCCACCATACTTGCTCCGAACACTGCGAGAGGGCTGTACAAGCAATGATCACACGCACGGCACAGCGGACACACCAGGAACCGCTGTGTTGGCCGTCAAATGGCGCTAGCTGCGCAGCATTTGTGCACCGCCGCCGTCAGTGTCAACCAGTTTGCCGTGGCATACGGAGCTCCATCGCAGTCTTTAACACTGGTAGCATGCCGCGACAGCGTGGACGTGAACCGTATGTGCAGTTGACGGACTTTGAGAGAGGGCGTATAGTGGGCATGCGGGAGGCGGGGCGGACGTACCGCCGAATTGCTCAACACGTGGGGCGTGAGGTCTCCACAGTACATCGATGTTGTCGCCAGTGGTCGGCGGAAGGTGCACGTGCCCGTCGACCTGGGACCGGACCGCAGCGACGCACGGATGCACGCCAAGACCGTAGGATCCTACGCAGTGCCGTGGGGGACCGCACCGCCACTTCCCAGCCAATTAGGGACACTGTTGCTCCTGGGGTATCGGCGAGGACCATTCGCAACCGTCTCCATGAAGCTGGGCTACGGTCCCGCACACCGTTAGGCCGTCTTCCGCTCACGCCCCAACATCGTGCAGCCCGCCTCCAGTGGTGTCGCGACAGGCGTGAATGGAGGGACGAATGGAGACGTGTCGTCTTCACCGATGAGAGTCGCTTCTGCCTTGGTGCCAATGATGGTCGTATGCGTGTTTGGCGCCGTGCAGGTGAGCGCCACAATCAGGACTGCATACGACCGAGGCACACAAGGCCAACACCCGGCATCATGGTGTGGGGAGCGATCTCCTACACTGGCCGTACACCTCTGGTGATCGTCGAGGGGACACTGAATAGTGCACGGTACATCCAAACCGTCATCGAACCCATCGTTCTACCATTCCTAGACCGGCAAGGGAACTTGCTGTTCCAACAGGACAATGCACGTCCGCATTTATCCCGTGCCACCCAACGTGCTCTAGAAGGTGTAAGTCAACTACCCTGGCCAGCAAGATCTCCGGATCTGTCCCCCATTGAGCATGTTTGGGACTGGATGAAGCGTCGTCTCACGCGGTCTGCACGTCCAGCACGAACGCTGGTCCAACTGAGGCGCCAGGTGGAAATGGCATGGGAAGCCTTTCCACAGGACTACATCCAGCATCTCTACGATCGTCTCCATGGGAGAATAGCAGCCTGCATTGCTGCGAAAGGTGGATATACACTGTATTAGTGCCGACATTGTGCATGCTCTGTTGCCTGTGTCTATGTGCCTGTGGTTCTGTCAGGGTGATCATGTGATGTATCTGACCACAGGAATATGACAATAAAGTTTCCCCTTCCTGGGACAATGAATTCACTGTGTTATTATTTCAATTTCCACTAGTGTATATAGTTGGCGATTTTTTTAAATGTGATGATAATAGCTAAATTTTCCAGAAAAAGGGACATACAAATCATTTAATCATTTAAAATTCAGGTGCTATAATTTACGTGTTACAGTTACATAGTTTTTATGTTTACTAAAGAATATTAGGATTTTTCATGACAGCAAAGGAAAATGTGTACTAATATTTTAGCATCATCGCCGCGTAATAATCTCGTGAAGTTAAAATTTATGACGTCCGTCGTTTCCACTAAGTTACACGCTTGTATACTTACATTTTGCTACTTCGTGGATCATTTGAAAGAACTTCTGTTCCCCATCTTGTGAAAGGGTGTGCCCACGAACATTCCACTTCGTGCTTCACCCGTATCAGCGGTATCAGCCGAAGAGGGGAGTCACTAGCTATTGCTACCTAGACTAACTCCAGAAGTATAATAGTAGCTGTAAACGTTTATGGGATAATGTTGCATGGGACAGCGAGGGCCATAATACGACGTTGATTTCTTTGTTGCTAGGTGGGTTCACTTCAGAGATATGAAGGACAACTTTTTTTAAAATGCGCTGCTATAATTTGGTACTTATTTTCTGATAGCGGCTATCGAGACGAATCCAATGATATGTAACAGTAAGATCTTCGAAAGTCAGCGAAGGTCAAAAAGGTGGCATGGACGTTCATTTACAGAAGGTGTTCGATGTGATGACCATTGACACCAATGCAGTGCTGCAATCTTCTTATCGTGGATTTAGTGTTACTCCTTATCACTTCCGCACTTATCGAAGCAAATGCTCTGACAATTCTCACCGAATACGGCAATCCATTTAACGTGTCATTGACATGTAAACATTATTCGACGATTTCGCAAACCAAAACTAATAGGAACGGTAGGACTAGTATCGTCGAATCAAGTGAATGTGAATGATGTATTCTTTCGAAGAATAAGTCGATATGCTTCTCACTTACCGAGAATACAAACGAAATTGAATGAGTGTTAGAGACATATGCGCTGAAATATACAATCAACGTACTCACCCTACACGTCGTACATTTAAATAGGTGTATGATAAATTGAGAACAACTAGATCTTTAACGCTTCGGAAAAATATCCGGCAAATGAAAGTTACTAACGAGGAAACTGTGGTTCGAGATCCTTCGGTTGTTTGCAGACGACGCTGTCGTTTTTAGACTAATAAAGTCATCAGAAGATCAAAACAAACTGCAAAAAGATTTAGAAAAAATATCTGAATGGTGCGAAAAGTGGCAGTTGACCCTAAATAACGAAAAGTCTGCAGTCACCCACATGAGTACTAAAAAGAACTCGTTAAATTTCGGTTACACGATAAATCAGTCTAATCTGAAAGCCGTAAATTCAACTAAATACTTAGGTATTACACTTACGAACAACTAAAATACAAAAGAACACACAGAAAATGTTGAGGGGAATGCTAACCAAACGCTGCGTTTTATTGACAGGACATTTAGAAAATTTAACAGACCTACTAAGGAGATGGCGTACACTACGCTTTCCGTCTTCTTTTAGAATACTGCTGCGCGGTGTGGGATTCTTACCAGATAGGACTGACGGAGCAAATCGAAAAAGCTCAAAGAAAGGCAGGACGTTTTGTATGATCGCCAAATATGGGAGGGAGTGTCACAGAAGCGATACAGGATTTGGGCTGGAAATCATTAAAAAATGGCATTTTTCGTTGCGAGGGAATCTTCTCACGAAATTCCTATCGCCAACTTTCTCCTCCGAATGCGAAAATATTTTGTTGACACCGACCTACATAGGGAGGAACGATCACCACGATAAAATAGGGGAAATCAGAGCTCGTATTGAAAGATATAGGTGTTAATTCTTTCCGCGCGCTATACGAGACTGGAATAATAGAGAATTGCGAAGGTGGTTTAATGAACCCTCTGCTAGGCACTTAAATGTGATTTGCAGAGTATCTATATAAATGTAGATGTAGATTAGTTCGCGTCAAATAGCAAGGGAATCTGGCATGAGCCAGAGTAGTGTTGTTTGTGTTCTGTATCGCCATAAATATCACCCTTACCATATCAGTCTCCTCCAAGAATTAACTGGTACGGATTGTATGAGTTGCATTAAATTCTGCCAATGGGCTCAAGTTCAGATTCAGAGGGATGGCCCATTTATTAATTTGATTTTATTTACTGACGAGGCTACATTCACGAACCTTGGAAATGTTAATTTGCGTAACATGCATTATTGGGCAACTGAAAATCCATGTTGGCTGCGGCAAGTTGCACATGAAAAACCGTGGTCGGTGAATGTACGGCGTGAGATTCTGGAGGACAGAATTATAGGCCCCAATTTCATAGAAGGAAATCCTAATGGTAGGAAGTACACCACATTCCTGCAAGAAACATTAGGTTTGTTATTGGACGAAATACCTTTAGAAACAAGGAACAGAATGTGGTATGAACACGATGGGTGTCCGCCACATTTTTCGCTGATGGCTATAAATGAGTAACGGAGACAATTCCCAAATCATTGAATTGGGCGCGGAGGAGATGTATCGTCGCCGGCTCTTTTACGAGACTTGAGGCCTCTGCATTTTTGCTTGTAGGGATTCGTAAAAGGCATTGTTTGTAAAGGCGTTCCACGTACACCTGAAGATATGTGAGAGAGAATTGTCAGAGCATATGCTTCGATAAGTGACGACGTTATAATGAATACCACTCAGTCCACGGTAAGACGATTGCAACACTGCATTGATACCAATGGTCATCACTTGGAACACCTCTGTAAATGGATGTTCATACTACCTTTGTGACCTTTATTGACCTTCAAAGACCTTAGTGTTGCACATCATTGGACTCGTCTCGATAGCAGCTATCAGTAAATGAGTACCAAACTATCGCATCCCACAAAAAAAAAGTTGACCTTCATATCTCTGAAGCGAACCCACCTAGCAACAAAAAACTAACGTCATATTACGGCCCCCGTTGTCTCATACAACTTTTGTCCCACAAACTTTTCAGCTCCTGTCATACTTTCGGAGTTAATCTTGGTGGAAGTAGTTAGTGACTCTCCCTGTATACTATCATCTCGTTACACTAATTCCTCAAACGACGTCAGAACGAGCCACACTGCCGTTTCTTTTCTTGCTTTAAGCGCAAATTTCAGAATCTGGAAGAAAACAGTTAATGAATATGTACAGTAGACCATTTATTTCCGTCATGAGAGCGTGTAGCTTTACATTCTCACCTCTGCAAATTGGAAAGCAGAAGAACATCTCATCCATTAGTTTTACATAAAACAGAATAAAGGACGGAGCAGCAGAGGAGAAATTGCTTCTAGACTGTTCCACGCTTGAATCTAGACAAAAAAGAAATTACATAGACAAAGTTTTTTAACTCTGCAAACAGTCACAGAGAGTAAAGCCACTCTGACTTTCTCGCGTATAATTACGTGAGTAGCTGTCTGTCCACAGAAAGTTTACTAACTGAAAAATGCTGTATATAATTGTTCGGTGCAGTTCCATACTGCTACCTCTTTTTCCAGCTCTAAATTTCTCAGCAATAAAGATTCTCTTTCATACTACCTCTTTAGTCTCCTCCATTCACTTTTGTTCTTCCTTTAGGTTCCAGAGCAATAGCACTCGGTATTCTCGTAGTTTATACTCTCGTACTGTTCTTGGATTTCGTTGATAAATATGGTTCCACAGTCGCACTTCCGCCAGCGTAAGTTCTGTGTTTCGGAAAATCAGTGTTCTAGAAAGCTAATTTCGTGAAAAATTTCTTCTTTATGGAAAACCATCTGTCCTATATACAAATTAATGTAGGTTCTTGTGTGTGTGATGTTCATAGTATGAATTTTTCTTTGAAGAAATGAGTGTTACCACAATTAGCTGTTTTAATAATAATGCTTTCACAATCTGCTGTCAGCAGCAACTGTGAGTAAGTTTTCAAATTAGTGTACACTGGCAATCAGTTGTCAGATTTCATTCGTATTTAGACAAGACCTAGGTTTCGATACCATTAAGTAAAATTTATCTTGTTCCAAATAATTCCCAATTGTGAATATAAAGTGATTAAAATTCCTACATGAAAAATAAAAGCTATTACTTACTTGGATTACATTATGCAAAACTTGACACATCCATCATACCAGAGGTGCTCAAGACACATACAGATAATACGATTAAAATCCATAAAATAATGTAAGTTTATGAAAACTGTAGCTGTTGAACAGTTTAGAAACGTATGGCTGTTGAACAGACAAACGTTAAATTGAGCACGTAGCAACTAACTCTAGCGCTTAGGTAGAGCACGAGAGAGCGCACGTCGGGGGCTGATGTTTTATTATACTTTCAGTTACATGATGTTCAACTTATCTTGTTGCGATATACCATCACAACACACAAACTAGTATTCTAAGTTTCTACCTAAAGAAAATAGTGTAATAGTAATGGTGTGAAACCAGATAAAATGAAATGAGTAAAAAGCACTGAATATCTTTAATTACACAATCTCCCACAATTCTTCGCAGTAAAGACAGAAAAGAAAAAAAAAACTGTATTAACATGAAGGGACAAATGGCCTGCGCGTATAGAGAAAAATTTAATACTTTTAAGCTTTGAAAAGGACGTTATGGGAAGTAATTAGCAGTGCCTCGTTTTGTTAAACTAGCTTAGCAAGAAACATGCTATCTCCTGAAAATAGAGAGAAGTAGTACGATATTTGTGTGGGGAAAACAGCTCTTTCAAAGAGGAGGTAACTTTGATAAACAAAAACACCCCAGCAAAACGTTACACGTTCTCGAGCAACGACTTGAAATCGTTGAACAAACCACTATTTCTCTATTGCGAGTGTATCTTTAATAGAAAGCTATCTTTCCCTGCCGCGGAGCAAAAAATCTCCACCTTCTTTTATCTTTACGCATAATCTCAATTTATTCTGCTTTCTTTCGGATTGAGAACTGATGCCTTTTTACCCAACAGGTGTTCATTATATCTCCTCGTATGTCCGATATAAAATACTGGACATACATCGATGTAATTTCGTAGACACCCTGAACTACCTGAGGGGTCTGCTACTTTGCAATCATATTTATTAACCAGTAAACGTCTAATCTTGTATGAGATACTGCCTATGAAAGGTACTGAAATGTACTTTTCACTTTCATTTTTTCGGTTTTTGGAGTCCCCTAAAACAGGAACCACGTTTGTAGTTTCCTTTTGAAAAATTTTCTCTGCTATACAAGGATCGTAGCCGTTATTATAAGAAGAGTTTCAAGTATACTCATCTCTTTTTCATTTCCTTCAAGGTACGGGTGTTGTAGCAAAACTTTATGGTTGAGTGAAAGGACATATTGTGTGACTGCTGGTGCGTTGAGTCAGCGGAATAATTTGGTTCATATTAGTTACCTGCGAAATATATCGAAACCTATTTTGTCACATGTAACCCCGAGTTTTATTTGGAGTTTAATGTAAAGTTATCAACAGTTAGATGGCCTTGCAAGGGGTAATGCGTTAGCAGGCATTCTGGCCGATATTTGTATAAACACGTTAGAAGAAAGTTTTTTTTAATAAGATGCAACTACAAAACTTACGATTCAGTTATATTTGAGATAATGGAACGGGAGATGAAATTCATCAGCTCTTTGCTATGTGTAATGTATGCCAAGTAGAAAAGTTTTTTTGTGAAGAAAGCTTAAAAAAAGGAAAATGAAAGTAAATGGAACATTTCAGTACTTGTCATAGGCAATATCTCATATAGGATTAGATGTTTGCTGATTAATCAATGTGGGTGCAAAGTAACATTCTCAACTGCCAACGCCCTACAGAAAGACTTCAGCTACAACGTGAAAACAACAAGTGATTCCTAACGTAGTTCAGGCGTATACGAAAATATACTGATCTATGTCCAGTATTTTACATCGGGCATTCGAGGAGGGATAAAGAATACCTCTTGGGTAGAAAAGGTACCAATACCCATACTTCTAAATTCGCAGAACACACGTCAACACCAATTCTTAATCTGAAAAAGAGTAGAATAAATAAATATTCTGCGTAAAGAAAAGAAAGGGTGGAGAATTTCAGAACGCGCGATAGGGAAAGATAGCCTCCTATTAAAGGAACAGTCGCAATAGAAAAACAGATGTTTGTTTAACAGTTTCAAGCAGTTGCTCGCGAAGATGTAATGTTTTAACGGGCTATTTTGTTTATCAAAATCACCTCCTCTTCGAAAGAGTTGTTTTCCCCACACACATCTCGTACTTCTTCTCTCTATTTTCACTAGATGGCAGATGGCTTTGTTTCTTGATAGCTAATTTATCATAAGAAGGCCATGTTAATTACTTCTTGTTACGTCGTTTTCTACGCTCAAAAGTTTTACATATTACTACATTTTTGTCTAGAGGAGCAAGCTACTTACAGCTTCATGTTAATACAGTTTTCTTTTCCTTTTTGCCTTACACTATGAAGAAATGTGTGATCATTTAATTACCCGATATACAGTACTTTTCTCCCTTCTAATTTTATCTGATTTCAGTCCATTACTGTTATACTGTTTTATTTTGGTACCACAACTGTATGTTGCAATAGGAAAAGTTAAATACTATAGAACTGAGCGTATACTACAGCATCAGCATATGGCACACGGTTCTCTCCATGCCAGTCTACCACAGGGCTGCAGCTAGTTGCTTCGCGGTTTGTTTGATCTTTGTCTGTTCAACAGCTATACTAGTTTCAATCTTAAAGTTTTTATGAATTTTAATCATACTATCTGTATGTATGTTGAGCCCCTCAGCACATGTTTTACGAAATGTGAGTAACACTTATTATTTTCCATTTAGAAATTTTAATTTCTTTATATTCACAACTGGGAGCAAGATATCACCTATTATTGTTCAACAACATTTCTAATTTATAGATAATTCCTTTTTCTTCTTAGGAAGATATCCAAAATTGAGTCAAATCAAAAACGAATGAAAACTGGGCACTGATTGGGTGGGTACTTCGTTAATTGGAATAATTCGATAGGAAGTGTTATGTTCGAGTAGACGTCAAAACACATTGTGCGGACAGCACACACAGCCGTAAGGAAAAAATTAGAACTTTTCCTACACAAAGTGACAGTCGCGCAAGAAGTGAAAAATACTGATCATGGCAAGAGACTGTATTATCGTCAATGGTTCAAAAATTTCGTTAATGAAACGTTTTTCACTGATGAGGCGTGGCTTCATTTATCCGGATACACGAACTCGCAAAATTCTCATATGCGGAGTACTACAAAAAATGATTCAAATGGCTCTAAGCGCTATGGGACTTAACATTTGAGGTACTCAGTCCCCTAGAATTTAGAACTACTTAAACCTAACTAACCTAAGGGCATCACACACGTCCATGCCCGAGGCAGGATTCGAACCTGCGACCGTAACAGTCGTGTGGTTCCGGACTGAAGCGCCTAGAACCGCTCGGCCACCGCGGCCGGCGGAGTACTGCAAATCCATTGTGCATTCATGAGGAACGACTTCATTCTATGAAAATAGGAGTCGGGATTGCAATTTATAGACGTCGCATTGGGGGTCCCATTTTTTCAACGAAACAGTAAACGCACAACGATACTGCAATGATGTTCTGTACCCATTCATAGGAGAACTTGTGTTAAGTCAAATCCTGAACGGTTATTATCAACAAGACGGTGCAACCGAGCATACAGCTCGCGTTTCAATGTCACTGCTTGCTAATGTGTTTGGTGATCGCATAATTTCACAGTGACTTTGGCCTCCACGATCGCCTGACCTAACAAAAAGAAAAAGTGTAAATGTGTGTGAAGTCTTATGGGACTTAACTGCTAAGGTCATCAGTCCCTAAGCTTACACACTACGTAAGCTAAATTATCCTAAGGGCAAACACACACACAGCCATGCCCGAGGGAGGAGTCGAACCTCCGCCGGGACAAAATAGTGCACGTCCTTAAGAAGTTCTGCTCGCTTTCTTCCGGGCGTCTGATGAGCAGAAGGCAGGGACGGAAAAACGCGGCGCTCACGTGGAATGTCAGGGGACGCGCAGCAGCCTGGAAGAGACGCAGTTGCAGCGAGCGGGGCAGTGAGACGGCAGCGCCATGTTTGCCGGAGAGGCACCGGCGCTGCCTCTTTATGAGTGTCCGGCGGCGTCGGCTGTTTGCCAGCGACACGCAATAAGCCGGCCAGCTGCGCCTCGTCCAAGTCTGGACGCTGGATGGCGGACCGCGTGGGGCTGGAACACCCGTGGGGGACGGTGGTCACTGCCGCGACGGTACACTCCACAGGGAGCAACCTCACAACCCCACGCTTGTAATAAACCTACGATTTGGAAACTTGCACAGCCTCTACTCCTAGAATTTCAATCGCGCTGTAAAGATATGGCAACATTCTCCAATAAAACTGTGAACTTGGACCTTTTTTCGCTGCTGATGCGGGGTGGCGTCAGTCCGACTATAGACTGACGCACTCCTGGGTAGAAACATTCCAGCAGTAGTGATGAGGTGTCTGTTTCCACGAAAACGCTGTTACAGTAGGTGCGCAATTCCACCCCCCGCCCCCCTCCGCTCCCCCAACGGGCATCACTACAGTCATGGAGAGAAAAGAGATTTTGAACAAGACTATGTCGTGCAACAGCGAATCCTAAATTACGAATTACCAGTGCAGTCAGGGAGCTGAAGTAACAACACGTTTTACAGATACTCGCACACTACTGGCGCCGGCTGTAGTGGCCGAGCGGTTCTAGGCGCTACAGTCTGGAACCGCGCGACCGTTTCGGTCTCAGGTTCGTATCCTGCCTCGGGCGTGGGTGTGTGTGATATCCTTAGGTTAGTTAGGTTTAAGTAGTTCTAAGTTGTAGGGGACTGTGACCTGAGAAGTTAAGTCCCGTAGCGCTCAGAGCCATTTGAACCATTTTGAACACTACTGGCCATTAAGATTGCTACACCAAGAAGAAATGCAGATGATAAACGGGTATTGATTGGACAAATATATTATACTGGAACTGACATGTGATTACATTTTCACGCAATTTGGGTGCATAGGTCCTGAGAAATCAGTACCCAGAACAACCACCTCTGGCTGTAATAACGGCCTTGGTACGCCTGGACATTGCGTCAAACAGAACTTGGATGGCGTGTACAGGTACAGCTGCCCATGCAGCTTCAACACGATACCCCAGTTCATGAAGAGCAGTGACTGGCGTATTGTGACGAGCCAGTTGCTCAGCCACCATTGACCAGACTTTTCCAATTGGTGAGAGATCTGGAGCATGTGCTGGCCAGGGCAGCAGTCGAACATTTTCTGTATCCAGAAAGGCCCGTACAGGACCGACCTGTAACATGCGGCCGTGCATTGTCCTGCTGAAATTTTGGGTTTTGAGGGATCGACTGAAGGGTAAAGCCACGGGTCGGAACACATCTGAAATGTAACGTCCACTGCTCAAAGTGCCGTAAATGCGAACGAGAGGTGACCGAGGCGTGTAACCAATGGCACCCCGTACCATCACGGTGGGTGATACGTCAGGGTTTCGGAAATCCGTAGTGGTGCTAGTGTACTGCCATGTGGTTTGTTATGTTGTTTGTGCTTATCTATGTCTCCTTCCATACGAGCTTCGGCTCTTGTATTCTCCGTGCGGTGTGTCTGATACAATATCGGCTACGCTTTATGTTCCAATCATCTGGACCGCTCATTACTCTGGCTATGTCACTATATGGGTCTCACATGTGCTATCGTGTTGCATTGTAATGTGATAATTCTTTTGTCCCAGCTTCTCCGAAAATCCATATTCCATTGTTAGTTAGTCTCATGCGGTTTAAGTGTACCGGGTAAGTCCCATGGCCGGTCAGGAATTGGACCATCCCCCGGTTTGGGTCGAAATGTTGTAGTTGTAATCTTTCGCGTGCATCACAGAAAAAAGCGTATGACACATTAACTATTATTGCACCCATGTGTGCACATCTTCGTCCGATACAAATCTACGGCCACTTATATCATTCTTCAGGGCTCCAAAACTGGCAGTCGCATAGGGAAATCGGAACTGTATTGGGGGATGTGGAAGAGCTTCCCAACGAAACTTCTCCGGCGCACTCGAAACAATTTTGCAACATGCGGGCAAGCATTATCCTGTGACAGAACGATGCCGCCCGTCAACATTCGTGGGCGCTTGGATTTGATGGTGCGTTTCAGTTTTTGCAAACTGTCCAAGTACCGCTGAGCGTTAACTGTGTTGCCGTGTTCCAGAAAGTCAATGAGCAGCGGACCCTTTTAGTCAAAGAAAAAGGTTATCATGACTTTCTCATGAGCTGGTGTGCACAAATTTGGATTTTTTTGATAGGATTCAATCCATACGCTTAGAGTGTTGGCTCTGATGCTTGCTCTTCGGCTCAAAATAGTAACACGATGTTTCATCTCTCACGACAGTACGGACGAGGAAACGATATTCTTAATCGTGGTAAAATTCCAGATGCTGCAGTGATGTCTGCATTCTGTTGAACGTATGCTTCTCCGTCAGCTATGGGGAACCCAGTGCGCACTTCAGATGCTCTGTCATAATGTTCGGAGCGGTACCATAGTCCATGCACAACACGAGCCGAATGTCCTCCACCATCCACCGAAGGTTATTTCTGAAAGCAGCATCTACCGCAGCAACGACTGAAGGGATAATGACACGATGTATCTGTTCTGGCCGACCGCTGTCTCTCAATGACACCAGATCTTCTCGAATCGTTTATTCCACGCAGACACACGCTCACGTGTCACACATTGATCGCCATACACATCAGAAATTCGGGCTTGAATTTTCTTCCACAGTGAAAATTCCCGCACTATCCTCGCTATTTCTCTTCCCCTACCTTCATATCGACGTCGGACGCACGCAGACACTCTGACCTCACATAGAGCAAGTATAACAAACAAATGGTTCGGCGGTGAGCGTTCGCCATGTTCCTTCCTGACTCCCTATAGAGGGCACGTCCATACACACCAATGTACCCTCCACGTTCGTTGCATAGTCTGTCTCGTTTTCATGTCACTGCCCCTTATATTTACCTGCCCTACTATTTTTAAGTTACTTTTCTCACTATGTGATAGTAAATTTACTTAAATTACGTCCCGACGAATGGTTACTGTGCCTCATGGCACGAAGGCGTTGTCATAACTTATGCGTTCCGCAACCCATTAACACATAGCTGATTCGCCTCGCTGACGCTGACGTGTGAAGTATCAGAACTTACTTATATCATCCCTAGGTAGTCATGTCTAGTGCCGTCCCTGTTATTCAATATTTATTTTTTGATCTGGAGTTACTGTTTGACTTGCAACGGGACCTTAGTTAATCTCTAATGTAACAAGCTGAGGGTCGTGTAAGGATGTGCTAAGGCAATAAAATAACTGGTGGTGTCAAACCCAATACAAAACCAACTGCAAACATTTACGAATATACCATTGACGAGACGTTTTCAGTTGGTGAGAGATCTGGAGAATGTGCTTTATAGGGCAGGAGTCGAACGTTTCCTGTATCCAGAAAGACCTGTACAGGACCTGCAACATGCGGTCGTGCATTATACTTCATCAATGTAGGGTTTCACAGGGATCGAATGAAGGATAGAGGCACGGGTCGTAACACATCTGAAATATAACGCCCACTGTGCCGTCAATGCGAACAGGAGGTGAACGAGACGCCGGGTGATACGCCAGTTTGGCGATGACGAATACACACTTCAAATGTGCGTTCACCGCGATGTCGCCAAACACGGATGCGACCATCGTGATGCTGTTAACAAAATCTGGATTCATTCGAAAACTGACGTTTTGCTATTCGTACACCCAGGTTCGTCGTTGAGTTCACCATCGCAGGCGCTCCTGTCTGTGATGCAGCGTCAAGGGTAACCGCAGCCACGGTCTCCGAACTGATAGTCCGCGCTGCTGCAAACGTCGTCAAACCGTTCGTGCAGATGGTTGTTGTCTTGCGAACGTCCCCATCTGTTGACTCAGGGATAGAGACGTAGCTGCACGATCCGTTACAGCCATACGTATAAGATGACTGTCATCTCGACTGCTAGTGATACGAGGCCGCTGGGATCCAGCACGGCGTTCCGTATTACCCTTCTGAACTCACCGATTCCATATTCTGCTAACAGTCATTGGATCTCGACCAACGCGAGCAGCACTGTCGCGATGCGATAAACCCTAATCGCGATAGGCTACAACCCGACCTTTATCAAAGTCGGAAACGTGATGGTACGCATTTCTCCTCCTTACACGAGGCATCACAACAACGTTTCACCAGGCAACGCCGGTCCACTGCTGTTTGTGTGTGAGAAATCGGTTGGAAACTTTCCTCATGTCAGCACGTTGTAGGCGTCGGCAACGGCGCCAACCTTGTGTGAATGCTCTGAAAAGCTAATCATTTGCATATCACAGCATCTTCTCCCGGTAGGTTAAATTTCGCGTCTTTAGCACGTCATCTTCGTGGTGTAGCACTTTAATGTCCAGTGGTGTATGAAGTTATAAACAATGTTATGCGTGGAAAACTGCAGCATCATTCCTGGCGTTTTTCTTTGTAATTGATTTATTTGCTGCTACAAATTTCACTCAAAATATATCTTAGAAAATATCCCCATTTACCAAGAAATTTTCTTGTAAAATTATAGCATTTTACCCCAAATAGTTCAGGAGATGTGATGTCATAAATATAATTTCATACCTTTTGTAAACCAATACATTTGTTTGTATTTCCGTCTTCCGCATCAGTTGTCAAAATTAGTTATTATTGGTTTTCCGTCTTGAGGTTACTGCAGTTTAATTAAAGAAAATTGCACTAGACGTGTTTCGCTTTTATTGATAGAGCATCTTCCGGAAACAAGCTTTTTTAAATAGAAACTAAACACGTCTGGTGCAGTTCTCTTTAGTTAAACTGCAGTATACTTAAGACGTAAAACAAATAATAAGTGACTTTTTTCTACGGTATTTCACAGTTACGCACTTAACGTCAGATATTTAACACATTAACTCATTTACAAAGTAATCAGAAGTTTGAAACTGTTTTATGCAGTGCAGT
Organism: Schistocerca gregaria; assembly: GCF_023897955.1. Classification (NCBI taxonomy): domain Eukaryota; kingdom Metazoa; phylum Arthropoda; class Insecta; order Orthoptera; family Acrididae; genus Schistocerca; species Schistocerca gregaria. The sequence continues at coordinate 158,351,953 of NC_064921.1, read as the reverse complement.
TAGGTTCTTTAAAGAATGCGAAGTTTACTGGTTATTTAGAGTCTGGAAAGAGGCACTGCAGGGTTAAGAACCATCAACATCGCATGATTGTGGGAATGAGAAGGGGGTGACATTGATGCATAACTTAGAACACCTAGAGCCATTTCAACAATATTTGTTAGGTAGGTTAATTATTATTTGTTTCAAAATACTGCGGGAGTACGATTCCCCACTGCTACAGGGGTGAAGGTGTGGGTGAGAAGAAATGACGCTAAGCCGGCCGGAGTGGCCCTGAGGTTCTAGGCGCTACAGTCTGGAACCGCGCGACCGCTACGCATGGATGTGTGTGATGTCCTTAGATTAGTTAGGTTTAAGTAGATCTAAGTTCTCGGGGACTGATGACCTCAGACGTTAAGTCCCATAGTGCTCAGAGCCAATAAATCTACATCTACATCCACACTCCTCAAGCCACCTGACGGTGTGTGGCGGAGGGTACCCTGAGTACCTCTATCGGTTCTCCCTTCTATTCCAGTCTCGTATTGTTCATGGAAAGAAGGATTGTCGGTATGCTTCTGTGTGGGCTCTAATCTCTCTGATTTTATCCTCATGGTCTCTTCGCGAGCTATACGTAGGAGGGAGCAATATACTGCTTGACTCTTCGATGAACGTATGTTCTCGAAACTTCAACAAAAGCCCGTACCGAGCTACTGAGCGTCTCTCCTGCAGAGTCGTCCACTAGAGTTTATCTGTCATCTCCGTAAAGCTTTCGCGATTACTAAATGATCCCGTAACGAAGCGCGCTGCCCTCCGTTGGACCTTCTCTATCTCTTCTATCAACCCTATCTGGTACGGATCCCACACTGCTGAGCAGTATTCAAGCAGTGGGCGAACAAGCGTACTGTAACCTACTTCCTTTGTTTGCGGATTGCATTTCCTTAGGATTCCTCCAATGAATCTGTCTGGCATCCGCTTTACCGACGATCAACTTTATATGATCATTCCATTTTAAATCACTCCTAATGTGTACTCCCAGATAATTTATGGAATTAACTGCTTCCAGTTGCTGACCTGCTACTTTTGTAGCTAAATGATAAGGGATCTATCTTTCTATGTATTCGCAGCACATTACACTTGTCTACATTGAGATTCAATTCCCATTCCCTGCACCATGCGTCAATTCGCTGCAGATCCTCCTGCATTTCAGCACAATTTTCCATTGTTGCAACCTCTCGATACACCACAGCATCATCTGCAAAAAGCCTCAGTGAACTTCCAATGTCATCCACCAGGTCATTTATGTATATTGTGAAAAGCAACGGTCCTATGACACTCCCCTGCGGCACACCTGAAATCACTCTTACTTCGGAAGACTTCTCTCCATTGAGAATGACATGCTTCGTTCTGTTATCTACGAACTCCTCAATCCAATCACACAATTGATCTGATAGTCCGTATTCTCTTACTTTGTTCATTAAACGACTGTGGGGAACTGTGTCAAACGCCTTGCGGAAGTCAAGAAACACGGCATCTACCTGGGAACCCGTGTCTATGGCCCTCTGAGACTCGTGGACGAATAGCGCGAGCTGGGTTTCACACGACCGTCTTTTTCGAAACCCATGCTGATTCCTACAGACTATATTTGTAGTCTCCAGAAAAGTCATTGTACTCGAACATAATACGTGTTCCAAAATTCTACAACTGATCGACGTTAGAGATATAGGTCTGTAGTTCTGCACATCTGTTCGACGTCCCTTCTTGAAAACTGGGATGACCTGTGCCCTTTCATAATCCTTTTGAACGCTTCGCTCTTCTAGAGACCTACGCTACACCGCTGCAAGAAGGGGGGCAAGTTCCTTCGCGTAATCTATGTAAAGTCGAACTGGTATCCCATCAGGTCCAGCTACCTTTCCTCTTTTGAGCGATTTTAATTGTTTCCCTATCCCTCTGTCGTCTAATTCGGTATCTACCATTTTGTCATCTGTGCGACAATCTAGAGAAGGACGCTAAAATGTTCGAAAACGACATTGTCGTATTCATTTCCTGTGTGTTGTTGACGGCGATTACTTTTAAAAGTATGAAGTACCACTTGCCGATTATTTGTATCTCAAACAGGTTGTAAGCATGATCACAGCAGCGTGTCAGTAATATATTTTTTTAAATTTTTGTTTTTATTTGTATTTTTATTTATTTATTTTGTCTTTTGGCACCAAGATCAAATAACATAGGGAAATACCATAGATAAGGGTACCATCCTCTCTGGAGTCGTATGCTGTGGAAGAGCATAAAATCAAACAAATACACCGGTCCACCACAACATTATTAGCACTTACCTACTTGCCCGTACGTCCAGTTAACAGAGGCGACGCGTCGTGGCACGGAAGCAATGAGGTCTTGACAGCTCGTTGGAGGGAGTTGGCACAATATTTGTACACACAGGTCACTTAATTCCCGTAGATTCCGTGGACGGGGTGAGGGGCGGGGGCACTGGATGGGCGGCTGGGGGGGGGGGGGGTGTTGGAAGGGGTGGGCGATAAGCTCTGTCACCACGCTCAATCACATCCCAGATGTGTTCGACCAGGTACAGCTCTGGAGAGTTGAGGGGGCAGCAAATCAACTGGAACTCGCCATGGTGTTCCTTGAACCACTCCATCACAGTCCCGACGTTGTGACATGGCGCATTATCGTCTTGAAAAATGCCACTGCTCTCGGGAAACATGATAATCAAGGAGGGATGTACGTTGTCAGCAAACAGTCTACGACACTCCTTTGGCGTCATGATGTCTTGCACGGGCTCCACTAGACCTATGGATGCCCACTTAAATATTTCCCAGAGCACAACATAGCCGCCTCCAGATTGTCTCCGTCCAGCAGTACAGGTGTCAAGGAGTAGCTCCCCTGAAAGACGACGTATTCACTCCCTCCAATTAGCATGATGAAGAATGTATCAGGATTCATCAGACCATGCAATGTGCTGCCACTGCGACAACGCCGTTGATTATGGCCCATTTCAGTCGTAGTTACCGATGTTGTGGTATTAACAATGGCACATGCATGGGTCTCTGGCTGCGGAGGCCCATCGTTACTATTAGATTGAACGTGTATTCAGACACACTTCTACTCTCCCCAGCATTAAAGCTGCGCCACAGTTCTCCGCCTGTCCTGATTTACCAATGTGCCCAGCCTACGACTCAGATCATTTTAATGAAGTGTGGCCGACGTCTGGATGTGGATTCATTTGGTTTTGCCACATGTTGAAGACAATCACCACAGCACTCCTCGAACACCCGACAAGTCGTGTGGTTTCCGAATTGCTCTTGCCGATCCTCTGGGCCATCAGAGTCTTATCTCGACCAAATTCAGATAGATCGCACGCTTTCCCCATTCTACACACGGACAGCACTCTCACTGGTATGACATGCACCGTAAATGTCTCTGACTAGCAGTCATTCCTCAACAGGTGACCCTGATATCGCCTGGATGGGTTTATTTCGATAGTAGGTCAGTGGCCATAATGTTCTGGCTGATCAGTGTATATGTGCGATGTATGTCATATACGAATACTTTCAACAACACCTCCTAATTCCCTGGATCAATTTCAGATAAACTTGGTACACAACATTTATTACTGTCTGGAGAGAAATACTAGTGAGGTAAAAATCACCAATCTCAAATTGGTTTGGGGTTGGGGATGATAACGGAATGGCGGACAGAGAAAAAGAGGAGGAGGTAAACAGAGGGAGGAGATTGATAATGGTCAGAAGGTGAGGAGAGATAGCAGGGGATTGACAGATAGAGGTGGTACGAGAAGATGGGCAGGATGAGGGACGAGAAGGAGATGGGCAGAGAGAGAGAGAGAGAGAAAGAGAGTGTGAGAGAGAGAGAGAGAGAGAGAGAGAGAGAGAGAGAGAGAGAGAGAGAGAGAGAGAGAGAAGAGGAAGCGGACAGAGTGAGGGGGAGGAGGGGATGCTGGAGAGAGGAAGGAGGCGGAGATGGACAGAGAGAGGGCAGAGGAGGAGATAGACTAATAATCGGAATAAACAAATACCTAGGCGACGCAGGACTTTCACAGCTACTACGTAAACAAATAAACAATGTGACTGGTAGCAGCAAAGAAACACTTTTTAATAACACGCCACATTTTTGCATGATTTCTTCTCCGATAATTTTGTATTCGACGTAGAATAGCTGAGACTGGTACTGCATAACTGATTTCAGTCCCGAGCTACTCTAGTTTCATCGATCTTTCGTGTGAAGCGGGCAGTTTGTAAGGCTATATTAATGAGAACTAACAACCGTAAAGTGAGAAATTTGTTGAAGGTGTGGTAACAAAGTTTGCTACACTATCCCGCCTTGTCTCACTCCGCCGAAGAGCTGGAGGCAATGAAATCTTCTTCCAAGTACAGGAAAGAGACAGTTCTGTTATTACAGCAGGACGTCGTTCGAGTTTTGTCGAGGACCGAGCGCATCTCCCTTTCGAATTAATCCTGCACCTTAACAGCTGATAACTCGAATCTACGAGCACTATAGGTTTATAGCAGAGAAAATAGATTCCGCGAGAACTCCGTAAATCCCGTAAGTTCATTAAAGTCGGCTGCAGTAACATTCATTCCCGTTAAGCAAGGAAAACAATCACGATGGAGGATCAGGGGCAGCTAGCCTGGGCCCGCGCTGCTAAACTAAATTACTCGCCGCCGGTGAGGGACGGGTTCGCAGATGCTCGCGAGCGAATGGACGGCGTGGGCGAAAACGAAAGAGGCGAGAAGAGGGGATAGTTCTCACCGGAGCTCCCTAGCGCGGCGCCCGCTTGCGCAAACTGTAAAAGACTGTAAATGCGCTTGTGGCGAGTTTCTGCACTAGCCGCGCAGCCGTGAAAATACCATGCTTCCCGCAACTCTGCCGTAACAATAAAGTAGAGCGTAAATCTTTGAAATATCCTAGCAGGAGCATTCTCAACAGGTGTCCACGATACCGAACAACAGCCAAGCCGCGCCTTGGCATCCACTTTCAACAGCAAAAAGTACGGGCATTATAGGTATGTGACTTTTAGCGGCAATTCGAGTTCCAACAGTTTATACAAATGTCTCACAAAATAAGCGTCACACGAAAAAACTATAAAGAACGAAATTTGTGTAGCTTGAAGGGAGAATCCATATGGTGCTATGGTTGGCACGCTAGATAGCACTGCCATAAGTCAAACGGATAGACGGCGCTGTAAGAGTCACAAACATATGGCTCATAATTTTAGACGAACAGTTGGTAACAGGTAGGTTTTTTAAAGTAAAATACGGAACGTAGGTACGTTTGAACATTTTATTTCGGTTGTTCCAATGTAAAACATGTACCTTCGTGAACTTATCATTTCTGAGAACGCATGCTGTTGCAGCTTTATTACCTGTAAATACCACATTAATGCAATAAATGCTCAAAACGATGTCCGGCAACCTCAATGCATTTGGCAATACGTGTAACGACATTCCGCTCAACAGCGAGTAGTTCGCCTTCCGTAATGTTCGCACGTGCATTGACAATACGCTGACGCATGTTGTTAGGCGTTATCGGTGGATCACGATAGCAAATATCCTTCAACTTTCCCCACAGAAAGAAATCCGGGGACGTGAGATCCGGTGAACGTGCGGGCCATGGTGTGGTGTTTCGATGACCAATCCACCTGTCACGAAATATGCTATTCAATACTGCTTCAACCGCACGCGAGCTATGTGTCGGACATCCATGATGTTGGAAGTAGTAACATCGGTAGAACATTACGTAGGAAATCAGCATACATTGTACCATTTAGATTGCCATCGATAAAACTGGGGCCAATTATCCTTCCTCCCATAATGCCGCACCATACATTATCCCGAAAAGGTCGCCAATGTTCCACTTGTCGCAGCCGTCGTAGATTTTCCGTTGTCCAATAGTGCATATTATGCCGGTTTACGTTACCGCTGTTGCTGAATGACGCTTCGTCGCTAAATAGAACGCGTACAAAAAATCTGTCATCATCCCGTAATTTCTCTTGTGCCCAGTGACCGAACTGTACACGACGTTCAAAGTCGTCGCCATGCAATTATTGGTGCATAGAAATGTGCTACGGGTGCAGTCGATGTAGCATTCTTAACACCGACGTTTTTGACATTCCCGATTGTCGCGCAATTTGTCTGCTACTGATTTGCGAATTAGCCGCGACAGCAGCTAAAACACCTACTTGTGCATCATCATTTGTTGCTGGTCGTGGTTGACGTTTCACATGTGGCTGAACGCTTCGTGTTTCCTTAAATAACGTAACTATCCGGCGAACGGACCGAACACTAGGATCATGTCGTCCTTGATACCGAGCAGCATACAGAGCACACGCCCCTTGGGCATTTTGATCACAATAGCCATACATCAACAAGATATCGACCATTTCCGCAATTGGTAAACGGTCCATTTTAACACGGGTAATGTATCACGAAGCATATACCGTCCGCACTGGCGGAATGTTACGTGATACTACGTACTTATACGTTTGTGACTATTAAAGCGCCATCTATCACAAAGCGAAAAAAGTGGTCCAACTAAAACATTCATATTTCTTTACGTACTACACGAATATGTAATAAAAAATGGGGGTTCCTATTAAAAAAAAACTCAGTTGATATCCGTTTGACCTATGGCAGCATATCTAGCGGGTCAACCATACCGCCGTCTGGTTTCCCTCTTCAAGCTAGGCGAGTTTCATTCTTTGTAGTTTTTTCGTTTGACGCTTATTTAGTGAGATATATGGCACGGTCACTAACAATGGACCACCCTGTATACTGTAAGGTGTCTGAAGTCGTGAGATAGGGGTGACCACATATACAAACGGCGGTAGTAGAATTTACGCAAGGCATAAGAGGGCAGTCCATTGGTGCAGCTGTCATTTGCACACAGGTGATTATGGTCGCACGACCGTAACTGGTTGAAATGGCTCTGAGCACTATGGGACTTAACATCTTAGGTCATCAGTCCCCTAGAACTTAGAACTACTTAAACCTAACTAACCTAAGGACGTCACACAACACCCAGCCATTACGAGGCAGAGAAAATCCGTGACCCCGCCGGGTATCGAACCCGGGAACCCGGGCGTGGGAAGTGAGAACGCTACCGCACGACCACGAGATGCGGGCACGCGACCGTAACTAACAGACTCTAAACGTAGAATGGTCATTGGAACTAGAAGCATGAAACATTCCATTTCGGAAATCGTTAAGGAATGCAATATTTCTAGTTCCACACTGTCGAGTGTAAGAGGCGAAAACCGGAATTCAGCCGTTACCTCTCACCACGGACGACGCAGCGGCCGACGTCTTTCACTTAACAACCGAGAACGGTGACTTCTCTGAGGAGTTTTCAGTAGAAACAAACGATCAATACTGCGTGAAATAAGGGCAGAAACCGACGTGGGACGTTCGACGAACGTAACCGTTAGAACAATGCGGAGAAATTTGCCGTTAATGCGCTATGGCAACGGACGGACGACGACATTGCCTTTCATAATAGCACGACATCCCCTGCAGCGCCTATCATGGGCTCATGACTACATCGATTATACTCTACACGAATGTAAAACCGTGGCCTGGAAAGAGGCGTCCCGATTTCATTTGGTGAGAGCTGACGGCAGGATTCGAGTGCTGTGCAAACCTCTCGGCGCCTTGGCCCCAGTCTAATCACCACGAAATATACATTCACAAATAATATTTTAAAATTTTTGTGCGAGACAGCGAACATACGTCCAAATGTTATTGGTTACAGAGATAGGAGTGCTATTACGTAACCCAAACAAAGGCTCGCAGTAGGCGGTATGCGAGACAAATGACTAAGTTCAAAGTCGACTTTCTTAAGTTCTATCTTCTACGTCAATCTATTTTCGAATTCTGTTCGGAATAGCACATGTAGCTCTTTTAACGGCGTCTTAGCATTCTTTTGCGAAGGTAGTACTACTCGTAGTATGAAAGATCAATTCGTCACTTGTGTTTACTTTTCCTTTGTATACTTAGCCAGTTAACCACCCTAAAGAAACCAAAGGGGTAATCTCTCTTGTGGACAAGGTGATATGTTCTTGGCCACCAAACTGCAATTGGGACAACGCACGAACATTTGTTCACCAAACGCTGCTCATGACACATAACATTTGAAGGTGACCATATCGTTAAAAAGTGATTGTGTCAAAAATAAACAGAAATAGGTAATAAGTCAATCACTAATCTCCTTCAACAGAAACCTTTTTTATCACAAAATGTGTACTTTCTTCCTCATCTACCACAAACACGTTAGCAAATCGCTAATCTAAGCGAAGATCGAAGTATATGCAACCCCTTAGCAACGAACAAACTTTCATAATAAAATATCCTCACAAGTGCAGAGGTACATAGCCGCCCTTATTCGCGATTTGATAAATGCCTTTCGTGTAATTGGACGTTTAATGTAACGCGAAACCAAACCTGCAGACATGAATTTTCAATTCCATATTAAATTTTGCTGATATTTGTCGACTGGAAATTGCATTAAAACTTGTATTAAAAATGTCGCAGCATTTAACCGTTCTGCGAAATTTCAATTTCATTGACAAATTAGGAAGTTTAATAAGGGCATAGGTTGTTGTCGGTAAACACACACACACACACACACACACACACACACACACACACACACACACACACACGGAGTGCGCATACACACACATTTACAGCAAATTATCGACACAGCGCTGTTTATCAGAATGCGTTTATAGCCAAAAACTCTGGTAACCTTCGCACTTAAATAACAACAATGTTAACATGAAAATGAAAAAACAAACTCTAGAAGGGTCAACACCAATCAAAAGACTTTTTTTCTAACTGAAATGCCGCTCTCACTTTCTATTCCATTGCTTACAGTCTGCAATAGACAGACCATTGGTTCTAATTTCTTTTTTTTTTTAACCAGGCCTGGCAGTTTTGACAAGGGGAGCCTATGCCAGAAGCCGTTGTCGGAAATGTGTACAATGATGTACTTACATATACTTACTGTACGAACAACGTATTTCTCAAGACAAACTGGGTTGTTACGTGCAAACGAGTATGAAGCAAAGGATGCTCGAGGTGCATTCAAATCGAACTGACGTCCAACCACAGTCACAATTGGCAGAGTTCCTAAAAGGATGGGACAAGCACTTAAAATTCATTGTGAGACAAACTTTATTACGAACTAACATTATTCGATCAGGTGTATTTGCTGTGTGTGTTACTGTAAAGGATATCGTTGTCGTATCGCCCATTTCAAAGCAACTTGTTTGATTTGCCGCTTTAATTGCTTCTGTGACTGTACTCACTACAGAATATCTTTGCGTTCAAGCATATACACGAAAAGTACATCGAATCTATAAAAAAAATAATTTACTTTGGTTCTTGGCACTTGTTGCTGAGAACACAGTTAAGTAGTACCCTGTTTCTTCTTCGCCCTTACTCTGAATGCTGACAATATTGTGCAGCAATGAGGCGCCCCGGAACATATTACGGAAGCTTAAGAATGAAAGGACAGTACAGAACATTACAAAATAGAACCTCATATTTAGCACAGTCACTCCGGGCAAAAGATATTTCAGAAAACTGTAGAAAGTGCAAAGCAAAGGCAATGACAGTATTTATACCATCCAACCAATCTCTTGTAGGTCTGATTTTGAAGATAGAAAGAGGTAGAAAGCCAAGTTATTACATTCCATTTATCAACATCCTCTCACATATGGTGGTTCTGCGACACGCCACTGTTTGGCTGTCGCACGCACGCACAAACGGGTGATACTGAAATATAACCTATCATCGTTGAAAACAAAGAGCACAAGACAATGCTAGTCTCTCCATATAAGCTGTATTATGTACTATATAGAATTCCTAGGAGTATCATCTCTTCCTTTAGCTCATATTTAATGAGAATATATCACGCAGTTAATGGTCTTGTATGGCGGAAAAAGCGCATGTGATCCCCCATCTAATCATCACGCACAAACGGGTGATACTGAAATATAACCTATCGTCGTTGAAAACAAAGAGCACAAGACAATGCTAGTCTCTCCATATAAGCTGTATTATGTACTATATAGAATTCCTAGGAGTATCATCTCTTCCTTTAGCTCATATTTAATGAGAATATATCACGCAGTTAATGGTCTTGTATGGCGGAAAAAGCGCATGTGATCCCCCATCTAATCATCACGAAATACACATTCACACACAATATTTTAAAATTTTAGTGCGAGACAGTGGACAAAATTGTTGCAGAAATAAATTAATAACTGTTCCAACCTTTGGTTCCGACCAAGGCTTTCGGGAGGCAAATACTCGAATTGGAAATCTGCTATCAAATATTCTCATTACCCCTCTGCCTCCCCCCCCCCCCCCGGGTGCAACAACATGAGTATGTGGTTGCAAATAAGTGAAGATTACACTGGACTGGACCTCTATCCGTTTGCTTTGTTCATCGGGAGAGACAATGGAAAGGATAAAAAGTAAATCAACTAAGTAGATAAACAACTTTTAAGATAGAGTGTACAGAATTTTTCTGTCAGCCAACATAAGCCCAAGGACCACTATTAGGGCAAAATTAAGCACTGTAAAGGTGAAAAGGCACATTTCGTCCTCTTGGATTATGAATAGTATTTCGACAATACAGCATGTCACAGACAAACAACCAAGATACAACCATGCGGAGTACCTTGGAAAATATCCAGTTAGTGCAAAAAGAGTTGTTGATTGAACGAATATAGTAGGTTATAGAAGATGGAGAATGTGTGCATACGGGGGCGGTGAGGGGGGGGGGGGTGAGGGAGAGAGGGAGGGAGGAAGGGAGGGAGGGAGAGATTGAACACAGCAGTGCACTGAAGTATAATACAAGACATGAAAAAAATAATAATAAAGCGATCTTAACATTGATGTAAACCTGTTACCAAATTTCTCGTAAGGGATAGGCACAACGTTACGAAAACGCATTTCTTTCAAAGTTTGCTCACTTTTAGTAGTTCACGAGGACAACATGATGTGCAAGTAGTAAGGTGTGCTACTTAGGCCATTTCTAGAAATTCGCAAGAGAAACCTTAGGCGTCGAATATATACCGACACGTTCTGACTCTCAGCGTGACAAGGCGGCGGTCAAGTGCTCCGTAATCGGTGGGTCACTTGCTCGAGTCCTCCTCTCTTTTTCTTTTTTATTTTTTTATTTTGCATTTCGCGTCATACATGGTTTGCATCCAAATTGCACTGCGCAAAACGTGGATCACAACATGCTTTCTGTTGTCCCAACACCATTTTTGTTAGAACTGAAGTGGATGCACACTGCTGCTACCAAGCGGGAACCATATAAAACTCGCGAGTTTGCTATTTCCAACAGTACGTTGTTCACGCATTTGTCCCAAATAATATAATAATTACGATTCTTTCTTTAATTGGATGATTCTTTTGGATACACCCTACCGTAGCTTAATTGAGAGATTACACGCTATAATAATGAATCTGGAAAACGATTTTTTTTTTAAATGAAGAGTAAAGAAACAATATTTAGGGTGCAAAACGGCATGTCTGGGAAGCACACTCATTTTCTATAGTTGTGGTGCTGACGAAGTTAAAAACACGATTCAGTTGCCACGCAGCTATTCGGCTTGCACAAGCAGTGCGGTAACATTACGGCAGCCGCATCGCCTCTCTGTAGAAATTCAGCCAAACGCAGTGACCGGCCGGTGTGCCCCGAACAAATGCCTATTACGCGGCCGTTACGCGTGTGCCTGGGAGACACGGCTTACGGCAGCGCCGCTAGTGGCCGGTAATCGAACGATATCAGCGGCAGTAATCGCGCCGATGGCTTTTGTCGGCGAGCGCGCGACGCGGAGGAGTGTTTACTTAATAGAGTGGCTCTCACCGGCTAACGTCAGGTATTTCGAGAGGGTCCACACGTGCGTAGCGTCCTTTCTGTTCGAGAGCTTTAACGCATCGTTCCAAAACAGCGTATCTGCTCAACCAGTGCAAACTCCGCGAATAAAACTTCGTTTAGATGCAGTAAACCGACGCGGTAACGATAAAAACTCAACGCTAGGCGAATTTTAATGATATCTGGGCAAAGCAAAGCGTCACATTTGCGCACATCAACTGTATCTGTGTTTCTAAGTAGTGCATGTGATTGGTTATAATAACGCGAGAAGCGAGACAGTTAAATAGCTGACAAAAAAGAGTGAAGCGCCACGAAGACATGTTGGATATCAGTGTAAATTTGTATAAGAACATATCGTTGTCAGGTACGCAGATTATTGGAGTTCCCATTCTCTGTGGCAGATAGGCCGACCGCGGTGGCCGAGCGGTTCTAGGCGCTTCAGTCCGGAACCGCGCGACTGCTACAGTCGCAGGCTCGAATCCTGCCTCGGACATAGATGTGTGTGATGTCCTTAGGTTAGTGAGGTTTAAGTAATTCTAAGTCTAGGGGACTGATGACCTCAGGTGTTGTCCCATAGTGCTCACAGCCATTTTTTTTTTTTTTGTGACAGATAGAACGGCCCCCAGAATGCGTTAGATTTGTTCGCGTTTATTGTTGTTGTCAGCCCTGTTAGGGTATATACAGTGGGATGACAAAACTCATGGAATAGTGATATGCACACATACAGTAGCGTCGCGTACACAAGGTACTGTTGACTGGAGACAGTGGTCATGGGTTTATGAAAAGAGGCAGTTTTCATGGAGGGCACTGTGCAACTTTTATTAAAATTTGTTGGCTTTCGAGGTGTACCCACACTGACATCTCAACAGTGGAATGTCAATTATCACTATGCAAATGTAAGGACAACTCAACATCGACCAGCTGAGTGGAGAGAAAAAAAACCTTCGAGACGTGCGGCAATCGAACCCGGGTCCTATCGGTTAGCTATCTCGTGCACTGATGGCTCAGCTGCCGAGGCGGCAACCTTATATGAGTGTGGAAACTAAACACCATGTGGCAGCAACCGTTGTTCATACTGTAAATGTAGAGAATGGGTAGTAACCTTTAGGTCGTAGTATATTGACCAATCGATGTATTGCATTCGGTGCTGGAGGAAACATTGTGGGAGCCTGTCCTTATTATAGCTGCTGTGTTAACGAATGCGGGGTATGTCGTGTGCTCTGCGCCTACTAATTACCAGATACTGATTTCTCATTGTACTTCGGTTTCTTTAACTGAGATCAGTCTCTTGGTCTCTATTCCGAATGACAGATGTTGACTGCAGCCGTTAGAAATTTAATGTACGCATACTGCTGGTGGTGGTGTGATGCATTAGAGACCTTGTGTGCACTGCTACATATGATACTGTCAAGAGATCGAAGTGTCAAACCACAGTTAGCAACAGACATAGATACCACATACATCCGCACTGTCTCGCTGCAATCCGCAACGACGAATGGGAGAGCCTGAAGAAGACTCGGCCTTTCTCAAAGTGCACCAGCGCCCTCCCATGGAGGTCAATATAGAGCCGAACTTGGAAGTGCTCTGCCCAATCCCTTGACCTCAGCTGAAGCACGCAGTCTCAGCGAGTAGAACCCAAGAGCTTTACAAGTCTCAGATGGAAATGTACTTATGTAAGTGTTGGACAGTGAACTTGATGATGAAGGGTTTGAGAGTGTATGCACCAAGTTATGCTTTACAGTCAACGTCAGTTGCAAATTATTAAGCACTCTTGCGGTAAAGGATTGTATCAAGTTAAGTAAATAATTTCACTGTTGTTGTTGCGGTCTTCAGTCCAGAGACTGGTTTGATGCAGTTCTCCATGCTACTCCATCCTGTGCAAGCTTCTTCATCCCCCAGTACCTACTGCAACTTACATCCTTCTGAATCTGCTAAGTGTATTCATCTCTTGGTCTTCCTCTACATATTTTACCCTCCACGCTGCCATCCAATACTAAATTGGTGACCCCTTGATGCCTCAGAACATGTCCTACCAACCGATCCCTTCTTCTAGTCAAGTGGTGCCACAAATTTCTCTTTTTGTGAGGACTGGCTCTCCCAAGGCTGTCAGTAGTTCTAAAGAAATGTTGTCTACTCCTGGGGCCTTGTTTCGACTTTGGTCTTTCAGTGCACTGTCAAACTCTTCACGCAGTATGATATCCCCTATTTCATCTTCATCTACGTCCTCTTCCATTTCCATAATATCTTTCTCAAGTACGTCGCCCTCTAAATACTCCTTCCATCTTTCTGCTTTCCCTTCTTTGCTGGGACCTGGGTTCCCGTCTGAGCTCTTGATATTCATACAAATGGTTCTCTTTTGTCCAGTTTCATTTTCCGGTAGGCAGTATCTATCTTACTCCTAGTGATATGCGCCTCTACATCCTTACTTTTGTCCACTATTCATTCCTGCTTAGCCATTTTGCACTTCCTGTCGGTTTCATTTTTGAGACGTTTGTATTCCTTTTTGCCTGCTTCATTTACTGCATTTTTATATTTTCTCTTTTCATCAATTAAACTCAATATTTCTTCCGTTACGCAAGGATTTATACTAGCCCTCGTCTTTTTACCTACTTGATCCTCTGCTGCCTTCACTATTTCATCTCTCAAAGCTACTCATTTTTCTTCTACTGTATTTTCTTCCCCCGTTCTTGTCAATTGTTCCCTAATGCACTCTATGAAACTCACAACAATCTCTGGTTCTTTCAGTTTATCCAGGTTCCATCACCTCAAGTTCCCTCCTTTTTACAGCTTCTTCAGTTTTAACCTGCAGTTCATAACCAATAGATTGTGATCAAGAGTCCACATATGCCCCTGGAAATGTCTTACAACTTTAAACCTGGTTTCTGAATCTCTGCCTTACCATTAGATAATCTATTTCAGACCTTCCAGTATCTACAGGCTTCTTCCGTACACACAACCTTCTTTTATGATTCTTGAACCAAGTGTTAGCTACAATTAAGTTATGTTCTGTGCAAAATTCTACCAGGCAGCTTCCTCTTTCATTCCTTACTCCCGTTCCATATTCACCTAATACGTTTCCTTCTCATCCTTTTCCTACTATCGAGTTCCAGCCACACATGACTATTAAATTTCCGTCTCCCGTCCCTATCTGAATAATTTCTTTTGTCTCATCATACATTTCATCAATCTCTTCGTCATCTGCGGAGCTAGTTGGCATATTAACTTACACTACTGTGGTAGGCGTGGGCTTCGTGTCTATCTTGGCCACAATAATGTGTTCACTATGCTGTTTGTAGTGGCTTACCAGCGCTTTTACTTTTTTATTGAACCTACTCCTGCATTACCCCTATTTGATTTTGTATTTGTAACGCTGTATTCGCCTGACCAGAAGTCTTGTTCCTCCTGCCACCGAACTTCACTAATTCCCACTATATCTAACTTTAACCTATCCATTTCCCTTTTTAAATTTTCTAACTTACCTGCCCGATTAAGAGATCTGACATTTCACGCATCGATCCGTAGAACGCCAGTTTTCTTTCTCTTGATAACGACGTCCTTCTGAGTAGTCCCCGCCAGAAGATCCGAATGGGGGACTATTTTACCCCCGGAATATTTTACCAAAGAAGACGGCATCATCATTTAACAATACAGTAAAGCTGCATGCTCTCGGGAAAAAGTTTTAAGCAGAGTTGATTTGTATTTTAGATCTGATCTGTCGTGTTAAGTTGGGTTTATATGATAAGTCTTAGTGGTTGAAATATTAATACAAACAGGAGACATCAGCTCTGTAGATTATTGGTCGCCTCCTGTGAAACTTAATAGGCAGAACATAATTATATACCGTTACATAGTACTAAAGCTAGTTTATTCTCTGTAATTATGAAACAGGCTTTAAAAATGCTCTAAGGTTGCTCAATAATGTTCATAGGTTTTTTGTGAATTTTTTTATTGTTTTTTGTCATAACGCGTTTTTGGATCATCCCATCATCTGATGACCATAGAGTCATATTCACAACATTATTTTGACATAACAACGCTGCTGCATACCTACCTAGCTTTCAAACGGCTGTAGCACGGATACGGTACTCGGATACTTATTAAAAGGTTACGTAATCACTATCCTTTACAAGTTCTAGAATTCTGTAAGGGGAATCTCCCAGTATGCAGTATACAGGTGTTTCCGTAAGTGCGTGTAAAAGTTTATCAAGACATAGTGGATGCTCCACTGAAGAGTTTGAGGAAGGGAACAC
This sequence comes from Schistocerca gregaria, assembly GCF_023897955.1. Lineage (NCBI taxonomy): Eukaryota > Metazoa > Arthropoda > Insecta > Orthoptera > Acrididae > Schistocerca > Schistocerca gregaria. Next base: position 158,335,805 of record NC_064921.1, on the reverse strand, counting down.
ATGGTCGGAGCAGACAGCTTAAAGAAAAAAATAGGAATAAAATCACATTACGGTGTATTCTTTTATTTACATTAGCCACAGTTAACTGCAAATACCATCACTGACACAATGAACGTACCATTTGTACTGTATCATACAAACTGTACTGAAACTGACGGCCATCAGCCTCAATGCAAGCATGATATCGGCGAACAAGATTCTGACGCACTCTGTAAATATCCCTGGTGTGTTTCGAATCACACCACAGACAGCTACAACTGTGGCAATTAATTCCGTCTCCAGATCCACTGGGGTCTCATACACAAATGACTTTAGGTATCGCCATAGGAAATAATCAAGGGGATTCAGGTCAGATAACCTCCCAAGATGTGGAATAGTAGCTCCCCTTCCAGTCCAGCGACCCGGAAATACTTCCTAGCAATCAGACACGTCCTCCAAGTTTCGTTGCGGAACATAAAGTATGTGCGTGTAAATAAACAGCACAAAATGGTTCAAATGGCTCTGAGCACTATGGAACTTAACTTCTAAGGTGATCACTCCCCTAGAACTTAGAACTACTTAAACCTAACTAACCTAAGGACATCACACACATCCATGCCCGAGGCAGGATTCGAACCTGCGACCGGAGCGTTCGCGCGGTTCCAGAATGTAGCGCCTAGAACCGCTCGGCCACCCCGGCCGGCATAAACAGCAAAGTATGTGCAAACTTGTACCCATGTTAGTTGTAAATAACCTGAAAAATAGTAGTGCCAGACAAAGCGACAGACAAGTTTACTTCTGAAACCTCCTGGCAGATCAAAACTACGTGTCAGACCGAGACTCGAACTCGGGACCTTTGCCTTTCGCGGGCAGGTACTCTACCATCTGAGCTACCCAAGAACGACTCACGACCAGTCCTCACAGCTCCAGTTCGGCTTGTACCTCGTCTCACACCTTGCAAACTTCACAGAAGCTCTTCTGCAAACCTTGCAGAACTAGCACTCCTGGAAGAAAGGATATTGGGGAGACATGGCTTAGCCACAGCCTGGGGGATGTTTACAGACTGAGATTTTCAGTCTGCAGCGGAGTGTGCGCTGATATGAAACTTCCTGGAAGATTAAAACTGTGTGCCATACCGAGACTCGAATTCGGGACCTCTGCCTTTCGCGTGAAAGTACTCTACCATCTGAGCTACCCAAGCACGAATCACGACCCGAGTGAAAATCTCATTCTGGAAACATCCGCCATTGTGGCTAATCTATGTCTCCGAAATATCCTTTCTTTCAGGAGTGCTAGTTCTGCAAGGTTTGCAGAAGAGCTTCTGTGTAGTTTGGAAGGTGGTAGACGAGGTACTGGCAGAACTGAAGCTGTGAGGACGGGTCGTGAGTCGTGCTTGGGTGGCTCAGATGGTAGAGCACTTGCCCGTGTAAGGCAAAGGTCCCGAGTTCGAGTCTTGACCTGGCACACAGTTTTAATCTGCCAGGAAATTTCATATCAGCACACTCTCCGCTGCAGAGTGAAAATTTTATTCTGGAAGTTTACTTCTATATTTCCTTGAAGGGCTTCTCTGACCCCGGGTTCGCTATTTCAGATCTTCGGTGGAGCATTCCGTTTGTCCCATTACATTTTTGTACGCTATTACGGAAACGTTCTGTAGACACATATACACATATTCAAAAGAAACTGGGTTCTTATACCCGCTTGGTGATCGTGGGCTACACTACTGACCATTAAAATTGCTACACCACGAAGATGACGTGCTACAGACGCAAAATTTAACCGACAGCAAGAAGATGCTGTGATATGAAATGATTACCTTTTCAGAGCATTCACACAAGGTTGGCGCCGGTGGCGACACTTACAACGTGATGACATGAGGAAAGTTTTCAACCTATTTCTCATACACAAACAGCAGTTGACCGCCGCTGGCCGGTGAAACGTTGTGAAGCCTCGTGTAAGGAGGAGAAATGTGTACCATCACGTTTCCGACTTTGATAAAGGTCCGATTGTTGCCTATCGCGATTGCGGTTTATCGTATCGCGACATTGCTGCTCCTGTTCGTCGAGATCCAAAGACTTTTAGCAGAATATGGAATCGGTGGATTCAGGACGGTAATACGGAACGCCGTGCTGGATCCCAACGGCCTCGTATCACTAGCAGTCGAGATGACAGGCATCTTATCCGCATGGCTGTAACGGATCGTGGAGCCACGTCTCGATCTCTGAGTCAACAGATGGGGACGTTTGCAAGACAACAACCATCTGCACGAACAGTTTGACGATGATCGCAGCAGTATGGACTTTCAGCTCGAAGGCCATGGCTACGGTTACCCTTGACGCTGTATCACAGACAGGACCGCCAGAGACGGTGTACTCAACGACGAACCTCGGTGCACAAATGGCAAAACGTCATTTTTTCGGATGAATCCAGGTTCTTTTTACAGCATCATGAGGGTCGCATCCGTGTCTGCGGACATCGCGGTGAACGCACATTGGAAGCGTGTGTTCGTCGCCGCCATACTGGCGTATTACCCGGCGGGTTGGTATGGGGTGCCATTGGTTACACGTCTCGGTCACCTCTTGCTCGCATTGACAGTGGACGTTACATTTCAGATGTGTTACGATCCATGCCAAACCTTACGTTCCAGCAGGATACTGCACGACCGCATGTTGCAGGTCCTGTACGGGCCTTTCGGGATACAGAAAATGTTCGACTGCAGCCCTGGCCAGCACCTTCTCCAGATCTCTCACCGATTGAAGACGTCTGGTCAAGGTGGTCGAGCAACTGGCTCGTCACAATATGCCAGTCACTATTCTTGATGAACTGTGGTATCGTGTTGAAGCTGCATGGGCAGCTGTGCCTGTACACGCCATCCAAGCTCTGTTTGACTCAATGCCCAGGCTTACAAGGCCGTTACTATTGCCAGAGGTGGTTGTTCTTGGTACTGATGTCTCAGAATCTATGCAACCAAATTGCGTGAAAATGTAATCACATGTCAGTTCTAGTATAATATATTTGTCCGATGAATACTCGTTTATCATCGGCATTTCTTCTTGATGTTGCAATTTTGATGTCCAGTAGCGCAATTTTGTCTTTGTTGCGCCGAAATGACTTAAATGAATGGTGGGATGTGGGATGATTCCTTTGACAAGGACAATTTCGGTTACTCCCCGTTTAGCCGCTGCCGTTCGTGCCATCGTCGGGCCACTAATGACGTCGCCCGTCCCCCGCTGTCTTGTAGCTACAGAGTCTGGTCGTGGGGGGGGGTCAGCGTTTCGCGGGTAATGACGGAATTGGTGCAGGGCTAGCGAGTGACGCCCGCAGCCGCCAAATGAGTTTCTAACGACGCGCGGCGCGCTTTGCGGTAAGTCGGCCAGAACAGCTGCAGCCTCATTACGTGTCGATTAACCGCGGGCCGCCAGCAAAAACGGACCGGTCGCGACGCGCCCTGCTCCCCGTAATCCCGGGCGAACGAGGTCGATATCCGTGCGCCAGGCCGCCCGCGCCAACACCTGCCGGAAGGACTTGTCGCTCACTTCACACCTGCAATTACCGAGGGACTAACGATGACTCTTCTACGTTTAATTGGACTCTCGTGGAACTCTCGTGCAGATCGGTTGCTTTCGAAGTTGTGATACCTTCCGGCTTTGGTGGTTCGATTTCACTTGTCGAAGGGTCGCTGGAACGAAAAGGCGAGCTGGCGGGACTAAGTTCAAATGGTTCAAATGGCTCTGAGCACTACGGGACTCAACACCTGAGGTCGTCAGTCCCCTAGACTTAAGACTACTTAAACCTGACTAACCTAAGGGCATCACACACATCCATTCCCGAGGCAAGTTTCGAACCTGCGACCGCAGCAGCACCGCGGTTCCGTACTGAAGCGCCTAGAACCGCTCGGTCACAAGGCCGGCGGAGGACTAGGAAAGTGGAGAGGGGGGGTTGAGGAGCGGCAAGGGTAGATGCTCTGTGTTTTGCTTTCATGATTTTATAATGCTGACTTGGACGTCAGTTTTTCCATCTTTAGTGAATTTTGCTTTATGGACATGAGGCCGTGATCCAACGCATAATTCTGTGACGAATGTATCTTCTCCTAATGCTGGAGACGTCATCACACGCTGTACGGAATCGGATAGCATTTCCAGAATTAAGCTCAGCGATCTGAATCTGTGAACCACAGTACCTGGAGAAGGAGTTAAATAACGAAAAGTGTGAGGTCATCCACATGTGTGCTAAAAGGAATTCGTTAAACTTCGGTTACACGATAAGTCAGTCTAATCTAAAGGCCGTAAATTCAACTAAATACCTAGGAACTGCAATTACGAACTTAAATTGGAAGGAACACGTAGAAAATGTTGCGGGGAAGGCCGACCAAAGATTGCGTTTTATTGTCAGGAGACTTAGAAAATGTAACAGACCTACTAAGGAGACTGCCTACACTAAGATTGTCCGTCCTCTTTTAGAATACTGCTGCGCGGTGTGGGATCCTTACCAGATAGGTCTGACGGAGTACATCGAAAAAGTACAAAGAAGGGCAGCACATTTTGTACTGTCGCAAAATATGGGAGAGAGTGTCACTGGAATGATACAGGATTTGGGCTGGACATCATTAAAGAACAGGCGATTTTCGTTGCGATGGAATCTTCTCACGAAATTCCAATCACCAGCTTTCTCCTCCCAATTCGAAAATATTCTGTTGACAGCAACCTACTCAGGGAGAACCGATCACCACGATAAAGTAAGAGACGTCAGAGCTCGTACGGAAAGATTTGAGTGTTCGTTCTTTCCGTGCGCTATACAAGATTCGGAATAATTGAGAATTGTGAAGGTGGTTCGATGAACCCTCTGCCAGGCACTTAAATGTGATTTGCAGGGTATCGTTCTAGATGTAGATGTAGATTTAAGAAACGTTTTGAGAATTTATGGCAAGCTCCTATGGGATCAAACTCCTTAGGTCATCGGTCCCTAGGCTTACACACTGCTTAATCTAGCTTACGGTAAGGACGACACACACACACACACACACACCCATGCCATAGTGAAGACTCGAACCTCCGACGAATGGGGGTCGCGCGAAGCGTTTCAAGGCGCCCTAGAACACGCGCCTACCACGTGCGGCCGACATTTAAAAACTACGCTGCTCAGCAGTTGCTAAGGAAAAACTGACACTTTCTAAGGACCAACTACCAATTGCTACGGAGCAGCCGACCAGTGATAGTAAAAGGAATTTTAGAGGGTGGGACTTGTTAAGTGCAACGAAGCTTTTGCACTGACGCTCCGTTTGAGTTCGACATTTCATGCAGTACCGTGTTTGACGAACTTGGTTTCGAAATGGTAAGTGCGACATTTCGCGTGGTGCGGCAGGACGTCTGCAAGACATCATTTGACTACTTACAACCGTGGATGAGCAGTTAGACGATTCTAAGCAGGTGAAAGTGTTACTGCTGTGGCCACAGTAATGGTTGCGTCCAAAAGCATCATCTCGCGTGGATGAAAGGTCGCTGAAGGTGGAAATACTATGCGAAAGCATTCTGATGGTCGTAGACGGACCACGACATTACAACAGGATCGACATGTAACCATAGTGGCCAAAAGGAACATACGTCTCACTCCTAGGCAGATCGCTGCAGCACATTGAAACACTACTGGCATACACGTCTCTGCCAGAAACATTTCGCGGTGATTATATCAGGCTTTTCAGTATGCTCGGAAGCGTGTGGCATGGAACCCAGTTGAACCACGCCATCGTCGAGGAAAAGTTTGTTGGTATAGGGAGCATGTTGGATGGGGTAAGAAAACAGTGGTCCAGAGTGATTCTGTATGACGAATCATGCTAGACTGTGGCAAGTGATTCTGGTCACCAGTTAGTGTGGAAGGAAGGAGGAACACGTTACACACCACGAATGTTCATGAATGTCATCGATATGATCTTGGCGTTGAAGTGTGGGCAGCAATTATGCACAAAGTCCTAACACCGTTACAGTGTAGCGCTATTATAGCGAGATTGTTCTGGATCATATTCATCTGTTTAGGTGAGCGGAAGGTCTCCACTTCCTGTTTACGGACGACAATGCCCTCGAAGGTAGGTCCACTGATGTGTATGACTCACTGAAAAGTGAGGATATTAAACATATGGACTGGTCTGCGTATTCCCAGGGTCTAAAACACTGAGGCGCAAACTTGGGAAATGGGACAATATACCGCAAGGACTGCGACAATATCTCGCAAGGACTGTTCAACATGCCGGCCGCTGTGGCCGAACGGTTCTAGGCGCTTCAGTCCGGAACCGCTCTGCTGCTTCGGTCGCAGGTTCGAATCCTGCCTCGGGCAAAAATGAGTGTGATGTCCTTAGGTTAGTTAGGTTTAAGTAATTCTAAGTCTAGGGGACTGATGACCTCAGATGTTAAGTCCCATAGTGCTCACCGGTTTGGTAGTCAGCATGAATTCGAGGTGCAAAATGTGCATTACTGCGCGAGGAGGGCATATTCCTTACTGAGAGTACGACATCGACCATGGTTTTGGAAGTCTAACTTGTGTCAACATGAACGTTGTAAGTCTGTTATTCCGCGTTCTCATGTGGTGAAATTTATACCATTTGTCGTTATAAAGTTACCACTACATCTCTATTACGCATAGTCTGTGTTTCATGTCGTCCATCTTTTGTCTGTGATTGTTCCTGTCCGACAGCACCTCTTGTTCGTTAGCCACTATAAGCAGTACAATTTCAGGAGAATCAACTATTCCGGTAAAAAGATAAAGAGGACATCACAACGCAAAATGTCTAAAGGTTCTAGTGAAAAAGAACCAACTGAATGGAATATTTATCTGCATTACCAAACCGCTATCGTAGAATACCATACCAGTTGCAAGTTGCTTACCTAACATCTTCCACGAGCAAAAAAATGTTGATTTTCGGTAGTCTGTACTATTATTAATCTTGTTTAGAAATTTAAAATGCTGTCATAATCTACGCATTAAGAGGTATAACTGAACTCCTTGTAAGGCACAACGGTACCGACCGACCGCCGTGTCATCCTCCACCGACTGGTGTCACTGGATATGGAATTTGAGGGGCACGTAGTCAGCACACGGCTCTCCTAGCTGTTGTCAGTTTTCGTGACCGGAGCCGCTACTTGCCACTCAAGTAGCTCTTCAGCTCGCCTCACAAGGGCTGAGTGCAGACCGCTTACCACCAGTGCTCGGATACCCAGATGGTCACCCATCCAAGAACTAGCCCAGCCCGTCAGCGTTAACTTCGGTGACCTGACAGGAAGTTTTGTTACCTCTGCGGCAAGGCCGTTGGCTCATTAGCAGGCGTAGCCTTGTGTGAAGTGTTTAACGCAATTAGACAAGTATTACGATAAGAAACTGTGTTTTGGTATTGAGGCAGCCTGACTCCATCATCCAGTATTTCTTCGTAAGGGCACTTGGCGACCACTCTTGGACAGAAACAGACACGACAGTTTATTCTGTAATAACAAGAGAAATGGAGTGCTCACTGTCATACAGAAATCCTTTAATAAAAATGAAAATTTGCTCAATGACCATAAAGCAATAACAGAATAACAATATCCAGAGTAATTCACTGGTTACCGAAGTTGTAAATGGTTAAAAAACTAATAAATGAGCAGCTAACAATCATTACTGATCTATTATTAAAACATGTATAACTAAAAACTTTTCTTTTACACTGTGTGATCAAGAGTGTCCGGACATCCTCAAAAATATACGTTTTTCATATTAGGAGCATTGTGCTGTCACCTACTGCCAAGTACTTCATACCAGTGACCTCAGTAGTCTTAGACATCGTGAGAGAGCAGAATGGCGCGCTCCGTGGAACTCACGAACTTCGAACGTGGTCAGGTGATTGGGTGTCACAAGCGTCATACATCTGTACGCGAGATTTGCAGACTCCTAAACATCCCTAGGTCCACTGTTTCCGATGTGGTAGTCAAGTGGAAACGTGAAGGGCACGTACAGCACAAAAGCTTACAGGCCGAACACGTCTGTTGACTGACAGAGGCAGCAGACAGTTGATCGTAATGTGTGGTAGCCACACATCTATCCAGACCATCACACAGGAATTTCAAACTGCATCAGGCTCCACTGCAAGTATTATGACAGGCGGGAGGTGAGGAAACTTCCATTTCATGGTCGAGCGACTGCTCATAAGCCACACATCACGCAGGTAAATGCCAAACGACGCCTCACTTAGTGTAAGGCGAGTAAACACTTGACGACTGAACAGTGGAAAAACGATGTCTGGGGTGACGAATCACGGTACACAATGTGGCGATCCGGTGGCAGGATGTGGGTACGGCGAATGCTCGCTGAACGTCATCTGTCAGCGTGTGTAGAGCCAAAAGCAAAATTCGGAGGTGATTTTGTTATGGTGTGGTCGTGTTTTTCATGGAGGGGACTTGCACTCCTTGTTGTTTTGCGTGGCACTGTCACAACACAGGCCTACACTGATGTTTTAAGTACCTTCTTGCTTCCCTTCGTTGAAACACAACTCGGGGATGGCGATTGCAGCTTTCAACACGATACAGCACCTGTTTATAATGCACGGCCTGTGGCGGAGTGGTTATGCGACAATATCTCTGTAATGGACTGGTGGCACTGAGTCCTGACATGATTCGATGCAGAACACCTTTGAGATGTTTTGGAACGCCGAGTTCATGCCAGGCCTCACCGATCGACACTGATACCTCTGCTCAGAGCAGCACTCCGTGAAGAATGGGCTGCCATTCCCCAAGAAACTTTCCAGCACCTGATTGAACGTATGTGTGCGTGAATGGAAGCTGTCATCAAGGCTAAGGGTGGGCTAACACCATACTGAATTCTAGCATTACCGATGGGGGAAACCACCAACTTGTAAGTCATTTTCAGCCAGTTCTCCGGATACTTTTGATCCATAGTGTATATTATAGACCACTGAACACGTCTAGTATGAATAGGCGAAACTTATTTGATACACACAAATAAAACATTCATTTGGGAAAGACAGAATTTTGTATTATCTACAGAATAAAGAATAAGAAATCTAAACAGTCACTGCTGAACTGTAGTTACTTCAAAGAACTCAGTTTAGGATCTTCTGCAATTCTAATGATTCTGACATTAAGCGTTTGGAACATTCCGAAAATGCTTTAACGTAAGGTAATGGTAGGATACCTATCTCCTGAGGCTCGATGCATCCTGTCTTTCGTTCCTCTGGGAACTCATTGTTCATTTCTTCATCTTTCCTCTGACTAGATAGCCCCTCTTCTCCCCTCCTTCCACACAATATCCTCTGCTGCCCATTACATCATCTTGACCTTCAGATAGTAAGTACACTATCAGAAAATAAAAATAGGTTTCTTTATACAAGGATTCACACTCAGCATATGAACTCATATGCTGTTAGTTAACTGCTAATAAAAATTTTCTTACACAACTGATCGATTTCGGTACTTTAATCGCTTATAAATTTACTCAAACGTACTTTATAATAAACCTTAACATATTTGTGCAACATAAGAGGCTGGTATGGCATAGCATATCCTTCACACATCTTAATCCCTAGAGGTAATTCGAGATTTCGTACCATATAACACGATACAATAAGGTACATTCGTTCGCTCCGATTCATACGCGTTAAACACATTACGTACAACTTAAAATGTCGCCTTGAGATGTTAGTAAACGTGTAGAGTCACACTCGGCAGCAGACAAGAGGCACATACAAGGAGTGGACAAAAATATGTGAAACACAGCAAGCAATATGTGCTTGAGCATAAATGCAGATGCTAGCCTATCCTGCAGTTGGTGCTGTCATATTTGACGACGAACGGCACCTGTGTATTGAGGAATATGTTGCCAGTGTCAGTCTCGTGAGAACAGTGCTCTCTGTCATTGTGAATACATTATATCGGTAATCAGTGAATTCGAACGTGGGCACATTATTTATGCTCGCATGTTGGGTGCTTCCGTAAAAAGGCAGCTGAAGTGTCCGGTGTTCCATGAGGCACCGTATCGAAGATCTATACCACATAAAGGAAAAGCAGAAGAAATATCATCAGCTAAGTCTCAGCACAGACGAGTCTGTGTGTTCGAGTGATCGTGACAGACGGTCGTTGAAGATGATTGTGGCGAAAAATAAGAGTACGACAGTGGCAAAAGTCTCTGCAGGACTTAATGTCGTAATCGCGAACACTGTGAGCACCAAAACAATACGAAGGGAGTTCTGCTAGCAGTGAACTGCATGGCGAGTTGCCATTCCGAAACAACTTGTCAGTGATATAAATTCTCCTAACAGAAAAAACTGCACGACACCATAAAACCTGGGCTACGAAGCAATGGAAGAATGTCATCTGGTAGACTGAGTTTTGTTTCAAATTATATCCGGATTCTGGCTGAGGTTACGTATCAAGAGATCAACATGGTGGCGGTTCGGTGATGATTTGGGCAGTCATGTTGTCATGGGCTTCATGGTTCCCATTGTGCAAGGTCGCATTATTGCCAAGTATCATGTGACGATTTTAACTGATCAGGTCCATTCATTTGCAATGTTGGTTCCCCATGGTGATGTCGTGCTCCAAGACGACAAGGCCCCTATTCGCACAGCTTGCACAATCGAGAACTGGTTCGAAGAGAAAGTTGCGCAACCGATACCAACCTCCATCATCGTTACCTGAAGGCCCCACTATTTTATGGGAAGACTGGTATAAGATTTCCTTTACAGTCATGCAGTATCTTTATTTATATACTCAGAGACGATTGGAAGCTGTTTTGAATGTCAACGGTTTTCCTACACCGTAGTAAGAATAAATATATGTTTTTGCTGCTTTCATATTTTTGTCCACCCCCCTGTATGTACGACAGACAGTTTAGCCATTCAGAATATGCTGAAGCTCTTGACAGACGAAAAGAACAAAACAGTGGATAAGTAGGACAGGCAGAAGGTTTACAGACATTCTAGGCGTTATTATGAACATCTCAGAAGAGGATTTATTAATATCCGTAAAGGTAGAACCCCCATTTAATGACAACATACATTTGTAACCTTCTTAGTTACTGTATTATGATCTTCACTCCACTCCGAAATGCAACATTTTACGAGTGTTGCCCAGAAAGTAATGCACAAAATTGCTTTTTCTCCAACAATTCCTTATTGAACATAATGAGAATTAAACACACGAAAGAATAGCGTATTATCTACATACCCTATTTGCACGTCATCTCCATCCCCTTCTATGCCCTTACTCCAGCGCGAAACAAGGGCGTGTGTGCCCTGTCAGTATCCATCCTGGTCCTGGTGGCGGAGCCATTGCTTCACTGTGTGAATCACCTCCTCATTGTCCTCAAGATGTCTTCCACGAATGGCATCCTTTAACGGCCCATACATGTGGAAGTTCGATGGCATTGGATCAGGGTTGTAGGATGGATGGATAACGCTGTTCAACCCTGTTTTGCGATGTGTTCAGGAGTCCTCAGACTTGTATGGGGCCGGGCGTTATCGTGTTGCAGCAAAACATATCCTTGGTTCCAGAGTGAGCTATTCACTCTGCGCTGATATGAAACTCCCTGGCAGATTAAAACTGTGTGCCAGACCGAGACTCGAACTCAGGACCTTTGCCTTTCGCGGGCAAGTGCTCTACCAACTGTGCTATCGAAGCTTGGGTAGCTCAGTTGCTAGAGCACTTGCCCGCGAAAGGCAAAGGTCCCGAGTTCGAGTCTCGGTCCGGGACACAGTTTTAGTCTGCCAGAAAGTTTCATCTCCTTGGTTGCTGTGGCACCGAAGTCGCTAGAAGCGAGACTTGAGTTTTGCTAATGAGTTGACATATGCTTCTGAATTAATGGTACCGCATCTTGGCATCACGCCATTGAGAGTCACACCTTCACTGTTCCAGGGAACGGTGATCATGACTTTACCGGCGGAAGCAGTTGCTTTGAATTTTTTCTTGTGTTGGTTGGGAGTGGAAATGGCGCCATTCCACCGACTGTCGTTTTGTTTCGGTCTCAACATGGAGAACACATGTTTCACCACGTGTCACAGTCTGGGACAAGAAGGCCCCCTCAGCTTCAAAACGTTGCAACAAATCAAGATAATATTTTTTTTTTTTCTGTGCGATTTGTGATCTACCGTTAGACACTGCGGGACCCATCATGCGCACACTTTTGAACATTGAAGAGCGCGGTAATTGCATCAAAGCTTCTTATGCTGATTAACAGACGCAGCGCCAGCTACCGAGTCGTAATGAGTCTGTCCTCGCGAATGACACATCAGCTCGCTGCAACATGTCAGGTGTGACAGCCGTAGATGGTCTCGGCGACCGCTACAAATCGAATAGCTCCGCCGATCCGACTTCTGATGACCTCTCCCTCCACGCCCAGGGACTAACTGTACTTCAGTCAACAGCAGGTTTAAACAAACGTTTGTGAATGTTCCCCACAGTAGTTTCTTCCCCTGCAGTGAGAAATTCAATGACGGCAATTTGCTTCTAACGTACATAACCTACAGAGCCATTTTGAAACTATCCTGCAGTTACGCTATCTGTCGGCAGTGACGGAAACTTGGCTCCCTCACTCAGGTGACTTCAAATCATACACACGTAACGTTTCGCACTCGTAGCACTGTTTTCGGCTGAGAAAAAAAAATCGGTGCATTACTTTCTGGGCAACCTTTGTGGTGAGCATACACCGCCCACAGTACTTTGGTATTTTATCCCTCGGTAAGTACACCATATTGTGTCGGTTACATCTGTTTAGTACTTTTATGGTGTGACATATGAAATGAAAGCGGAAACAATGTTTGTCTCTCTCGCTCTGACATGAATGAGTGATGTGCAAGCGCATTGCCATCAGTGTCTTTTGCATAAAATTGTTATCCATCACAACTGCACCGATCATTTAAATGCTAATGGATAACGTTTCATGTCGATTCACGCCGCTCACAAAGCTCTGGAAATAGAATCGGTATAGAATATCACGAGATTCGAAATTTCTTTTACAGTGTTCTAGAGCTTGTGGTAGGCAGTACCTAACATTCCTTACATTTATTAGGGGTTTTGAGGATTACGTGGATGTATCTGGGTAACTAATTAAGGAGTACTGAATCGAATCGGGATAAAAAGGCCTTAATGGGAGAGCTACGCTAGAGGAAGAGATGAGGCACATCAAGTGGCATCTCAGAGTAGTTAATTAAGTAATGGAGGGAGGCACGGGGAGTACAAATAGCAAGGCTTACTACCATTTTAAAAAATGGTTCAAATGGCTCTGAGCACTATGGGACTTAACTTCTACGGTCATCAGTCCCCTAGAACTTAGAACTACTTAAACCTAACTAACATAAGGACAACACACACATCCACGCCCGAGGCAGGATTCGAACCTGCGACCGTAGCGGTGGCGCGGTTCCAGACTGTAGCGCCTAGAACCGCTCGGCCACTTTGGCCGGCTACTACCATAAGGACAATCAGATGAATGTATGATGCAGTAGCAATACAGGGATGAAGAGAGTTGCACAGAATAAACTGGCGTGGAGAGCTCCAAGAAATCAGTCTTCGGATTGCAGAGTACAACACAATACGAGTCGCAATACAGCACCTGTTTAAAATGCGACAGTGACTGATAATTGCATCGTGACTTGTTCATTTAATAACAATTTTTTAAACAACGCTGTCCGCATTGCGTGGAAATGAAACGCAAGTAAAATCAAAATTTGAGTCATAATCTTCGCAGGCTAGAATGAAGCGCTAGCAACGTAGTATGACCGATATGAACAACGAGATAAACAGGTTGCAGCAGGCAATCTGACGAAATTGAAAAACTGCAGTGGTGGACGGGGTTTCCCGAAATTCGCAGCGACCAGTGCATTAGGGCGACTGGAATTGGAGAGAAGTCTCGCAGGCAATATAGCGGCGGATTTGCAATCAACGAGGCTGAGCGTGCAGAAAGACCAACAGCGGAATAAAAAGGACTCTCTGGAAATCGATCACGCCATTCATTTCAGGTCCACAAGGTTGTGATCTTCTGCCACGAATACAGCCAACGATTTACAAGTTTTTTATGTACATCGAGAAGCCGTTATCGTACCTTCCCATGGTCCATGACAATAAGTATCCGGACACTCCTGCGGTGAGAAATCTGGCTGAGGATCGGTGTTCGTGATGAAGGTGTCACAAAAATAAAGTATCTATTAACATGGTAGGTGCGAAGTCGTTATCTGGATATATATGAAAGAAAACTCTTTGATGTTTAAATGAGCTGAGTTGCGATATCTGCACATTTACGATAGTTAAATAAATATTAAATAAATAACTTGGCCATATTTATCTGTTGCATAACGTCTAGCATACATAAAAAATCGAAGTTTGCGAGGGAATACGCAAGCACGTGCTACGGCAATAATATCACGTTTATCGAGGACATAACTGAACAAATGTGTGTGTGTGTGTGTGTGTGTGTGTGTGTGTGTGTGTGTGTGTGCATTGTTAAAGGACCAGACTGCTGAGGTTATCGGCCCCTATACTTGCACACTACTTAAACTAACTTATGCTAAGAACAACACACACACGCATGCCCGAGGGAGCACTCGAACCTCCGGCGGGAGAGGCAGCGCAAATCCCTGACATGATGCCTCAAACCGCACGGCCCCAACTGAACAAACTAATAAACTAAACAACTAACTAATGGGCGATGGTTGCTGTTCTACTTAAGGTTCTGGGCTGAGATACAAAATTATATTTACAACTGCGTCTTCGAGAGCTCAGCACGATTTAACATTGATTATTAATTATGGATCAGAGGAATCTTTCAATGACGGCATTCAAGCACAAATACACATACACTCCTGGAAATTGAAATAAGAACACCGTGAATTCATTGTCCCAGGAAGGGGAAACTTTATTGACACATTCCTGGGGTCAGATACATCACATGATCACACTGACAGAACCACAGGCACATAGACACAGGCAACAGAACATGCACAATGTCGGCACTAGTACAGTGTATATCCACCTTTCGCAGCAATGCAGGCTGCTATTCTCCCATGGAGACGATCGTAGAGATGCTGGATGTAGTCCTGTGGAACGGCTTGCCATGCCATTTCCACCTAGAGCCTCAGTTCGACCAGCGTTCGTGCTGGACGTGCAGACCGCGTGAGACGACGCTTCATCCAGTCCCAAACATGCTCAATGGGGCACAGATCCGGAGATCTTGCTGGCCAGGGTAGTTGACTTACACCTTCTAGAGCACATTGGGTGGCACGGGATACATGCAGACGTGCATTGTCCTGTTGGAACAGCAAGTTCCCTTGCCGGTCTAGGAATAGTAGAACGATAGGTTCGATGACGGTTTGGATGTACCGTGCACTATTCAGTGTCCCCTCGACGATCACCAGAGGTGTACGGCCAGTGTAGGAGATCGCTCCCCACACCATGATGCCGGGTGTTGGCCCTGTGTGCCTCGGTCGTATGCAGTCCTGATTGTGGCGCTCACCTGCACGGCGCCAAACACGCATACGACAATCATTGGCACCAAGGCAGAAGCGACTCTCATGTCTGAAGACGACACGTCTCCATTCGTCCCTCCATTCACGCCTGTCGCGACACCACTGGAGGCGGGCTGCACAATGTTGGGGCGTGAGCGGAAGACGGCCTAACGGTGTGGGGACCGTAGCCCAGCTTCATGGAGACGGTTGCGAATGGTCCTCGCCGATACCCCAGGAGCAACAGTGTCCCTAATTTGCTGGGAAGTGGCGGTGCGGTCCCCTACGGCACTGCGTAGGATCCTACGGTCTTGGCGTGCATCCGTGCGTCGCTGCGGTCCGGTCCCAGGTCGACGGGCACGTGCACCTTCCGCCGACCACTGGCGACAACATCGATGTACTGTGGAGACCTCACGCCCCACGTGTTGAGCAATTCGGCGGTACGTCCACCCGGCCTCCCGCATGCCCACTATACGCCCTCGCTCAAAGTCCGTCAACTGCACATACGGTTCACGTCCACGCTGTCGCGGCATGCTACCAGTGTTAAAGACTGCGATGGAGCTCCGTATGCCATGGCAAACTGGCTGACACTGTCGGCGGCGGTGCACAAATGCTGCGCAGCTAGCGCCATTCGACGGCCAACACCGCGGTTCCTGGTGTGTCCGCTGTGCCGCGCGTGTGATCATCGCTTGTACAGCCCTCTCGCAGTGTCCGGAGCAAGTATGGTGGGTCTGACACACCGGTGTCAATGTGTTCTTATTTCCATTTCCAGGAGTGTATAATAGGGATTCAGGACAAATATAATAATAAAGAAAAACTTCACCAGTATGCAAATGGGTAGCAAACTGTCGTTTCCTTGGCTTGAGTGCACGAAACAAGTGAACAAGAATCCACCGATAAGAATAAATTTTTGCATAGTGGCTCAATTACTATGCAATAATTTTAGTAGCTGTGTGTCCGGTTACGAAGTCTCGTAACCGGTTGGCCCTGACTAGTATTAGTACGCAATGTGGCTGCGTAAAATAACAATAAAGAATGAAAAGAAATATACGTTAGCACAACTGATTAATTAAGTCCCCTGTAACTATAAAAGCTACGAAACAGCAAAGCACAAGTGTAACTGTTCTGTGTGTGTTAGTGTGATTCAACGTATATGTTCTAACATTCATGGTGGTGTCTGTTTGTTCTATATCGTGTCTCCCTACCACTTTCGCGCAACGACGATCTGAGCGTGTTTTTTAGGGAATTGACTAGTTTGAACCTGGGATCTGTTGCTGGTAAGGAGACGCCAGACCACACGTGACATGTAGAATTCAGAAGAGTTCAGTGAGACTAGCGCTGATATAACCAAATACTTAATGATCTCAGCGTCAGCTCCACAGCACTCCCAGTAAAAGAATCTTAATACTAACTAAATTTGGTGGAAGGGGTTCAAGGCTTTCCTATGTTTAGTTAGCTGGTAAAATAACGTCGAAAAAGCAATTAAGTTTACCATTGGAAATTTTATTCTACTCACAAAACATTGTTTATAAATTGCACTATTGATAAAAGGAAGTGTTTTAATACAGGATGATAAAAAACAACTGCGTTCAACAAAAATGTGAGCGAATATTCCCTGAATGGGTTTCCAAGTTCTACAATGGATCGAAGGATGACCTATGTCATATCACATCTATAATCTAGGTTTAAATCAAGTTTCACAAAAGAGAAAACTATCAAAATGGTCTACAGTGACCCTCAATTATCTTTAATTACTTTTCTAACTTGTCGTAATTACAGTGGCTGATGTGGCTTCTCAATAATTATATAACAGAGAAATCATCGCGTTTCAGATTTTTACTTCGAGTAGCAAATGTGAACACCATGAGCATTAATTTACGATTGACGCTAGTATTACGCAAAGAAAGGGGGTGTAACAGATGAGACTTCTGCAGTTCTGAGTGAAGCTTTATGCGCTGTTATGCAGCATCGCGTGCGTTCATTACCTTGTTGGTGTTCGTCAGGGGGTGGCGCGCAGTTCCGCTCCGCTCACCTCGCCGTCTCCGAAGTAAATCTTCTCCTCAGTTCTCCTTACTACGATTTACCGAAGTTCGTTAAAAAAAAAACTATCTGGCTGTGTTTTCATCTGACCAATCAGGGTCTCAATGTTAACCTTAAGCTCCGCCTACAAAAATTCTGTCTATCCAATGAGAAACGTTATACTTTTAGTGGTGGGGCAATGTTTTTAAAGTTTGCAACGTATCAGAGACGCGAAAAAGTCTCACGCTACAACTTGCGGGTGGTGTGGCCCTTTTTGTGTTATTGTAAGATCTATACTGTCCTTCTGGAGGGCTCTAGCTTTTAACATGGGCTGGGGGGCGGTCCTAACATAACAGAGACGCAAAAAGTCTCACGATAAAACTTGCGGTTGGTGTCGTCCTAATGGTTAGCTGGCGACGTGGGTGTCCAGTCCGTCCCTTATCGTAGGGCCTTCTAGCTTAACATGGTTCTGCTCTCGGCTTCTGTTCTCTTTTCTCCCCTCAGAACTGCGTCTGTCTCACGGTGGGAAGGTATGACATGCATTTAGGCGTTCTTGTGTTAGTCTGTGGTATTCCATTTGCTCACTCGTTACTCGTATTACTTTGGTTAATTTAATGTCACGATTTACTCGGAGCTTTGTGACATACCACTGGATTTGCTTATCATGTCAGGGTTTTCATGGAAGGTGTTGGATTTGCCTGACACCTTACAATATACTAGCACAGTTCTTCCTCAATACGACAAGAAATTTTAAACACCATTTACAATGAACTAATTGAAAAACCAGAAATACTATAATTGCACATATAAACCATAATTACAGGTCTAATACATGAACACGAGACGGATGCTTTGTTGACTGAACCTGTGACCAAGAGGCATTGTTATTAAGGAAATGTGAAATAAAAAAAAATTACCTCCATATATATTGACGAAAAATGCAGTGTGATCATTGCAACATCTTCCATCTATACATTACACCAACCGAACAGCATCTACTGTCTTGCCCACAGAACAACAACTGCACTCGACATCCTCTGAACTAGTACTGCTCTCGACGTCCTCTCAACAAGTACTGCCCACGGCAACCTCTGAACTACTACTGCACCACTGGAAGCGGCGGAATAATAATCTTTGGCGCAATCTAGGGCGCTGTGACTCAGTGTAGCCACCCTTCACTATTAACAGTTGCACCACAGACGAAATTCTGAAACTAATTTGGAAGTTTTACCCCGAGACTTAGTAAATGTGACATGTAACGATTATCACGATCCCAGAACACGTGGCCGTCAGAAAAAAAAATATGCATAAAATGAGTGGAAAAATTCAGAATAACTGACCAAACTGGTCAGAATACATCTGCGACCTTACGGTGCCCAGATCCGTACTTAATACGCGCGGAGAAAAGAAAGACGTGTGGAAACTAGATTAGTAACTGAAATCGAAGTTAGCGAGTTTTCAGAAATCTGTTCAATTTTACTATACTCTTAATATCACCAACTAAGTACATCTGACCGAATTGAGAAGGTATGTTCTACATGTTTGAACAGAAGTAGAGCAGAACAATGGCTTGCATGTGTGGCAGAGTGCAGCTGGCTATAATGTTCCAAAATTTCAGAAAAATTCCGCATACTGCTCAACGAGCAATGAGCGATGAAAGCAAAACGTTAACTTTGACTAAAGCCGAAATCTACAAAAATAAGATGCTGTTATTCTGCCACAGTAGCAGACTGCTTTTACTCCCACAGATCTAGACACTCTCATTCAGGAATAAAAAGAGAGAGGATTACTAAGAGAACAATACCGAACAATGTAAGATAACGAATCAATAATGGCAAGCCGGATAAAAATAAAATAAAGAAATGACAGTAAGTACCCACGAAGGAAAAATAGTATCAATTAGCCGACAAATTAAAAGGATAAAAAGGGAAGTGTGAGTGGGAATATTGGTGAGGTTTGAACTCTGTTACAAAAGAGATTACTTAGACCATACATGTACTCCAGCATGGTTTGATCGTTAAGAGTGGATGAAGGATTCCTGTTTAAGCTGTGTACCATCTACTGCCTCTAATAAATTAAGGTCACGGCCTCTATGATAGCGATGACGGGTACTCTAACTGATATTTATGTCATAAACAGAGTGCCTATTGGCTTTCGTATGACTGCTTAAAATTGACTTAGAATTACTAAGGTACTGAAGTTCCTCAAATCTGATGTTAAAAGTGCGCCCCACGTGACCGATGTAGAGGCACTGCAAATCACTTCATGTAACTTGATAAATGCCTGAACCCATATGGCGGTTGTGAATCCTACCTTCATAGTAATGATGGCCAGTGCCTCCACATCTGCCAGAAAGGACGAACTTTTAACATTCGATTTTATTTTTAAAATTTTATCTTTAATACAGTTTTTAACAGATGGTTGGGCACTCTCACTGTTTATGGCGAAGTGCAAAATTTTCACATTATTTTATATTGTGACGATGTCCATTTAACCATTTTTTTTCACTTATTTTGTATACACCGTTTGTTAACGTTCGGGCTGATCAGTCACCTATTATTCTGTTCCTCACTAGATGACATCACTTTCCTCTGTAATAAGACGGTCGCTAGTTTGGGTGCGCGGCAGCGTTCTGCCTTCGTGCCATTCCGTATCTCCGCTTCACATGCTGCTCCCACCGTCCCTCTACCCAGTGTTCAGAATGGGTGGCGGCCTGTGCGCTCCACAGTCCACGGAACCTTACGTTTCTCTGTGATGTTCTGTTAGTAATTGTCTCTCTTTTTATTTCTTTGAACGCTCACTTTTCTCTGGTAATTCTGTGGCCATCTGGTACGATTTGTTTTCAGTCCGACTAAACCAATTGCATCAACCTCATGTTTATACAATGAAGAGTCAAAGAAACTGGTGCTGCTGCCTAATACTGCGAAGAGACTCCTCGAGTACGCTGAAGTGCCCCAACACGACGTGATATGGACTCAACTAACGTCTGAAGTACTGCTGGAGAGAACTGACCTCATGAGTCCTGCAGCGCTGGCCATAAATCCGTAAGAGTAGGGGATGGACATCTCTTCTAAACAGCACGTTGCAAAGCATCCCAGGTGCTCAATAATGTTCATGTCTGCGGAGTAAAGTGGCCAGCGGAAGTGTTTAAAGTCACAAGACCATTCCTGGAGCCACCCTGTAGCAATTACGGGCGTGTAGGGTGTCTCGTTATCCTGCTGGAATTGCCCAAGTCCGTCGGAATGCTCAATGGACATGAATGGATGCAATTAATCACACATTAAGTAAGTGTCATCTACCAGAGTCGTGTCTAGACGTGTCAGGGGTCCTGTATCACTTCAGCTGTACACGCCCACACCCTTACAGAGCCTCCATCAGCTTGAACAGCCCCCTACTGACATGCAGGGTCCACTGATTCATGAGATTGTCTCCATACGCTTACACGTCCATCCACTCGATGCATTTTGTAACGAGATTCCTTCAACCACAGGCAACTTGGTTCCTGTCCTCAACAATCCATTGTCGGTGTTGACGGACCCAGGCGTGGCGTAAAGCTGTGTGTTGTGCTCCGATTCCGAAAGCCCGTATCGATAATGTTTCGTTGAATGGTTCGCACGCTGGCCCTTGTTGATAGCTCAGCACTGAAATCTGCAGAAACTTGCGGAAGGGTTGCACTTCTGTCACGTTGAACGATTCTCTTCAGTCGTCGTTGGTCCCGTTCTTGCAGGATAATTTCCGGGCCGCATCGATGCGGGAGATTTGAAGTGTTACCAGATTCCCGATATTTACGGTACACTCGTGAAATGGTCGTACTGGAAAATCTCCACTCCATCGCTACCTGGTAGATGCTGTGTCCCATCTCTCGCGCACAGACTGTAACACAACGTTTCAGCTCATTTAAATCTTAATAACTTGTCATTCTAGCAGCAGTAACCGATCTAACAATTGCGCCAGACACTTGTTGTCGTATATAGGAGTTGCCAACCGCATTGCCGTGTTCTGGCTGTTTACATACTTCTGTATTTGAATACGAACGCCTATGCCACTTTCTTTGGCGCTTCAGTGTAGTTGGTATATGAATACCCTCTACAACTGCTGCAAATAGTCTTAAGCCTTGTACAGTCTCTTATAATAGCTTTTCCATTTTCTCTTTTGCAGTTTTGTGCACCTGAAAAAATGGTATTATAGTTGCTCAAGCCGGTAGTGTTTTTTGAACCAATAAAATAATTTGCAGCGGAAGCGGTTGATTATCTGATTCTACTATGAATCTCAGTTGCAAATACCTTTCCTACCAAATATAAATACGTAACTACGGTGTGTACGTTTCACCCGAATTATCTGATGTTTGCTGGGTAAAACTCGACTCTTAATTCAAAGACGCTACAGATATTGCTAACGCACGATCGTCGCTTTTGGTTGTTAGTTAGTTGCTTGTTCAATAGATCATTTGAACGATTCTTTTATCGAAATGATATGGAGCTCAAAAAATGGTTCAAATGGCTTTGAGTACTATGTGACTTAACTGCTGAGATCATCAGTCCCTTAGAACGTAGAAATACCACAACCTAACTAACCTAAGAACATCACACACATCCATGCCCGAGGCAGGATTCGAACCTGTGGCCGTAGCGGTCTCGCGGTTCCAGACTGTAGCGCCTAGAACCGCTCGGCCACTCTGGCCGGCGATACGGAGCTAGTCAGCTTACAGGATATGTATATATGATTAGTGTTAACACTAGTGGACGCATTATGTTTTAGTCATACTGATCCAACTACACTTAAGAACAAGTGATTGTTTTCTGGCTACCAGTTTTCCCCCTTAGAAAAATTATACAAGACTGTGCTTAAACTGACACAGAGTACTTTTAGCTCAACGCAATCTGACTTTCAATAATCCCTACAAAGGAATGGCCCTGACTAACAATAGCATGACTCCAACAATGCCACCCAGCCACAGCCTTCACACAGCACAGTCAGTGATTTTCATATGGAGCGCTACCTGAACAGCCTACTTACAACTGCTTTAATAATGGGTACTAAATGCCATTTTTTTCTTTTTTGTAGGTATGGACATCACTGTTCTCCCCAAATGGTGACAGATTATTCATGACGAATTTCATTAGCCAATGAATAGTCATAGCTCCACAATTGTGGTTGTATTCAAAATTATCCGCGATTCGATTTCCATTACACTCTTGTGTCCTATTTTGAGGTTGTTTTTCAGCTTCGTGCATATTTATCATTAACAGATGAAATACACGGTCATCAGCATACATAAAAACTACACATTCATTCATGCTGTCTGCTGCTGAGAAGAATGCACGGGACAGGAATTCCAGGAAAGGGGCTGCCATGTGTGTGTGCTTTGTGGTTAGCGCTGGAGTAGAGTTTTATTATACTGTTCCAAAAACACGTTCATCACTGAAATTATGAAAACCGAGCCACTGTGAGAAATACAATGAAATTTGAACAACGCGAATATTTTAAATCGACTCAGGTGTCAGCCTACTTACAGTATATATATCCAGAGTAGCGCCTGTATCTACATATTATCAATAAGTGACGTATCAATAGTTTATTCTATTATTGTGTATGCAAGGACTACTGTATTAGTTTTTTCTCCATGACTCGCGTTTGGTTTTATTAAGTTACAAGATCACCAATGGTAGGATTTTCACATGCATTTTATGCTGTGAATGAAGACGTCGTCTGCATCCGTGTTTCACTAGGCTTTCTTCTTTAGCACTGATTCTGGACGTCTCATAATGAAAGAAAATGGGCTGACAACATAGTCTACTGGAATAGGGGCCCACCCATTTGGGGAGTGGGGGGTGCCGTTAGTCTTCTCACTGGTTTGATGTCGCTCGCCATAAATTCCTGTCCTTCACCAACATCATTATCTGAGAGCAGTAAACACACACAACATGCTCGATAATTTGTCTGATATATTATAGTCCATGTTTTCCCTTCAGTTTTCACTCTCTGCAGCTCCCTCGAATTCCAACGAAGTTATTCCTTCGTGTCCTACACATGTCCTTTCATCCTATCCGTTCTTCTTGTCAATGTTTCCCACATATTCCTCACCTCGACGATATGGAGATAACCTGCTCATTTCTTATTTTAACAATCCAACTAATTTTCAACTCTTTCTACACCACATACAGAAACAAATCACAAATTTTTAGAATCTCTTCCTTTCCTTTTTTTCACAGTCCATGATGCACTTCAGTACAATTCTGTGCTACATCCGCACATTCTCAGAAATTCGACTTGAAATTAAGGGAGATGTCTGATGTCTGTATGCTTTCTTTGGCCAGAAACGCTCTCTTTGCATGTTCCAGTTTGTTTTATACGTCGTCCTTGCTTCGCCCCTTCCCATTTGTTATTCTGCTTCCAAGGTTGCAGAATCCCTAGCACACATGGGTAGCTCTGGAACGGCTGTAGGAGTTTTAACCATATCTAGTACATAGTACGACATTCTATCTGGAATGGGTTGATGGTGTTAAAGGGCTGACACGAAAAAATAATGAAAAAGCAACGATATTAGTTTCGATATTTATGGACTGAGTAACATCGATGACAGTGATATATCGCTATTTCGCCTAAAAAAGTAGTGAATATACAATTTTTTGTTTTTTCGCCTTAAACTTACGAAAACACCAACAATAATTGATTATAACAGTTTCCGTGGAAGATGGCCATGAAAGGGAACATAGAAGAGAATATTACTCACTTATTTAGATACCATTTCTTGCTTAACAGCACGTCTGATAGTCCTATGTGGTAACACATATTCAACAACCGATTGCTCAATGTCGTAGTCAATTATCATTCATTTTCTTTCCGAATGTAAATGCAGAATACAAATAACCTTGTTCAGAATTGGCTGAGTGTGGCGACTGGACTTGACCACAAATTAAAAATTGATAAACAGTAAAGGTTTTGCGACAATTAAGCCAAACCCTTCCTTGAACTAAGTTAGTGAGTCGCCACGTAGTAATCCTTCCTTTCTGTTATGTGGAGCTTCTCTCGTACTTCTATGTACCCTTGCAGAGCCATAGTAGCGCCGTCGCATTCAGAAAGTGCAATACTACTGTCAATGTTTTACGTAATGAAGTGAGAAGCAGCTTTCTGTACAAACAATTTTTACACGGGATGCCATTTACGGTGCATTTAATCAAGAATCACCGTGAAATGAATTTGTTCACACTGTTTATAGTGGACCTATTGATGGTGCCAGGGGCCAGTCTACCGCATGCATACTTCGAAAGGCATCCTACTGACGAATGTTTGACTGTGGCGCAGACTGTAACTTGCGCCTACAATCGGTATGGGTCGTATAATGTCGTACGTTTCTGGTTATGTCAAATTTATTCATTTATTTATTAATCTCTACGTTTCCTGGCATTGTAAAATTATTGGAAGACAGTATTTACGACCCGTCGAATCCTCCTAATGTCTGAGTAGCGGAAGGTAACTTTAGTTAGCAAATATTTATTAATAACAATTACTTGATCTGCGCGAGAATAATTGTATTTACCCTACGTGTCTCCTAGTTGACGTCACGAGTGATTTTTGCGTCGGCACCTCATCTTACGGGCTCTGAAAGTGCCGGATGGCCACCCGCCTATGGTAGAGAGCGTGGGAACCTACCACTAGCTCCTTTTTCCGTACGCACTGCACCGCCGATATATTCACTTCATCTATGTGAAACAGGAAAACTGGAAATAAAGTAAAATGCTCTCTTATCTGCAAATAAGGGGTACCTTACAATCCGCAGTTCATTTTTCTCTTCGAATCCTCTAAAACTGAAACGTCCCGTTAGAAAAATTATGAATTACTGTGCTGGTAAACTTCTACGTTATTTGATACAAAAACAGCTGATTAAATCTCAACGTGCTCAAACAGTTTTATCTTTGCTATTCTGATCATCACTAAACTGACACACAAAATTTTTAGCGCAACGCAATCTGACTTTCAATAATCCCTACAAAAGAATGGCTCTGACTAACATTAACCTATTCCTTTCATGAATCACTTACCTCACAAAAATCTTCGTTACTCGAATTACTGCAATACAGCGAGCGCCACCACTGCCAGCTAAATAAAAGATTCAAACTACTGAAGGCACTAACTACTGATAGGCATAGTTAGCAAATAAAAGATTTTGATAGAGAACAAACAATGTATTTACCTTAATAGTGTTCAAAAGTCATAATATGTATCAATTCATGACACCCATCTTTACAAATTTCCTTTTTCTGGCGGACACACGTCCAGATCGTCCGCTCAAAACTCTGGCATCTCTCTCTCCACATCCACCACTGCTGGCGGCTCACCTCCAACTGCACAACGCTACGCGCTGTTCACATCCAACTGCCCAACACTAATAGCGAATATTCCAACAATGCCAACAAGACACAGACTGCACACAGCACAGCCAGTACTTTTCATACAGAGCGCTACGCAGCGTTACCAATATAACGGCCTACTTACAAAATGTCCTATGTTTTCCGGTACGCAATCAATGGAAATCGACGCGTTCTGTTTTCATAGAGTCAGGATATCAGACAGCGCTGTGGTAAAGTTTTTACACAAATGGCTGCCTTTCCATGCTCTCAATGTTCACGTCTTGCAAGATTTGTAGCCATGTAACAGTCCAGAATTGCTGAGTTTGCTAGGAATGTGGTCCAATGTATCAATACATATAATTATTCCATTATTAAAGTTCGATTTTCTGATGAAGTTCCTTTTCACTTCTCTGGGAAAGTAAACAGGCATGTCCGAATCTGCGGGTCGGATTAGCCACTTACCGTGAAAGAGCAGATTAGGTATAGCCCTGTTTTTACACTAAGCCTGCCTTCAGAACAATAGTTTGGACATGTTGGAAATTTACATTATACCTCAGTATAAAGAAATTTCAGTCATGGGTAGTATGTCAATACGATAGTGCACCGCCACACTCGGGGTTATTTCTTCGTCAGTTCCTGAATGAAAACTTTCTGTGCAGATGTATAAGTACAGATGGTCCAAATCACGGTCACAAAGTTCACCAGCCATACAACTTTTTATGAGATTACGTTAAGGATTAAGTGTTCAGTTCACCAGTTCCTCATGTGCGAACTCTTGTGGCACAGCTGCGCAGGGTAGCCGCATGGTCTAGGGCGCCTTGCCACGGTTTGCGCTACTTACCCCGTCGGAGGTTCGAGTCCTCTCTCGGGCATGGGTGTGTGTGTCTCCTTAGTGTAAGTTAGTTTAAGTTAGATTAAGTAGTGTGTAAGCCTACGGACCGATACCTTCAGCAGTTTTTACCCATAGTTACTTACCACAAATTTCCAAAATTTTCTTGTGGCACAAATACGAGCTGCTGTGTAGGTGATGAAGGACAGACATAAAGAGAAGCTGAGTATCACAAGATGTTCTACTGGAAACTAACGGAGGACATATTCATAAAAAGCATTATGAGTTAATCTACCGCCTGCAAAAAATCGCATATGTGCCTCCAGCATAGTTCCTTAGAAATAAATGTTTGTAAGCAGAGAAAGACTTTAAGCTCACATTGCGCCTCATGTAAAGCTAAAAAGTACAGCACCGTGTAGGGGAAATTTACCTACTGGATACACTGTTTAAGCGGGTTTTACGAAAGAAAAACAAACAGTTCCTTTAGGGCAGCTAACACAGTGTCAGACACAACACATAGAGCAGCCACCACAAACGAGAAGAACGCACCAAACAGACGCTACAGTGGCTGGAGATATACCCCGGGCAGTGTAGAAGGGCGACATGTGTGTTCGCATAGGTCAGAGGCCAATGAGGTGACGGTTGCTATGCAAGTATCTTCTTTCTTACTTGGCTGACCCACGTATAACGTCGGTATGCCTCTTCGAGCACAGTCACTAGAAAAACTGCAATACACGCATCCTGCTTTCTTTGATAGCTACAACGGCGTAATGAGCGAAGGGTAGAGGCGGACAGCTTCTCGCCTCCCCTCAGAAAAATGTAACGATTGCAAAACAAACTCATAACCGGTCCTGTCACACAGAAAACCGTATCTATTCGCCATCACTCTTGAGAAACGATCATATGTAATATTTATTGACTGGTTGTGATATAATACAATTGAACCCTTCACTTAAATCCGAAATCGATTACGACCGTTCGATCTGTTACAGATCGAATTCGTCAGATGTAACCTGCTTTGTTCATCGTAACCCAAGTCCTACAGCATAAACATTATTTCTGATTTGCGAGGGGCGTTCGATGAGTAATGGAACAAGTTTTATTCCTCGATCAGTTTCGGCTGAAAAAAAATCGAAATTTGCTGTGGGACATCGTGGAATATTCCCGTTTCAGCCCCTACAGCTTCATGAGGTTCCTATAGCTGGCGGCGCTACGAGTTGCCTTCACAACAGTATCTTTAACGGAGGTGGTTTCCATGGAGACAGGTATCATTGTTTCTTTTGGTGATAACTTGAGCATCGCAGATATTCATAGGCACCTGCATCATGTCTACGACGACCTGGCAGTGAACAAAAGCACGGCGAGTCATTGGGTGGGACGTCTGTCATAATCGCAACAAGGCGGCGGGAGTGGCCGAGAGGTTCTAGGCGCTTCAGTCTGGAACCGCGCAACCACTACGGTGACAGGTTCGAATCCTGACTCGGGCATGGAAGTGTGTGATGTCCTTAGGATAGATTTAAGTAGTTCTAAAGGACTGATGACCTCAGATGTTAAGTCCCATAGTGCTTAGAGTCATTTGAACCATTTTATCTCTCACGCGACGGCCAGCTGCACATAGCTGTGTGACTACTGCAACGTAGGAACATGCAAACACTCTCATTCGAAGTGATCAAAATCAAACACTTCGCTGCACAGTTGGACTTCTCTGTTGGTGGTTGTCACAAAGCTGCATTGGACTGTTCTTGCTCATTCACTCTACAGCCGGAACGCGCACCTTCCCACTTTCATCTGTTTCGCCTGATAAAGAATGCTGTACATGGATGATGGAAAGGTTATCGATGCAGCAAGGCACCGGCTCCGACGTCGACCAGTAGATGATGATGATGATGATATTTGGATTGTGGGGCGCTCTACTGCGCGGTTATCCGCGACCGTACAAATTCCCAACCTTTAATCAGCCCAATTTCACCACACGCATGAATTTTGAGGACAACACAAACACCCAGTCATCTCGAGGCATGTGAAAATCCCAGACCCCGCCGGGAATCGAACCCGGGACCCTGTGCTCGGGAAGCGAGAACGCGCCCTCTTTACCATGAGCTGTGGAAGTCGACCGGTACAGTGGTAACATGCGAGCCTACAGGTCCTCCCAATAATATGGTGTAACGCCGTCACATTAAACGGAGATTAAGTTAAAAACCAGTGTTTTGTAGCGAGAAGAGGGGGAAATAATATGGCGTATTGGAATCCTGAATAAAATCATCCTAGTATCAGAAAAGAAATGAGTGCATTACTTATTGAACTTCCCTCGTAACGTAACGGACACTTTTAGCCAGAACTCGACACTATTTGATATTATCCGTCCCTTTCGGTATCGAGCTTTTGAGTTATACAAGGTGTTTACTTCATAAGATAGTTTCGTATGGTATGGTAACTGCTACCAGTGTTTGTTCCGCTATCATATAATCATACAATAAAGGATCCTTCTTTCTATGTATTCGCAATACATTACATTTGTCTATGTTAAGGGTCAGCTGCCACTCCCTTCACCAAGTGCCTATCCGCTGCAGATCTTCCTGCATTTCGCTACAATTTTCTAATGCCGCAACTTCTCTGTATACTACAGGATCATCCGCGAAAAGCCGCATGGAACTTCCGACACTATCTACTAGGTCATTTATATATATTGTGAAAAGCAATGGTCCCATAACATTCCCCTGTGGCACGCCAGAGGTTACTTAAACGTCTGTAGACGTCTCTCCATTGATAACAACATGCTGTGTTCTGTTTGCTAAAAACTCTTCAATCCAGCCACACAGATTGTCTGATATTCCGTAGGCTCTTACTCTGTTTATCAGGCGACAGTGCGGAACTGTATCGAACGCCTTCCCGAAGTCAAGAAAAATAGCATCTACCTGGGAGCCTGTATCTAATATTTTCTGGATCTCATGAACAAATAAAGCGAGTTGGGTCTCACACGATCGCTGTTTCCGGAATCCATGTTGATTCCTACAGAGTAGATTCTGGGTTTCCAAAAACGACATGATACTCGAGCAAAAAACATGTTCTAAAATTATACAACAGATCGACGCCAGAGATATAGGTCTGTAGTTTTGCGCATCTGCTCGACGACCCTTTTTGAAGACTGGGACTACCTGTGCTCTTTTCCATTCATTTGGAACCTTCAGTTCCTCTAAAGACTTGCGGTACACGGCTGTTAGAAGGGGGCAAGTTCTTTCGCGTACTCTGTGTAGAATCGAATTGGTATCCCGTCAGGTCCAGTGGACTTTCCTCTGTTGAGTGATTCCAGTTGCTTTTCTATTCCTTGGACACTTATTTCGATGTCAGCCATTTTTTCGTTTGTGCGAGGATTTAGAGAAGGAACTGCAGTGCGGTCTTCCTCTGTGAAACAGCTTTGGAAAAATGTGTTTAGTATTTCAACTTTACGCGTGTCATCCTCTGTTTCAATGCCATCATCATCCCGGAGTGTCTGGATATGCTGATTTAACGTAAGACCAGAACTTCCTAGGATTTTTTGTCAAGTCGGTACATAGATTTTACTTTCGAATTCACTGAACGCTTCACGCATAGCCCTGCTTACGCTAACTTTGACATCGTTTAGCTTCTGTTTGTCTGAGAGGTTTTGGCTGCGTTTAAACTTGGAGTGAAGCTCTCTTTGCTTTCGCAGTAGTTTCCTAACTTTGTTGTTGTACCACGGTGTTTTTTTCCCGTCCCTTACAGTTTTACTCGGCACGTACCTGTCTAAAACGCATTTTACGATTGCCTTGAACTTTTTCCATAAACACTCAACATTGTCAGTGTCGGAACAGAAATTTTCGTTTGGATCTGTTAGGTAGTCTGAAATCTGCCTTCTATTACTCTTGCTAAACAGATAAACCTTCCTCCCTTGTTTTATATTCCTATTAACTTCCATATTCAGGGATGCTGCAACGGCCTTATGATCACTGATACCCTGTTCTGCACATACAGAGTCGAAAAGTTCGGGTCTGTTTGTTATCAGAAGGTCCAAGATGTTATCTCCACGAGTCGGTTCTCTGTTTAATTGCTCGAGGTAATTTTCGGATAGTGCACTCAGTATAATGTCATTCGAAGCTCTGTGTATGAGACAAAGGATAAAGAGAAGTACTCGTCCATGGTATCAGTTGAGGACTCGCGTGTGTGACGAATATGTTCTTAATATTACTTTACGTGTTATGTTTCCGTGTGACGCTTGATTCAAACTATAATACTCTGAGAGTGAAGCAAGGTGAGTCAGCCGTCTATCCAGCAACGGCACTTCGCTTGCATTGCACAGGAAGAAGTGCATGTATCCTCCAGAGTTCATAGTAGGAAAGAACAGCTACGAAGTGGGACAGTGTCGTGTGAAACTGAAGTGGAAAGGTGAAAGTGATGTGATTATAACGTTGAGACTATTCCTTGTGTTGTATTCCATGTTGCCAGTGTGGTGTAGTTAATGTTATTTTAAGTATGTGTGGTTTGCATGGGAGAGTAGCAACATAGGGTCACACGTTGTGGGTTATGCATGTTCCTTTTGTACCGCTCGGTCTGGAGGAAATTTTCGTGATGATGCGTTTGGGAGTCGAAGTGTGAGATATAGGAAAGATCCACCATCCTATCCATCCTATCCAGAAAGTGCACTGTAGCGTTAAATAATTACGAGACCATAAGATAGAGAATCACCAATGTAAAGCCATGCCCACTGTGCGGAGTTCCTCATGTGTAACTGTTGTAGAAAATGTAATGGTGTTTTTAGGTTATAGAATTTATCGGAATAAAACAATATAGTGAAAAGATAAAGATTTTTGGCCATTTCCTTGGAATAGTATGTTGTCATGATATCCAGAATTCATAATGTGTGCGCCATGGATATTCAGTGCGATGTCCACGTGTTGATCAAAGGCGTTGGGTAAGAAAGAAAATGTTGTATTGCCAGTGCGTGGTAAACAGAGTTGTGTAAATTACTAATAGTCAGATGTGCGTTTCCGTTGCGTAATATTCAAACAGGAGAATAATTTGTAACTTAATTGTGAGTAAGAGAGCTCATGTTACCCGATAAATAAGAATGAATCCCCTCGCTTGGCAGACCACTCATCTTGCAGGCCTGACTGCTTGACGCCAGAGTATGAGAAAGGCATGTGGGTGCCTCTCAATGTTAGAAGGGAAAACGGAGCTTCAGAGGGAGTAGACCAACTGTAGATCACATACACGGTCCAGTCACAGTAATGTGACCATTGTCTATGTTCAACGTCAACGAGTAATAACCGCTCACGGACAGCAGGTGGCAACACTTGCAATGGAGTGAATATAAAGCGTGTCCCGGGGATGCGCCAAACAGTGCAGTCGCTGCACTGCGGAAAAGTAGCGATTTATTTGACGACCAAACGGACATAATCATTGGCTTTTGGGCTAAGTGTGGAACCATTTCCGAAATGGCTAAGACTGGAAACTGTTCACGAGCCACCGCGGTTATACCGTGCATGGCAAATTGGCGCTATCCAAAACCGGCGACGAGGCAACTCTGGTGCACCATGGGAAGTAGATGGCAGAAATGGATTAAGGCCGCGGAGATGTGTACGCGTGAATAGGCGTGTTGTGTATGTGACGTTCCAGATGAACTAAGGGGTTAATAACAGTGTTTCCTTAGCGATCATTCAGCGAACGTTGCTGAATACGGACCTCCTCAGCAGGCGCGTGGTCCATGCTCCCGTGATGACTGCTGTTTATCGGCCGGACGGAACTGGACGTTCAGCGGGTGGTGACAGGTGGACTATTCAGCTGGATCGAGTTTTATCCTCCATTGGACAAACGACCATTGGCGTGTACGGCGTGAAACGTCTGTATGCAAAGGGTCCAGGACGGAGAAGGGAACGTTAAGGTCTGGGGAATGTTTCCGTGGCATGCCCTGAGTGATCCTGTTATTCTGGCACACTGGATCAACACTGCATCTACACTTGGGTGTCATGTCCACACTTACATACAGCTTGTTTTTTCCAGCAGGACAATGCAAAGTGTCCGTCAGCTCATAATGAACCTGCGTGACTCGAAGGACACCAGAATTACACTACTGGCCATTAAAATTGCTACACGAAGGAGAAATGCAGATGATAAACGGGTATTCATTGGACAAATAAATTATACTAGAACTGACATCTGAATACATTTTCAAGCAATTTGGGTGCATAGGTAATGAGAAATCAGTACCCAGAACAACCACCTCTGGCCGTAATAACGGACTTGATACGACTGGGCTTTGAGTCAAACAGAGCTTGGATGTCGTATACATATACAGCTGCCCATGCAGCTTCAATTCGATACCACAGTTCATCAGAGTAGTAACTGGCGTATTGTGACGAGCCAGTTGCTCGGCCATCATTGACCAGACGTTTTCAATTGGTGAGAGATCTGAAGAATTTGCTGGCCAGGGCAGCTACAGAACATTTTCTGTATCCAGAAAGGTCCGTACAGGACCTGCAACATGCGGTCGTGCATTATCCTGCTAAAATGTGGGGAGATTAGTGGCGACGGGGTAACGCTAAACTACACTACTGGTCATTAAAATTGCTATACCACGAAGATGACGTGCTACAGCACGTTGTAGGTGTCGCCACCGGCGCCAACCTTGTGTGAATGCTCTGAAAAGCTAATCATTTGCATATCACAGCATCTTCTTCCTGTTGGTTAAATTTCGCGCCTGTAGCACGTCATCTTCGTGGTATAGCAATTTTAATGACCAGTAGTGTAGTTTACCGTTACCCCGTCGCCACTAATCTCCCCCGATTTAAGCTCAATCTAGAATCTGTGGGACCACGTGCATCGGGCTGTTCGCGCCAACCTAGAAACCTAGTGCAGCTGACCGCGGCAGGTTGCAGAACACCACTGACTTTCTTCCTACATGTCCACGCTGCAGAAAGTGGTTATCCAGGCTTTTGACTGGTCACATTAATATGGCTGGACAGTGTACAAATTAAAGACGAAACTTCCTTGTGAATCAGTCTATCTAGTAGTTAAACCCGGATGAAAGTTCTCAAAGTGGTTCCTGAGATTAACCTTTACGTAAATACTGAAGCGTGCAGGAAACTTCACTTTACATATAGGGTGTTCCAACACAGTGGTTACGGATGTTTAGGAGACACACTTAGCCGATGTAAATTCACCTACCAATGCATGGTCGGAAGCGCTTTCCTGACGCAGTAGTGAAGTCACAAAGCACAAGAAAGGAAGGTCACGAAAACGGCGAGGAAACGGGTGCATTATGCTTGGTACAGCAGAAACTAAGAAATAAGAACAAAAACAGACAACGATCGTCAACAAAGAAGCCTTGATGTGGATGGCAGCTGCTGGAGAAGTTCGGAACACGTCCGGTATTTTCCAGCAATCATATCTTCCTTGCACCGAAAATGAGAGTCTGCGATAACGGTCCGGGGTAGTAATTTTGAAAACCTTCTTTAATGACAATCGTCTTCTTAATTCATGTTTTCGCACCCTGTTCGTGTCCTTTATTTCTTGTGTTCTGCGTGATAACTACCACGCCAGGAGGGAGTTGCCGACCATACACTGCTATATAATTTTCCATCATCTAGGTGTATTGTATGGAACTGGGGACACACAAACTACGGAGAGGCTTCGTTCCCGCCGTAACCCTCAGCGGTTCACAACCCCACAACACGCTACAGCAGTCCACGCACCCCACCGCCGCCCCACGCCGAACCCAGGGTTATTGTGCGGTTCAGCCCCCAGTGGAGCCCCTCCGGGAACGTCTCAAACCAGACGAGTGTAACCCCAATGTTTGCGTGGTAGAGTAATTATGGTGTACGCGTACGTGGGGAAAGTGTTTGCGCAGCAATCGCCGACACAGTGTAACTGAGGTGGAATAAGGGAACCAGCCCGTAATCGCCAAGTCAGATGGAAAACCCCCTTAAAAGCCATCCACAGGCTGGCCGGCACACCGGACCTCGACACTAATGCGCCGGGCGGATTCGTGCCGGGGACCGGCACGCCTTCTCGCTCGGAAAGCAGTGCTTTAGACCGCACGGCTAAACGTACGGGCCACCATCTAGGTGTACTCCTTCCCTCCTGAGAGATTGTAACCGCTGTGTTGGAACACCTAGTACATAGAGAAGTGATAACACTTCCGAGACAGCCTGTGGAGAGACGTGGAGACGGTACCACGTAGCGTACACGATTCCTCGCCTAGCAGTCCACAGGGCAAGACACAAACGTCGCTTAGATCACCCTATCCTGAACAGCTTCTGACCTCAACTGTCTCTCTCAATCGTATCCCTTTTGATCACTATAACTGATCCTTGCATTTTCGTTTGGAACTTTCTAGTGGTCACACAATATTTAACCGAAAGGGAACATTTTCCTGAACGACTCCATGTATAATACCTCACTCCTTCTTACAAGATAAAACTGAAAGATATTTTTAAGGACATGGCACGATCGCCAGCGTGTTCTGTGAGATCCCTTCAGCTGTGGATTGTTGCTAAAATATGTAACAAAACTGAGGAGGAGCCACATGTCGCATACAACTTCCCTTTATTACAGTATGTTCACCTCGGCAGAGGAGAGTATTTTCAGAAATTTAGTACTCAGCAGCAACCCGTAAATGTTTCTCGCCGACAACAGACATAATTTTATGCACACAGTCAGAAACACGTACGTGTGGGCTTTGGCTACTAAATTTCTTGAAAATTCTCCTGCCTGACGAGCGAAACATAAAATATAGGAAAGTTGTATGCAACCTGTGAGTGTTCCGCAGTGTAATTTTCTGTTCCCCATGCAGGCAATGCTTGCGCTCACTATAATATTTAAGTTACAATGCTCATAAACCACACTACAGCAATTTCTTGGGTCTACATTCTGCAACATACTAAAACATACTAAAATTATCAGTTCAAAAGGTAATTAATCTACACATATTTTATGAAATTCAGTGTATAACCAGCTTTTTAATCAGTTTACTAATTTAAAATAGTATAATGAAGATTAAACCTGATGAAAGTGTTTTTGTATCAGATTACATATCCTTATCAACTATAAACTTCCTATCTCAGTTTCCTACTTGCCAGAAAACACTGAGAACCATATAACAGCGTTTAAAATACTTACTTTAGCTGGTTCAAATTTAATCGAACTTTATTTCTCTGCATGTAACACAACTTGACGACAGAAAAGTTATAGCAAAATAGTGGTTATAAATGTGAAATGATTTGGGTGTTGTGTGATGTCCTTAGGTTAGTTAGGTTTAAGTAGTTTTAAGTTCTAGGGGACTGATGACCATAGATGTTAAGTCCCATAGTGCTCAGAGCCATTTTAACATTTGTGAAATGATTGCACAAGACTGTCAGTGTCATCAGTTGCGCCAGGCGCGGACAGATTGAAGGAACACATACTAAGATTGTACGGTGGCGACTTCCATAGATGGTACTATGAACCAAAACAAGAAAAGAAGTGTAGTAAACAAGGACTCTGAAACGCATAACTTAAAATCTATGACTACTTGTTCATCTTCGCTGTTGTGAGACATCTCTTCTACTGAACAACTGCCTATAGCTCTTACGGCAAACATTTCAGCGCCCGTGTTTACTGGACTTTTCTTTTTCTTATTTTGGTCTTCACTACCACTTCTGAAAGTTACCTACCTACTATCTCGGCAACAATAGTAGTGGTACATGTATTCAACTACCAAGGTATCAGTTTCCGGACCAGGATCCCGTACCTCAAATTGATGCATTTTGTCTTCTCCATCCCTTGAATGGTCCAGATCTGCCATCATCTGATTTCCGATAATGGGAGAAGATCAGTGGGAATATCACTGTGCATCTGATGAAGAAGTTGAGATAAATGTGAGAGGGTAGTTGCGGAAACAGAATGTAGACTTCTTCCAAAAACTTATTCATCGTTGGCCAAAGTGTATCCAATTACTTTTCATTCAGTACTAAACAAGAAACATGTAACACTTCTCATTGTTCGTGAAATTAAGTCAGATCTACTGGTTGGCTATAATTAAACTGACGGTGTTCGAAGTGCTGCAGTGCGGGCAGCACACGTTGCAAAACACTGAAATTGGAAATTTTTGGTAAGGCCTTATCGGACCAAACTGCTGAGGTCATCGGTCCCTAAGCTTACACGCTATTTAAACTAACTTACGCTAAGGACAACACACCCACCCATGCCCGAGGGACGAGTCGAAGTTCCGCCGGTGAGGGGGGGGGGGGGGAGGGGGGGGAAGCCGCCCGGACCGTCACGCGGCCAAAACACTGAACCACCGTAGATATGTTCATTAATCGATGTGCTCGCCGAGTATGCTGAAATAAAAGTAACACTACCACGTTCTGCCATCTAGAGAAATATTGCGTTGTAAGCAGTCAGGATGTGAAACGTTTCCTGTTTTGAGGTCAGTATGTTGTTTGTCGCTTGGTGACGTCTGTTGATTCGTCTTTTTTTTTGTGAACTTACTGTTCGTGTAAAGGATTAAGGAGGTTGAAGTTTCCTGTGCGAAATGCATTGGTTTTTGAAAAGAAAGACCGTGCGCTCCTTGTGAAACAAGTCATTCCAGCTTTGCAATGTTTCTCTGTCCACACCACTACTTTCGTGCACGATGGGGCAACACCACCTGTCGCTTGCTGGGTGAAATATTTGCTTCGAGACACCTTCGGTAACGACCGCATCATCTCTAGGCAAGATTAAGATGTGTTGCCTTCCTGATCCACCAACCTTTATCTATGTAATTTCTGGTTGTGGGGATATATGAAAGAGCATATCAATCAGGGATGTATCTGGGCTCTTCCTGATATGAAGGATAGCATAGACGGCATATCGCTCTGATTACACATGATATGTTCTGAGCAACTGTCGGCCATGCCGTGCAATGGTTGCAGCATGTTGCTGAGTCGGGTGACACATTGAACACATACTGTAACTTGTAATGATATTCTAATCAATGCCCAGAACCACCCTTATCTTGTGTTTACCAATCCTCCTCTCTTCCCGAATATACACCAGTTCTGACTGCTTACAGAGTCACATTTTCGCCATGTGACAGCAAATGGAAGTACCATTCTTTTTAGCATACTTTGTGAGCGCACCTACGAAATTTTAGCGTCCCGCGGTTTATATAGCCAGGACTGTAGCACTCACAACTCTCTCTGGTATGTTATAACCACCCTATACATTGAACTGCTTGTTCCGATACATACACTGAAGTAAATTCTTACTGCCATATGCGTAATTTAAAACGTATATTTTTTCTATATTTTTCGCTCTGCAGTCACTATTTTTTGAACATCGCCTATGTATCAGTCATTACTGTTAAAGCGTTTTATAATTGTAGCAGCTGATGACATTTAAAACTCAAGGAAGAGTGGCTCGAACTTTTATGACAAATAACTGCAGGAGGTGCTTGTGACAAATCATAATGCGCTATTTACACATGCATTAGAGAGAAATTACTCTTTTGGAATAGAATTACACGTGTTATACAAACGCATCCTATGAAAATATTGCTGTAGAGAGGATTGCGATGGTATGATAAACATCACAAAGTAGGAATGTAATAAATGAAAAGTGCACCTGTTGCTGTGAAACTAATTGGATAAAGAAAAACAACTGACCTGCTGCTGTTGGCAGAATAATGAGACCAGCAATATACAAATTGCAGACGTTTGTGGCTGCAAAATTAAATGTAAATATCAGCTAGCATACCATAAAAAATAGTAATTGCTTTGTTATCATAGCCGGCAGGCAGCTACACTGCACAGAGGTCACTTGATTAGAAGAGCGTTGTGGCTTACAAGACGTGGCGTAACGGTGACCGTAGTCTACAACAGTTCCCTTTGCCTTTTCTTTTTATTAACTTAGTGACAAATATTAACCAGTCTATCGGTATGTAACATCTCTAGACTGTCTCCAACGCGTTTAACGGAGTGCATCCAAATTAATCCAAAAGGCGCAAAACATGGGGTTCGAACGCAATTCGTTTGTGAACTACATTCCAAAGCACAAACCTTGAAGATACTATACACTTATGCGTAACACGATTTAGCATTTTTGACCTTATATAGGCTTCTACTTTAGTATGGCTGCTTACTGAGTGTCGATAGTCATGCATAGACAGTTGATTAGGCTGTATCCAACAGTAAAAATAATCTTTGACTGGTGACAAGTGTAATTACCGTTGTTGCCCTTGTCGCGTGCACATTTGGCGTAATATCTGATAACAGTCCTAGGTGATTGGCAGTGCTCTTGAGCTGTAGACGTGTTCGGGTGTGTGTATTGATATATCGATATAACCGCGATGAAACCGCGGCCATCTCGAGATTATGTTCGATTTAGTCATCCGCGCCGCTTCTACAGTATACCTGAAATTTCAATATGAAGAAATTCAGTATATGTTGTGGCATGAAGGATTTTTCTGGCTGAAGGTGTGCTAAAATTGGTTTCAAGAGTAGGAACAATTCTAATAATAAACAATACACTTTGTAGTCCGTTGTTAACTGCATCCTTCACAGTCCGATCCGTTATATGCCACTGAAGGGACATGTATGATTTACCAATTGGAGAAACAGATGGGGAGATGAGTAATGTAGGACTGACGGTTATATCTTCATGACAGTATTTAGAGGACATAGGCAGAAACGGCAGATTTAAAAGTAGATATGGCCGAAGTTAGATTCAGATATGCATTTTCCGCCTGGCGAATAAGAGAGATAGTGGGAAAAGCTGATACCAGACTGGAATCCGATTCATGCATTCTCGCATTTGTGTTCGCTGCTGCGATAACTGTAGCTCGTGTCCCGCTGAAAGAGCACTTGCTTGGGGTCTGGGAATCTTGGCCATTTCCAAATCACGTCATGTTTCAAGAGATCTCAAAGAAACTAAAAGTAAAAGTAAAAGCTATTGACAGTTATGTCCCTCTCTGTTCTCGTGCCGTCAGTGGATGTTACGCCTTGGGAATCCAAAAAACAATAGCCATCACTTTTCCACCCTACAAACTGGTCTTCGCCTTCCTTTGTATGTTCTCGAAAGTTAGTTACAGTCAATTCTGATTGCATCTGCTCTCAAGAGACCACACAAAAAACGCAACAAATCGCGTCTAAATATTGTGGCATTGTAATGTGAGCACCACATATTACTCTTGCCGTATGGTTTCGAGTGACGAAGGCTTTCTTTCTTGAAGATGAGTTATGCCAGAACATTATTCCACATGACATTATTGAATATGCAAACTATGTCAGCTTACTGGTTTGTCTCTCCCCAACATTTGCGATGGTTCTAAGTGGAAACTTGGCTGAAATATGTTGCTTTAGGAATTCCAAAATGTGCTTTTTCCAATTTAAATTCTCACAAATATAGTCACCGAAGAATTTTGAAGTATCCGCCCTATTTATTATTTTCTCACCGTGTGCTACACTTATCACTATCGCTGTACCCCTAGGTGTGTAGAACTGAATGTGTTGTGTCTTTTTAAAATGGAGGGTGAGACCATTCGCAAAAAACCAGTCAGTGATACTTTTAAGAATATTATTTACCATTTCCTCTCTATCTGTATATGTGCTTGGATTGATGGTAAGAATTTTTAACATGTTGCAGCCCTGTCAGCAACTGTGATAAACTAATACGTCAAAGATCCGCCCCAGTTGCGAAATTACTCGTCTTTACCCAGGTTTCAGCTAGAGCAATCTAGCCTTCTTCAGAAGCATAAAATAAAGTAATACATGCCAGAATAAGGCACGGTCAAACATAAAAAGCTAGAGTACTGTAGTACCATGTCAAGCTACGTTACCTAGCTGAGGAAAAGCCACGGCCCCACTTCATGGAACGTAGCTTGAGATGGTACCACGGTACTTTAGCTTTTTATGTTTGACCGCGCCTTATTCTGGCATGTATTAGTTTATTTTATGCTTCTGAAGAAGGCTAGATTACTCTAGCTGAAACCTGGGTAAAGACCAGTAACTTTTCGCAACTGAGACGTATCTTTGTCATAGTGATTGCAATAATATTGTCGTCTACAAAAAGAACTAATTCTGGTTGTTGTACGTTACATGGAAGATCGCTTACAAAGATGAGAAACATTAGTGGTCCTAATATTGAGCCTGGGGTAAACCATACGTAATTACACACCAGTTATAATTACGTTCCCGGCTACATTGGTTGAATCACTAAGTAGAACTTTCTGCATTCTTTTGGACAGACATTATCCATTGGTTGGCTAGACACCTATCCCACAAAATGTCAATTTATCTAGGAGAATACTATGATTCACACAGTCAAATGCCTTAGGTACGTCAGAGAGAATACCAACCGGCGTTGTTTTGTTATTTAATGCTTGTAAAATGTGGTGAGTGAAAATGTAAACAGCATTCTCAGTATAACGACTGTGCTGAAGCGCGAACTGTGATTTTCTGAGATGAGATACTATTCCAGAATACATCACGCTCTAAAAAAAATGGTAAACGATGTAATCAGTGAAGCAGGTCGTCAGTTATTCACATTTGTTAAAGAGATGTTCTACAACGTCATATTTCGGTCTCTCTTGAAAACTGCCTTGAGTTACTGATATGTTACATATTTCAGATAACACTGAGCTTATTATGTTAGAACAAATGTTCAGTACTCTATTAGAAACACCACCAAAACATCGCTGCTTGCTGCACGTATGTGGCACTCCCGGATGTGGGAATGGCTGAAATCTCTCGCCATCTGAGTCTTTGACTACAACAACTACGAGACCGAATGTCCTCCATATCCTGGTCTTCGTCTGTCTCTGTTATTTTTCTCATTTATTGCTTCCGCCAGCGCCAAGTTAATTT
This sequence comes from Schistocerca gregaria, assembly GCF_023897955.1. Taxonomy (NCBI): domain Eukaryota; kingdom Metazoa; phylum Arthropoda; class Insecta; order Orthoptera; family Acrididae; genus Schistocerca; species Schistocerca gregaria. The sequence goes on along the minus strand of NC_064921.1, from coordinate 158,294,324 downwards.
GTTGCTGAAAGACATAGGCAGACTTCCCTCTACTGTTATCTTCCCCACGAATCCCAGAAAAGGGTGAAATATCACAATGTTGAAATTATAGTGTCAGCTTCATCTTTTTGATGAACTACGGTGGAGTCGAAATTGCAGCTTTGAATTCATCTTTCAGGAAGTTGGTAGTGACCGTAAGAGTAGAAACCCGTGTGGCAAACCATTTAATACTTAAAGATAGCCATTTCTGCCTGGACAAACTCTTTAATAAAGTCGTAAAGACGTCGATACAGGGCAGCTGAAAATGATACATCGATATTCCAGCATTGATCGACATGCTACTCACAGATTATGATTACGTAGTTTTTTGCCGCCGAACGACATCTTTGGCGTTTGTGTATCTGTGGCCACATGCCCAGAGTCGGTGTCCGCGGCATTAAAAGCACGCGCAAACTCGACTCGAGTAATCCTACAGTTTCCCTCTACTTTCCAATCCTCGTATGCTGCCGCACCTTTACCAACATATTCCACTGACCCTACACCTTCATACCATGCATATACTCTCCCAAAGAAATTTCAACCATCTCCTCATACCATTTATACGAGGTGCGACCATAAAGTAATGAGACTGATAGGGAAAAAAAGGTTGCTTACCGTTTTAGTCAAGTTTAGTGTTGTTTCCTTCAAAGTAGTTCCCCTCTGGTCACATACACTTTCTCCAGCGCCTCGGTCATTCATGGTAACATTTCTGGAACTCATCTTCTGTAATATCCTCCAAGATCCTGGTCATAGCCTTTTGGACATCTTGTGTTGTTTGAAAATGGTATCCCTTGACTCTTTTAAATAGAAAAGAAAGTAGTACAGAGCGATTTCCGGTGAATAAGGTGGCTGTGGTAGTACTGAAATTTGTTTTGAGGTAAAAAACTGCTGTACTGATAGAGCAGTATGGGATGCCGCATTATCGTGATGCAGAATCCAACTTTCAGCAATGTTGGCACGGACACGAAGAACTCTTTTACGAAGTCTTTCTAAAAAATTTTTTAGTAAAAATGGGTAACTGTTTGTCCAGGAGGCACCCACTCTTTATGAACAATTCCCTTGGAATCAAAGATGCACAGAATCATCCATTTCAAATTTGGACTTCAACACTCGTTGTGCCTTCAATAAACATTTTATGCCAACGAAAAACTTGAGCTCTTGACATAACCACCTCTCCAAAAGCCTTCTGAAGCTTATCTTAAGTTGTCGTCGCGTTTTCACCCAGTTTAACGCAAAAAGGAATGGCATACCCTTACACAATATTATGTGATTCCATTTCCGTGACGAGAGACACAGACATGTGTTAAGTTATTACAGCAGTTGCATCGATGTGCCACTTGGACTAGAAGCAGCTTATAGACCAAGGTCAATGATATTGTGCCTATGCAAGCCTGCAGGGTTGACACATCTTGCAAAGAAAATCAGTGTCATTATTTTATTGTCGCACCTCGTTTATTCTAAATTTAAATACAAGAGCAAGAAATCGTATTTCTCGTATACATAAAATGTTTCATTTTTCACCTCTTAAAAGGTTTTAAATACATTATAGTAGCCCACCTTCCTCTTTCCAGTATTTTTCTCTCAGTTTAATTTTTATTGAAAACTGGCTAACGAGCTGGTGTCTGTGCCGTGTATGGCTCCCCTCCCCCGATCACAACCCCGGCTCACCCCCACCCTTATGTGACGCAGTGATTAACAAAATAATTGAAAATTTGTGGTAAGTTCTATGGGACCAAACTGCTTAGGTCATCGGTCCCTAAGCTTACACACTACGTAATCTAACTTAAACTAACTCACGTTGCCAGCCTCTGTGGCCGAGCGGTTCTAGGCGCTTCAGTCTGGAACCGCACTGCTGCTACGGCCGGAGGTTAGAATCCTGTCTCGGGCATGGATGTGTGTGATGTCCTTAGGTTAGTTAGGTTTAAGTAGTTCAAAGTCTAGGGGACTGATGACCTCCGATGTTAAGTCCCATAGTGCTTAGAGCCATTTGAACCATTTGAACCTAACTCACGTTAAGGACAATACACACACCCATGCCCGAGGGAGAGCCGCATGAACCGTGACAAGACGCCTAAGACCAACTGGCTACCCAGCGAAGCAGGGATTAACAATAAAGAACAAAAATGCAGTACCTTCTGGCTGTCGACTCACTGATAAGATGGGCGAAAGGTTTGCAGCCGAATCATCAGGTGAACAAATACACTTTCTGTGGTTGCACGCCCGGAATCCTACGGATCAACATGGTATTTGTTTCTGGTCTCCGTTCGACTAAGGAACTCGATTTACTCTCTGCGTCCCTAAGGAAACAACTTGCCTTAAGATTTCTCCACTTGGCTCTAATGAACAAGGGACCAGTAGGCGTAGAGTTCCGCTTTCTAATTCGTGCCGATGAGAAGAATTTAAAGAGCCTCGGGAAGCTTGGGTTTAACATTTCAGCAGCGGTAGCAGTAGCGCTCTCTAATTCGCTTAATTACTATTCAGAAAACGAAGCAGATCCCACTCCGTCGGGTGCTGCGTATATTTTTATAATTAAGTGTATTCGGTAGATATCGAACAGAGATTACACCAGGCAAGACTCCGCGCTTCGGGAACATTAGGCGGAGAGAAAGTTTCTTGCAGATTCTCTCCCGTAGGAATACGAAACCAGATTCCTGGAGTTTGCTGCCGAGTCGTGATTCGAGGAAAATGGCTCTTAATACAGGAATTACGAAGTATCAAAGTTCTTGTCCGGAATTTAACGCAGAAGACTTTTCAGATGAAGGAGAATTTACAACAGAATTTTAAAGTTTTTTTTTTCTTTCGATAATATGAGTTGTTGTTGTTGTTGGGATGTTTAAGGGGGACTAAACAGCTAAGGTCATCAGTCCCCCATTCCAAAAAACCGGCGAAACAAAATTTACGGAACAGGTAAAACCCCAAGGGGGGAGGAGACGCCCCTCCCCCCAGTCACTGAAAGAACACCAATGTGTCAGTGAACACTAGAGACAAGAAGAGTACAGACGAACACTGGACAGAAAGAAACGGAAGAAAATAAGAGGGTCGGAGACTGGTTGACTGACCATGGGTACAAAAATTGGGAAAGAGTCAACCATCCGAATACACACATTAAAATCTGCAACCAATGAGACACTCGAGGACAAGATACACAGAAAGGGAAAGGGACAGGTCCCCCCTAAATGGAACCATAAAAAGGACTACCACGGATAAAATTTAAAACGTCGTCAGCCATGGAGGCATCGTCGCATAAAACCAAAGGCAACGTGCCCGGGAGATTAAAAGTCTGCCGGAGGATGCGCAGGCAGGGACACTCCAACAAAATGTGGGCGACCGTCAACCGGGACCCACACTGACACAGGGGGGGATCCTCCTGACGCAAAAGATGTCCGTGCGTCAGGTAGGTATGGCCGATGCGGAGCCGACACAGGACGACAGAGTCCCTGCGAGAAGCCCGCAGGGAGGACTGCCACACATCGGTCGTCTCCTTGACAGCCCGCAGTTTATTCGGAGAAGTCAGGCTACGCCACTCGTCACGCCACATCTGAAGCACCTTACGGCGCAACGCCAGCTGCAAATCACGAGCCGGGAGGCCGATCGCCAAAGTGGGGGCGTCGACCGCCCCTTTGGCCAGCCTGTCGACACGTTCATTCCCCGGGATGCCAACGTGACCTGGCGTCCAAACAAAGACCACCGAACGACCAGAGCGGGTAATGGCAAAAACAGACTCCTGAATAAAGGATACCAGAGGACAAGAGGTATAGCAGCGGTCGATAGCCTGGAGGCTGCTCAGGGAGTCACTGCAGATGACGATGGACGTACCTGAGCAGGAACGCATATGCTCAAGAGCGCGCAATATGGCCACCAGCTCTGCAGTAAAAATACTGCAGCCAGCCGGCAAGGAGCGCTGTTCAACATGGGCAGCGTGAGCAAAAGCGTAGGCAGGACGACCATCCACCAGGGAACCATCAGTGTAGACAGGCTCACAGCCTGAAAACGAGGCGACGAGCGCAAGAAAACGGTGACGGAGGGCCACATGCGGAACCGAGTCCTTGGGTTCCCGTGCCAAGTCCAGGCGGACGGACGGACGGGTCATACACCAGGGAGGCGTGGGTGCACAGGCCCGGAAGGGCGGCAGAAGAGGGAACGACCCCAGTTCCGACAGCAGGGACTGGACACGGACAGCAATGGAAAGCCCAGACCTAGGTCGCCGGTCGGGCAGAGGGAGGACCCTGGCAGGGAAAAGCAGGCGATGATTGGGATGGCCTGGTGAGCAATGCACATGGACAGCATAGTCGGCGAGCAGTCGGTGGCGGCGAATCCGCAGCGGGGGAACCCCGGCCTCCACCAGCAGACTATCCACGGGGCTCGTACGGAAAGCACCAGTTGCAAGCCGAACCCCACAGTGGTGTATGGGGTCCAACAACGTCAACACTGAGGGCGATGCAGACCCATAGGCCAGGCTCCCATAATCAAGCCTGGACTGCACAAGGGCTCTGTACAATCGCAACAGCGTGCTGCGATCTGCACCCCAAGACGCATGGCTCAGGCAGCGGAGGGCGTTGAGGTGCTGCCAGCACTTTTGCTTCAGCTGAGTAATATGAGGAACCCATGTGAGCCGGGCATCAAAGACGAGTCCTAAGAAGCGGCTAGTGTCCACCACTTCAAGTAGGTGACCGTCGAGGTAAAGTTCCGGAGGAGGGTGGACCGTCCGACGCCTGCAGAAGTGCATAACTCGAGTCTTGGCCGCAGAGAACTGAAATCCATGAGTCAGAGCCCATGATGCCGCCTTGCGAACGGCTGCTTGCAGCCTGCGTTCGGCGACTCCCGTAGTCGTTGAGCTAAATGAGATGCAGAAGTCGTCGGCATACAAAGAAGGAGACACCGACGACCCCACAGCTGCAGCCAGACCATTAATGGCCACTAGAAATAAGGAAACGCTCAATACCGAGCCCTGCGGGACCCCATTTTCCTGTATATAAGATGAACTAGAGGCGGCACCGACTTGCACCCGGAAAGAGCGGCGCAATAAAAAGTTTTGAAGAAAAGCTGGAAGCTGACCACGAAGACCCCACTCGCGCAACGTAGCAAGGATGTGATGCCTCCATGTTGTGTCATATGCCTTCCGCAGATCAAAAAATACAGCAACGAGATGCTGACGGCGGGAAAAGGCCGTACGGATAGCAGATTCCAGCCGCACCAAATTGTCCGCAGCAGACCGGCCCTGACGGAAGCCACCCTGGGATGGAGCGAGGAGACCGCGCGACTCAAGGACCCAACACAAACGCCGCCCCACCATACGTTCGAGCAATTTGCACAAAACGTTGGTTAGTGTAATGGGGCGATAGCCGTCCACCGCCAGAGGGTCCGCACCGGGCTTCAAGATGGGAACGATAACACCCTCTCGCCATTGCGACGGGAACACGCCCTCGCTCCAAATGCGGTTAAAGATGGTGAGGATGTGTCTCTGGCAGTCCCTGGAGAGATGCTTCAGCATCTGCGCGTGGATGCAGTCCGGTCCTGGCGCTGTATCAGGGCAATTGGCGAGGGCAGCAAGGAATTCCCTCTCGCTGAAAGGAGCATTGTATTTTTCAGAACGACGTGTGTGGAACGATAACGGCGTCCGCTCGGCGCGCTCCTTTAGAGAGCGAAAGGCAGGAGGGTAAGTTGCAGTCGCAGAGCTCGTAGCAAAGTGCGTGGCAAGGTGGTCAGCAATGGTGGCGGCGTCCGTGCAGACAGCGCCATCCAGGGAGATTCCAGGGACACCCATAGGGGTCTGGTATCCATAAATCCGCCGGATGCGGGACCACACGAGCGACGGGGAGACACGGGAGCCCAAGGATGAAATGTACCTCTCCCAGCATTCCTGCTTACGCCGTGCAATAAGACGACGGGCCAAGGCACGGAGCTTCTTAAAGGCGATGAGGGTCTCCAGAGACGGGTGCCGCTTATGACGCTGGAGAGCCCGCCTACGGTCGCGAATAGCCTCAGCAATCTCCGGCGACCACCAGGGGACAGACTTCCTCCGAGGGAGTCCAGAAGAGCGAGGGATGGCAGTCTCGGCCGCAGAAATAATTGACGAGGTCAAGACACGGACCACCTCGTCAATGTCACCCTGTGGGAGAGAAGCAATGGTGGCAGCGGAAGTAAAAGCCGGCCAGTCAGCCCTGTTGAGAGCCCAGCGGGGCAGGCGACCAGAAGAATGACACTGGGGCAGTGACAAATAGATGGGAAAATGGTCACTACCACACAGGTCAGGATGCACTCTCCAGTGAAGGGATGGGAGAAGTCCGGGGCTGCAAAGAGAGAGATCGATGGCCGAGAACGAGCCATGGGCCACACTGAAATGCGTGGGAGCACCGGTGTTCAATAGGCTAAGGTCGAGCTGAGCCAACACATGCTCCACAGCGCGACCACGGTCATCGGAGACAGTCCCACCCCATAGAGGGTTGTGGGCATTGAAATCGCCCAGAAGCAGCAATGGCGGCGGGAGTTGAGCCAGCAGCGCAGCCAAGACATGTCGGGGGAGTTGCCCATACGGAGGAATGTAAACAGAGCAAACAGTAATAGCCGGCGAGAGCTCAATCCTGACAGCGACTGCCTCTAAAGGCGTCAGAAGGGGTACTGGTGAGCTACAGACAGAGTGGTGAACAAAGAGGCAAACTCCACCTGAAGCTCGTTGACAGTCAGCGCGGTTCTTATAGTATCCCCGATAACCGCGAAGGGCAGGGGTCCGCATTGCTGGAAACCAAGTTTCCTGAAGAGCAATGCACAGAACAGGGGAAACACTCAAAAGCATCCGGAGCTCAGGCAGGTGGCGGAAATAACCGCCGCAATTCCACTGGAGAATGGAAGCAGGAAGGGACTGGGAGGGCGTTAAGTCCACTAAGAGGCAGACGGCGCCGCAGAGTCAACGGCCGCCACCGAGCGAGAGTCAGCTGTGTCCATAGGAGACGTCCCCGAGGGTTCCGTGAGGGCGAGATCCGCGGCAGAGGCGAGGATCTCCACCGCATCCCCAGAGCCAGAGCTATTGACAGCAGGCGGTACTGAAACTGCCGGAGCGTCCTTCTTCTTGGACACGTTCCGGTCCTTCTTCTCGCGTCTGTCCTTTGGCTTAGAGGGCTGGGAGAGTTTCTCTGAAGGAGCGTCGGAGGCTGACGACGACGCAGAAGCCCTACGACCAGCAGGTGGATGAACCTTCAGCCACTGGCTGACATCCGGCGGGGTAGCAGAAGAAACGGAAGAAGGGAGGGCCCCGAGGGACCCCTTCCGCGAGAGAGGAGCCGGCAGAGACGACGCCGGCGGAGACGACGCCGGCAGAGAAGGGGGAGGGGGAGGGGGAGGGATCGAGCCCCCTGGTTTTGGAGCAGATGTCACTCCTGAAGCATGTGCGGGGGGAGTGACAGAAGGGGGTTTGCCCCCAACTGCTAAGGGGGCAACAGAGGAAGGCTTGCCCCCAGACACAAGGGGGGCAGACAGAGATGGACGGCCCCGAGGGCCAACTGAAGGCGGCACAGAGGAGGCGACAACTGCCGCCCGCGAGGGCGACGATAACGTAGCTGCAGCATAAGAAGTTTGAAGAGGGACAGGATGCAACCTTTCAAATTTCAGTTTTGCCTCGCGATAAGTAAGCCGGTCCAGGGTCTTAAATTCCATAATCTTCCGCTCCTTATGAAGAACGGGGCAGTCCGGCGAGCATGGAGAGTGGTGTTCCCCACAGTTGACACAGACAGGCGGAGGCGCACATGGAGAATCGGGATGGGAGGGGCGTCCGCAATCTCGACATGTGGCACTGGATGGGCAACGGGAGGACATATGCCCAAACTTCCAGCACTGGAAGCACCGCATCGGGGGAGGGACGTATGGCTTGACGTCACAACGGTAAACCATTACCTTGACCTTCTCAGGCAATACAGCACCCTCGAAGGCCAAGATAAAGGCACCGGTGGCCACCCTGTTGGTCTTGGGTCCTCTGTGCACACGACGGACAAAATTCACACCACGTCGTTCCAAGTCAGCTCTCAGCTCGTCATCGGACTGTAACAAGAGGTCGCGATGGTAAATAATCCCCTGGACCATATTTAAGCTACTGTGGGGAGTGACGGTAACAGGGACATCTCCCAGCTTATCACACAAGAGCAACGCCCGTGACTGGGCTGGGGAGGCCGTCTTGAGGAGGATGGACCCATTCCTCATTTTAGACAAACCCGCCACTTCCCCAAACTTATCCTCCAGGTGTTCCACAAAAAACATAGGCTTTGTCGAAAGAAAGGAGTCACCATCACTTCCGCTGCAAACAAGGTATTGTGGTACATAAGGCTCCTGCTTGGCAAAAGATCTGCGTCCCTCCCATGGCGCAGCCAACGAGGGGAACGACTGAGGATCATATTGTGCAGCATCGAATTCAATTTTACCTCGCTTAGAGACGCTGGTGGCAGTGCGGCCACCAGCTTGCTGAGATTTATTGCGCTTCATTGCGCCACATCCGCCCAGATGCCACCTACTCCGAACGAGGGCTCTCCCCAAGGGCGCCACCCAACCAAAGCAACGGGTACCTGGCCGATATCCCATTGCCCGGAGTCCCCGTGCCCCAGACAAGATGGGCACATACTCCTTGGCATGCATGGGGAGGAAACAGCTCTGGCATCTGTAGTGCGATCCCTGCGTGGTCAGGGGGCTACCACCAAGAGGGTACATGACGACCCCACCACAACGGACTGGCTACCGTGCTGGATTTTAGGTGTTGAAAGGGTCCACAATTGCCGTGGGCGCTAAGAAGGGGATTGCGCACAAGACGAGGAGGCAACCCAGAAGACATGGGGTGTAAATCCCTCCACACGACAATAGATAGCATGCAATATGGAGGTGCACGATGGACCAATAGAAAAACACCACGTAAGGCGTCCTTCCCCAAATGGCACGCACTAACAACGGAAATTTTGAAAATGGCAGGTCAAACCCAAGTGGGGACCATCACATAAGGCCGAAACTTTGAAGACTCCTTTTAGTCGCCTCTTACGACAGGCAGGAATACCGCGGGCCTATTCGTACCCCCGAACCCGCAGGGGGGCGATAATATGAAATACTGTCTTTAAGACTTATTTTAGAATATACAATGAAGAAATGTTTATAGTATTTGTAGATTTAGAGTAAGCTTTTGAAAATGCACACTCTTTGAAATTCAGAACTTATCAAGACTAAAATACAGAAATTGAAAGCTTACACATAACTCGCACAAAAACGTAGACTGCAATTGTAAGAGTCAGAAAACGTGAAACGGAAACAGCAGTTAAAAAGGGAGTGAGGTGGATTGGAACCCACCCCAATCTCATTCTGTAAGTATATTGACCATTGATTTCGTTAAAACCATTGCTAAAAGGTAGACGAAACCACCAGCCACAAATGACAGTTTCGCTGGAGCATGAACTTAGAACTACTTAAATCTAACTAACCTAAGAACGTCACACACATCCATGCTCGAGGCAGGATTCGAACCTGCGACCGTAGTGGTCGCGCGGTTCCAACCTGAAGCGCCTAGAACCGCACGGCCACACCGGCCGGCTGCCAATAGTATGAATATAACTAATCTATCTAAAAACACTCTTATATTATAGCAGGTCCACGAAATATTTAAAATAGTTGTTTCCGTCTACTGAAATCTGTTCATTTAATGTATTTTCCTTTTCCTTGCTGTGTGACGTAATCTCTAACTGTTCCGATAGATCTAACCTTCTATCCTTCTCCTCTGTCTGAAATGTACCTATCGATGAGGTCTTTGATGGGACTAGGGCCAAGTTACTCAAACGCAAGAGATTATCTCAACAACAAGTTATCAAATTTATTGAATTTATGCGGTTTGTTCTAAAATATGATCATTTCTCAACAGTCAGTTTTACGTACAAAAAGACAGACTGGCCGTGGGCCCCAGTATATCCGGAACCATAGTGGATACTTGTGTTAACCATCTGGAAAAGATGATCTTCACTAATCGCAGCATCAAGTGCTACAAACGCTGTAGGCGCTAAGTTAACGATATACTGTTTCTATTAGATAGAGAGGGAAGGCACGCCGCGGAACTTGAAAATAAATTTCATGGTCATCACGACAAAATTGAATTGACCGTGAGGCGTAGCGCCGTATAACGATCCTGCCTTGGAAGCAGTTAAGTGGGAGATGTGTCTCAGAGCTGGATAGTGACAGATGGTGACGCGAGATTGGACGCGCACGTAGTTTATGTATCAGCCGATAGAGGACAGTATTGGATAGGGGGACCGTGATTTTAGTTTCGATTGTGCCCAGTAGAGTGCACTAAAGTAATTGAATGTTTTTCATAAACTGTTCTATTATTTTCATAAAGTGTTATATGTATTTTTATGTATGTCAAATGTTGTAAATCTGTTTTAGCAGTATCAATGATGCGCGAGTGTGGTTTAAGGTTAATATGGAGATAATTGTTTAACGACTTATGTAGTAGGATATAGAGTGGGAACATTTCGAAGTAGTATCGATATGGACAAATGGGATTTTTGTAGAATAGATTTGTAAAGTAAGTTTATGGTGAAGGGCAAGTTAATTCAGGTATAAATAACAACAGTAAATAACTTAATGCATAAGCAAAACTTCAGCATATTATATAATTACGTCGGTAAAAAGTGCAGTCGTTAGGTTTACTATTTTGCCATTGGTTATTGATGGAAAGCGCGGATTGACGCGGGAGAATGTTGTTTTGCTTTCGGCTGTTGAGTGAATTGACCAATGGTAAAGCAATATTCTTCGCGCGCCTTTCTCTGCTGGTAGAGAAGACTTGGAGTTTTCTAGAGAGGAGTCGGAGCCTAGCCATGAAACAGATCGGACGTGTATAGTAGTAGTTCCGATGGAAACGATAAGTTGCCGGATCCAGCAGTGTTTCATACATTAAAGGTGTTGGAAAGTGACGGCATAATTATTCCGATGTGTGTGTAGAAATTTCGGAATTTTTAAGTGAATTTTGTGACGAGAAAAGACATATACTCCGCGTGGCGTATTGAGCAGGTTGGTGGCTAAAAACTGTGACTGCATTTGGTACCGACAGACTTAATATTTGGCGAGCATTCTCAATAAAAAAACAATCAGTATTTTTGTAACTATTACGTTTTCGGGAAGTGCAACACCATAAACTTGCTAGCGTGAGTGAAAGGGATTATGAGTGACGATGTTAAGACTAGCACAGGCTTGGCAGTGATACTTGTTCACCTAAGTTTCAGAATATATTAATTGAGGACAAAAATTCCAACCTTTCATTTCGTGTTTCTCCGGAAACGTAGATTAGTGACTTAAATAGCAGCCTGGTTCACGTCGAAGTACAGTAGGTTTCACTCGGCTTTCCTACTGATGATCTGCTGAGACAATGTTCACAGGTAGGAGCAGGTCTGTCGTAAAGCGACGGAAAGAACCGCGCCGCCGCAACCGTCTAATAAGGAAATATTGGTAAACTGCAGTTACGTGATGTAAATATCATGAAACGAGATGGTAAGAATGTACAATAAGTCTCAACAACAGAGATTTTGAAACTTAATAGCTCTTGTCATCCGAACGGCGAAAAACTAATCGCCTTTCGCTGTTTCAAAGCCCTGGTGAGTAAATGGGATACAACGCAGGAGCCGGATCTTACAGGACACTCAGTCACGCTAAGGGACGCCATGAAAACGTAGAGAATAATACGCAATAAACTAACTGGGAAAGTCACACAGAATATTAAGAGACTTAGGATTGAGTATTTCGGTAATTTATACCAGAATTTAGCTGACTAAGTCAGCCATTTAAATTTAAAGCCGCATTTAACGTAATACATTACTTGCGTGCTATTCGAACCTACCGGTAACAGATCGATCCCTTAGTTCCCGGGACGAGGCGACTGAAGCGCTGAAGCCGTAACATTCCAGACAAATGACACCAGCAAACAAATTGCCAGACAAGGCTTCTGCCAACGTACCCGGTCTCGATCCTTTTAGTGATTTAGAGCCTCCAGCTCCCGTCGCATTTGTTCTCCTTTTTTTTCCAATCAGCAGCGGTGCTAATGAATTCGGAACTCGTGGTGACGGTTCGGATCACGCTCCGCGCTGAGCAGAAACGTAAACGTGGCGTGGAGTGCTGAATTCACGGCCCGGAGCCGTGATCCACTTTGACCCGCGTGGCCGGAGAAGCCGTAACCCGCGTCACGACGCACCGCTGTTTTGCTTTTCGTTACGGGGCTTATCGGCTTTAGCCTGCGCGCAGCGTGTGTGGAGAGCGTTATGGGGTCGCAAAACTCGGCAGCCACCGGCAGCTGCGACCGGGGCTGTTCCGTCGAACGCACCGCCGCTAACGTATATACCAACAACGTGACGCAACGGCAGAAAAAAATACGTTCCAGTGATAGGCTAATTAATCCGCTAGCGTTACCATCTTATAGCCTGGCACTGAATGATTCCTATGAAGAAGTTTGATAAACTATTCTGCTGAAAACAAAGATGGGCGAACCTGCTAATTTTTGAGAACTCGTTTCCAGGTGGCCAGTCCGTTTTGGGAGTAATTTACCTTTAATCGTTGACCGTTACTTTATTATCTAACAAGGGATACCTCTCCATCGCACCCCCCTCAGATTTAGTTATAAGTTGGCACAGTGGATATGCCTTTAAACACTGAACACAGATCAGTGGAGAAAACAGGAAGTAGTTGTGTGGAACTATGAAAAAATAAGCAAAATATAGAAACTGAGTAGTCCATGTGCAAGATATGTAATATCAAGGATAGTGGTAGCTCAAGAGCGCCGTGGTCCTGTAGTAAGCGTGAGCAACTGCGGAGCGAGAGGTCCGTGGTTCAAGTCAGCCGGCACGGTAGCTCTGCGTGTTCGGTCAGAGGGTTAGGTGACCTCTGTAATAAAAAAAACTGAGTTAATCGATCAACAACGAACTTAAACGGATGTCTTACGACGTCCGCCCCGAGCAGATGCAACGAACAAAAGCGAACAAAATGAGATTAAATAAAAAGTCCTATCTCGAGTGAAAAGTTTATTTTTTTTATTTTCAGACAATTATTATCTGTCAGTCCGTTCTATCGATGCGAGGTAGCTGCGCCGTAATATGGGGACGCTACACCTAAACAAACATCGAAACACACGACGTCAGTACACAGCAGAGCACGAAGAGAGAGTATTCCTGCTAACGAGCATCCCTGGCTGGCAGTTGACTGTTCGCTACTATGGACGAGAGTGCATTAAATACGTGAGATGTATTCCGTGGGCAATATGAATCCAGCAAATATAGCTCGCGACTTCTATAACAATCGCACGGTTTTGCGGTGCGGTCGCAAAACACAGACACTAAACTTATTACAATGAACAGAGACGTCAATGAACGAACGGGCAGATCATAGCTTTTCAAAAATTAAGAATGTAAACTTTTCACTTGAGCGAAGACTTGAACCAAGGACCTCTCGTTCCTCAGCTGCTCACGTTAACCACGGGACCACGGTGCTCCTGAGGGCAAAATGTCCCCCATATTGCCTATCTTCCACATGGACTACTCAGTTTCTATTTTTGCTTATTTTTTTCATAGTTCCACACAACTTCTTCCTGTTTTTTGATTGATCTGTGTTCAGTGTTTCAAGGCCTATCGACTGTGCCAACTTATAACTAAATCTGATGGGGGCGCGATGGGGAGGTTCCCTTGTAAGTATGTAACGACGTATGGGTTTAAAATAATATATAAAGCTGAACCCAAAAACAAGAGCGTACCAAGATCAGAGCAAGAGGCGTGGGTGAACGACGATAATGTTTTGAGATTTCAAGACATATACACTGATGGAAAAAAAATTGCGTCAACATGGAGAAGATGTTGTGAACCAGCTGAATGGGTTGAAAATAAGTAAATCGCCAGGTCCTGATGGAATTCCAATTCGGTTTTACAGAGGGTACTCTACTGCATTGGCTCCTAACTTAGCTTGCATTTATCGCGTATCTCTTGCCCAACGTAAAGTCCCGAGCGACTGGAAAAAAGCGCGGGTGACGCCTCTCTATAAGAAGGGTAAAAGGACGGATCCTCAAAACTACAGACCAATATCCTTAACATCGGTTTGTTGCAGGATTCTCGAAAATATTTTCAGTTCGAATATAATGAATTTCCTTGAGACAGAGAAGTTGCTGTCCATGTATCAGCACGGCTTTAGAAAGCATCGCTCCTGCGAAACGCAACTCGCCCTTTTTTCACATGATATCTTGCGAACCATGGATGAAGGGTATCAGACGGATGCCATATTCCTTGACTTAGGGAAAGCGTTTGACTCGCTGTCCCACTGCAGACTCCTAACTAAGGTACGAGCATATGAGGTTGGTTCCCTAATATGTGAGTGGCTCGAAGACTTCTTAAGTAATAGAACCCAGTACGTTGTTCTCGGTGGTGAGTGTTCATCGGAGGTGAGGGTATCATCTGGAGTGCCCCAGGGAAGTGTGGTTGGTTCCTCCATTGTTTTCTATCTACATAAATGATCTTTTGGATAGGGTGGATAGCAGTGTGCGGCTGTCTGCTGATGATGCTGTGGTGTGCGGGAAGGTGTCGTTGAGTGACTGTAGGAGGATACAAGATGACTTGGACAGGATTTGTGATTGGTGTAAAGAATGGCAGCCAACTCTAAATATAGATAAACGTAAATTAATGCAGATGAATAGGAAAAAGAATCCTGTAATGTTTGAATATTCCATTAGTAGTGTAGCGCTTGACACAGCCACGTCGATTAAATATTTGGGCGTAACGTTGCAGAGCAATATGAACTGGGACAAGCATGTAATGACAGTTGTGGGGAAGGCGGATAGTCGTCTTTTCATTGGTAGAATTTTGGGAAGATGTGGTTCATCTGTAAAGGAGACCACTTATAAAACACTAATACGACCTATTCTTGAGTACTGCTCGAGCGTTTGGGATCCCTATCAAGACGGATTGAGGGAGGACATAGAAGCAATTCAGAGGCGGGCTGCTAGGTTTGTTACTGGTAGGTTTGATCATCACGCGAGTGTTACGGAAATGCTTCAGGAACCCGGGTGGGAGTCTCTGGAGGAAAGGAGATGTTCTTTTCGTGAATCGCTACTGAGGAAATTTAGAGAACCAGCATTTGAGGCTGACTACAGTGAATTTTACTGCCGCCAACTTATATTTCGCCGAAAGACCACAGAGATAAGAGAGGTTAGGGCTCGTACAGAGACATATAGGCAGTCATTTTTCCCTGGTTCTGTTTGGGAGTGGAACAGGGAGAGAAGATGCTAGTTGTGGTATGAGGTACCCTCCGCCGTATGGTGGATTGAGGAGTATGTATGTAGATGTACGTCATAAATGGAAGTTGTGTTTGTCCATCTGAAACACCATGTCTATTCAAATTTCAAGCCAATCGCTTAAGTGTGGAGTTCTTGGTGCCACTATGAGAATGCAAATCAGGTTTGGTTTAAATACACGCAGTAACAGTCACTTGCGTTAGTTAACTTTGAGATTGGACGTGGTGAGCTGATGTTAGTCAAGAACGCATTTAAGGCGACAAAGATGCCATTATCAACACGTCACTGTGTTTGAGCGAGATCGTGTAATAAGACTACGAGAATCTGGATGTTTCTTCTGCGATTCTGCACAAAGGCTTAGCAAGAGTGTGGCTACCGCACATATTGCTGTCAGTAGTGGTGACGAGAATGTACGGTCGCAAGATGACCCGGATGCGGGCGTTCACGTGGCGTTGACGAATGGGAAGACCATCTGAACTGCTCATGGCTCTGGCGCACCATACTGGGTCTGTAGCAACAACCTGAGCAGCTATGAAATCTTCACGGGTTATCATCCGAGTGGCGTCGTCTTCTAGTCGTAACGTTTCAATGGACTGCCTATCGATCATCTTCAGACGAAGGTGATGGATACGCAATCCATTGAAACCTTGTGACTAGAAGACGACGCCAATCGGATGATAACCCATGAAGATTTCATAGCTGAAATACGTCGAGAAAGCCTGCAATCGCATATAATCTGAGCAGTATTTGGTACCACAGTGACACAACGAACTGTTACAAATCGGTTATTTCAAGGACAGCTATGAGCCAGCGTGCATTCCACAGACCCAAACCACCGCCAATTCCGACTTCAGTGCTGTCAAGTGAGAGCTCATTGGAGATAAAGGTGGATGTCTTTTGTGTTTTTCCAAGAAAACTTGTTCTGCCTCGGTGCCGGTGACGACTGTGTGTTGGTTAGAAGGAGGCTTGTCGAGGGCCTACAGCCACCCCGTGTGCGTGCCAGTCAAACTGGTCCTACTGATTTGATTATGTTCTGGGTTGCGATTTCATGTGGCAGCAGGAGCCCTCGCGTGTTTACCCCACGCAAAATGACTGCCAATTTGTATGTCAGTCTGGTGATTAGGCATGTTGTGCTGACATTCATGAACACCATTCCTGGGTGTGTTTTCCAACAGGATAACGCTCGGTCACATACCGCTGTTGTAAGCCAACAAGCTCTACTGAGTGCCTACATGTTGCTTTGGCCTACTCGAACACCAGATCTGTCTCCAATCGAGCACATGCAGGGCATCACCTGACAACAACTCCAGGGTCATCCACAAACAGCGTTAACCATCCCTTTATGGTGTGGCCAAGTGCGACAGGTATACAACTCTATTGTGTCATCGAGTACCTGTACGACACAATGCAAGCACGTATCTATGGTTGTATTCAACATTCAAGTGTGTTTCTCAGGTGACGCTAAAATTCATGTATTCTGTGAAGTGCTGAATCATCTTTTAATCAGTATAATCTGTGCAAATATACTGTAAGTAGACTGTTTAGGTTTTTTTATTTGTAACACCACCTCTGTATGAAAATCACTGGCTGTGCTGTGTGCAGTCTGTGGCTGGTTGGCATTGTTGCAATACTCGCCATTGTAGCGTTGGGCAGTTGGCTGTTAGCGGCGCGTAGCGTTGCGCAGTTGGAGGTGAGCCGCCAGCAGTGGTGGACGTGGGGAGATGGCTGAGTTTCGAAATTTGTAAGACTGGATGTCATGAACTGCTATATATATTATGACTTTTGATGATATTAAGGTAAATACATTGGTTGTTCTCTATTAAATCTTTCATTTGCTAACGATACCTATCAGTAGTTAGTGCCTTCCGCAGTTTGCAGTAGTGGTGCTCGCTGTATTGCAGTAGTTCGAGTAACCAAGACTTTTGTGAGGTAAGTGATTTGTGAAAGGTATAGGTTAATGTTAGTCAGGGCCATTCTTTGTAGCGATTACTGAAAGTCAGGCGCTAAAAATATTGTGTGTCAGTTTAAGCACAGTCTTGTATAATTTTTCAAAGGAGACGTTTCATAATACATTAGCGCAATCCATTTAAGTTGAGAATAACTCGAGGTTGTACCGAGACTTTCTCATCTGAAATAGATAGAAATAGGCCACTACTAACCAACATGCTACATAGACTGTATTATTCATCCAAGTACAGCATATCACTTCCCTCTCTATATTACAAATTATTCCGAACCACGCTCATTATGTTACATGTTCTTTTTTAAAATTTTTCTTTTACATTTGCATTGTATAAATTATATTCTCATCATCTAGGTAGTAATAAATTATAAGGAACCATTTTAACAATTGTTAAGCATTCAATTCGCTGTAACGTCAGAGAAATCTCTATATATTATGCTATTTACATTATTTAAAAAAGCATTAACAACTGTATACCAATAAGATTGGGACATTGAGAAGTCTTTGCTATTTGATTCAGAAGCATATGACCCACCTTACATTTCAAGGCGGTGGGTTATTCTGTACTGTTAATGAAATAAACAAACACATAAATCTGGAGGTTACACAGGCAACTACCGCACTCACATTTCGCATTTGCAACGGCTTGTCGCGTCTTACGTTATCCTGTTATCTTGCAATGTTAATCATCTAAGGGTGTTACCTAAACAAAAGAATTCCCAAAATTTTATTTCTCTATATTAAATGTTTTTTTGAAGTTGCGATTTTTTATTTCCGTCATTTTAGTTCTTTGTAGACTTGCTACTGGCCACTATCCATTATATTTTTGATCTTACTTCGAATTGTACTGAACCGATGTGTTTGTGTGGCAGTGGATAATGTAATTAAGTAATTAAGTTTTGTAAAGATACATTATACGGGGCAGCTACGTCTCGTGGCACATCTACACCCTCGACCCCTCGCCGCTGCGTGCACTCATGCGCTATAGCGACAACGTTTTATAATACTGGATAATAACGACAGCAAAAATGTTTCTAAGATAAAAACTAATAAAATGTTTCTAATGAAAACTATTTTTGTTACGATTTGTATTATAATGAAATAAAAAAAAAGTTGCCATTTCAGAAATTGAATGACATCAAACTCAAGTGGGATTAGAAATTTTCCAATTTTGAACTAAAAACGTAGGTTACTTAAGCGAAAAAGACTGAGATATGAGTGAGGTCCAGATAGTCACTCTCTAGATACATAAATAATCTGACGGACAAGGTGAGCAGCAATCCGCTGATGTTTACTGGTGACCTCAGCAGTTTGGTCCCGTAAGACCTTACCACAAGTTTCCAAATACTGTTATCACTTAATAGTAGTAATTGGTAACATTCAACCGTTTAATGCCCAACACAAAACACAATATTCCATATTGGGGACACTTCTCCTAACACCAGGTTGTAAAACTCAGCTCATGACACGAAAGCATTGAAAAGTATACTAACACATTTGTTGCATTCGTAAACTGAAATATAATGAAAATACGTTGGACTATGGATCCTCGTGTAATCCAATGTGTTTTTATTCTAATTTATTTCACGCACGTCTCAAATATGTTAGGAGACATTGTTTTCATGTCTTGAAATGAGTCTGACAACCTGATGATGAGAGAATTTGCCTCTCAAAATAAGTTGTTACGTTGTTTGTAGGACATAAAATAGTTGGTTCAAAATGGTTCCAATGGCTCTGATTACTATGGGACTTAACATCTGAGGTCATCAGTCCCTTAGAACTTAGAACTACTTAAAGCTAACTAATCTAAGGACATCACACACATCCATGTCCGAGGTAAGATTCGAACCTGCGACCGTAGCCGTCGCGCGGTTCCAGACTGAAGCGCCTAGAACCACTCGGCCACTTCGGCCGGCCCTAAAATAGTTGAATGCTACCAATTATTACTATTGAAATACAACAACCGCTACCTCTTATCCTTAAAAAGTATAATAAGGCGCGGGATTAGCCGAGTGGTCTCAGGCGCTGAAGTCATGGACTGTGCGGCTGGTCCCGGCGGAGATTCGAGTCCTCCCTCGGGCATGTGTGTGTGTGTGTGTGTGTGTGTGTGTGTGTGTGTGTGTGTGTGTGTGTGTGTGTGTTTGTCCATAGGATAATTTAGGTTAAGTAGTGTGTAAGCTTAGGGACTGATGACCTTAGCAGTTACGTCCCATAAGATTTCACACACATTTGAACAATTTTTGAAAATATAATATCAAATTCGTTACACTCGTTATTTTGTAAGTTACAGAGAGAAACACGTAATCTGGAACACCCCGTATATCGTTAATCAAAAACATCATAATTATATTATTGCTCTACAATAAGCTACCTATATCATAATTTCCTTGTACTTCAAGTCTCAAAAAATATCCCTAAACATTATCCAATATTTGATCTTCTGATTCCGTATTCAAAAATAGTGTGCTGAAAAGGTGAGGATCGGCTCCACTTTGAGTCTTGTCTCGCTAAAATGCATTGCTAAGGGTAGCCGGATTTAGAAACTGTTTCCAGCCTATCCCTGGTTATTATCACGGATGAGAGGGCACGGCCACGCTGTTGATTCGGAGACCACAGCGCGCGCTACTGGCAAATGGAATTGCCGCGCAGGGAGAACAAGGCGCGGGCAGTAAAAATGTCCATTTTCCGCTGGGAGATAACAGAGCTGCGTTGGCGCTGCTGCGTGGCGAATATGCGGGCGGGGCCTCATATTTCGTGCGTGTCACGATTGAGAGGTGTTTTTAATTTAGCAGCCATCATTCAGTCCGCCGGAGGTGTCACGCCGGCAGGAAATACAGCCGAATAACTGACTGTCGCACCCACTCATTGGCCGACACGTGTCGCCTGTGCGCCAGTGTTGCCAACGCACGCTCTGTGGCTGATGACGCCACCAACTGCGGACGCTGCCTGCACGGTTGACTGCGAGCTTAGACCATAGATACATATATACTAATAAGACAAATCTTATGTTGAAAGCCACCTGTTGGCATTGCAGACACAGGACGCGGTAACAAAAGTACATAAGCGGAGCAGGCACGGATGTTGGATCACCCTAGCGAAGATATTGGCTGCAAATGAGGAAATCCATGGAGATCAGAGACTCTGATAAAGGGCAGATTATCATTACGCAGGGTCTATGAACGAGCATTTAGAAAACGGCGTAGCTGGTCGAATATTCACGTGCTACTGTGGTGAGCTTCTACGGAAAGAGGTAGGGCAGTGGAACCACCTCTAAGCGGTGAATGGCTGGGCTTCCAAGAGTCTCCACAGAACGTGGCGTTCAGAGGCTTGTCTGCTCTGTGAAGTAGAATACATGGTGATCTGTAGCTTCTCTGCCGAAAGAGCACGCTGGTGTACGCACAAGTGCTTTGGACCACACTCTTCGTCTTACATTGTTGAACACGGAGTTCCACAGCAGAAAACGTCTACGTGTTCACATGCTGACCTAACGACATTGTCAGCTACATCTGCAGTGAGCACGGGACCATAGCGATTCGACCACCGATCAATGGAAACGTATCGGCTCTTTGGGTCTCCACAAACGCCGTCATCGAGATGAAGGGCGGACACAGGATGGTGGGAGCAGTATTATGCTATGGGAGACATTCTCCTGCGCTTGCATGGGACATGTGGTAGTAATCAAAGACACGCTGTCAGCTGCGAACCACCTGAATCCCTTCATGTTGATGTCTTCCCCGAAGGCTACGTCACCTTTCAGCAGCATAATTATCGGTGTCTCAGAGTCAAAGCTGAGCCACAGTGCTTTGAGAAGCTTTATAGTGAACTCATTTTGATGCCTGGCCACCAAATTCGCCTAATGGAACCCATCTGGATCGCTATCTGGCACTATCACCGCGTACGGAAATCAGCCGGCTGTTATTTACACGAATTCCATGACCTGTGCGTATATGTCTAATGCCACATACCTCCACAAACCATTTTTACCAGAACTGAAGTGGGCGCTCACTGCTGGGGGTTTAGTAGCATCTCTGAACAATCAAAGAGACTGTGTCTGAGATACAATATCCACAGTCAACGTCTATCTTGAAGAGTTCTGGGACCCGGCGTGATGCAAAACTTTTTTTATGTGTGTACATTTTATGTGCAGTAAATAGCTGGATTACACATCCATAATTTCCGGTTGTAGTCTCATGTCGTTTCTTCAAACCAGTAGGCAGTACTGCTATAATCCATTCGTCTGCCTCATATCCGTAGGTAAAAGGAAAATCTTATAACATAGCAGTCTCAATGCTACAACAATACCTTCAATAGCGGAGCAGGTCCAAACTGCGAATAGCTGTTGCAGGAGGATAAGAGCTTCTTACTCACCTGAAAAGAAACAGAAAATAATTTGTAACATCATAAAAAACTGTGTTTTAACAACTAAAGGTAAAGAAGGAAAAGAGAAGATTGAGGAAAGGAGGGCTCGTATTCTTTTAACTGGGAAACTGACACAGACGAAAAGTTAGATTAGTTTCTGTCGTTAGTAAAACAGCTAGTTTAAGATCAACAGGAGAGAGGAGGGAGGAGGATGAGATTAGTGTTTAATGTCCCTTCGACATTGAGGTCATAAGAGACGGAAAACAAGCTCGGGTTTGGGAAGGATGCAGAAGGAAAGTGGTCGTGCTCTATGGAGAGAACCATACCGGGATTTGCCTTAAGCCATTTATGGAAGTCACGGAAAACTTAAATCAAGATGGCCGGACGCGGGTTTGAACTGTCGTCCTCCCGAATGCATGTCCAGTCAACCGAATCGCTTTCGTGATCTGTGTGTAAATTGGATATAAAGCATCAGTCGTTTTTTTACTGGAAGTAAGTATACGTTTCCAGAACAGATTTCAAAATTAAGTATCCTTGCCTAAGTTAAAATTATATGAGTGTTTTTATGGGCATTTTTCCTGTAGAGAATGAGGTAGTTACGATAAGCCGCCCCAAATATATCCAGAACAAGTAAATTTGTCGAGTTGCCGTTTTCACTAAGGTGTGACGGTCAGTGTGGTGAACTTTCTGACGTACGCAACCAATTTCTAATGTTTATATGTGCCAAGTTATGATAGCAAGATTTTTATGGAACTATATATGTGAAGAGTGGAAATGTCAAACGTTCTACGTTGCATTTTTCACGTAGCTCGTTTTCAGTGCTCTTGTGTTCTCGGCACTCTTTTGCATGTCCCTAGAGGGGGTAATTCCAAGTGACTTCATGGAGAAAAATGTATTAAATATTCATTGCTAGATGACGCATGGTCTTTGTGCCAAGTAGTCCATCGCTCTGGAGCTTCAAATGTCTTGCGTCTGAGTGTCCTCCAGTTAGTTGATGTGAAAGTGAAGCACACGTAACCTTGTGTTTACATCAACAAAACATCTTTGTAATGGATGGAGCTAATGTCATTTCCCAGAATAGCAAAGACGTTGGAGAACTCAACAGACAAAGCAACAAAAAATGGTTCAAATGGCTCTGAGCACTATGGGACTTAACATCGTAGGTCATCAGTCCCCTAGACCTTAGAACTACTTAAACCTAACTAACCTAAGGACGGCACACACGTCCATGCCCAGGACAGGATTCGAACCTGCGACCGTAGCAGTCCCGCGGTTCCTGACTGCAGCGCCTAGAACCGCACGGCCACCACGGCCAGTCACAAAGCAACACATGGAGTTCTTATGTACACTTTTCAATGTCTGGTACTAAGAGTGTATTTAGAAAATAAAAAGAAGAAAGAAAGGAAAAAATCAGGAGTCAACTGTAGAAGATTTTTTCTTGAGTTTAATTTTTTATTTCTCTGGGGGAAAAATTAAAAACACATGAGAAATGGTTTTTGTTAACTTGAGATTTACTACTTAAAATTTTACTGCTATATTACTTTTATCATAACAAGTAAATTATAATGCCTCAGTATTAATTGCACTTGAAACAAAAACTTTCTTATTGACACTTAAAACCAGTCAGTTCCTTGGTATGGAACCTTATAAATTACTTATTTTCTAATTTGTCTTAATTTTTGCAGTGATGAGGTCAGCAGCATAATTATGTGTCATCAGAATACCTTCTCCATTGTTTGGTTCCAAGTCAGTTGTGTACAAGAGAGATGCATTCTTTTATTCGATTCTACTGACAAATGTGAGATTGGCACTAGTAACGCTTGACTTTTCACTGTTCATTTGTTCCTTTTTTCACTCTTCATTTGTTCTGTTACATTTGGTAAGAGTCTTCAAAGACCACTTCCTTAACATATTGATGAAATGGTAACAAGATACAGCACCGCAAACCTTTGTCCCACCATCAGAAGCAGATTTACTACAAATGTCTGCCCTACCGTATTAATTATTAGCAAACACATGACGTAGGTCCGTTTTGTATGGACCGATGACCTCAGCAGTTTGGTTCCTCATAAATCCACACACAAACTCCAGTTTGTATATTTAGCAGTGTGCTTGAATCCTGTGGGTCTATCCTTAACTGATGTTGCAATGAAACACACCCCTCGTGAAGCTATTCATATTTGTGCCAAGCCCTCATGGTCTGTCTTCGCAAACTTCACAGAAACAAGTTCAAGGAAATAAAATGCGGAGAACATATTACACTAAAGACAAAGAGCAGAAATCGGTGAGACGTTTTACTGGCGGAACAGACAGTCCTCATGTCGGTGCTAGGCAGCCAAAGTAATATTTATCAAATACTACTGCTGCGCCCCACAATAATTGCGTCTATTTGCCTGACTTTTTAAAGTTCTGCCCAGCGAGTTAATAGCCAAGGAGGTTAGTTCGGGGCCAGTGTGGCAACAGGAATGCCAGCACAGGGTATCGCTAATGTAGTGGAAGACAGAGCACCGAAAGACCGTTTACACACAACCCCCGGGCGAAAGCAACGAAAGTGCAAAGGCCGCAATGCTACATAACGGAGCAGTATGAAGTAACAGTCCATAACTTCATGTGCCAGGGCGCCACTACAGTTGTCATACATTGCAAAAATACCCAAGCTCAGCGACCCAGAATAATTACCGAACCGCCACAGCAAGGCAAGAAGCGGAGATCAGATGACGCATCCAGAGCCACTACATCGTAGGCGAAGGTTCGGCTGTTTACCCCTTTCGTGAGCCGTGGGAAACATGCTTCCCACTACAATCAATTCGCTCCTAGTCCCGTGGGATTCACAGTTCCCACCTCTGTACGGTGCTACCACCTAATGAACAGTATAGGGTACTACTTCCAATCGGAAGTTCCCGCCGTTTTTGCAATACCTTCGCGCAGAGGCATTGTATAGCTGGGTGTTGCTCTGTAGAGGAGCCTTTGAGTGCTGTTTGCGTGACATTTTGTGATTTTTTTTCCTCAAAGCTATAGTATAAGGTAAATACTTTTGATTTACCCAAATTTATGAAGGAAATCGTAAAATTGGCACGAGGAGAATTCCAGTTTGATACAAAAGGAGCCATTTCTGCAGTAAAATGGATGGATAACCGTCCAGTCACTTTCCTGTCCTCAATTCATGACCCATGAGAAACAGCCACAGTGAAAAGGAAAGACAAGGACAGAGATTTCTTGTCCTAAAGTTGTGGCAGAATACAACAAAATAATGGGTGGTGTCGATAAGTTTGATCAATTACGAGAAAGGTATGCTATTGGCAGACGCTCTGTAAAATCTTGGCACAGAATATTTTATTTCCTGGTGGACGTTGCTGCAGTGAACTGTTTTATCCTGTGGAAAATAAGTCAAACAGAAAGTGGACAGCATGATCAGCTCACATACAGGATCCATCTAGCCAGACAATTGATCGCTGGCTTCTCATCCCAAAAAAGGCGTATACAAAAACCTGTGTTTCTGGCAAAAAGAGGTAAAGTACCTGACGATTTTCGTCATGTGGCTGTAGGGGAGCATCAATCCATTTTAGGAGAAACCTACTGGACGTACCGTCATTGTAGTACCAAAGCTGCGGAAAAGAGCACTCGCTGTGTTTGTCAAATACTACCTTGCATAAACCCATGTTTCAGAAATTTTCATGGCAAGTAATTGTGAACAATCATTGTAACAAGAGAAGTAAATTTATCTAATAAATTAGGGCACATATTGAAAAAGTTGTTTTTGTCATTTAACCCCAAGGATGGGCAGTGGGAAGAATACTTCCCACCTTGTTGTGTGACCTCACTTTCACAGTTGGAGCAAATTTGATATTCTGTATGATAAATATACCAATCTGTTAACTACTATCTGTTTTCCATTCACTAAAAAAAAACTGCTCAATAATTTTGCCCACGAAAGGGTTAAAATACGAGAATTTCAGAGATGAAAGATGCATCCAGTCCTGCTGCTATTCTGACCGTGTTGCTAGAACGAAAGAGAATGACACTCTATTGAGTTTCAGTGAAACCACGATAAGCTGATCAGTGATGGTCCATCAGTTATCCAGTTGGTGGCCTCGACGCTTAGAGACAGTCAACCTGATGCAAATCCCAGATGTCTTCTGTCGTTGCTACTTACTAGGATATCACAGATGAGGAGAAGACTGGTGAACTGCCAGCTCTCCTCCACTGACAGTTAATCGCGCGTGACTTGGAAGCTACTATCCCTACAGCGTCCAAGCATGATGCGTGCACCCGGTCCCTGGCCGACACGTGAACATCATCTTTAGTCTTGGTCCATCCAATGTCGATGACCAGGGCCTGGTCTTCAAGACAGCTGACACCCTGGACCACACAGTCGGCTATCCCCCACCTAAGCGCGCGACGGGCTGTGTGCGAGAGCACTGTGGTGTAAGGGCTGCCCTGTAGCGCAGAAACGTTCTGGACAGGGGCGCCTGAGCGTCTCCACGCAGCCACCCGCACAACATATTTGCGCCACTCCATGACCTGCACGAGATACACGAGAAAGACACGCCGTGGCGTGGACGTCACAGCTCGTCTGCAGGTCTTACGAGCGCCAGCAACCGGTGAGAGGGGGGCGGGGGGTGGGGGAGTAACTATTTCAGATGAATTTAATAATTTTTGACTGCGCACTTTAATAAATGCAAGTTCTCGATAGCACACGACAAAATTAGTCGGTAACTGCGTTCCCTACACGGAGCTGTGTGTTCCGAAAGTGTGGCGGACAGGCCTACTATAGTGCGCGTCATTTACGACGGCGGCCGAGTTTAGGTTCGTTCTGCGCATCTGAAGTCACGAAACACAGCCAATGAAGAGAGAACGATGTTGCCAGAGCTCGACTGCAGTGCAGAGCACAGAAGAGTGTCTTCAATCTTAGAAACGTTCAGTCATAAAGAAAGTAATGGAACAAAAGCTATGTCTTGATAGCAGACTTTCTTTCATATAAAGTTTGTAAAAAGCATTCTTTATACCAACTGCTTGATATTCTATTAATTAATTAAACCTAACAAGCAACAAGCCTGTTAATTCAGGCGATGGCAAGTAAAGGTGTTTGTATCATTCTCACTAACCGCTTTTTCGCAATAGAGAACACCGGTAATTGTTTATTTCCTATTGTACTTCGACGAAACGTGAGTAATTCATAGTCATACCAACAGTGTTTGTCGGTATTTTGCGTGATATTTTAGAGTCCCTTCTTTATTTAAATACAATATTGAAGTGTCTTACTTCATGAATTTTATTCGTTTGAGTGTATTTTTTTGAAATTTCTAGTGTTTTGTCTCTTCATTATAATCATAATAAGTTTTCGGTATTTCTAATTTTGTCCTCCAATATTTGTTTTCACAGCAATTAAAAACAATGAAAAGGCACACATACAGTACTCCTGTTATCTGTTTTGTTTGTGTATCTTCTCTTCGGCAGTCGCTGCTTTACTATTCATATTGAGATATATTCTTTTGTGACAGTATTAAAAGTATTATTTAGAGTAGTGGACAGTATTTTGTCTCCTCCATTGCCAAGGCACCTTTCGTATTTTTGTGCTGCGGTAATACAATCCTCAAAGTTTGTGTCGGCTGATCAGTGTTTTAGCAAATAAATGCTGTTTGTGTGTGCCACACACAAAAATTACATTTGGCATAGCACAGAGCACTTCACTGATACACAGTATATTCCAGTCCTAATGTTTTTGGAAGTCCACAGTTTTGTTTAATGTATTTTGTCTACTTCCTTTTGATTGATTGAAGTGCTTTAAAATAAAGCCAAACGCGCCCGGTGTAAATAAAACTTTTATTACAGTCGCGAAAGATGGAATATTTCTCAATATTACATAAGGCTCCTATATGGTACTTAAATTAAATGAGATATTGTTATACAGTAACTTTTATATGAAATTTAGGTACCTTGCCCACATTTCATTCTCAACATTGTGGCAACTAAAATCGACCATGGACTTTTACCTCTGCAAACTCTTCAAAATTTCATGCAACAGTTTACTACATTTAATGCTGCAAATAGCTGCATTGAACATCGAAACAAAAATAAGTGATTTATGGGGGGAAGGTATCAGTCAAGAAGATGTGAAAAAAATCAAATTTTTGGGCCATATAGTTTTTGTGAAATCGAATGATAAGTGTGTAAAAGCAGTCTGAACACAATGTGTCTGCACAGGCGAGCAGTGCAGTGATGACAAAATCGCGCACAGCGCGGAATGCGGGGAGCAAGTCTCTGCAGCAGCGAAAGGGTAAATGCGGCCGTGGTGGCTTTACTTCAAAAACTGCGCGCTCCCCCCTAAACGCAAGTTTCGGACTATACTATACTATGGCGCTGCTTCTCTTGGCGCGTGCGTCGCTTGCAACTGGCAACTCAGCAATCTCCCGCGTCTGGGCGGGGATGCGCGAGCCGCCAAGATAAAAGAATGGAACTATAGTGCGAAGTCGCAAGTACGTTGCAGGGCCCGTATAGGTCGTTCGCCTCGTGTGGTGCAACTCCGACATGACGACTAGCTGACGGGGCAGTTCATCACTTCTTCGAGCTTCGCGTTGATGCACAATTACTGTCCGATGCACAGAGGTACTCATCCTAGAGAATAAATGTTATTACAAATACCGCTGTGTCACTAACGCCTCTGGCCGTACTGTGGACCACATTCCCATACACCTCGCTCGGCATCTTGCATACAATGCGACCGCATCTCCTAGGTCCCTACACGACTTTCGAACGTATTTCAACTATTCCACATTCCGCTTCCTCAGTTTCCTGGCAATGACGCTCAGAATCGTATAACTTTCACCTTATGGTGTCTTAGAAAATTGAGAAGAGGTGTGGCATTTCTATGTAGGATTTTGTTTTACAAACCATGGGCAAATCGATCTTCGATCTATGCACGACTGGTAAGTAGTAACTCACGCTGACCGAAAGAAGTGGATGAACAACGACCCTCATCCGTCAAAGTTCAATGAGGGTTTTTCAATAACCACTATATTAGTCTCCCGATTATTGATGGACTCTAAATGCCCTCAATAAGTCACAGTTCCTAACAAATATACTGCCACAGTTATTGTAGGACATACCTAAAGACATAAGGCTATCCATGCAACATAGCTAACATCCCGTCTATTCTGCACGGAAAAATAAAGACGATGTGGATGTGCTGCAGTATGCCAACGCGTAACAGAGACTCAAGAAAGTGAACAAGACGTGCGTGGAGCAACACTTTCTCAGAATCTGTTTCAACCACAGATTCTGGGAACTTCCCACTTGGCCTTTGTACGGTGCACGATGCTTTTCTCCGCTAGTTTCGCCCACGGATTTGTCAAGCATCTTTCATGCGCACTCTTTCCGGTGATATAAACCTGCCTGAAATCACTTACCTATTCTGGGAAATACCTTTCGTCCCCAAAGTCTTTATGACTAACCTCAAGCTTGAAATGTAGGACTTTTTTCACGTCCAGTCACATTAATGTGACAACGTAAGAAATCCTTAATAACAATCTTTTGCAACTCGGACCCCAACCTTCAGTCCGGAACCGCGCTGCTGCTACGGTCGTAGGTTCGAATCCTGCTTTGGGCATGGATGTATGCGATATCCTTAGGTTAGTTACGTTTAAGTAGTTCTAAGTCTAGGGGGCTGATGACCTCAGATGTTAAGTCCCATAGTGCTGAGAGCCATTTGAACTTTTTTTTTCGGACCGCTACGACCACGTGTAGCAATTTTAATGGCCAGTAGTGTACAATCCAAATACTCTGGTACACTTAGATCATACTCTCTAGGATGGCGGCTAAAATCCCCCTTCCGGCATCCAAATAGTTTTTTCACACTTTCCCTAAACTTCTTCCGGCTGTGTAGAGAACAGAGAGGATTTCTTCCCCAAGCTGAACTTTTAGCGACGGGACGTTAAACCCTAATCTGTTGTCTTCCTCCTTGAACTATACTGTATGTGGATACAGTTTTTTACTGCAGTGTAAGCCCCTTTGCTGTCACCATCTTCCTTTTTGTAGAAGAAATGACAGCAATTTGCCAGTAGGAAAGATTTGTCCCTGAACATTGTTCTCGCCTCATGGTTTCTCGCTGATTAGCCGTGCTACCTTCCTTCCCCGTTCTGTGCACCCAGCACAGCAGTTCCCCACCACGTAATAATGAGAATTAATTGTTCGGAACTGAGTGCAGTGTGTCTTTGTTACCTGCGCGTTACCTGCTCTCCGCAAACTAGGCGGCATGTGGGAGTAACAAGACTCGCGTAATAAGTCACTGCGAAAATCAAATGGAAAGTATTCGAAGCCACGCTACTCTGCTGATATGTCTGCAGTATTTCTACATATTTTACTGCACGATTCTAGTACGGTTGAGAATAGTGACACAAAGAACAAAATTCATTATGTACCGTCACCGTTCTGGAACACAAATACGCTGCCTGCAGTGAAATTTGCAACATCAAGCACTTAGCTTCAAAATGTCACGATTTGCACTGCATGCTTTGATACATACATAAACCGAATTTTAACTTCTCAAATCGGTAGGGGTTATGCCATGAAAAATCTGTTGCGTCTGGTGTGTAAGATGTAATGAGACAGGCGAAATTCCCAGACATATCAAGAAGAATGTTATAATTGCAGTTACAAAGAAATTAGGTGGTGGCTGATGTTAATACCATCGAACAAGCAGTTTATAGATCATGTCTGTAAAATACTAACACGAATTCTTTGCAGAGAGTTAGTATCCCACCACCGTACTGGACGTCTCCAGACATGTCTTCGCTGTACATCGACGTTCCATTCACTGAAAGCAATTCTATTGAAGTAAAGAGATTCCAGGCCGAATACGTGTCTGGAAACATCCCA
Organism: Schistocerca gregaria; assembly: GCF_023897955.1. Lineage (NCBI taxonomy): Eukaryota > Metazoa > Arthropoda > Insecta > Orthoptera > Acrididae > Schistocerca > Schistocerca gregaria. Next base: position 158,263,836 of record NC_064921.1, on the reverse strand, counting down.
AACAGCAGTGGGATACCAACTTGACTGTGGCCTCCCCATTGCCAGACAACCGGGGGCCGCTACAGTCGCAGATTCGAATCCTGCCTCGGGCATGGATGTGTGTAATGTCCTTAGGTTAGTTAGGTTTAAGTAGTACTGAGTTCTAGGGACTGATAACCTCAGATGTTAAGTCCCATAGTGCTCAGAGCCATTTGAACCACTTGAACCGACAACCAGGGGTCATGATCGGAGTTGTCATTTCTTTTCATACCAGGACCAGTTTGAGTTTCATCAGCAGCACAATTACAGCACAGCGGTACGTCGGCAACATTCTACGCCCCGTTTTGTTGCCCTTCATGGCGAGCCATCTCGGGCTTACATACCAGCAAGATAATGCCCCCCCCCCCCACACACGTCTAGAGTTTCTGCTGCTTGTCTTCGTCCTTGCCAAATCCTACCTTGGCTAACAAGTTCGCCAGGTCTTTCCTCAATTTAGAACGTTTTGATCATTATGAGCATAGCCTTCTAACCAGATCGCGATTTACACGAACTAAAGTTCGAATTCAATAAAATTTGGCTGTGTGTAAGGATGAGCCAGACAGGAGCCCGATAGTAAGGGATTTTATTTTATTTTTTATTCGCTTTCAAAAGTCACGTTATTATCAAGCAGCAGCTGGCAGCTTCGTGTGCCTGCAGCTTTCTCGTCCCACGGTCCAGCAATAGCAAGTCAGCTCCGCGGTAGGCAATCTCGATCACGCACTTCCCAGCTGGCTGGGGTGGCCCAGCGGTTCTATGAGCTACAGTCTGGAGCCGCGCGACTGCTACGGTCGCAGCTTCGAAATCTACCTCGGACACGGATGTGTGTGATGTCCTTAGGTTAGTTAGATTTAAGTAGTTCTAAGTTCTAGGGGACTGATGACCTCAGAAGTAAAGTCCCATAGTGTCCAGAGCCATTTGAACTATTTGAGCGCACCTCCCTCATGTGCTAATAAGGTAACGCCGTCTCTGCGACGCTCAGCAGGCCATGCTCTGGACATTTCCACGCTACCCCAGCTGGTTTCTCAGCCTCTCACCAATCAGGGCAGAGGAAGCCGCGTGGCCATGCTGGATATACTCTGCCACCTTCTGTTAGGGCTCTCTCTCTCGATCGCGCGCCTTGTAGCAGTCAACATCTCCTGGCCTTCCTGGTGCTGCGGCACCGCGGTTCGTTTTTATCAGTATTTGCCACACCAGTCAGACTTGTCCGAATGGCAGACACTGCTTTTCCTTAGCTATGCGAACTACGTTTCGCCCCTGACTACGCTCTGGCTCACCCTCGCCTCCTTACGCCTGACTATGTGCTCCATTTTCAATGCAGTCTTTGATAATAAAAGACCTACTAACTAAAATCATCCTAATGGTTCATTCCTGCCCACCGCCTTCAGCTCCGCTGTCCGGTGCAACAGTACCCCCTAGGGCGACATCCAACATCTCTATCAACCAATGCAAAGCCAAATAATTGAATGCTTAAGGTCCAGACGTGGAGCAACGCGTCATTGACTTGCTCATGAATAAGTCACACAATTTTTATGAAATTGTTATCACTTGTTTGTCTGTATCCGTCCAGTTCGGATAATCGCTTCGTGGTGCGTTGTAATTCATATCTTAGAGTGTACTTCGTTTCCTCATCTTTGGCCAGTAGCCCTAGTTTAATCGTTACCAGCGTATAGCTAGATGTGTCTGCTGTCATCTAATTCAGTGTTTCGCCCACAGCCACCACATCATCTGCAAATGCAAGTATCGTCTCAATTAAAACCATCTCCATCACACTGTTACGGCCACCTGCACGTCTCACCTTTTGTAGCGCAGTGTTAAACAGAACAGTCGACAGAAGATCGCTCTGTATGAATCCATTTTTGACTGTGAAGGGTGCCTACAGCAAATCATACTTGGAAACTTGATCTGTTGTACCAAGCTGCAACCAGCCTAATGCGCTTCGTTGGTACCTGGCACATAGTTATATAAACATATATTTGTCAAATTATGATTATAATTGGATCACATCCAAGGAATTACACAACTTAAATCGGGGGAGATTAGTGGCGACGGGGCAACGGTAAACTACACTACTAGTCATTAAAATAGCTACACCACGAAGATAAAGTGCTACAGACGCGAAATTTAACCGAGAGGAAGAAGATGCTGTGATATGTAAATGATAAGCTTTTCAGAGCATTCACACAAGGTTGGCGCAGGTGGCGACACCCATAACGTGGTGAGATGAGGAAAGATTCCAACCGATTTCTCTTACACAAACAGCAGTTGACCGGCGTTGCCTGGTAACACGTTGTTCTGATGCCTCGTGTAAGGAGGAGAAATGCGTACCACAACGTTCCCGACATAGATAAAAGTCGGATTGTAGCCTATCCTGATTGCGGTTCATGGTATCGCGACATTGCTGCTCGCATTGGTCGAGATCCAATGACTGTTAGCAGAATATGGAATCGGTGAGTTCAGGAGGGTAATTCGGAACGCCGAGCTGGATCCCAACGGCCTCGTATCACTAGCAGTCGAGATGACAGGCATCTTATCCGCATGGCTGTGACGGATCGAGCAGCCACGTCTCGATCCCTGAGTCAACAGTTGGGGACGTTCGTAAGACAACAACCATCTGCACACCAAACAGTTCGACGACGTTTGCAGCAGCAGGGGCTATCAGCTTGGAGACCAAGGCTGCGGTTACCCTTGACGCTGCATCACAGATAGTAGCGCTTGCGATGGTGTACTCAACGACGAACCTGTGTGCACGAATGGCAAAACGTCATTTTTTCGGATGAATACGCGTTCTGTTTACAGCATCATGATAGTTGCATCCGTGTTTGGCGACATCGCGGTGAAGGTTCATTGGAAACGTGTATTCGTCATCGCCATAGTGGCGTATCACCTGGCGTGATGGAATGCGGTGCCATTGGTTAAACGTCTCGGTCACCTCTTGTTCACACTAGTGGCACTTAGAACAGAGGACGTTACATTTCAGATGGGTTACGACTCGTGGCTCTATCCTTCATTAGATCCTTGCGAAGCCGTACATTTCAGCAGGATAATTCACGACCTCATATTGCAGGTCTTTTACGGGCATTTCTGGATACATAAAATGTTCGAGTGCTGCCTTGTCCAGCACATTCTCCAGATCTCTCACCAATTCAAAAGGTCTGGTCAATGGTGGCCGAGCAACTGGCTCGTCACAATACGCCAGTCACTACTCTTGATGGACTGTGGTATCGTGTTGAAGCTGTACGGGCAGCTGTACCTGTAGACGCCATCCAAGCTCTGTTCGACTCAAAGCCCAGGTGTATAAAGGCCGTTATTACGGTTAGAAGTCGTTGTTCTGGGTAGTGATTTCTCCCTGATCTATGGACGGAATTGCGTGAAAATGTCAGTTCTAGTATAATATATTTGTCCAATGAATACCCGTTTATAATCTGCATTTCTTCTTGGTGTAGCAATTTTAATGGCCAGTAGTGTACATGCTAGGAAAGAGACATTGCCTTTACTACAGTTTCAATTCCATTTTCCGTTTGAGGATACCACGTATGTACTCAAAGAAAAATATTCACTAGGACCTAGAGCGGTAGCAGGTCCGCTCGTCGGTGCGGTAAAACAACCTGAGAAAGAAACACTTTGTGACAGCTACCGGATATTGCTACGGAAAATAGAAAAACTGGGGACCGTGTTCGGCGGGCCGCGCGTGAGCTTGCCGAAGGGTGCCGGGCGCGCCGTTGCCGAAAACAGCGGTCGCATTTTAGGCGCGCAGTTTATCAGGAAATAAGGCTGCCCGCCGCCCTAATACATATTAACGAGCACGCGCCGCCCGCCGGCCACGCCGTCCCACTTGGCGCTGGCGGCGCTGGCGGCGCTGCGGTCGCGCCCACACAGCTGGCGCTGCGACGCGATTGGTCGGCCAGCTCGCTCCGGGCTACCTGCCGGGCCGCCGCGGGCGCGCAGATAAGGCACGGGGGTTACCCGCTTTGTCCGGGCCGGAGCCGCAGTAAGTCTTAATACCTCCAACCACGGAGAGCCAGCTGCGCTGCTTGTTGACGTCCACGGACGAAATTGAAGCAAAAGAAAAGAAGAGAAACGAGGGCGGCAGGGTGACAGGGCAGCAGGGAAGCGGGACGGCTGGTACGAACAAATTGGGACGTCAGATTTGTTCCCAAACATCAAGCAGGAAACGGCTCATTGCACAGATTGTTGTCTATCATGGAAGGTTATTTTACAAACGATTTGTACGTTCTTATTTTGAAATGCAAGGAATTAAGAGATAATACAACGAGATATACGCTCACACAGACATACATTTCTGTACTGGTAGTGCCGCATACAGTATCACTGGTGTCACTAAAGACAGCATTTTAGAATATGGTGCAACTTGTCGGCGAGGGCAACGGAAGTGTAAACAGCTGTTTATTTAGAATGAAATTTTCACTCTACAGCGGAGTGTGCGCTGATATGAAACTTCCTGGCAGATTAAAACTGAGTGCTGGACCGAGACTCGAACTCGGGACCTTTGCTTTTCTCGGTCACACAGTTTTAATCTGCCAGGAAATTTCATATCAGCGCACACTCCGCTGTAGAGTGAAAATTTCGTTCTAGAAACATCCCCCCGGCTATGGCTAAGCCATGTCTCCACAGTATCCTTTCTTTCAGGACTGCTATTTCTGCAAGGTTCGCAGGAGAGCTTCTGGAAAGTTTGGAAAGTAGGAGACGAGCTACTGGCGGAATTAAAGCTGTGAGGACGGGGCGTGAGTCGTGTTTGGGTAGGTCAGTTGGCAGAGCACTCGCCCGCGAAAGGCAAAGGTCCCGAGTTCGAGTCTTGGTCCAGCACACAGTTTTAATCTGCCAGGAAGTTTCATATGAGCGCACATTCCGCTGTAGGGTGAAAATTTCTTTCTAGAAACATCCTCCAGGCTGTGGCTAAGCCGTGTCTCCGCAATATCCTTTCTTGCAGGAGTGCTAGTTTGCCAGTTTCGCAGGAGAGCTTCTGTGAAGTTTGGAAGGTAGGAGACGAGGGACTGGCGGAATTAAAGCTGTGAGGATGGGGTGTGAGTCGTGCTTGGGTAACTCAGTTGGCAGAGCACTCGCCCGCGAAAGGTAATGGTCCCGAGTTCGAGTCTCGGTCCGGCACACCTGGAACCGCGCCACCGCTACGGTCGAGGGTCGAATTCTGTCTCGGGCATGGTTGTATGTGGTGTCCTTAGGATTGTTAGGTTTAAGTAGCTCTAATTTCTAGGGGACTGATGACCTGAGAAGTTAGTGCTCAGAGCCATTTGAACCATTTTTTACTGGCGAAACAATCTTAAGAAAGGGGAATAAACTGAAATAGCTGTGTTACCTTTATAGTTTTATCATAATGGTCAATACATGCTGTAAGTTAGATTGGTTGATACAAGGGAGGGAACCAAACAGCGCTGTCATCTGTCTTGTCGGATTAGGGAAGAGTGAGAAAGGACGTCGTCTGTGTCTTTTCAAAGGAACCATCCCTGAATTAGTCTGAAGCGATTTAGGGAAATCATGGAAAACCTAAACCAGGGCGGGCGGGAGAGGATCTGAACTGTCTTCCTCCCGAAAGCGGGTCCAGTGTATTATCCACTGCTCCACCTCGCACGGTGTAATTTTTCGTACAGCAGTCGAAAGATACAAGGAAAGGAATATGTCTCAATACAAGCAAACAAGAAACATCTCATGAATTTTTGCTCTTGTACTAAATGTATTCCTATATAACTACATCACAGTTTGTCTTGTCTATGGTCCCGGTACTGTTTTAATAGTTTATATGAATTTAAAGAAATTTAATAAACTTAGAATTAACAGAAGCAGCTTAATGATCAACTTCAGTTTTTTTCAGTAATTATGCTGGTTATGAAAGCTCTTCTGTAAGTAGAACGTGCTATCTGTCGTTGATAACAGATGTCTTTATATGCAATTGCAGTCTTTTTCAGCGTATTGCTGGTGAATTCTTCTCGGGTTATCAGCCGAGTGGTGGCGTCGTCTTGTCGCAACGTTTCCATGAGTTTCGTAACCATCATCTTCTGGCGAAGTTGCCAGAAGTCTTCGACACTCGGCTGATAACCCGGGAAGAATTTATCACATGTATTTAATCATGTCAGTGTTCTTACGATAACTGCAGTCTGCCTTCAATGTGTATTATGTGACTAGATATTCTCAGGACTGTACAATATATGTGTTAACCTCTACTAGAACGTAAATATTTCCTCAATTGCATAACTTACTCAGACCAATTCGTAAGACTAACAACGTCATTTCATTTCGCAAAATCGTAGCAGTTGTAAGTAGGCTGTTTAGGTTTTCTTATTGGTAACGCCACGTAGCGCTCTGTATGAAAATCATTGGCTGTGCTGTGTGCAGTCCGTGGCTAGTTTGCATTGTTGTCTGTCATTGAAGTGTTGGGGAGCTGGATGTGAACAGCGCGTAGCGTTGCGCAGTTGGAGGTGAGCCGCCAGCAGTGGTGGATGTGGGGAGAGAAATGGCGGAGTTTTGAAATTTGTAAGCCTGGATATCATGAACTGCTATATATATTATTACTTTTGAACACTATTAAGGTAAATACATTGTTCGTTCTCTATCAAAATCTTTCATTTGATAACTATACCTATCAGTAGTTAGTGCCTTCCGAAGTTTGAATCTTTTATTTAGCTGGCAGTATTGGTACTCGCTGTATTGCAGTAGTTCGAGTAACCAAGATTTTTGTGAGGTAAGTGATTTGTGAAACGTATAGGTTAACGTTAGTCAGGGCCATTCTTTTCTAGGGATTTTCGAAAGTCAGATTGCGTTGCGCTAAAAATATTGTGTCTCAGTTTAAGCACAGTCTTGTACAATTGTTCAAAGGGGACGTTTCACCGTACCATACACGAACTTTCTGACGCCGTCATCTTGTCTCATCAAGCGTCAGGCTTTAGTAAAAGATGCACCATTGCCAATCTAGTAATATATGTCTGTGGACACTTATCAGCACAATGAAGTCTCTGACAGTATAATTACTCTTTTGACTTAAGTGTAAGATGTATACTGAGTTATGAAAACTTTAAGGACGATTTTGTGAAACGTTGGCATAGAAATACACACACTGAATTTTGGGAGATTTAAGCGCATTTTTGGGAGACATTAGAAACGAATTACTAATTTGATAGAACTGCTAAGACATGGTCAAATTGAAGTTAAGTTTATACTGTTTATGGATCATTAAATGAAGACCGATATTACATTCAAACAAAAGAGGTTCGTAAAATAACTATTTTATCCATTTCTTAAAAAAAAATATTTATTAACAAACCACTATAATTATACAAAGTTAACCCACTTCTTTCTTTCATTAGTGGGTCATAATACTTATACATTTATACTTAGTTGCAGCTAGTTTCAGTTTTTGAGTGAGCTACAGTTGATTTCTAACAAACAATGGGTATCTAATTTCTAGTATCTGCAGTTTATACTTAATTCCTATAACTAATTCCTATATTCTGCAGCGTCACATAAGTGCCAGTGAAAGATACAAACCTACTTTTAATTGCCTTGCTCTTCGAGCTAATCCCGAAGAGCGTGCCCCTGGCACTGGGCAGGCCTCGATGTTAATTCGCTCCAGTTCCTAATGTAGTTTCCTAAAACGAAGTCCTACAAACTAACTTATCCTAAGACATTTCGGGTGTGTGTCACAATCCTGCAACTAAGGTGAAAAGTCGGCCAGTCCACGCACAGGCGGCATAGGAATAGGGGTCTTGGACGCATCAGTGGTTGTTGTCTTTGTTGTTTAGTTAATCTCTCTTAAGTATTCAGTTAGAACTTTTCGCGATATCTCGTTAGCTAATGTGTTTAAGGTCTGAAAAGTTTCCTCTCGTCTAAGTAGTTGATAAGTGTCATAGTTTAGTAGTCTGTCTCGTAGTGTGTTCGTAACATCATTGAAGAGGGGGCATTCGTAAGCTACATGTTCGGGTGTACCCTCCGGCTCGCCACAGTCACACGCTGGTGTAGCCCTCTCCCCAAATCGACATAAGTATGTCGGGTAGCGTCCATAGCCAATAATAAAATGGATCAGTCCTCGTGTGGGCTCAGAGTATTTCAGTTCCAAGCGTTCCCTTACATCAGATATGAACTAGAAAGTTTTGCGTCCAGCCTCTTCTACTTCCCATGACTCCTGCCAGAGTTCCTCCCCTCTTTCCCTTATTTCCCTTTTATCCCCCACCCTAATTCCCATGATGTCTGCAATCGTCTCATAATTTCCCTTTTTGGCCCAGTTCCAAGCCCCCTTGTCCTCTTATTTTTATGTCCAGATAGCGAAGCCCCATTATGACTAATAGCCCCCCCCCCCCCCCCTGGAGATGTTCTGTAGGCCCCACAGATCTTAATACCGTGCTTCTCTGGACCCTTCTCACTGCCATGGCGGGCACAACCCTTTGTGAGCCTGTGCGCCCACACTCCCGAGCTGTAACCCACTACTGAAGTTAGGATGCTATTGTGGTAGACTTTAATTAGGTGTGGAGGGAGGTCGAATCTTTTATGGCCTATTGAGATGAGGTTATTTAATATCTGGAGAGCTCTCTCGGTAACAATATCAATGTATTTCCCGAAGCTCAACCTCTCATCAATGATGACTCCTGGGTAGTGTGTCTCACGTCGCCGGAGAACTGATGAGCCGTCAATTCTGACAGTCGGATTTCTGATGAGATGTCCTTTTAGCAACAGGTATGTGGATTTGCTCGGCGATATCGCCATTTTAGTCGTATGGCACCACGGTTGGAGTTTGTCTATGGCTGTCTCTATTTTTGGTTCAATGTCTTCCCGGCTACGGCCGCCAACCAACAGGAGAAGGTCATCTGCGTAGGCAGCACCTCATCACTTTGTTGTAACCTGTCTAATAATGGCTCCATGTGGATGTCCCAGAAGAGGGGTCCTAAAACGGATCCTTGGGGACATCCTTTGGAAATTGTATTTCCAACTCTTTCCCTATGGGATGATAGCCAGACCTCCCGATCCTTACAATAGCTCCTCAGGCAACCGTATAGTGGCTCTGGACACTGTTTCTCCCGCAAGTGAAGGCCACCACAGTTCGTCGAAGGCGCCACTGATGTCAACCATGGGGCCGACCACGTATTTGTGCGGGGTCGAGCCGCAGACCTCAGCCGCCAGGGCGATTGCATCAGATGTCGACCGCCCCGGCCTAAAGCCGAACTGCCTGTTACTCATCCCGCACAACACTCGGTGTGCCGCCAATCTGTCAGCTAGCAGTTTCTCCAGTATTTTTCCGAATAGATCCAGCAGGCAAATCGGCCTGTACGACTTCACTTCCGCGGTGCCCTTGTCTGGTTCTTTCTTTATTATAACTACATTTGCCGTTTTCCATTTTTTCGGGAACTTTCTTTGCCTAAGGCATTCATTGTAAAGATGAGTAAGTGGCGCAGTCAGCTGGGGCGCCAGGAACTGCACCACCTCCGCCACAATGCCGTCTGGCCCAGGTGCTTTTCCTCTTTGCACCGATCTTATATGGGCTGCTACTTCCTCATCTGAGAAGGGGTAGACAGCCGTCTCATTATTGTTTGCTTTTTGATCTTCATTTCTCAGTTGCTTCTGCCCCTATTGTCGTCAGGCAACATGGATCGGAGGAGGACCTCCGCAGTCTCCTGCCCAGATTCCGTCATCCTGTCCCCGTGCCTGACTGTTGATAGCTCCAGAGGAGAGCGGATTTTTTCTCTTACCAACTTATAGGGAAGCCCCCATGGGTCCATGACTATCTGATTTAGCACGAAGTTTTCCCAGCTTCGCGTGCTAACTGCGCACAGTTCCTTTTGGAACCTCCGCTTTTCCTCCCTTTATAGCAACTGCCACCTTTGTCGTTCCTGCCAGGCGACACTGCGCTGGAAGTGCCTCCTCAGCCTTCTGACAGACTGACGCAGTTCTCCTAGTTCAGTAGACCACGGTGACGGAGAGGCCGCCATGGCCCTCCTCCGAGTCGGTACAGCTGCCCTCACCGCACTTGTCACTGCACTCACCAGTTCCTCCGCTCCCTGTCTAAACATTCATGGTGGTGTCTGTTTGTTCTATATCGTGTCTCCATACCACTTTCGCGCAACGACACTCTGAGCGTGTTTTTTTTTAGGGAATTGACGAGTTTGAACCTGGGACCTGTTGCTGGTAATGAGACGCCAGACCACACATGACAAGTAGAATTCAGAAGAGTTCAGTGAGACTAGCGATGATATAACCAAATACTTGATGATTTCAGCGTCAGCTCCACTGCACTCCCTGTAAAAGAATCTTAATACTAACTAAATGTAGTGGAAGGGGTTCAAGGCTTTCCTAATTTTTAGTTAGCTGGTAAAATAACGTCGAAAAAACAGTTAAGTTTACCATTGTAAATTTTATTCTACTCACAAAACATCGTTTATAAATTGCACTATTGATAAAAGGAAATGTTTTAATACTGGATGGTAAAAACCAACTGCGTTGAACAAAAATGTGAACGAATATTCCCTGAATGGGTTTCCAAGTTCTACAATGGATCGAAGGATGACCTATGCCATATCACATCTATAATCTAGGTTTAAATTAAGTTTCACAAAAGAGAAAACTATCAAAATGGTCTACAGTGACCCTCAATTGTCTTTAATTACTTATCTAACTTGTCGTAAATTACAGTGGCTGATGTGGCTTCTCAATAACTATATAACAGAGAAATTATCGCGTTTCAGATTTTTACATCAAGTGGCAAATGTGAACACCATGAGCTTTAATTTACGATCGACACTAGTATTACGCAAAAAGATGGTGTAAGAGATGAGACTTCTGCAGTTCTGAGTGAAGCTTTATGCGCTGTTATGCGGCATCGCGTGCGTTCATTATCTTATCGGTGTTCGTCAGGGGGGGGGGGGGGGGCGGCGGCCGGCGCAGCTCCGTCCAGCTCGCCCTCTCAGAAACACCTAACTCCTAACTTCTCCTTACTACAATTTACAGAAGTTCGTTAAAAAAACTATCTGGCTGTGTTTTCATCTGACCAATCAGAGACTCAATGTTAACCTTAAGCTCCGCCTACAAAAATTCTGTCGATCCAATGTTGTTGTTGTTGTCTTCAGTCCTGAGACTGGTTTGATGCAGCTCTCCATGCTACTCTATCCTGTGCAAGCTTCTTCATCTCCCAGTACCTACTGCAACCTACATCCTTCTGAATCTGCTTAGTGTATTCATCTCTTGGTCTCCCTCTACGATTTTTACCCTCCACGCTGCCCTCCAATGCTAAATTTGTGATCCCTTGATGCCTAAAAACATGTCCTACCAACCGATCCCTTCTTCTAGTCAAGTTGTGCCACAAACTTCTCTTCTCCCCAATCCTATTCAATACCTCCTCATTAGTTACGTGATCTATCCACCTTACCTTCAGCATTCTTCTGTAGCACCACATTTCGAAAGCTTCTATTCTCTTCTTGTCCAAACTAGTTATCGTCCCTGTTTCACTTCCATACATGGCTACACTCCAAACAAATACTTTCAGAAACGACTTCTTGATACATAAATCTATATTCGATGTTAAGAAATTTCTCTTCTTCAGAAACGCGTTCTTTTTGCCAGTCTACATTTTATATCCTCTCTACTGCGACCATCATCAGTTATTTTACTTCATAAATAGCAAAACTCTTTTACTACTTTAAGTGTCTCAATTCATAATCTAATTCCCTCAGCATCACCCGATTTAATTTGACTACATTCCATTATCCTCGTTTTGCTTTTGTTGATGTTCATCTTATATCCTCCTTTCAAGACACTGTCCATTCCGTTCAACTGCTCTTCCAAGTCCTTTGCCGTCTCTGACAGAATTACAATGTCATCGGCGAACTTCAAAGTTTTTACTTCGTCTCCCTGAATTTTAATACCTACTCCAAATTTTTCTTTTGTTTCCTTTACTGCTTGCTCAATATACAGATTGAATAACATCGGGGAGAGGCTACAACCCTGTCTCACTCCTTTCCCAACCACTGCTCCCCTTTCATGCCCCTCGACTCTTATGACTGCCATCTGGTTTGTGCACAAATTGCAAATAGCCTTTCGCTCCCTGTATTTTACCCCTGCCACCTTTATAATTTGAAAGAGAGTATTCCAGTGAACATTGTCAAAAGCTTTACCTAAGTCTACAAATGCTAGAAACGTAGGTTCGCCTTTTCTTAATCCTCCTTTTAAAATAAGTCGTAAGGTCAGTATTGTCTCACGTGTTCCAACATTTCTACGGAATCCAAACTGATTCTCCCCGAGGTCCGCATCTACCAGTTTTTCTATACGTCTGTAAAGAATTCGCGTTAGTATTTTGCAGTTGTGACTTACAAGACTGATAGTTCGGTAATTTTGACATCTATCAGCACCTGCTTTCTTTGGGATTGGAATTATTATATTCTTCTTGAAGTCTGAGGGTATTTCGCATGTCTCATACGTCTTGCTCACCAGCTGGTAGAGTTTTGTCATGACTGGCTCTCCCAAGGCAGTCAGTAGTTCTAATGGAATGTTGTCTACTCCTGGGGCCTTGTTTCGACTCAGGTCTTTCAGTGCTCTGTCAAACTCTTCAAGCAGCATCGCATCTCCCATTTCATCTTCATCTACATCCTCTTCCATTTCCATAATATTGTCCTCAAGTACATCGCCCTTGTATAAACCTTCTATATACTCCTTCCACCTTTCTGCCTTCCCTTCTTTGCTTAGAACTGGGTTGCCATCTGAGCTCTTGATATTCATACAAGTGGTTCTCTTCTCTCCAAAGGTCTCTTTAATTTTCTTGTAGGCAGTATCTATCTTACCCCTAGTGAGATAAGCCTCTACATCCTTACATTTGTCCTCTAGCCATCCCTGCTTAGCCATTTTGCACTTCCTGTCGATCTCATTTTTCAGACGTCTGTATTCCTTTTTGCCTGCTTCATTTACTGCATTTTTATATTTTCTTCTTTCATCAATTAAATTCAATATTTCTTATGTTAACCCAATGATTTCTAGCAGCCCTCGTCTTTTTACCTACTTTATCCTCTACTTCATCCCTCAGAGCTACCCATTTTTCTTCTACTGTGTTTCATTCCCCCATTCCTGTCAATTGCTCCCTTATACTATCCTTGAAACTCTGTACAACCTCTGGTTCTTTCAGCTTATCCAGATCTCATGTCCTTAAATTCCCCCCTTTTTGCAGTTTCTTCAGTTTTAATCTACAGGTCATAACCAATAGATTGTGGTCAGAGTCCACATCTGCCCATAGAAATGTCCATTATATAATCTACCTGATACCTTTTAGTATCTCCAGGATTCTTCCATGTATACAACCTTCTTTTATTATTGTTGAACCAAGTGTTAGCTATGATTAAGTTATGCTCTGTGCAAAATTCTACCAGACGGCTTCCTCTTTAATTTCTTAGCGCCAATCCATAATCACCTACCATGTTTCCTTCTCTCCCTTTTCCTACTGACGAATTCCAGTCACCCATAGCTATTAAATTTTCGTCTCCCTTCACTACCTGAATAATTTCTTTTATCTCATCATACATTTCATCAATTTCTTCATCATCTGCAGAGCTAGTTGGCATATAAACTTGTACTACTGTAGTAGGCATTGGCTTTGTGTCTATCTTGGCCACAATAATGCGTTCACTATGCTGTTTGTCGTAGCTTACCCACACTCCTATTTCTTTTATTAATTATTTAACCTACTCCTGCATTACCCCTATTTGATTTTGTATTTATAACCCTGTATTCACCTGACCAAAAGTCTTGTTCCTCATGCCACCGAACTTCACTAATTTCCACTACATCTAACTTTAACCTGTCCATTTCAGTTTTTCAGTTTTCTAACCTACCTGCCCGATTAAGGGATCTGACATTCCACACTCCGATCCGTAGAATGCCAGTTTTCTTTCTCCTGATAACAACGTCCTTCTGAGTAGTCCCCGCCTGGAGATCCGAATGGGGGACTATTATACCTTCGGAATATTTTACCCAAGAGGAAGCCATCATCATTTAATCATACAGTAAAGCTGCATGTCCTCGGGAAAAATTACGGCTGTACTTTCCCATTGCTTTCAGCCGTTTGCAGTACCAGCACAGCAAGGCCGTTTTGGTTAATGTTGCAAGGCCAGATCAGTCAATCATCCAGACTGTTGCCCCTGCAACTACTGAAAAGGCTGCTGCCCCTCTTCAGGAACCACATGTTTGCCTGGCCTCTCAACAGATACCCCTCCATTGTGGTTGCACCTACGGTACGGCCATCTGTATCGCTGAGGCAAGCAAGCCTCCCCACCAATGGCAAGGTCCATGGTTCATGGGGGGGGGGGGGCGGTCTATCCAATGAGAAACGTTATACTTTTTGTGGTGGGGCAATGTTTTTAAAGTTTGCAACGTAACAGAGAAGCGAAAATGTCTCACGCTAAAACTTGCAGCTGGTGTGGTCCTTTTAGAGTTATCGTAAGATCTATACTGTTCTTCTGGAGGACTCTAGCTTTTAACATGGGCTGGGAGGGGGGGGGGGGTGGTCCTTGACGTAACAGAGACGCGAAAAAGTCTCACGCTAAAACGTGTGGGTGGTGTGGTCTTAGCGGTAGGCTGGCGACGTGGGTGTCCAGTCCGTCCCTTATCGTAGGGCCCTCTAGCTTAACACGGTTCTGCTCTTGGCTTCTGTTCTCGTTTCTCCCCTCGGAACTGCGTCTGTCTCACGGTGGGAAGGTATGACATGCATTTAGGCATTCTTGTATTAGTCTGTGGTATTCCATTTGCCCACTCGTTACTCGGATTACTTTGATTAATTTAATGTCACGATTTATTCGGAGCTATGTGACATACTACTGGATTTGATTATCATGTCAGGGTTTTCATGGAAGGTGTTGGATTTACCTGACACCTTACATCTGGTCTACGTCCATGTCCCGATGCATGTCACCTTCCGGTAATGGAGGAATGTCGCACTCTCTTGCTAGGCATTCCCAGTTAGTTCTTTTATAATTTAGTTCTACCTGCAACCCCATGGCCCAGCGGCACTCTCTACATCTGCATCTACATCTACATTTATACTCCGCAAGCCACCCAACGGTGTGTGGTGGAGGGCACATTACGTGCCACTGTCATTACCTCCCTTTCCTGTTCCAGTCGCGTATGGTTCGCGGGAAGAACGACTGCCGGAACGTCTCCGTGCGCGCTAGAATCTCTCTAATTTTACATTCGTGATCTCCTCGGGAGCTGTAACTTGGGGGAAGCAATATATTTGATACCTCATCCAGAAACGCACCCTCTCGAAACCTGGCGAGCAAGCTACACCGCGATGCAGAGCGCCTCTCTTGCAGAGTCTGCCACTTGAGTTTGTTAAACATCTCCGTAACGCTATCACGGTTACCAAATAACCCTGTGAAGAAACGCTTCGCTCTTCTTTGGATCTTCTCTATGTCCTCCGTCAACCCGATCTGGGACGGATCCCACACTGATGAGCAATACTCAAGGATAGGTCGAACGAGTATTTACTAAGGTGAAAGTTATCAAGTTGTGGTCACTTGTGGTGGCGTTTTCTATAACTCTCCAGTGTTGAATAATATTGTTTGTGTTCGGTGTTACGAGAGTGACGTCTATATTTGTGTTTTGTCCTCCTCCTGCAGTGTAAGTAGGAAGACTGCCCGGCCTGTTGGCTACCACAAGTTTTGATGCCATAGTGAGTTGTTCCACTTTTCCACCGATCGCATCTCTTGTGCCACTGTACCACAGGGGTGATTTAGCGTTGATGTCAGCTGTTATCACGACTTTTCTTCCCCTTAACGCCGTGGTAACTCTCGCTAAATGATCTATGTGCTGTCCTATGTTGTCACCATACTGGAAATACATGTTTATGAGAGTAATGAGTCCCACAGGGGATTGCACCTCCACGACGTTACAGTGGCTAGTTGTAAACTGTGAAAGTGTGGTGACCCTCAAAAGTTTGTTTAAACTTATAATCGCCGCCTTCGGGTCATCCCGTCTGCTGACTATTTGCCAGCTAGCGGCAGCAAATGCAATTTTCCCAGCTTGGGAGTACGGCTCCTGTAGACAGAGTAGATCTAGTCTCCTCTCCACCACCTCCCTTCGGAGCTCCTGCGTCACGAGTCGACTGTTATGAGTGTTAAGTTGTCCAATATTTATTTTTGTCATTAAGGGAAGTACGTATGTATTCGGTCATTCGGCCAGATCTTACTCCAGTCGAACGCAATTGGTCCATGTGCTAGTACTGATTGTTGGTAAATGTCGTCGAGATCGAATTTCTCACCTCGTCTTTCGAACACTTTCTTGAGCAGGTCTCGCAAGGCTCCGAAGTCGGTGGGGAGATTCACTGATTTTAGCTGGATTCTGTCAACAGCCTCCATAACCGAGAAGGAATCAAAGTTCACGGATTCTAATTGTCATTTATCAAAGTTGACAAAATTGTCTCCACACGATTTTGATGGCAGTACGATATCATACACAAATGTTTCCTGAGGCTGGTTTAAATTTTAGTTCACCTTCGATAATATTAGGTAGTCACTTGTAGTAACAACATGGCATCTGCCTGTGAGTTTATTCTAGACTAACAAGTAAGCTATGTGGTTTTGCGTCTGCCCACTTGGGGTGCTCTTGTGATTGGTCGTTTCAGTCCGCCAGTGATTTACAACATTAACTGAAAACTTGGATTAAGCTTGGAACTTCAATTTAGAATGATTGAAATGTTGTCAGTGTGGATAAGATCTTCAGTATCTTTAGAACCGTGTAGGAATAGTGAACAATAAATATAGATAATCAATGTTACGTACTTGGCACCATACCCAGCAGCTGACTCACTGTTATCCCTCTATATGCTCCAGCACAACACTGCTTCTACTCACACCACTGTTCCCATGCTTCATGATCATCTGTCACTTTGTGGGATGGGTAGGTTTACCTTTCTTGACTGCCGGCTAATGTACAATAACATGAGGCTTCATATATTGTATAGTAAAATGAGGTCTCAAATGTGTCAACATCACATATCCCAAGGCATAAATGCCACTATATAAATTACTTAATAACTTGGACTTTTTTTTAACAAGTCAAATAACATTTCTACTATTTCTAATTACACTTCAGCAGCACCATTACACATAATTACCCTTGAATTAGGAATAGTATTTAAAATAAAGGTAACACTGAATGTGCAAGAGGTAGTTGCCTGTTTACTATTTGATGAAACAGTAATAACCCACATATAGCTGACACAAGCATAAACAAAAAATGTATATGAATTTTAGCTTTCAGATGGTAAGGAAGAATATATAGGTGTGGCTGTGATGTTTCAAAAGTAATAGTAAGTTATTCTGATTGCTTCGTTGAGAAACAATTACACCATAATCATATCTTTCATCTGATGCCAAGCATTTGCGATCCTACCGTCTTCATGTCCTACACGGACCACATGTCGTAAGGCAGTGTCAGGGTAGCCGGCTGTTCCAACCTTAATAGTTGCATGGTGTACTCTAAGTTGAGGTACACCCTTATCCTTTTATCCATTTTGCCTTGTTGTATTAGATGCTGTGTTTTTAATGAAGAACAGTGCCAAACACCTAAATAGCAGTTCTTCATTGTCTTACGAGACCCGCGGTTTCATGCACACCGTATGAATGATTATCATAAAAGAAAAGAAATAATAGAACATTACAGGAATCAGCGAAGATTCAGAGAGGAGAAATAAACTGGTCTACCACAAGTAAGTGATTCTCGGTTTGTGTATCTGAAAGTGCGACGATCAGATTACTAATTCAGATTGATGATCAAATCCTGGGAGTGAATGTGTAATTACTGGTGTGTAGCAAGTGTCTGAACTGTACAGTTTACAGTAACCTCCTAAACGTTCCTTACTTTGCTGATATATTCTTTATTGCTTTAAAAGTCACAATAGGCATTAACAACTACATTCTGAAATATGTTTTGTGGAGAAATAAAAAAGTATCAGTTTAGCTCAAGCGGATTTTGATTTTATGCTTGTTCTGCATGAGTCCGTGGATGGGACATACACGCTTATACACTACTGCACGGGCGAAAAAAGTTGACACTCGGCGCTGTGGCTGACGGGAGCGACCGTAAAGGCATTTACCATTTACAGCGCCGAGTCTCAACTTCGCTTGCGCGGGTATTACTTAAAACATAATTATTCAGGATTATTCTATACTAGAGAGCCTTTCTGCACACAGTTACTTAATAACAATTATACGCCCACAAAGTAACTGTACAGTGTTAAACATTAATATATACACAACTAGAACCTTCATACTAATAAAAGTAAGGATAATGCAAAATCCAGACCAGTATCACTATTCCTCTGTCTGTAACTAATTTGACGAGTAGCTTCACACATATATTCACGTTTCAGAAATAAATTTTGAACAAACATACCAGTATACAACAGAAAAACTTGCACTGCTACTAAGCATCATAACAATTGTGACGGGGAGCAAATGAAAACCTTAAATGTGTAATTAAAAATCGACATTTCGCGACACTGATCTTTAATCTTTAAGTTGGCATCACTGTTACCAATGATGTAAGGAATGTCCCACAGGCGGCAACATACTACAGACAAGTGAAAAGCGGTCACAGTACCAGTTCGAAGTGGCTATCCCGCTTGCAACATCCACCATGGAAGGACAGCCTTCTGTCATGCGTTTTATGAGCAGTGAATGAACAAAAACTATTGAAATTCATCGTTGAAAGAAGGTCCAGTGCGGTGATGCATGTCTATCACTGCAGCCAGCGTACGAATGGAGTAGAAAGTTTGGAAATGGCGTGATTTCTGCGACAGGTGCTCAGCACTCGGGTCTGGTACACCACGCTGTGGTACCGGAACCCCTTGCGTCAGTCGAAGCTATTGCGATGGATAATCGGTGTCCGACGGTAGATGACATAGCCACAAATCTGGACATTAGTCATCACTTCATTGACGAATTGCTTAGGTTTCGCAAAGTGCCACGGCAGCTCACTCCGGAACTGAGAGACCGACCTGCACTTTAACATTTTTCCACATCCGCCACACTCATCAGCCGTCGCACAAAGTGATTAAGACATACTTGCACCACTTAGAAAGGTAGTGGACGGAAAGAAACTTCGTTCCGATGAACAGATGCAGCCCTCAGTGTACGATTGCCTGCGCACACAACAAAAAGTTTTTTTATTTTTTTCCACAGGATTCCGTGCACTTCCTACACATTGGAGGAGGTGTGTCGAACGACAGAGAAACTATTTCGAAAAATGACGCACTTTTGTTTCACTTTTGTTCAATAAACAAATTAAAAAATATTTAAGGTTTTCATTTGCCTTTCCCTCGTATTTTGGGAGGACTAAACAACGGAGGCCAAAATTAGCACACTAGATCGACGCTCTGTGTAGCCCGATAAGATAAAATATTTTTAATTTTCATATGGCGTGGTACAATAATTGTGACTTAAATAAATGCATACTAGAAGTAAGCTGTTTATGATGCCAGTTGTAATTTAGTTAAACTGCCACATACACAGGTTGTCCCAGGAATTGTAAGTATTCAGGGATATGAGAGGAACTAACATTTGAAATGAGTTTGAAATGAATGGTTTCCGAGAAAGAACACATTAAATGAGTATTGCTATTTATTTTCTGAGTTATTCCCTATATTATCACCTTCACACTGGTACAACAGTTAGTAACCATTACATAAAGCGTTTTACAAAGTATCAATTGAAAAATGCGTATTTTTATGTATTCACCTCTACGTTTTATAGTACACGTCACATTACAGCTGTCGTATGGTTTAAATAAATGTTCGACTATCCCACAGTCAGCTTCGATGAAACTGTGCACTCTCGAGTGATTCAAATGTCTCTGAGCACTATGGGACTTAACATCTCAGGTCATCAGTCCCCTACAATTAGAACTACTTAAACCTAACTAACCTAAGGACATCACACACATCCATGCCCGAGGCGGAATTCGAACCTGCGATCGTAGCAGCAGTGTGGTTCAGGACTGAAGAGCCTAGAACCGCTCGGCCACAGCGGCCAGCACAGATTTGCATTATTGCCTATTGTACTGACTTCTTGAGTGTTGATGACGTGTTTATTATCCGAGTGCCTCTACACGTTCCCTAATGATGGCAGCAGCGTTCACGATACGACCAAACAGTGAATCTCAAGTCTTCATATTTTACTTGTGCACGTCAGATTTCATGGCAGAATGACATCCCGAGCCAAGACGTTGAAAGCAAAGAAATAGGTTAGGCTAGAAAAAAAATTAAACATGTTGGTTGGGTGAGACATATGTGTGTGCCACTAGCCCAAAAACAAAAGTGCAACGAATGTGTTCTTTCTCGGAAGTCATTCGGTTGAGGGCATAAGAGACCTTTGCTTGTTGGTAACTAAGTGATATCTTTGGCTAGTGGATCGTCATTGCGCTCTAAACAAAAAAAATATATGATTCTTGACTTTCTCCCGGCGTATTTGATAATCAAAATATCCACGGCTGTACTGCCGGTCTATAGTGTCCAACGGGCACAATATATCGGCGATCAAACATGTTTGATCGCCGAAATATTGTGCCCGTTGGACACTATAGACCGGCAGGACACTCGTGGATATTTTGATTAAAAAACTTATAAATGAACAGCAAATGTCTGAGATCTCAACTGAGAACAATATGGTGAAACGTCACAGGTTACAGTGGTTTGTTTAGAATATGTGTGTGCAACACTTTGTGCATCACCCTGAAAAGATATGAGGACCAAAGCAAGTCGAACTGTTGTCCACTGGAACATTTATATGAGGGTATGTAACTTTTTCTGCTAGAGTATTTCTGCTACGCCCAAGACTTATAAAGTGCCGCTAAACGCTTGAATATTCTTTTTTAGTCAGGAACTGGCGGTATGCTGCTGATGAATATCTGGACTATTCGTATAGTAACTTCCGTTTATTTCTTAAGAAATGTGAATGAAGTTACAGAATTTGTTGTGTCATATTGTGAAAGTACACACTCCAATTTACTTTCACGGATATCTTCCAGCCACATTGAGGCATTTATCATAGCATATGACTAGCGTTGAAATTCCGCAAACGTAGGATTCTATTCCCTGCAACAGAAGCAATCCCACTATGCCCGTTTTCAACTCTTTGTCCTTTCCAAAGCGTTTCGAGACGAGCCACCTCTTCATAAATATGAGGTGGGTGATAATCGCTGAGTGCCAGAGTCAGGTCTGTTTGATGTCAATGCGTGGCGTTGCGTGGGAGGGCTGGGGGGGGGGGAGCTGAATAGGGGGGGGGGGGGGGGGGGAGGGCACTGCCATGCAGGAAAACAACGTCAGAGCTCAGCATACCACGATATTTGATTCCAATGGCCCTATTCAAGTTTGTTTGTGTGTCACGCTAAATTTAAGCATTAGCTATGACATTTCTCTCCAAGAGCTCCACTAGCAAAATTCCTTTTTTTTTATCCCAGAAGGCAGCTGCGACGAGTTTCCTGCTGTAAAGCGTTTTACCACTTTGTGGTTTTCTCCAGTGAGCCACTGCAGTGACTGAATTTTTGTCTCTGTGTTCACATACCGCACCTACAACTCATCTCCCCTCATAATCTGGTCAATAAAATGGCTCCACCTTCTCTTTTGCAAAACACGAGGAATGATTGTGCTGCTTGCCATACGCTGGGCCTTTCGTTATCCAGAAAGGAGTTTAGTCACTCGTCTGGCATTAAATGTCTGCTAGCCCAAATGTGGTATAATCACTTTTCACAGCAGAGTACAACGATGAATCTGCGATGTTCTCTAGCCCTTTCGTCAAGCAGATGAATAACATCTGCATTCGCGATACTGGGTCTATCAATTTTCATTATGGACATTGGTTCAACGGTTTTTGAACAAGTGGCACCATTGTCTCAAATAAACCTCACGCATTTGGCACTTAAACTCCACAAAGTTCGCAATGGATTTCATTAGCTTAACAGTTTCTTACAAGAAACCTTACTACGAACGTAACTCACAAGTTGCGTGACTTGTGATTACAACACACATTTTGAAAGCAAACAGTTCATAGAGGTACAGAGACACGATCTTGCCCCCCCACTGCTCACAGCGTACTGCTTCAAAGTGCATTACACCGCAAGAGCGGCTCTACTACCTCTCCTATTACGCAAGCTTAAAGATGCACTCTATCAAAACCACTACTCGGTTGTTTTGATACAGTAAATAAATGTCGTAGTAAATGATAGCATTACTGATAGCGAAAGAAACATAAATGAATGCGTAAGAGAGGAGCAGGGAGCCGACAACTTCCCTTTCCTTTTATGTTCGTTTCGTTGTTTGTATATTCTTAGAGAATATAAATTGAGTTTTAACAGAGATAAAAATCAGTCGACCACGTAATTACTAAGCTCTTATGCAGTCAAAGCAATTACTTCTGATGCAAGTACGGTTTATATACACAAACATAAAAATTATACATAATCGTTGGTTTTACTTTGTACTAAGAGAAAGTTGTTCATCACGATCAGAGGCAAGAGTTTCCTGTTATTATAAAATATGTTAACAAATAACAGAAACATGTATTACATAAGCTCGATGAACTACTGCAGCGATGTCTGATATATGTTAGTTTCACAGTTCCTTAAATTTTTTGCGGAGGATTTTTTTAGCGTTACATGAAAATTCAGTATTGCTTTCTTTTTGCTTTTACTACAATGTCCTTCTGTTTCACGTTACGAGCCAACGATTTTAGGATAAATCCTAAATTAAACACTGACGATTTCAGTCTTCTGCAAAATCTGTTCCTTTTCAAGTTACGGACAGGAGGATAATTATGCAGAACAAACATGTTCCATAGGTTACGCAGCCCTTTATATATCCTCATTTAGTTTCTGAATGGTTCAACACTTCCTGTTTCCAAGGGAATCTCAAAATGGTCGCGCGGTTCCAGACTGAAGCGCCTAGAACCGCTCGGTCACCAGCGGCCGGACAAGGGAATCTATTAATACACTGATTGCATACACAAACAAAGTAATCAACATGGCGTACGCCCAACAGGTATGTAACACTTCTAACATACTGGTAATCCGGTTAAAGTCTTAACTGATCAAGTCTACTAGGAAAACTTCACTAGTATACACTTACTTATGACTATTTGCAGTAGCCTGCGGTAGTTTCACAGCTCTATATACGCTATATGAAAACAGAAGTTACTTTACGAATAGCCCTCGTACGTTACTATAATTGGAAACGGTAGCCATCTAGAGATAGGCTTGACAACTCCATAACAGCAATAGCATAAAATAAAGCTTTTTAAAAATTATTGTGGCTGGTTGCATTCTTCACCAATAATCCTTAATGGCTATGGTGTTGACCAGGATCCAGCATGGATAAAATAACATAAAGAGTTGGTTTTCATAAATCAGGTTCTGCAATGAAAAATACAAAGGGGGATCTCAACGCCACTAGAGGAACTACAAAAAAATGTTGCACCCGACTGACAGATTGCAGATGGGCGGTTCATTATTATTTTGATTCCTCCTTGCGCATGACTCGCCCTCCTATTATCCTTCTTCATGTCACCCAGACACGTTTCGGTACCCATGCGTCAGTTTCAAAGGGGCTGTATTTCTAGAAATTAGTTATCATCAAAAATAGAAAACTGTACACGTCACACCAGGAAAAGCTGTGAGATATGTTCGAACAGTACTTCGCAACAGTCTTGCACAAGAGCACTGCGAAAATCGCGTTCGAAAAGCACCATTGACGGCTTCCCAATGTTGTAGAACAGCAGTAAGCTGCTAGAGAAGCGGGACAAAACCGGTTACGGGTGGCCGGCAAACTTCACAACTGGTCTGGGGATTTTCGTCAAACTTCTCCGAACTGCTAGTCACGTACATGCGCAGAGTTCGTGCTTTTCGCTTGTCTACTGTGAATCCTTCAATTCGTGGCTGTTGTGGTATTTGGCAACTAAAGTAGTTGTGATGTGTTTTTAAACTGATCTTAATATTTTATTTTCTCGTGACTATTAAGGAATTTTCTTCTACAAAGTTCATGTTTTACAGCTGTCTGGAGGAACCCCAAATATTTAGGATATTCAACTTATGTTGAAAACCGAGCATAAAAGAAATCACTTTTGTTCCAAGAAGGAAATTATAGTGAAAAACTACAGTTCTTGATAGATTTCAAAGCACTGGTGATATTTTTTTCTGTAGAATATGTTGTTGTTGTTGTGGTCTTCAGTCCTGAAACTGGTTTGATGCAGCTCTCCATGCTACTCTGTCCTGTGCAAGCTTCTTCATCTCCCAGTACCTACTGCAACCTACATCCTTCTGAATCTGCATAGTGTAGTCATCTCTTGGTCTCCCTCTACGATTTTTACCCTCCATGCTGCCCTCCAAAACTAAACTGGTGATCCCTTGATGCCTCAGAACATGTCCTACCAACCGATCCCTTCATCTGGTCAAGTTGTGCCACAAACTTCTCTTCTCCCCAATTCTATTCAATACCTCCTCATTAGTTATGTGATCTACTCATCTAATTTTCAGCATTCTTCTGTAGCACCACATTTCGAAAGCTTCTATTCTCTTCTTGTTCCAACTATTTATCGTCCATGATTCACTTCCATACATGGCTACACTCCATACAAATACTTTCAGAAATTACTTCCTGACACTTAAATCTATACTCGATGTTAACAAACTTCTCTTCTTCAGAAACGCTTTTCTTGCCATTGCCAGTCTACATTTTATGTCCTCTCTACTTCGACCATCAACAGTTATTCTGCTCCCCAAATAGCAAAACTCCTTTACTACTTTAAGTGTCTCACTTCCTAATCTAATTCCCTCAGCGTCACCCGATTTAATTCGTCTACTTTCCATTATCCTCATTTTGCTTTTGTTGATGGTCTTCTTATATCCTCCTTTCAAGACACTGTCCATTCCGTTCAACTGCTCTTCCAAGTCCTTTGCTGTCTCTGACAGAATTACGATGTCATCGGCGAACCTCAAAGTTTTTATTTCTTCTCCATGGACTTTAATACCTACTCCTAATTTTTCTTTTGTTTCCTTCACTGCTTGCTCAATATACAGATTGAATAACATAGGGGATAGACTACAGCCCTGTCTCACTCCCTTCCCCACCACTGCTTCCCTTTCCTGTACCTCGACTCTTATAACTGCCATCTGGTTTCTGTACAAATTCTAAATAGCCTTTCGCTCACTGTATTTTATCCCTGCCACCTTCAGAATGTGAAAGAAAGTATTCCAGTCAACACTGTCAAAAGCTTTACCTAAGTCTACAAATGCTAGAAACGTAGATTTGCCCTTCCTTAATCTAGCTTCTAAGATAAGTCGTAAGGTTAGTATTGCCTCACGTGTTCCAGTATTTCTACGGAATCCAAACTGATCTCCCCCGAGGTCGGCTTCTACCAGTTTTTCCATTCGTCTGTAAAGAATTCGCGTTAGTATTTTGCAGCTGTGACTTTTTAAACTGATAGTTTGTTAATTTTCACATCTGTCAACACCTGCTTTCTTTGGGATTGAAATTGTTATATTCTTCTTGAAGTCTGAGGGTATTTCGCCAGTCTCATACATCTTGCTCACCAGATGACTGGCTCTCCCAAGGCCGTCAGTAGTTCCAATGGAATGTTGTCGACTCCTGGCGCCTTGTTTCGACTCAGGTCTTTCAGTGCTCTGTCAAACTCTTCAAGCAGTATTGTATCTCCCATTTCATCTTCATCTACATCCTCTTCCATTTCCATAATATTGCCCTCAAGCACATCTCCCTTGTATAAACCTTCTATATACTCCTTCCACCTTTCTGCCTTACCTTCTTTGCTTAGAACTGGGTTGCCATCTGAGCTCTTGATATTCATACAAGTGTTTCTCTTCTCTCCAAAGGTCTCTTTAATTTTCCTGTAGGCAGTATCTATCTTACCCTAGTGAGATAAGCCTCTACATCCTTACATTTGTCCTCTAGCCATCCATGCTTAGCCATTTTGCACTTCCTGTCGATCTCATTTTTGAGACGTCTGTATTCCTTTTTGCCTGCTTCATTTACTGCATTTTTATATTTTCTCCTTTCATCAATTAAATTCAATATTTCTTCTGTTACCCAAGGATTTCTACTAGCCCTCGTCTTTTTACCTACTTGATCCTCTGCTGCCTTCACTACTTCATCCCTCAAAGCTACCCATTCTTCTTCTATTGTATTTCTTTCCCCCATTCCTGTCAATTGCTCCCTTATGCGCTCCTTGAAACTCCTTACAACCTCTGGTTCTTTTAGTTTATCCAGGTCCTATCTCCTTAAATTCCCACCTTTTTGCAGTTTCTTCAGTTTTAATCTACAGGTCATAAGCAATAGATTGTGGTCAGAGTCCACATCTGCCCCTGGAAATGTCTTACAATTTAAAACCTGATTCCTAAATCTCTGTCTTACCATTAGATGATCTATCTGAAACCTGTCAGTATCTACAGGCTTCTTCCATGTATACAGCCTTCTTTTATGATTCTTGAACCAAGTGTTACCTATGATTAAATTGTGCTCTGTGCAAAATTCTACCAGGCGGCTTCCTCTTACATTTCTTAGCCCCAATCCATATTCACCTACTACGTTTCCTTCTCTCCCTTTTCCTACTACCGAATTCCAGTCACCTATGACTATTAAATTTTCGTCACCCTTCACTATCTGAAAAATTTCTTTTATTTGATCATACATTTCTTCAATTTCTTCGTCATCTGCAGAGCTAGTTGGCATATAAACTTGTACTACTGTAGTAGGTGTGGGCTTTGTATCTATCTTGGCCACAATAATGCGTTCACTACGTTGTTTGTAGTAGCTTACCCGCATTCCTATTTTCCTATTCATTATTAAACCTACTCCTGCATTACCCCTATTTGATTTTGTGTTTATAACCCTGTAATCACCTGACCAGAAGTCTTGTTCCTCCTGCCACCGCGCTTCACTAACTCCCACTATATCTAACTTTAACCTATCCATTTCCCTTTTTAAATTTTATAACCTACCTGCCCGATTAAGGGATCTGACATTCCACGCTCCGACCCGTAGAACGCCAGTTTTCTTTCTCCTGATAATGACATCCTCTTGAGTAGTCCCCGCCCGGAGATCCGAATGGGGGACTATTTTACCTCCGGAATATTTTACCCAAGAGGATGCCATCATCATTTAATCATACAGTAAAGCTGCATCCCCTCGGGAAAAATTACGGCTGTAGTTTCCCCTTGCTTTCAGCCGTTCGCAGTACCAGCACAGCAAGGCCGTTTTGGTTAATGTTGCAAGGCCAGATCAGTCAATCATCCAGACTGTTGCCCCTGCAACTACTGAAAAGGCTACTGCCCCTCCTCAGGAACCACACGTTTGTCTGGCCTCTCAACAGATACCCCTCCGTTGTGGTTGCACCTACGGTACGGCTATCTGTATCGCTGAGGCACGCAAGCCTCCCCACCAGCGGCAAGGTCCATGGTTCATCAATAATATTATACGTTGGTAGTGTGCATTAGTTAATTTTACCACCTTTTTACGTGGTCATTGTGTGTACTACACACTAAAGTATCTCAGATTCTTCCTTAGGGTTCAAGCTGCCTCCATATCAGTTTCATGGAAATCATGTCAGCATTTTAAACGTGAAAAGGAACAGACAGAGCTACTTTGGCACAGTGACATTAATATTCCTCCAAATAAGGACTACGTTTGATACTGGTAGACTTCCCTGGCCAGAGAAGTCTACTAGTATCAAACACAGGCCTTAATTTGAGGAATAAATTTCAGAGAATGTACGTTTGGAGCACAGTATTTACGGTAGTGAAACATGGACTGTGGGAAAACCGAAACAAAAAAGAATCGAAGAATTTGAGGTGTGGTGCTACAGACGAATGCTGAGAATCAGGTGGACTGATAAGGTAAGGTATGAGGAGGTTCTGCGCAGAATCGGAGACGAAAGGAATATGTAGGAAACACTGACAAGAAGAAGAGAGAGGATGATAGGACGTGACATCCATGGTACTAGAGGGAGCTGCAGGGGGCAGAAGCCTTAGAGGAAGACATAGACTGAAATACATCCAGCAAATAATTTAAGACATGGGTTGCAAGTGCTACTCTGGGATGAAGAGGTTGGCACAGGAGAGGAATTCGTGCCTGTCCGCATCAAACCGGTGAGAAGACTGATGACTCAAAAACACATTAACATAGATACGTAAAATTTCGTTATTTGCTGTTCTCTTAGTGTTCCTGTCTTAGTGACCAGAACGTAGTTACTATGCCTACATTAAAGAAAAATGTTTGCCTCGTTTATTTCCACCTAACAAAAATCTTGCTTCAAAACTAGTAACGACTTCCCACTACAAAAAGATCAAACAATATTTCGTTTAACACGTCTAACATTACAGTTTCCTAGGAATAACTGAGTATAAGCAACGTAAGTTTTGTAGTGCACTCCTTTTCTGATGTTCAGGATCCGGAGTGAGTCGCCGTCAGGGCAAAATCACATGGATATGTTCCAGAATAACCTAAATATTTTTGTATCTATGAACACATTTAATTAAGTGAAGATATAAGAGACGCCTCACAGACGGAGGCGAGGTCTTAGCAGTACTACATGTCTGAAAACCGAAGCACGTTGTAACATGACTAGCTGGTAGTTCGAACAGAAAAGGAACTTCAATTACTTTTGCATCCCCATACGACTGAGAGGAAAAGAAAGAAAACAATATTTCAAGTTAATAGAAGATAAGACGTATAGCTTCGAAAGTTAGTAAACTCCTTGTAGTAGACGACAGTGTAGCACAGTCGAGCAGAATTTAGAAAGGGAAAATGTCATAAATTTTTCCTCTAGGGATTCTATTCACAAAAAATTCCGAAACTGAATAAAAGAAGTTCTGCTTCACAATAATGTCTGTCTCACTGTAGAGTGTCACGCTGACTCGCGAATCCCGACGGAGTTTTCAATGGAAGAATCTGAATGGACGGCCGTCACAAAAGAGAGAGAGAGAGAGAGAGAGAGAGAGAGAGAGAGAGAGAGAGAGAGAGAGAGAGACGGGCATTTGCACTTTCCTTGCTACGTCAGAATTTATTCTCACATTGCAAAAGCCCGCTCTTCCTGCAGTGGGTCCTAAATAATACGGCAGCTGCGCAGCGGCGCTGCCGGGGTGGGGTATATTCGCTATTTTACGCGCGCGGAATACTGATTCCTGATTGCCATCGCAGACCTGGATGGACCCCGGTCACGTGCAGCAAAGGCAAAAAGCGAGGACAGAACTAAACCCCGGGCGGATGGATTTCACTCAGCACCCGCTCCCGCCTCTCTCCAAGCGGGGATTCCACATGCACGCTCAGCGATACCACACGGCTGCCTAGCGAAAGCGGGAAACAGGAGAGTTCCAGTCTCTCAAGACGGTAGGTCACGAGAGCGCACACATTAATGCGTCCGCGTTAATGGTGGTTGTCCTCTACGGCTGTATATGAATTTACTTAATGAAATACAGCAACAAGTCACATTTTTTTGTATTAGGTTGTGTGATTTAACGAGCTTTGCGCTCTTATTTAAATATATGGCAGAAAGAAATGCAGCAAGATCTTCAGCGGATAGGCACTTGGTGCAGGGAGTGGCAACTGACCCTTAACATAGACAAATGTAATGTACTGCGTATACATAGAAAGAAGGATCTTTTATTGTATGATTATATGATAGCGGAACAAACACTGGTAGCAGTTACTTCTGTAAAATATCTGGGAGTATGCGTGCCGGACGATTTGAAGTGGAGTGATCATATAAAATTAATTGTTGGTAGGGCGGGTACCAGGTTGAGATTCAATTGGAGAGTCCTTAGAAAATGTAGTCCATCAACAGTGGCTTACAAAACACTCGTTCGACCTATACGTGAGTATTGCTCATCAGTGTGGGATCCGTATCAGATCGGGTTGACGCAGGAGATAGAGAAGATCCAAAGAAGTGCGGCGCATTTCGTCACAGGGTTATTTGGTAACCGTGATAGCGTTACGGAGATGTTTAACAAACTTAAGTGGCAGACTCTGCAAGAGAGGCGCTCTGCATCGCGGTGTAGGTTGCTGTCCAGGTTTCGAGAGTGTGCCTTTCTGGATGGCATCGAATATATTGTTTCCCCCTAATTATACCTCCCGAGGAGATCACGAATGCAAAATTAGAGAGATTGGAGCGCGCGCGGAGGCTTTCCGGCAGTCGTTCTTCCCGCGAACCATTCGCGACTGGAACAGGGTAGGGAGGTAATGACAGTGGCACGTAAAGTGCCCTCCGTCACACACCGTTGGATGTCTTGCGGAGTATAAATGTAATTGTAGAAAAAGTCAGCCTACAGGAATAGTCTGTCTTCCAGGACAGCATGCTACAAAGGGCGCAGATTCACCGCGTAATGGCGTCTATTGTCTATTGAGGCCTAAGCGCTGTAGTGTGCGAGTGAGACAGACGAGAACCTACGTCATAGGGAGACCCAGTAGAAGGCTTTTGTGGCCAAGGAGACGTAGCAGTGTTAAATATAGTGGACCTAAGGTCGGCCATCAAGGGAAACATTCATGAAAACTATTTAATTTTGTAGTAGCGTAGGGAATGAAGCCACAGTAATTATAATCTACCATCCTCCATCAATTTCATGGTGATCCAAATAAAACTTGATTTCTCAACATATCTGTAATAGTTTAGGATTTACTGTTACAGGTAATTTTACAAATTTTTGTAACAAAGACCTGAATTCTAAAATCTGAACGTTTTTGGTCGATCTTAATTATCGACATTTCATATAGACGCTCATCATTAAAATGACAAATGTTGTAAATGTCAACTCTGCAACTTTATTTGTTTAAAAAATATAGTGAATTTCAATCATGAATAATTTCAGTTAAGCATCAGATCATGATTTGCTCCGCACAAAACACATTGAACGATCACAGCATGACACCTTATTGAATCATTAGGTAACAGAATATTTGTTGTAAATTTTTGTTTATAATAGTGACTTTTGTTCTTTATCTGTTTATCAGAAAGCACATTGGGGCATGGCTTCGGGCTGTGAAATTGAAAGTTAAGAAGGAAATTGTATTGGTTTTATGTAAAAGAATTTAACGTTTATTACGTAATGGATCTTATTATGTCCATTGTAGTTATCCGGGGTGTTATGCCATGCTCGGTTGATGAATTCTGTGTCAAATCCCAACGTTTCGTCTCCGACTGCGGGAGACATCTTCAAAGGGGGCCGCAGCTCGATGGAAGGTCCAACACACTCACTGGCTCGCTAATGACTGTCAGGATTTTGTGCGCGAATTGACCTCTCTGTTACGTCCGTAAATGTTCGACACGATTTATTTCGGGCGATCTGGAAGGCCAAATCATTCACTCGAACTCTCCAGAATGTTCTTCAAACCAATCGCGAATAATTGTGGCCAGTGTCATGGTGTGCTGTCATCCATAAAAATTCCGTAGTTGTTTGTGAACATAAATCCATTAATGGCTGCAAATGATCTCCAAATAGCAGAACATAACTATATACAGTCAACGATCGGTTCCGGTGGACAAGAGCACTCAGTCCATTCCATGTAAATACAGCCCACACCATTATCGAGCAACCGACTGCTTGCACAGTGGAGTTAGGTCCTTATCGTGGGGTATGCGTCACACACAGGCCCTACCAAGAGTTCTTACCAACTGAAATCCTGACTGGTCCCACCAGCCCACAGTTAGGGTCCAACCGAATGTGGTCACGAGCCCAGGATAGGTGCTGTAAGCGGTGTGCTGTTAGCAAAGGCACCAGCGTCCGTCGTCGTCGTCTGCTGCTGCTGTAGCCCACTAACACCAAATTTCGCAGCACTGTCCTAACGGATATATTTGTCATACGTCCCGAAAGATTAAAAAAATGTTCAAATGTGTGTGAAATCTTATGGGACTTAGCAGCTAAGGTTATCATTCCCTAAGCTTACACACTACTTAACCTAAATTATCCAAAGGACAAATACACACACCCATGCCCGAGGGAGGACTGTAACCTCCGCCGGGATCAGCCGCACAATATATGACTGCAGCGCCTGAGACCGCTCGGCTAATCCCGCGCAGCTCCCGAAAGATTTCTGCGGTTATTTCACCCAGCGTTGCTTGTCTGTTAACACTGACAAGTCTACGCAAACGTCGCTCCTCTGAGTCGATAATGAAGGCCATCAGTCACTCCATTGTCCATGGTGAGAGGTAATGCCTGGAAACTGGTAGTCTCACCATAGTCTTGGTATTGTGGATCTCGGAATACTGAATTCCCTAACTATGTCCGAAATGGAATGTCCCACGTATCTAAAGCTCCAATCATTTCGCTTTCAGAGTCTGTTATTGCCGTCGTGCGGCCATAATCACCTCGGGAACTTTTTCACATGAATCATGTGAGTACAAATGACAGCTCCGCCAATTGCCAATTCACTATCCTTTTGTACCTTGCGTACGCGATACTATCGCCATCTCTAATTGTACATATCGCTATTCCATGACTTTTGTCACCTCAGACCTCAGTGTAAATGAGTAGACTACACTATGCAAAGGCACACTATTTAGTAAATTAAAGGAACTTCAGAGAAAAGACGACACAATCAGCTTAAGGGTGAAAGGACGTCAAACTTGGAGCAGGAGAGGCACCACAGGACATTTTAATTTCCACTGTCTGTACTTTTACAAATAAATTCATAAAAGTTTGTCAGCATGACCAGGAAGGATTCAAGATTCACACTCATAGCAGTGGAAGTGCAAAAACATAAAAAATAATTTTTTTAGATATGAAATTTCATAATTTTTTCACTTACTGTTGGCTGCATTTGTTGCTATAGCTTCACTTTTCTTCATAAGTAAGAGAGACTATTCGATGAATTTTGCGCAGCAGACAAACCACATTTACAGGTGTCTGAAGCTCTAGAATCTATTTTATTTATGAAAAAATGAATGAGCTGTTACGTTTTAAACTTTATGTTTAGGAAAAAATCAAATTTTGTAGTTAATAATCTCAATTTTTACCACAGATTTTAATAGATTTGGAAAATTCTAGAGTTTCATTCACCTGTAAGTATGGTTTGTATGATATGCAAAATTCATCGAAGAATCTCTCTTACTTGTGAAGAAAAATGTATCTATAGCAACAAATGCAGCCAACAGCAAGTGAAAAAATGATGAAATTTCATATCTAAAAAAATTATTTTGTTACGTTTTTGCACTTCCACTGCTATGAGTGTGATTCGTGAATCCTTCCTGGTCATGCTAGCAAAGTTCCACGAATTTATTTGTAAAAGTATAGACAGTAGAAAATAAAACGTCCTGTGGTGCCTCTCCTGCTCCAAGTCAGCCCGTTTGACGTCCTACCCCCCTTAAAAGTACACACACACACACACACACACACACACAGAAATACAGAGTAAACAAAATTTGAATATGACGCCAAACTCACTTGAGAAAAAGTCAAGAGCAACTGGACGTGAACACAAAATAAAGTTTGCACTGTGTTTGGGAGAAGTGAAAAATGTTATTTACAAATGGAATTCTCCAAAATATGTGTAGTGCATCTGTATGGTTCTCAGTAACTCAAGAAAATGTAAATGAAGAACGACTTGCAAAGAAAATTGTAAGAAATAGTAAATACAAAGAATGAAATTTTCACTCTGCAGCGGATTGTGCAGTGATATGAAACTTCCTGGCAGATTAAAACTGGGTGCCGGACCGAGACTCGAACTCGGGACCTTTGCCGTTCGCGGGCAAGTGCTCTCCCGAGTTCGAGTCTCGGTCCGGCACCCAGTTTATTCTGTCAGGAAGTTTCATATCAGCGCACACTCCGCTGCAGAGTGAAAATTTCATTCTGGAAACATCTGAGCCATGTCTGTTCAATATCCTTTTTTCCAGGAGTGCTAGTTCTGCAACGTTTTGCAGGAGAGCTTCTGCGAAGTTTGGGAGGTAGGAGGCGAGGTACTGGAGGAATTCAAGCTGTGAGGACGGGGCGTGAGTCGTGCTTGGGTAACTCAGATGGTAGAGCACTTGCCCGCGATAGGCACAGGTCATGAGTTCGAGTCTCTGTACAGCACCCAGTTTTAATCTGCCAGAAAGTTTCAGTAGATATAAAGTTACATGTTAACTCCCCAATCAAACTCACATTAATACTGTATCATTCAGATACAGATGACAAGCTATAGCTCCATGATAATGAACAAAACGTCCTGAATAACCGTATAACGTAAAATTGAGGTAACGAAAACAACAAACAAATGCTGTCTTTAGGCCTAACTTTCATAGATTAATTATCACTTATAACAAATTAGAATTTCAAAGATTTGAATAAAGTAAAGTCTCTGACTAGAGCAGAAACCGGCTCAAATATTTTAAGTAGGCTGTTTAGGTTTTTATATTGATAACGCCAAGTGGCGCTCTGTATGAATATCACTGGCTGTGCTGCGTGAATCTGTGGCTGGCTGGCATTGTTGTAATATTCGCTATTGTAGTGTTGGGCAGTTGGATGTGAACAGCGCGCAGCGTTGCACAGTTGGAGGTGAGCCGCTAGCAGTGCTGGATGTGGGGAGAGAGATGGCAGAGTTTTGAGAGCGGATGATCTGGACGTGTGTCCATCAGAAAGATTGATTTTGTAAGACTGGATGTCATGAACTGATATATATATTTTGACTTTCGAACACTATTTAGGTAAACACATTGTTTGTTCTCTATCAAAATCTTTCATGTGTTAAGTATGCTTATCAGTGGTTAGTGCTTTAAGTAGTTAGAATCTGTTATTTAGCTGGCAGTATTGGCGCTCGCTGTATTGCAGTAGTTCGACTAATGAAGATTTTTGTGAGGTAAGTGATTCATGGAAGGTATAGGTTATTGCTAGTCAGGGCCATTCTTTAGTAGGGATTATTGAAAGTCAGATTGCGTTGCGCTAAAAATATTGTGTGACAGTTTAGAGTTGATCAGAATGAGTAAAGAGAGTAGTGTCTGAGTACGTTCAGTTTTTCTCAGCTGTTTGAAAATCAAATGCCGGCCGCGGTGGCCGTGCGGTTCTAGGCGCTCCAGTCCGGAGCCGCGCTGCTGCTACGGTCGCAGGTTTGAATCCTGCCTCGGGCATGGGTGTGTGTGATGTCCTTAGGTTAGTTAGGTTTCAGTAGTTCTAAGTTCTAGGGGACTAATGACCACAGCAGTTGAGTCCCATAGTGCTCAGAGCCATTTGAACCATTTTTTTGAAAATCAAATAACGTAGAGGTTTATCAGCACAGTACTTCATTAATTTTTCTAAGGGGACGTTTCATAATATGTTTGGGGCATTTGAGGAAACAGTGTTTTGTGTAATATATATTATACCGAATAATTATTTTATCCACAAACACGGAAAATGCTAGAGCTGGAAATCCAGATGATGAATATCATGGAAAAGGTTACTGTTGGTATGCTAAGGAGTGTTCGAAGAAGAGATGGCAAGATACTACTTCCTTCCATACATGTCTCGCAAAACGACCACCACAGAAACAATCAGACAAAGCAGCGTTCAGACGGTAGATATCGACAATCCTTCCTCCCACGCTAGAATCGCTTATAGAACAGGAAAGGTGAAAAATCGTACTGGTACCAGAGGTACCCTCCGTCCAACGTAGACTACTGTGCAGAAACGAGGCTGCCCATGGGACTCGGGAAACGTCCCGACGCCGGTGAAAATTACGCTGCACGGTTGCGCGGACGTTGGGCTGTGTTTAACTTGCCGCTCAGACAGTGGCCACCAGGGGATTCGCCAGCTAACTGTAACCGTGTTAGCGCGTCGTCCATCCAAACTGTGCCGCGCTGCAGGTCCCTGCGCGTGGACCACCCAGCGACCCCTCTATGTCAGGGACGGTCGCAGCGAGCCAAACCGCACGCGAGCCGAATGTGCATGAATACGCACATCCAGTCTCAGCTTTAGGCGGTTCTTCTCGGAAGTACCCGGTCTGCGGGCGTGAACCGTAAATGGATGTAATTTAGGAAGGTATCCTCTATCAGGCTTCACAACATTCCTTTCCACTGTTATTTAAAAGTTTAAACGCGTTTCGATAGTTAATAAGTAAACCATTTGCGGAAAAACTACGCGAAGTCACTAGTAATTTCAGCTAACACTAATGTGATATTCGTAAGCAGAGCCGAAATTTTGAAATAAAATGAGTTTTTAAACTCTTACTTACGTAAAAGTAACAGGTATTTTGTGAGAATGTTGACCGAAACTGGTTCTATATGTTATAATCATTCACAGTAAGAACAATAAAAACCATATTTCTAACAAAGGAAAACAGGCTCTCCACCCAGACGCGTCCTGGTGATTCTTCAGTAACACAATCACCAAATCTGAAGCTAAAACCGCACAATATTTTTAAAATAACAAATTCTTGATGTAAATAAACCGCACCGAACGGAACGAGAGGGCCAATTGAAATCCAAAACCTCTCGGTAGTGTTGTCGAAAAATCGGCATGAGGACCCATTAGCAACAGGTCCAAGAAGTTAACTGAATAGGAACTTTGGATAAACAACCGAAAAAGACGTCACTACTGAGGCTAACCTATTGCACCGATCGGTATAAACGGTAGAGAATGACATTTCGTTTAGCAATGCAGTGTGGCATTTTTCGATCGGTACGCGTTTCTTCAGTTCGGCAGAATCGTGGTGTCACCGCTGTTCACTCTTCACTGTTTGTTTGTAGTATGGAAGATCTTCACAGGTCCAGAAGTTTGCACAAAAGGAGGAATTCTGGCGATCTATCGTCACTAGCCTTTAAAAGTGAATAGGACTGACAGAAGACAGAGACGAGAATTCTCAGTATAGATTATACAGCCACATAAACGGCGGGTACTGAAAATCTGCTATGACATGACACTGAAATACCAAGCAATAACAGTTTTAAGAGATAAGTGTCAATAAAAGAGCAAAAAATCAGGAGACTCGACGGACGGGATTCAGTGTTCTGTACACGAAGTAGTAGTTCGTGCTAAATTTGCAGGCTGGGAGCATGTGAAGAAATTGGTGGTATGAACAGTAAAATTTCTGAAGTCGCACGCATTATTCCACTGTCAGTTGCAACAGACATAGACGGAACTGAACGAAGAGTGTAAAGTTTATATATTACCACAAAGTACGTTGGTTAAGTCAAGTAGCATGCCTCGAACAATTTTTCGACTTAAAACACACTATTGATGAATTCATGAAAAAAAAAAAACGAGCGCGAGAAGGAAATTGTAGCATCCAGAAAAGATTGTAAAGTTCAAATGTGTGTGAATTTCTAAGGGACCAAACTGTCCCTAGACTTACACACTACTTAAACTAACTTATGCTAATAACAACACTCATACCCGTGCCCGAGGGAGGACTCGAACCTACGGCGGGAGGGGCCGCGCAATCTGAGACATTGAACCTCTAACCGCGCGGCAATGGATTGCAGACCACGCGTTTTAAGTAGACTTGACTTCACACTGCCGATAGCAAGACACTGCAAGGTGAGAAACAATTTATTTCTGGTATGATATGGATGAATTTAAAAAGAAAATCGTATTGCAAAAGGGACAAATTCTGACAAATACAGTCCAGTTCCGTGAGCTCATTGACATGAAAGAAAACGTGATTATTGAAGAATTCATTTTTACTTTGAAAGAATTACAAGGGCAGTTTGTAAAGTATTAAGGGCACAGCAAATCTTACATCTGTCTTCATTACAGCTGAAATTCTCCTGTGCATGTACAGGTGTGACTGACTGAACCGCAGTGTGATTCCCATTTTAAAGACAAACCCTTTTACATTAAAACTGTCTAGCACCTCTACAGTGGTTTCGTCTGTTGAGGTTCCCACCTCCACATAATGAGGTTGCAAAATTTCTGCAGTACTTATATCAACACAGGTGAGTGAAAGACCTTCTGTCAATTATGAAACTAAGAAAGCATATTTACGTGACAACATGATTGTGAAAATCTGTGAAAGTGTCTGTTATCTGTCCGTATGCCGACGGTCCGCACCAGATAAACATATTATTTCTTCAGTATACCAAAAACAAGTAGACAGTATTTAAAACTTGTTTTATTTATAATCTATGTTGTTGAGAAATGAGAAATATAAACCCAAGTCCTATGTATGGCGACTGTATTGTCGTTAAAACGTGGTGCATTCGAGGGCAGCTTTCCTCTCCTTACACTCAGAGAGCGTGCAGTGGTGGAGCGGGTAATGTGCATCCAGGCTGAGCGCTAGAGGCCAAAATCTCGGTCCCCCCTCAGGTCTATGCCCTAGCTCTGCTTGTATACAACCAATAAAGTTCTGTGATGAGACACACATGAATCAATCAAGCTAAGTTGTACGTTCTGTCTCCACAAAAAACTGCAGATGCACTGCATGCCAAAAACCCCATTGTAAGCTCTATCTTCGAAAACACTCGGCTGCTTTGGCACGTGGGTAGCACATCCCACTTCTTCTCCATCACCAAAACCTCTGTACCCTTTTCGTCGGTAGTGACGATCGCCTTCACTTCCTGAACCATGAATTAATTTCTGAATTCCATCCCTCTTACGAACCAAAAGCTACTTAACCCAATCCAGTTCAAGAGTCCAGCCTACTTTTCCCAGTGCACAACTAAGTATGACACAGAAAAAAATTAGTCACGCCAGGAAACACAACGCCAATACTGTTAACACTCCCTCTACCCCTGACAACAGCCTGAATTCTGACAGGAAAACAGCTCACAAGTCTCCTTTGTTGAAGCCATTCACTAGTGCTTCGATCCGGTACAGATACCATATTGCAGTGATGTTGGCTGCTACTTTCATCTGCTGTTCCAAATGGCCTCACCCGTTTTGTAGAGGATTAATACTGGGCGATTTAGCGGGCCAGTATAGGAAAGTGTGTCTATGTGTTCGCCAAACCAGGAATGTGTGTGTGTGTGTGTGTGTGTGTGTGTGTACATGTGAACACTGCTGTTGTCATCTTGGAAGTCGACAGTGTGACAGCGTCGGAAAAGACGTAAAAGGCAAAACCGCGTACCCACACATGTTGCTAAAGCATTGGGTTCATCTCTTGCTGCAGGCGTGTTTTGACTTTGCCTCCACAATCACAGTTGAGTAGATCAGGTCCCAAAATATCCTTATGATACTATTGTTGTCGTGGTGTTCAGTCCGAAGACTGTTTTGATGCAGCTCTCCGTGCTACTCTATCTTGTGCGAGTATCTTTATGTCCAAATAAGTACTGCAACATACAGCCTTCTGAATCTGCTTACTCTTGGTCTCCCTCTAGTACTTTTACTTTCGACGCTTCCATCCTATACCAAATCGGTGAACCCGTCATGTCCTGGAATATGTGTTCTACCAACCAATCCTTTCTTCTGGGTTAGTTGTGCCACAGATTTCTTATCTCCCCGATTCTATTCAGTACTTCCTCATTAGTTGCCTGATCAACCCATCTAATCTTCAGCATTACTCTGTAGCACCACAAATCGATAGGTTCTATTCTATTTTTATCTGAACAGTTTATCGTCCATGTTTCTCTTCCATCTTGAGTAAACAGTTCCTAACACTTAAACCTATACTCGATGTTAAAAATTTCTCTTCTTCAGAAACACCTTTCTTGCTATTACCAGTCTACATTTTACATCCTACCTACTTCGACCGTCTTCATTTGTTTTGCTTCCCAAATAGCAAAACTCATCTGATTGAGACATCAAAAAAGTTTTGCATCATCCCGGTTCCCAGAACTCCTGAAGACA
This sequence comes from Schistocerca gregaria, assembly GCF_023897955.1. Taxonomy (NCBI): domain Eukaryota; kingdom Metazoa; phylum Arthropoda; class Insecta; order Orthoptera; family Acrididae; genus Schistocerca; species Schistocerca gregaria. The sequence goes on along the minus strand of NC_064921.1, from coordinate 158,224,101 downwards.
GACGATGTCTGTGGATACTGTATAACAGACGCAGTCCCTTTGTCCGTTCAGAGAAGTCACGAAATCCGCCCAAACATGTAAACAACCACGAAGGAGCAGCGCCTATTAGACGAAGGGATCCGACAGCTGACCAGTTCAACTCATTCTACCAGGAAGGAGGTACACGGATCATGTTGTCTGTAGTTCAACCATGCCTAGACGGTCATACCACGGTTTGATCGCGTCCGAATTGTTACTTTGTGCCAGGAAGGGCTCTCAACAAGCGAAGTGTCCAGACATGAACCCTATCTGAAATGTCTGGGATGGATTGAAAAGGGCTGTTTATTGACGATGTGACCCACCAACCACTCTGAGGGATCCACGCCGAATCGCCATTGAGGAGCGGGTCAAACACAGTGCCTTGAAGAACTTGTGGGTAGTATGCCACGACGAATACAGACGTTCATCGATGCAACAGGACGTGCTAGTTGGTATTAGAGGTACCGGTGTGTAGAGCAGTCTGGACCACGTCCTCTGAAGGTCTCGCTGTATGGTGATACAAAAAGCCATGTGTGGTTTTCATGAGCAATAAAAAGGGCGGAAATGATGTTTATGTTGGTCTCAATCCCAATTTTCTGCACACGTTCCGGAGCTCTTGGAACCGAGGTGACACAAAACTTTTTTGGTGGGTGTACTTTAAGTGTCTCATTTCCTCTAATTCCCTCAGCATTACCTGACTCCCTCATCATCACCTGACTTCTGTCAAGGCATTGATCATTCCGTTCAACTGCTTTACTAAGACCTTTGCTGTTTCTGACAGAACTGCAGTGTCATGATCAAACCTCAAAATTTTTATTTCTTCTCCCTGAACTTCAATTCTACTCCGAATTTTTTCTTTATCACCTCGTGGTACCAAAACTCCGTAAAAATTTGGCAACTTGGCCACGAGGCTCTAGAAAGTGGTGTAGATGATATACAGTACTGCTGGTCGTTCCTTCGGACACGAGAATGCCCAAGTTAATACTTTCATGCTTTACCTTAACGAATCGGTGCGTGGGATTTCTTCCTACCTGTTTTCTGTGAGTCCCTTTCTAATGTTGCCCCTCAACGTAGCTCGTGTAACGCAATGGATTCTTTACAAGATGAGAGTCGGTGACCTGTGATTGTCAGTCTAACAAGGGAGGCCGCCAGTTGTGAAATTCAGATTCGATTCATACTGCGCATAATAAACGCTCATGGCCAGAGGTGTAATGTGGCAATGCACCAAGATGCACTTCTCAGCCGTTGTCGAGAAAATCGACAGCTAAAAGAAACCGTTGCGGTGAAATACTCTCTACGATTAATAATTTTCTACAGCGTCGTGGCGCAGCAGTAAGCGCTCGGGTTCATAATCCGAAGGTCGCCGGATCGAATCTCGCGCCATATAATTTTTTTATTATTAGTTTTTTGTAATTCAAACTATTAATGAATTGCTTATGCATGTTGGTGAAGACAGATCGCTCTCCTATTGTACCGCCTCCATTTTCCGTTTGTTTAACAGGGTGTATCAAAGCTCTCCCGTCCGCGCTGAGTTTCGACGATGTTATAAGTTGCGCTAGAGACCGCATCTACCTTCTTTCGAAGTTATCAGGCAACTACGCTGGTATGCGGCGGCTCGTTTCGGCCCATTCAACATCTGTCCTTCAAGTGAACGAGCGAGTAACGGAGTTTATATTTCATACTTGCCACAGCAAATTTGTGCTCGTGGGGTTTCTATTCTAATTCGAACGTTTGACTTACGCTATACGTATTCGTTTCGGAATATAGTTTCTACGTCTTCCGTTAACTATATGTGGTTAACATTACGAAGACAATTACTAACATTTGTGAAATACAACTTTGTTTGCGGAAAACATAATGATGTTTGAAGTCGCCAGTTTTTCCACGACAAACGACTTTCAACAACTTATTATATGGTTAATTGTTGCAACTGATTGCCGGGAATTATATATATATATATATATATATATATATATATATATATATATATATATATATATATATATATATATATATGTGTGTGTGTGTGTGTGTGTGTGTGTGTATACACATTTGAATTACAAAAAACAAATACTAAAAGAAAAAGAGGTTGACGACGCGAGATTCGATTCGGCGACCTACGGATCACGAACCTGAGCGCTTACCGCTGCGCCACGATGCTGTAGAAAATTATTAATCGTAGAGAGTATTTCACCGCAACGGTTTCCTTTAACTGTCGATTTTCTCGACAACTGCTGAGAAGTACATCTTGGTGGTTTGCTACATTACACCTCTGGCCATGAGCTTTTATTATGCGCAGTATTAATCGAATCTGAATTTCACAATTGGCGGCCTCCCTTTGTAAGTGCGGGTAGATAATCTAGTTGAAATAAGTTCTGGTACGCCATTACATGAACTTATTTGTGGTCACAGTAAAACAGTGTACAATGATGTATTTGGAACAATTAATCACGCAAAGTTACTAAAAAATGAGAGCACTATTAAAACAACTAGTACAGAGATCAGATTCTTATTACATTCCATCGCCAACTATGACTAAAGAACATGCTCTGGGGACTTCCTATCGCAGAATGGCGAAGTTTGTGCGCTTCAGAGAGCTATTGCATACTTAGTAAAACTTCGCAGATATTCGTGCATCGCAGGTACCTCTTGATTTTATTACCAATTTAATTGGTTAACTGCGCAGTAGTGTTGTTGTATTAGAGCTCTAATGATGCATAGGGTCCTCCCAGAATCAGCTATGCCAAAAGTGGACTCTGTTAGTTATTATTTAATAAAGTAAATTCAGAGTTCCACACCTGAATGTGTGTAGCTCCCCTACGTATCCATGGCAAGCGAGGTTCGAACTCATGGCCGCCTACCTTATTTTACTCCAGTTGTAAGGTGGCGGAATAATTGAAGGCCAAATTCGCTCCTTCCATGACAGGCGGAAAGTCAACGACCGACCAGGTGACTCAGACGGGGAGAGCGAGTATAACGGCCCATCTGAGAGAGGACAGGAAAGAAAGCTTTTAGAAAACTGCATTTCGTCGAAAGCAGTGTCATGAAGAACGAAAGAACACAGGTGGGGAGACAGTTCGGCTATGAGTAAGACAAGACAGAAATTTTCGTGGAGATTCTTCTCTGAACTGGCGTCAAGTGCAGAACAGCGCTTAACACTCTATATGACGCAGAGTAGTAATTTGTGTGAACACTGCGTTAACAGCGGCTGATATCCAGCTACAAATTAGCTGCAGCATCGTTTAGTTCCAACTGTGGAGGAACGAACCAGCCAATTAGTTAATTGTTCTTGCGTAAACTGAGAGGGCATTATAATATGCACACTGCTCCAACCATACGCGTACATATCGCCACATTCTAAGACTACGGAAGAGTACATGTTCTCTCGCATAATGAGAAATATAGGGAAAGTTTCTACTGCAAAATCCAGCAGAGGTGTAGTTAGTTTTATAGGAATTTCAGCAGAAAAGAGCGGCCTAGCAGACGACAGCTCATCGCAGCTGAAGGTAAATACTGCCTGCAGAGGCCTAAACTTGTTGGTTCACCAGCTTGCGTCCACTGTAAACACGAGCGAGCTTGGGTAAGCTTTTGCTCAATTTGTCACATAACTAGCCATCTACTGTGGACTTGATTGTCATCCTAAAAATAGTGCCGAATTTTGAAAAGACTTGTAGTTAAATTTTAATACTGTCGTCTTTAGGATAATGTAACCTTCTGAGAGTTAATATTTAATATTTTTGGATTTAGGATTATTTCACTTTTTGGTGCTGACGAGATGCGTTAGCCTGACAATTGTTTTTTGTTGTCACATTGAAAACTGTGTAAAAGCGTGTATTTTTGTGCTAATATTGCGGTATTAATCATGTCATTCCAACTTACACAGTTGTCCTCAATCCTAGAAAAAGTAAACCATAAAAACAGTGCACCTTACACAATGATAAGTGTGGTTTCTTTTATTTCGGACATGCATGAAAGAACAGACACCTCGCGAAATTCGTACGTAAATTGAACGTGGAAGCGGGAGAAAGGAGAGGAAAGCGGAGGAACTTGTGATACCAGCTGCATCGAGGTTTTTGCAGAATCTGCGGCGGCGAGTGAAAATGTGTGCCAAACCCTTTCCTTTTTATGAGGCAGTTGAGTGAACAATTGCACCAGCCGGGCACAGTATTTATCCGAAATGCGCGGTCTATATCTCGATACGTTCCCCACAGACCCACATTCCCATCCAGCGCGATTCCGCATAAAGTCCATAAGCAGCTGATACCATTAGTTCAGTTCCTTTCCTTTCCTTTCCTTTCCTTTCCTTTCACTCATCTTCAATGTACATAGTGTGTGTCACAGTTGTGAATCCCACATTCTTATAACACGCATTCATATAATTGATTCGCCTTAATGGGCAATGAATCCACAACCTTCCGTGCGGATGTACATTTACATCCGACCTCCTGCTCAAATGGTTCAAATGGCTCTGAGCACTATGGGACTTAACTTCTGAGGTCATCAGTCCCCCCATCCGGCCAATGACGCCAAACGCCCATTTCCATTTACAACTACTTATGGTCCGCAAGCCGTAAGCGATATAGAAAAAAATGGCTTTGAGCACTATGGGACTTAACATCTGAGGTCATCAGTCCCCTAGAACTTAGAACTACTTAAACCTAACTAACCTAAGGACATCACACACATCCATGCCCGTGACAGAATTCGAACCTGCGACCGCGGTAGCAGCGCGCTTCCCGACTGAAGCGCCGAGAACCGCTCGGTCACAGCGGCCGGCCGACCTCCTGCAGCAATCTAAAAAATGGTTCAAATGGCTCTGAGCACTATGGGACTTAACATCTGTGGTCATCAGTCCCCTAGAACTACTTAAACCTAACTAACCTAAGGACATCACACACATCCACGCCCGAGGCAGGATTCGAACCTGCGACCGTAGCAGTCGCGCGGCTCCGGACTGCGCGCCTAGAACCGCTAGACCACCGCGGCCGGCAGCAATCTACAATCAGCGAGCATTGATAACATGAACAGGGACTGCGTATAGGTGGCGCTGGATGGGCATGTGGGTTGCCGAGTGAACATACCTATATAACTAGCGCATTTGTGATAAACACTGTGTTCGGATGGTTTGGTGGTTAAAGCAATTGCCTGGCTAGCAGGAGATTCCGGCTTAGAGTCCCGTACCGGCACACATTTTCAAGCGTCGCAGCCGATTACGGACAAATTCGCTGTGCAGCTGACACCATCGGTCCCTCCACTCTCCTTCCCCCATACCCTCCCCATCCTTTCGTCCAATTTCCATAATCGCTCCAACAACTCGCTACCACATCACACGGTACATTCGTTACCAATCCCTGTTTTAGCAACAGCGTCTCGCTCGGTTCTGCTGAATTCTAAGGTGTTGCTTAACCCTGCAGTGCGTGTATTTCTTTGCAGTGGACAGCTTTTAATGGTCATTTGTCTGGCGATTTTGTTGCAAAACAGCATTTCCGGGAGCCATAAACTTTAATGAAAAAGTTAGGAATTGTCCCACTGTGGCCGGTCGACAGAGCCCGGAAACAGTGCCACAGTATGTGAATGATATAACATCGCAAGACGGCCTCGCAGTGCCTGGCGACAAACAGGAGAGATTTCACTCTTGATTACGTGACTGACCGAACGCCAAAGCCGGCAGCAGGACAGAGCTCTAAGACCTAACCACATATGGTATTGCACGAGCAGTGTATACGCGATCAGTGCATCGGAAATTTCTGGAAGCAGGCGCATGAGCCACATACATAGGGGATCATCAGTACCCAAGGGGGAGGAAGGCACAACAGCCAGCAGTGAGCACCGTCTCGAAGTGGAAGGGTGCCATAAGCCGTACTTAGTTATTCTCGACTAGCCTCAATGCCAGCGTTGCTGCCGAGATGTCTTCTTAGAGCTGCAAATGGGCCATTAATAAGTACTTGGGTCGAGAGTTAGTGCAAGAGGATCCTTCTGAAGTTATACAGTACAGGGGGCTTCTAGAGGTTCCTATCCTGATTGCTTCATCGTCGACTGTGCGAGATGGCGGCGTAGTTAGCACGCTGGACTCGCATTCGGGAGCACGATGGTTCAAACACGCGTCCGGCCATCTTGGTTTAAGTTTTCCGTGTTGTTGTGGTTGTTGTTGTGGTCTTCAGTCCTCAGGCTGGTTTGATGCAGCTCTCCGTGCTACTCTATCCTGTGCAAGCTTCTTCGTCTCCCAGTACCTACTGCAACCTACATTCTTCTGGATCTGCTTAGTGTATTCATCTCTTGGTTTCCCTCTACGATTTTTACACTCCGCGCTGCCCTCCAATACTAAATTGGTGATCCATTGTTGCCTCAGAACATGTCATACCAACCGATCCCTTCTTCTAGTCAAGTTGTGCCACAAATTTCTCTTCTTCCCAGTTCTTTTCAATACCTCCTCATTGGTTATGTGATCTACCCATCTAATCTTCAGCATTTCCATAGCTTCTATTCTCTTCTTGTCAGAACTATTTATCGTCCATGTTTCACTTCCATACATGGCTGCACTCCATACAAATACCTTCAGAAACGACTTCGTGACACTTAAATCTATACTCGATGTTAACAAATTTCTCTTCTTCATAAACGCTATCCTTTCCATTGCCAGTCTACATTTTATATCTTCTGTACTTACACCATCATCAGTTATTTTGCTCCCCAAATAGCAAAACTCATTTACTACTTTAAGAGTCTGATTTGCTAATCTAATTCCCTCAGCATCATCCGACTTAATTCGAATACATTCAATTATCCTCGTTTTGCTTTTGTTGATGTTCATCTTATATCCCCCTTTCAAGACACTGTCCATTCCATTCAACTGCTCTTCAAGCCCTTTGCTGACTGACAGAATTACAATGTTATCGGCAGACCTCAAAGTGTTTATTTCTTTTCTGTGGGTTTTAATACCTACTCCTAATTTTTCTTTTGTTTCCTTCACTGCTTGCTCAATATACAGATTGAATAACATCGGGGAGAGGCTACAACCCTGTCTCTCTCCGTTCCCAATCACTGCTTCCCTTTTATGTCCCCCGATTCTTATAACTGCCATCTGGTCTCTGTACAAATTGTAAAAAGGCTTTCGCTCCTTGTATTTTACCGCTACCACCTTTATAATTTGAAAGAAAGTATTCCAGTCAACATCATCAAAAGCTTTCTCTACGTCTATAAAGGCTAGAAACGTAGGTCTGCCTTTCCTTAATCTGTTTTCTAAGATAAGTCGAAGGGTCAGTATTGCCTCAAATGTTCCAATATTTCCACGGAATCCAAAATGATCTTTCCCTAGGTCGGCTTTTACCAGTTTTTCCTTTCGCCTGTAAAGGATTCGTGTTAGTATTTTGCAGACGTGACTTATTAAACTGATACTTCGGTAATTTTCACATCTGTCAAAACCTCCTTTCTTTGGGATTGGAATTATCATATCGTGCTTGAAGTCTGAGGCTATTTTGCCTATCTCATACATCCTTCTCACCAGATGGTAGAGTTTTGTCAGGACTGTTAGTAATTCTAATGGAATGTTGTCTACTCCCAGGGCCTTGTTTCGACTCAAATGTTTCAGTGCTCTGTCAAACTCTTCACGCAGTATCAAATCTCCCATTTCATCTTCGTCTACATCCTCTTCCATTTCGATAATATTGTCCTCAAGTACATCGCCCTTGTTTTCCGTGATTATCCTAAATCGCTTCAGGGAAATGCCGGGATGATTCCTTTGAAAGGGCTCAGTCGACTTCCTTCCCCATCCTTCCCCAATCCCACGGGACCAATGACCTCGCTGTTTGATCCCTTCCCCCAGATCAACCAACAAACCAACCTTAATCATCCTACATCACTTAGAGCCGGCCGGAGTCACCGAGCGGTTCTAGGCGCTACAGCCTGGAACCGCAAGACCGCTACCTACCCTGCACAAGCAGCACGTAAAAGCGCACATCCTCAATTTGGAAGCTGCAGGATCTGAAGAGGCAATTATGTTGGATTTGAAGAACTTGAATAGACGTGTGGACTCTCTTTCGCAAAGAATTTGGCCATTATCAAGATTAGAAGGATGTTATACGCTGTTATCGTAGAGACTCGTGTGTGTGTCTGAGTATTCGCCAGCCGTGCCCATTATCGTGTGGGCGACTTTTTCCAGAAAGAAACGGGGCTCTGTGTACTCCTACAGCATCTGTGTGTTTGCACAAAGTATCCCCCCAGGCGACCTGCACTTTCAGGAGATTTAGCAACGCAACGTCGTTTCCGAATATGGGCTACATGGGTTGAGTAGTGCTTCACAGACGTAAGAGTACTTGTCTGGTCCTCCAGTTCACCTGGCCTAAATCCGAATGAGCATTTCTGTAAAGCTAACGAGAGTGGTGCATCCGCATTGGGTCATGAAGCCACTAATCTCCACTGTATTGTGGTCAGTAATTGGTGTTGTATATTGCCTGCTGATACGTAGCAAGATGGGATAGTTCCAGCTGTTACAGTTCTTCTCCTTAATTTTTCTCCATTTTCCCCATTATAAATATTTCGCAATTACCATGTACATACAAAATTTCCAAAGTCTTAGCCACATTGTATTTCATTAAATTTGATTAGTAACAGTATAGTTTCCGATTGCTGATGACAATGGCATATTTAGTTCATTGGGGGCCAATTAGTTTAAAGAAATATTCATAATTGCGATACTGTTAGCCCAGTGCACGTCAAAATTCAGTACTGTTGAAAATGTTTCTTTTAGGAATTACGCAATTTATTTGAAAGCGCTGATTCTACACTTTTAAGTAAACATTTTACTTTTTCTGCAAAACCGCAATATTTACAAAGTTAATTTTATTGAATATTTTCGTTGTCGAGAGTGTCCCAATCTTGCGATGTAATTCTTTAGACAATTCATTATTATAATTTTGCAATTTCGAATTTTCCATTTCCAAAAATGTATTCTGTTTTTTTTAAATAATGCGTTAGTTAATTACTCCAATTAGGAAATATCAGTCTCCAGAAAATTCTGCGTGAAGTTTGGGAATCCCTTTGCATGGAACTGACTATCGTCGTCAAAGAGGGTACAGTATTACTCAAGAACACAGGGAACGGAATCACGCAAGAAGAAAAAAAAAAAAAAAGAGAATAAATGTCACCCTTGTGACTGCAGTGGTAACATAAACGAAAATGTTGAATAGTAAAAGAAAATGTTTCGGGAACACAACAGAAAACATTACAACTATGTACCGAATACAGTACATTTTCTCTGCAGTAAATGTAACACTTCAAAAAATGGTTCAAATGGCTCTGAGCACTATGGCACTCAACTGCTGTGGTCATTAGTACCCTAGAACTTAGAACTACTTAAACCTAACTAACCTAAGGACATCACACACATCCATGCCCGAGGCAGGATTCGAACCTGCGACCGTAGCAGTCGCACGGCTCCGGACTGCGCGCCTAGAACCGCGAGACCACCGCAGCCGGCTGTAACACTTCATTCTTGTTGGTATGCTGTTAGGTTATTTATCTTCAACCATGTTAAAATTATCAGTGGTGTCTTTCCTGCATCACTTTTCTCAAGCTATCCTCCAGTACTCTTGCCTTGCATTTATTTTAGCTGATTGAGATTTTCAATTTAATTCAAACTGTTATGTATCTTATTTTGTTGTTCTATCATGTTTACATATTTTCTTGTGTTGAGTGTATTTCCTTGGTCACATAGCCCCCTCCTCTCCCCTCTGCATTATTCCGTGCTCTCTCTCTCTCTCTCTCTCTCTCTCTCTCTCTAACACACACAAACACATACACACACACAATTTTTTTGGTTATTTTTAATGTTTTATGGTATGTCTCCTTCCGATTTGTTTTCTTTTAACTCTAACGTTTTCAATTACATTACTAAAACATTCTCAAAGAAGAAATATACTCTGTTTTATCATCTCCCACTTTATGTACAACATCGTTTTTAATGTTGCTCACCTGTACTGTATGTTCTATCATGACGACGGCCGATGAGTTTCTAAATCGGTTAGCTAAATAAATTCATACTCTTACTGATAAATCTGAAGTTCTTCTACAGAGCAGCGACAAAAAATTCAGTTAATACATAAACAGGTTTTTTTCTAACTGCAAGTAAAACCCAGATTTTTGTAAGTAATACGAAGAATCGCAGAACAAGTTATAAAATCGTGACGAAATGTTGTGTATTTTAACACGCGTAGTTAATTTCTGGAAGAATAAATACATATCATTCGTCGTTTTTCGATGTTCACATTGTTTTACGGCACCTACAAGCGAGCTGCCTCCCTCACAGTCAAAGAGGGTTCCCTGATTCAGATAAATTTGAGTACATTGTTTCGAGCTGTTTAATTCTTCTCCAGACGTAAAACAATGAAATGGAATAAATCTCCCCCTCGTCGAGTCTCGGTTGTAACAAGAAAAGGAAACAAGCCGTATTAATCCCTTGTTTACAAAAGCGCCTTCGCTGCGGTGCATATTCATGAACCTGGCACGATTCATAATACGCAACTCGCCTTTCTCTCCCGATTAATGCTAAACAATATTGCGGAAATTTGAATGCTCTTAATTACCCTGCTCCGCCGATGATTTGGTCTTTGAGTTGTGTACGGAACGAAAGTAAAATGTGTGGAAGCCTCTAGTGGGGACATTTTTCGTGATTCATATTCGCGCTTTTAGCAACTGCAATTTATTTGAATGAATTATGGAGATACGAACAAGTTTGTAAGAATCTCATGAAAACTAAAAAGGGCCATTTTTATAAAGTGAAAATGTGTTGGGGTTCATGTATCTGGCAGCCCTGCTTCTGAAATCAGTTTCCTTCATTATAACAGTCACGTTACTACGAAACGTACTTAGAATACTCCTTGCCCGCGACAGATATCAGACAATAAATTTTAGTATTGCTGTGAGAACATTTCCTAACTATAAACATATGGTTAAGAAAAAGGTTGGTCGATTGATAGTAAAGAGGTTCTAAAATTTTCCGTCAGCCGTAAACTTCTTCCTTTGTCAAAGTTTCTTAAATTACCGCTACCAGTCACAAACTTTGTCAACTATTGTATTACTTATTTATTTAGCGACATGTTTCGATGCTAACCTTGTCTTCAAGCTAAGTGGCATTACAAAAACAACTTTAAAATAAGGCGATACTGATGTTACATAGTCTTTTCGTAAATGCTGTGGACATCTTTTCTTTCTGGCGTGGCAGTCTCGTAGTGATACACTGGGATGCCGCTATTTCCGTGCCTCTCCTGGTCACTGTTCACAAATTGTCACAAACATAGCAGTAACTTGGAAACACGATCACAAACAGTTCTGCAATGGAATGAACAAGATGGCGGTCGAAATACAACTGGCTTCGAATTGACTATCGATTTGTCGATCTATGTGGTGTCAGATGTTTACATGTCTTCTGCACGTCTTTTTATCGTATTACAGATGTAGGTTGACGAAACACACTACAAACTGAGCACCTGTTACAATATTAATGAACACATCATGATATATACTAATTTATTTTACATATATTTAAACTATGCTGGGGCTATAGTCAAACGACAGACATCTTATGTATCTTTTATTCTGCGAGTATTGTAGTGAAACTGGAAAAGAAATGTGAATTTTTGAAGTCTGTCATTTCATTCAGGATCTCGTTATTCCCACGTGGCCATGGATGAATATTTCCATTTCTTCCAAGATATCCTTTTTCCAGCTCTTTTCTAAGTTATGTAGTACTGTGAGATCGTTGTCTATTGTAACACTGTGTCCTGTTTCATTTATATGTTTGGCTATAGCTGTTTTATTCGATTTTCCAAGTCTGAAACAGTCAATGTGTTCTTTTAAGGGAGTTTCAAAACTTCTTCCCGTTTGGCCAATGTAATATTTGTTGCAATAACTGCATGTAATTTTATAAATTCCTGCTTTGTTAAGATTTTCTGTGGGTTGTGAGATATCATCTATCAGTTTCTTTTTTAAGTTGTTGTTGGTGGCAAATGTGATCTTGATGTCTGATTTTTTTCCAGCTTGGCTACTTTGTCTACTGCACTACAAAACTGTTTCTGATCGTGTTTCCAAGTTAGTGACACAGTCGTTTAACTCTAGTTCCAGCAATAGCTTGGAAACATGTAAAATAAATAGTTTACATAATGAAGTGTTGAATAATATTGTAACAATGCTCAGGTTGTAATGTTTTCGTCAACCTACATCTGTAATACGATAAAAAGACGTGCAGAAGACAAGTAAACACCTGACACCACATCGATCGACAATTCAATAGTCAAATCGAAACCAGTTGTATTTCGACCGCCATCTTGTCCATTCCACTGCAGAACTCTTTATGATCGTGTTTCCGAGTTACTGCTATGTTTGTGACAATTTGTGAACAGTGACCAGGAGAGGCACGGAAATAGCGGCACCCCAGTGTATCACTACGAGACTGCCACACCATAAAAGTAAAAAGATGACCCCAGCATTTACGAAAAGACTATGTAACGTCAATATGGTTTTATTTTAAAGTTGTTTTTGTAATGCCATTTAGCCTGAAGATGAGGACTGCCTCAAAACATATCACTAAATAAATAATACAATAGTTGACAAAATTTAGCTTCTAAGTTCTTCCTGGCCATCAGAAGATTACTTAGATTCTATTTTACTTCTGTGCGTTGTTGGGTTTCATACTTCAGTCAGAAGAAACGAAACCATCGGAACCCTTAATGGATCGTTTTTTAGTCTATCCATCCTTCTGCTTGTCTGTCAATCTGTTTGACCTTCAGACACTGACCGACAGTTAAAACCCATTTGATCAGGAACTGGTAGACGTACCAAGCTAATTTATGTCATCAATTTTGAAAAAAAAAAAAAGATCGGTACTTATTGTAAAGAAGGCACGTTAAGTTGCACACATACATGTCCCAAGCGACAGTTGAATACCGGCGCGAGATGCTGGAGTTGGTAGTCGTGTGTGTATAAGGTGTTCTTCCTTGTGTTTATGAATAGTGTGTGTCTCTTTTATTGATGAAGGCTGCAGATATAAGCTTTATGAGCCGGCCGGCGTGGCCGTGCGGTTCCAGGCGCTACAGTCTGGAACCGACCGACCGCTACGGTCGCAGGTTCGAATCCTGCCTCGGGCATGGATGTGTGTGAGGTCCTTAGGTTAGTTAGGTTTAATTACTTCTAAGTTCTAGGCAACTGATGATCTCAGAAGTTACGTCGCATAGTGCTCAGAGCCATTTGAACCATTGAAAGCTTTATGAAGTGTCTTTTAATTGTACCTGTCTGGAAATTAACGTGTCGCCTTTACAGTTATTAGCAATCTGTCGTTTCCTACATTGTTGATATTACTACCTGGCTTTTCCACTGTTTGAAATTTATATCACGTATTGAAGCCTGTAATTCCTTGGTAGTGTAAAAAATTGATGCTTCTACATCAGTGCAATAAAAAAAAAACGGCCATTATATCACATATTTTGAATCTCGCATATTCACTCATCAAAACCTATAGGGTACTTTCCATTAACCTAGTCTCATGATATTTGAGAATGAGCAGGATTTCACAGTATAAGGAAAGGAAAAAAATCCCGAAATTTTTACTTCGTAATTAAATCACACGTAAAATATCTTTCTTATACGATTCTCTCTCTCTGTCCTTCTGCAAACACTCATTTTTTTCTGGAATGGTTATAGGTATATCTTACCTGTATAGATGTAGAGAAGAAGCAAAAAACCGCGGGATTCTCGATTGCTGAACTACCTATACGCTTAATAAAGTTTGTACAGAAATGCCAGTGCACAACTCCTGCTCCCACTTACCCGTATTTGTTTTCATCACTTACACTTCCAAGCCTCGAAGTAGTCTACACATGTTAAACTGTACCTTTCTCTCCTTTTTTTAACGTTAAACTACAGTCAGATAATGAGACGAGCCACCGGCCGGGGTTGCCGAGCGGTTCTAGGCGCTACAAACTGGAAACGCGCGACCGCTACGGTCGCAGGTGCGAATCCTGCCACGGGCATGGATGTGTGTGATGTCCTTAGGTTAGTTAGGTTTAAGTAGTCCAAAGTTCTAGGGGACTGATGACCTCAGAAGTTAACCCCCATAGTGCTCAGAGCCATTTGAACCTTTTTTTTTTTTTTTTTTTTTTTTTTTGAGATGATGCTCATCATTTACTAACACCGATACATGCTGAACTTCTGAAACGACGCCGAGGAGAAAAGGAACGTCGTCTATCTCAGTAATTCAGAATATTTCCAAAAACGTTAGGCTACTCACTAAGAGCGAGGTATTCCCCATTAATGTCTAAGTATTTTTCGATTGCTAAATACAATGTAATTCATAAGCCCCTCATTGTTCCAGGAGAGTGAGCAAGAACTACAAGACAGGAAGAGAACAGACACGTACCAGTATGCAGACAACCTTTCCAAGTTTTTAACTTACATTACACGTGTTCAGTATCGCACCGTTTGTGACTTGGAAAACGTCAGTAAGGGCGGAAGAGCACGTGGGTTCAATTTATTGACCTCTCTCATTGCCTGGGCCGGTGCAATGCAAGGAACCCGTTTCTAGATGTGTTTACTGGCCGCTTCGGGGTTACGAGGTCGGCTGGGTGGTCCTTTACGACATCAGTCGTACTGACTTCACCATTCCCCGTAGCTGGCGTCAACGGATGCAAGAAGGCACTCATACACGACGTGTAGGATCTAGATGTCTGACATGCCACCATAAGGAGGGAGGACGAATTGTCTGCTACGTGCCAGCAGATTCAACGGCAACGTTAGGGGCCATTCAGCGGGCTAACCTGCCTTCAATGGAGCATCCTATAAACGCTAGCACCATTCACAACCTGTTGGATAAGCTCACAGAATGCCAAATGTTACGACACCTACCGTCACACGCACCAGTGTCTCACCCGACTCACCTGATGTCGGCAACGACGAACATGGGGTCTGGAAGACTGCCAGTAGGTCGTATTATGTGACGACTCCCACTTCCATCTTGGAGGCGACGACCATCGAGTCCTTGTCTGGTGGCGCAGTGGAGAGCGACACGAGGAGTGTTTTGTGGTCCGTCATCACAGGTCCCATCTCTGTGGTATGACGATGTGGGAAGGGTCCTCTTATGGTGTCCATTCATCGCTAGTGTTCCTAAAGGGCTCCATGACACCCTCACTCTGCCGTTTCTGATCTCCCACGCCCATGCCCTATTTCAACAGGACAACTCTCATCGCATACCGCTGACACATTACGAGCGTGCCTTGTGGTTGTGGATCGCGCTTCATGTTCAGCCGCATGACCCGATCTCTTCCCGATAGAGAATATATGCAGTGCCATTGAGCGTGTCCTCAGGACACCACCTCCACCCAATAATGTGTGCGATCTGCGAACTCATGTGCAAGAAGCGTAGGGTGGAGCATCACAGGACTACAACTGAGACCGGTACAGCTCTAAGCGACGTCTGGATCCTTATATTCACAACAACTGGAGTCTAACGCAATGCCAGAATGTAAGTTTTGTGGCCATGCAGCTCAGCAGACTTGGTCCTTCAAAGCTGAAAGTGTAATCCTTTAATATGTACGGTACTATCTACCCGCCTGAGAACAAGGATCCCATTCCACCTTTTCCATCTGGATGCAGCTCCTTTTACGACAATGAATGCATATAAAATTACGTTACGTGATTGGTTGAGTTAGACATGTGACGAAGTCGTGCCAGGGCCACTAAAAGTGCCTGTAACATTGTTTCATCGACTCTACTTGGTGGTGAGCTCTACAACTATACCAAAGTGTATGTGAACTACGAAGCGAAGCTTGGAGAGGTGTTCTATTTATTAATATACGTTATTTTTTGTACGTTTTGTAGTTTCACGCAATTGTCCTCTGAAAATTCTGAGGTACTTATGAATAATTCTGTATCTAAAACTAAAAAAAAAAAAAACTAAACTAAACTCCTCCCGCACAGGTACTGACTGGCCGCCGTGTCATGCTCAGCGCACAGGTGTCACTGGATGCGGATATGGAGGGTATGTGGCCAGCACATCGCTCTCGCGGCCGTATGTCACTTTCCGATACCAGAGCCAGTATTCTTAATCAAATAGCTCCTCAGTTTGCCTCACAAGGACTGAGTACACACCGCTTGCCAACAGCGCTAGGCAGACTGGATGGTCACCCATCCAAATGCTAGCCCAGCCCAACAGTGCTTAACTTCGGTGATCTGACGGGAACCTGTGTTACCACTGCGGCAAGGCTGTTGGCTTAATTCTGAATGTAGTGGTCGAAAATAACACACATCACAGTGGGTCGATATCATTTAAATCTAAAGGTTGAAGAGGCTATGGACAATGCGTTATTTCCTGATCATGCTTATTACAGTAACACTGAAAATTCTCAACTTTATGAGTCTCTGTATTATTATACCGGAAATTTTTTTCTGTGTTGGAAATATTACCTGAATTACTGGGACAACATAGCCATATTTGGATACATGTATTAACTAATGTGTCACTAGTCCTGATATCAGCTCCTCTAGTTACTGTCACCGGCGCGCTTCGTATGCCATCTGTCTTAAATTGTTAAAATGTCGTTTAGATGACTGGCAAGTGCACGTGCGATGCAGCAGTCTTTGGCACAGAGATCTATTAACCACCCCATATGAGCTACTCCCTCAAACTATCACAATGCACCTAACGGAATTAGTGAATCCTTTTCAGTTGAAGAACAGTTTGCTTTCAAACAAGAGCATCTTGAAACAACTGTGTATTTAGATTAGAACCACTGATTCGAAAGACACGACAGCTCAGCTTGGAAACCCATATATTGTTCACTAATTTTAAAAAAGCATTCGACAAAGCTTTAGGAAACAACGAAAGAGAAGAGTTACCCGAATCATCTAATAGAAGTCATAATGTATTTATAAACGGATATCGCGATCTATACGGACAACACAGAGAAAAGATCCCAAGCTGCATACAAAAACTGGTGGATGAGACGTGGGTGGGTACTTCCTATCAACGAACCTTGTAAGTTGCAATATTTGTGGTTTACTTATTCTAGGATTGAAGACAACTGTGTAAGTTGAAGTAACATGATTAATGTCGCAATATTAGCACAAAAATACAAGCTTTTACACAGTTTTTCAATGTGCCAACAATATAACAGTTGCAGGATAATGTATCTCATCAACATTAAAAAAGTGAAATAATCCTAAACACAACCATATTAAATATTAACTCTCAGAAGGTTAAATTATCCTAAACAAGGCAATATAAAAGTTTAACTAGAAGTTTCTTTACAAAATTGTTCCTGCACTTACATTCTGACGTTGGTCACTACTACGAAAAACGTCCAATTCCGGTTCAAAGACCGGTACTATTTTTAAGATAACAATCAAGATCGCTCGAGTTTTCATTGGTCGCAAGATAGTGGACCAACAACTTCATGCCTCTTGACACGGTATTTGTCTTAAGCTGCGACGAGCTGTCGTCTGCTAGGCCGCTCTCTTCCGCTGGAATTCCTACAAAACTAATTACACCTTTGTTGAATTTTCCCGTAGAAACATTTCCTTTCTCTCTCGCTATGCGAGAGAACATGTACTCATCCCTAGTCTTAGAATGTGGCGACATCCATGCGCATGGTTGGAGCAGCGTGCATATTATAACACCCTCTCAGTTCTCGCAAGAACAATTAACTAATTGGCTGGTTTGTTTCTCCACAGTTGCAGCTAAACGACGCTACAGCTAATTTCTAGCTGGATATCAGCCACTGTGAACGCATTGTTCACACAAAGTGACTTCTCTTCATCGTATAGAGCGTTATGCTCTCCATTCTGCACTTGACGGCGTTTCAGAGAAGAGTTCCCGAAAACTTCCATCTTGTGTTACTCATAGCCGAATTGCCTCCCCACCTGGGTTCTTCTGTTCTTCACGCCCCAGCTTTCTTAGACCAATACGAGCGTTCCTCTTATTTTGCGGAAACTCTACCTACCAATCGCAAGGTCTGTACCATTAAACTGCGTCGAAACTTTGGCTCTTTGCTCCTTCCTAGCGCGTTTCCGCCAATCGCACGTTTTGTGCCTGTTCCAGACACGTAAATGCATACATTGACTCTCTCACATGTATACCACTCGCTGGACACGTGATCGAAAATACGTCACTGGTCTTGTTTTTTATCCCCATCTGAGTCACCTGGTTGGTCGTTGACTTTCTGCCTGGGACACCCCTTTCAGTGGTTTCCATGGTACCCCCTGTAGTGCAGCCTTGCCTCTGCCCTCGTCCCTCTGAATTCCAAATTAAAACGCCTCTCGTTGGTTGTTTCACCTTCTGCTCAAACATGCATCATAGGAACCATGTGTTAATTACTGTCGACTGAGTGTCATTCCTGTTTTGCATTACATACTGATAGGCAAATTTGCTCATAACTTCTGAATTAAGTTAGGTGTCATATTCACCTTCCCGTTGCGATGTATAAAGCTTCCATGTAAGGTGCACATCTGACCTTCATTTATTCTCTCACCTTATAACCTTTAATATCTGCCTTGAAGCAGCTATGAAAGACTGTCAAAGAAATATAAAAGCTATGAAAGTGTACAAGCTACTGTCAAAGAAGTATAAAAGTTATACTGGCCACACATAACCTCTTTAACTTGTACGCAGCTCTGCTGGAAGAATAGAAGGAACGACCTGTGCAGCTGTTATTATTTTATAGATTCCTCCCTACTTTACTCCCTCTTCACACTGCTCACGCAGGCGAAACGAAGATTTGTGTAGCGACTGTGGACTAAACCTCTGCCTGGATCTTCAGCACGGACTGCTCTTTCATATGTGGCACTGTCATATGTAGAAATGCTGAACTATTCTGATGCAAGAAGAGTGAGTGCTACAAAATCGACATTGGGGAAGATCAGTTTCTGTCTTAGAGCAATGTGCAAACATGTACAGCAATACTGATCTAACATTTATCTTAAAAATAAATTAGATAAAGACATTTGTGGGTTGCAAGAAAGATTTTGAAATGTTGACTGGAGACAGGAGAGTTAAATACAAAGAATGAAATGTTATCTATAAATTGTACATAGACCAGACTGCAGTTATATGAATAGAACGTCATCAAAGGGATACTGTAATTGAGAAGGGAGTGAGATAGGTTTGTAGCTCATCCCCAAATGTTTATTTAAACTGCGCACTGGGCGAGCAGTGAAGGAAACCAGCGACAAAAGGGAATTAAAGTTGATGGAGAACCAGTAAAATCTCTGAGATACGTTGATGATATTGTAACACTGTCAGAGATGGTGAAGGATTTGGAAGAGCAGCTGAATGGAATTGATGGTAATTTGAGAAGGGATAAAAGAAATAGGAAAGAACAAAAGTAAAACAACTTTAACGTAATATAGGTGAATTACATCAGGTGATGCTGATAAAATTAAATTAGAAAATGAGACACTAAAAGGGCTATTTGGAAAGAAAAATAACTACCGATATAAGACATAGGATACAAATTGGATCCTGGTAATAGCAAAAAAAGAGTTTCTGAGAAAAAGGAAATCTAATATAAATTCAAGCATTAGGAGATATTTTCTGAAGTTATTTGTCTTGGGTGTAACTGTGCACAAAAGTGAAACTTCGACAATAAGTAGTTCAGAGACGAAGGTAACAGAAGCTTCTGAAGTATGATGCTGAACAAGAATGCGAAAGATTAGATGAGTAGATTGAGTAACTTATGAGGAGGAATAGAATCGAAGTGGAAAAAAGAAGTTTATGGCACAACTTGATTAAGAGAAGGGTCGACTGATGCAACACGTATTAACATATCAAGGAAGTGCCAATTTTATAGTGGAAGGAAGTGTAGAGGATAGAAAATGTAGAGGAGGACCAAGGCATAAAGAAAGGGTGTTAGTGGCATAAGTGCAGATATTTTTATTGGAGACTGTGGACATTGTACTGAACTCCATTACATGAGCATTTACTTAATTTGCAGACTGATAATTACAGCCATTACGAGTCGCACGTTTTTGCATTGGTTATTATCAGTACTTCCGCGAACATGTGGCAACAGCAAGACATTAATACTTATTTTCCCGCGGACAGCTGGTCAGGTGTTGAAATGTGGATGCATGGACGCAAACCGGTTAACCTAAATTGACAGTGTAGTCCATTTAGTGATGCAGTTACTACCATGTAGCAAAGTCAGGTAGTAAATTATTTGACAAGTTTGTGGGAAGATTCTTAGACACAGAAAAAAGAACAACTAACGCACAGAAGTGCGTCCACATTAAAGTAGCACCACCACCACCACCACTAACAACAACGACGAAGACGACGACAAAGAAATCTGTGCAACTTAGTTTATCACCCGACTCTAATGCCTAGACGTCAGCTGTTTGCATGTCAAATAGTACCACCGCCCCTCCCCCCTTCCCCCACCCTCCCCTCTCTCTGTATCTTTATTAAGGAAAAACTGCTTGTCGTACATTCGATCACACTGTATATTGCACTCGTTTTCTACTCGGCCGTAGAGAGACCTCATATGAAGAAGTTGGTCTTTCTCAGTCTCTGAGTGTATCGCGGTATCTTTCGTCTCAGGCGTACGCGGTCGGTGTTAGTTAAGTGCGAGCACTTTATCCGAAACGTCGGCTCCCTGTGCCGCAGCAGCTGCTCCAGAACGCGGCAGTGCGACTGTCGGAGCCTGGCGGCGCTTTCCCGTAATGAAAGCGTGGGGCTCTCCGCCTTACTCCCTGCGACAGCTCCGTGTCTGCGCCGCGGGCGGCTGCGTCCAGTTAGTGCTCGCTCTTCCGTTTCCACATCCCCGCTGCTGCACTTTCTCACTTTCATAATCCTGAAACGAGCAGTAAACCCACGTTCCTACGCTGCCCCAGTCGGAACTTCTTCACCCATATTCACGGTCCAGTGCATGGCAGAGGGAACTTCGTACTCGTGGTCTTAAAAAGCACGATATCGACAGATATAAAGGCAGTTTCCCCCTGGGAGTCGTGTAGGACTGTTAGTGTTTACGATATACAGGAAGTTGCAGGTGAGGCGTTTTTCTATGTAAATTACAAAAAAAGTGAAAGTTTTTTTTTTATTTCGATAAGTAAGCTCAAGAAATTATATTACGAGAAATCAAGACTTAAGTCATCTACAGGCACTGAAATAAATCAGTGCTAAGCTTGAAAATGAGCGCCGGATCGGGACTCGAATCAGAATGCCTTCCGAACACGCTTCCAGTCCAACCTAAAATCTCAACCTGTCATGCGTAAGCAGTGGATCCATCCATTAGCCCCTCTGCTCTTAGCATTCGCCAATTCCCGTAGGGGTTAGGGAGATATGGTGCATCCACAACAAAAGTATCTAGAGCCACCCTCGCTCGTATTTACCTTGTTATGTGGTCATTTTTCTGTCGGACATATCCGAGAGAACAACAACAGCAACAACAACTGACCGAGGTCACCATCAGATTCTAATGCCGTCGTAGTCAAATTGTTTGCCTGTGGAGCCTCTTCTGTCGTGCATGTCTAGCAAAACAGACACATGTTAAAAAACTTAAGAAATATTCTTCTTCTTTCAGAGTTATGAACAAAGCCTACTTAGTTACACTAGTGGCCATTAAAATTGCCACACCAAGGAGAAATGTAGATGATAAACGGGTATATATTATACTATAACTGACATTTGATTACATTTTAACGCAATTTGGATGCATAGATCCTCAGAAATCAGTACCCAGAACAACCACCTCTGGCTGTAAAAACTGCCGTGATACGCCTGAGCACTGATTCAAACAGAGCTTGGATGGCGTGTATAGGTACAGCTGCCCATGACAGCCTTGATACACCTTGGCATTGAGTCAAACAGAGCTTTGATGGCGTGTACAGGTACAGATGCAGATGCAGCTTGAACAGGATACCACAGTTCATCAAGAGTAGTGACTGGCGTATTGTGACGAGCCAGTTGCTCTGCCACCATTGACCAGACGTTTTCAATTGGTGAGAGATCTGGAGAATGTGCTGTCCAGGGCAGCAAGCGAACACTTACTTTATCGAGAAAGGCCCGTACAGGACCTGCCACATGCGGTCGTGCATGATCCTGCTGAAGGGTTTCGCAGGGATCGAATGAATGGTAGAGCCACGGGTCGTAACACATCTGAAATGTAGCGTCCACTGTTCAAAGTGCAGTCAATGCGAACAAGAGGAGAGCAAGACGTGTAACCAATGGCACCCCATATCATCACGCCGGGTGATACGCCGGTATGGCGATGACGAATACACGCTTCCAATGTGCGTTCACCGCGATGTCGCCAAACACGAATGCGACCATCATGATGCCGTAAACAG
Source organism: Schistocerca gregaria (assembly GCF_023897955.1). Taxonomy (NCBI): domain Eukaryota; kingdom Metazoa; phylum Arthropoda; class Insecta; order Orthoptera; family Acrididae; genus Schistocerca; species Schistocerca gregaria. The sequence goes on along the minus strand of NC_064921.1, from coordinate 158,201,757 downwards.
AACCCGGATTTGTGAGAAAAAATGACGTTTTGCCATTCGTGCACCCATGTTCGTATTGAGTACACCATCGTGCCCTCTTGTCTGTGATGCAGCGTCAAGGGTAACCGCAGCCATGGTCTCCGAGCTGATTGTCCATGCTGGAAACGTCGTCGAACTGTTCGTGCAGATGGTTTTTGTCTTGCAAACGTCCCCATCTGCTGACTCAGGGATCGAGACGTGGCTGCACGATCCGTTACAACCATGCGGATAAGATGCCTGTCATCTGGACTGCTAGTGATACGAGGCCGTTGGGATCCAGCACGGCGTTCCGTATTACCCCCCTGAACCCACCGATTCCATATTCTGCTAACAGTCATTGGATGTCGACTAATGTCGTGATACGATAAACCGCAATCGCGATAGCGTACAATCCGACCTTTATCAATGTCGAAATCGTGATGGTACACATTTCTCCTTCTTACGCAAGGCATCACAACAACGTTTCACTAGGCAACACCGGTCAACTGCTGTTTGTGTATGAGAAATCGGTTGGAAACTTGCCTCGTGTCAGCACGTTGTAGGCGTCGTCACCGGCACCAACCTTGTGTGAATGTTCTGAAGAGCTAATCACGTGCATATCACAGCATCATTTTCCTGTAGGTTAAATTTCGCGTCTGTAGCATGTCATCTTCGTGGTGTAGCAATTTTAATGGAAAGTTGTGTATTTTCCAGAAAGTTACAGGAACGAATTACAATTTTTTAAATATAACGTTATTGTTTTCTGTCATGGAATTGATAGATTTTAACCATCTCATAGCAAATGAGTTTATATGGAACTTATGTCAGTTATAGTTTGGCACCTAGGAAGATACAAAGTTTTGGAGGTTGATGCTAGTTGTTGTACATAACTGGATATGTTCAGGTACATTCTGTGATGGCGAAGTGTTCATTGAAGTGAGGCGTTCAAAGGAGCGACCATTTTCAGTACTTCACGACGTAACGTTTGCTTTACTGCCATCCTCTCGGCTTTCTCCGAGCATCAGAAACTTACCGACATAGTCGCTGGATGCATACGCCGCGTTTACTCTACGTCAATATCCGTGGCACACCAAACCTCCTTTGTTTGTGCATTCCGACCTGCCTTGTATACAGCAGTGTACGGATTCATTATGCAATCTAACCAAACACGTCCTCAAGCGGCGCATCGAGAGGGCTTGTCGCTACGTGGTTCAACCAGCTTTACATCTTGTCCCTAGGTCATCTGGTAGACCCATTTAGCTGTGCGTACAGGAAAACGGGAACTCGTTTCAACACATAAGTTAGATGAACATCACGCCACTATATCATACATCCGAACGTGGTCAATAATGTAAAGCATGTTGCATTAACCCCAAAAACTTTGAACGTTTCTTCCTGCTAATACAAGTCTGATCTAACGGATTTGTACAAGTTCTTTTAAATACATTAGTTACATGACAGAAAAAATGTACTCTATTTAAAAAATATGACTTGATGCTGTAACTATCTGGAAAATAACTAAATAAAGTATGTTTATGGTTCCAAAGCAAAGCTTACCATTCGAGCACCCTTTAGTCCTGATCTCTGCCCACGCGGTTATGACGCCGACGATCCCTTAAAAACGGTCTTGAAAGGTGGATCATTCCTGTCGGACGAGGGTGTGCAGCAGGCAGTTACAAACTTATTCACGCAGCAGGACACATTGTTTTGCCCAACAGGTATCTACAACCTGGTGGGTCGGAGAGATGACTGCCTCAATGCTAACGGTGATTTTAGCTGTTGGCATAACCATTTCTGGAAAGTATGATATTCGAAAGGAAAATTTTTGATCACCCCTTATATATTTTCAACTCTACATAAAACGGAAGAGGTGCTAAGTTTTATACTGCCTTCAGAATTATCACTGATTGTTCGACGCCGCTGTAGGTGGTAAACGCTACACTAAAGAAATGTGCCCGGGTAGCCAAAGAACAACAAAACGTTCTTACGCAATACCTTGAGAACTAAAACTAAAACAGACTCTGCAGTAAAAGAACAAAATACTATCGGGCCCAGAGAATAAGCGTTTAAAACAAACGTAGTAACAGTTTCGACACCTCAAAGTTTGAGTATAATCTCTTCCAAAGCAGAGCAACACTGATGTAGGCCGAAGTCCGTGTATTCCTTGTCTCATACACTAGCGTCGCCTTGGATGGTGTGACGCTACATGTAATGGGGTAAAGTCCAACTGAAGTGCGCTACACTCCGAAGAATGGACCTCTGATTGTGGTTCAAATGACTCTAAGCACTATGGGACTTAACATCTGAGGTCATCAGTCCCCTAGACTTAGAACTACTTAAACCTAACTAACCTAAGGACAGCACACACATCCATGATCGAGGCAGGATTCAAGCCTGCGATCGTAGCAGCCGCGCGGTTCCGAACTGAAGCGCATAGAACCGCATGGCCATCGCAGCCGGCCCTGTGATTGTGGAGCCGATTGCACGGTCCGTTCTTGGTCCAGAGAACTGTAGCTGTGAACTCCCGATGTCGACGGACTGTAGAGGTTGGTTGTTTTTTTTTCGCCCTTCTTCTAAGCCCCATCGTTTCTTCAGCGGTCAACGTCGCTTCTTGATGACGGAGTAAGTTTCCGTTTTCACCAGTTTATGTACTCCACTTGCAAGTTCACAGGTCCGTAAGTCTGTGCTCTGAGGTTTTGTTTCTTTATCCGTAGCGCCTAATTCCTAATTTCCTATTCAGCTCATTACTTGGGGAGGGTTCTGCTCTCTTGGTACATATTTCTCTGCAGTGACGTACGCCAAGTCTTAGGTGGCCTAATTTGTCAGGAATAACTTCCATATTGAGTTCCTCATGCAGTGTCTGGACGAGCTAGTATCCACCGAGAGCCTTATTTTACTTGGATGTGCTGTATTTGTGTCATTCCTGGGTAGCCCTTGTGTGAGGCTCTGAAAGAATTTTTGATAGTACAGTTCGTTTTAGAGTCTAACTATTGATGAGATTTTGAGCTCCCTATTCTGCAATATTGGCATTTGCTCCCTCGCCTTGCCCGAGGCTTTAATTTTCAAGTCTTGCACATGTCAATGAAAAAAGGCGCCGATCCTGTGTGACTCCCCCATGCTTGAAACTTGAGCTCCATGGTACCCCTTGCCCTTGGATAGTGGAATTTCTGTCTACTTACGGACTTTTTGCTGATGTGTATCGCCGTTGTTTGGGCCGGGTTAACTTTTACCTTGTTAAGTCAGCACCATTCTGTGGTGAGATTCAGTTTCGTCTGTAGTCTTCTGATGTTAACGTCATGTCTGCGTCCACTCGTGAAGTAAGTAGTGTCATCAGCGGTCCGGAACCGCGGGACTGCTACGGTCACAGGTTCGAATCCTGCCTCGGGCATGGATGTGTGTGATGTCCTTAGGTTAGTTAGGTTTAAGTAGTTCTAAGTTCTAGGGGACTGATGATCTAAGATGTTAAGTCCCATAGTTATCAGAGCCATTTTTTTGTCTTCAGCGAACTGTGCCAGTTGAACGTTTGCAATTGTCGGTATGTCGTTTATATGTATCTGACGCCCTCAGTTTTAACGTGCATTTTTATGTTGCAGAGAAAGCATGCTATGAGTATAATATACTTCTCTAGGGTCACTGTTTGGTTTCTCGTCTTCTGTAACAAATTCTCACGCCAGTCGCTACCAAAGACCTAACTGGAGAACGGCAGCGCGCCGTCCTATAAAGCCGCCGTGCGGAGGAATACCAGGAAATCGTGCCAGTGTCACGTGACTCTCGCAGGCGAGCTAGTGCAGGCGATATCAGGGCTGTTTCCGGCGAACGTGGCTGCATCCGATTCTCCAAAGGCTGCTGCATTCTTGATGTGTTGCGTTGCATTTGCAAGCGCCTAGGGGTATCCGCAACAGTGGCACACAACTGTGTGGCGGGTAGCCGGATCGAAAGGAGCCATTCATTTGCACCACATTCGTTTTCCCTACAGATGTGATGGCGGAGCAGTCTGGCCGTAACGTCAGCACCTGTGACGTAAGCGAGAGCCGATGATACGACATTTATAAAAAATTCTTACTTCGCTTACTCCTTTACTTAGATGGCCATACAAACCAGAATCGGTTCGTTGACTCAATCCTTAGCCACTTCTCTGTCATTGGCCATTATCTCGTGGGCTCCAAGGATCTCTCCTGGTCCTCCTTCACTCATCCAACTCAGTTTTGGTCTATCACGCAGTCTCGTGCCTTGCGGCTGCCCTTCTATTACAGCCTTCGCCATCCTTTATTCTCTTCTTCATGTATGGTTCATAAAACAGTAAACGGACTTCTCTGTTTTTCCTAGATTTGTCTTAACACCACGTTGTTGAAGATCATAAATTTTCTTTCCATATTCCTGTTCAGTATCGATGTTTCAGTACTATACATTAATAACGATCCCACAATTGCCTTGTACATAAAAAGTTCTATTGTTCTTTTACATAATCCTGAATAACCCACACACTGAGAACAGACACGTCTCTGCAGATTTTATCCGCTTCATCACCTCCTCCTCCATGTTACTGTTTACAGTGACAGTACTTGCTAGACTGCATAATTAGAGAAAAATTGCCTTAACAGCGGTTTTGTGCCGAATACGTGAACATACTGTGAGTTCGTCGCAAATAATTTTTTGAGGCCGATAAGCTTCTAACCACGAGTCAGAACGGTTCTACGAAGTGTGAAGCGCGGCTTACCCTTTTGTCACATGATATTCTATATTCTGCGAACTACGAATGAAGGGCAACAGGCAGGTTCTACATTTGTAGATTTCCGAAAAGCATTTGACACGATGCAGCACTGCAAACTGTTAACTAAAGTAAGAGTATATGGAAGAGGTTCCCAGATATGTGAGGCTCTCGAAGACTTCTTAAGTAATAGAAACCAGTACGTTGTCTACTCCGGCGAGCGTTTATCAGAGACAAGGGCGTCGTTAGTTGAGTTGTTGTTGTTGTTGTTGTTGTTGTTGTCTTCAGTCGTGAGACTGGTTTGATACAGGTCTCCATGCAACCCTATCCTGTGCAAGCTTCTTCATCTCCCAGTACCTTTTGCAACCTACATCCTTCTGAATCTGCTTAGTGTATTCATCTGTTGGTCTCCCTCTACGATTTTTACCCTCCACGCTGCACTCCGATGCTAAATTTGCGATCCGTTGGTGCCTCAGAACATGTCCTACCAACCGGTCCCTTCTTCTCGTCAAGTTGTGCCACAAAATCCTCTTCTCCCCGATTCTATTCAATACCTCCTCATTAGTTATGTGATCTACCCACCTAATCTTCAGCATTCTTCTGTAGCACCACATTTCGAAAGCTTCTATTCTCTTCCTGTCCAAATTATTTATTGTCCATGTTTCACTTCCATACATGGCTACACTCCATACAAATACTTTCAGAAACGACTTCCTGACACTTAAATCTACACTCGATGTCAACAAATTTTTTCTTCTTCAGAAACGATTTCCTTCTCATTGCCAGTCTACATTTTATATCTTCTCTACTTCGACCATGCTCCAGGGAAATGTGATAGAACCGCGGTTATTTTATATGAAAATAAATGAACCGCAGACAGGGTAGGCAGCAATCTGCGGATGTTTGGTGGTGATACTGTGATATGGGAAGGTGTTGTAGTTGAGTAGTTCAAATGGCTCTAAGCACTATGGGACTTAACATCGGAGGTCATCAGTCAAAAAATGGTTCAAATGGCTCTGAGCACTATGCGACTTAACATCTGTGGTTATCAGTCCCCTAGAACTTAGAACTACTTAAACCTAACTAACCTAAGGACATCTCACACATCCATGCCCGAGGCAGGATTCGAACCTCCGACAGTAGCAGCAGCGCGGTACCGGACTGAAGCGCCTAGAACCGCTCGGCCACAACAGCCGGCCTGTCGTTGAGTGACTGCAGGATGATACAAGATGACTTACAAAAAATTTCTAGTGCGTGTGATGAGTGTTAGCTAGCTCTAAGCGTATAAAAATTTAAGTTAATGCATACTAGTAGGTATACTGGTTGACACAGTCACGTCATTTCAATATCTGAGCGTAATGTCGCAAAGTGATATGAATTGGAACAAGCAAGTGAGGATTGTTGTGGAGAAGATGAATGGTCGATTTTGGTTTATTGGGGGAATTTTGGGAAAAGGGGGTTCATTTGCGAAGAGGACCGATATACAGTTGGACGCTAGTGCACCCTATTCTTGAGTACTGCTCGAGTGTTTGGGTCCGCACCAGATCGGATTAAAGGTAGACATGGAAGCAGTTAGAGGCCTGTTGCTAGATTTGTTACTGGTAGGTTCGAACAACACCCAAGTGTTACAGAGGTGCTTCGGGAATTCAAATGGAAATCCCTGGAGGGTGGGCGACGTTCTTCTCAAGGAACATTATTGAGCAAATTTAAAATAACGGCGTTTCAAGCTAACTGCAGAACGATTCTACTGCTGCCAACATACACTACTAGTAAGGACCACGAAGATAAGGTATTAGAAATTAGGGCTCATATAAAGCCATTGTAATTAGGCTGTTTAGGTTTCTACGCTGGGAACGCCACGTAGCGCTCTATATGAAAATCACTGACTGTGCTGTGTGAAGCCTGTGGAGTATATGCTATTGTAGTGTTGGGCACTTGGCTGTTAATGGTGTGTAGCGTTGCGCTGTTGGAGGTGAGCCGCCAGCAGTGGTGGATGTGGGGAGAGAGATGGCGGAATTTTGAGAGCGGACGATCTGGACGTGTGTCCATCAGAAAGAATAAATTTGTAATATTGGATATCATGGACTGATAATATATATATATATATATATATATATATATATATATATATATATATATATATATAATGACTTTTGAACACTATTAAGGTAAATACATTGTTTGTTCTCTATCAAAATCTTTCATTTGGTAACTATGCCTATCAGTAGTTAGTGCCTTCAGTAGTTAGAATCTTTTATTTAGCTGGCAGTATTGGCGCTCGCTATTATTGCAGTAGTTCGTGTAACGAAGATTTTTGAGAGGTAAGTGATTCATGAAAGGTATAGGTTATTGTTAGTCAGGGCCATTCTTTTGTAGGGATTTTTGAAAGTCAGATTGCGTTGCGCTAAGAATGTTGTGTGTCAGTTTAGTGTTTATCAGAACAGGTAAAGAGAAAAATGTCTGAGTGCGTTCAGTTCTGCTCAGCTGTTTGAAAATCAAATAATGTAAGAGGTTTATCATCACAGTAATTCATTGTTTTTTCTAAGGGGACGTCTCAGCATATAGACAGCCTTTTCTCCTCGCTGTGTTTGCGGACGACCACCGCCACACACAATACGGTGTGTTGCCGTGATTGAATTTAGGAGTAGATATTTGAGGGCCTAGTCTTTTTTAATTCCATGTCTTCTGTTGATAATGATAACTCCGTTTCCTCTTCACTGTTTCTTGTTACAATAATACACTACGATTCACATTTACTGATACCAGATCCACTTTTTATAACTTCTCTATTAGCACTGCAATTGTTTAATGATTCTTCTCCCTCCTCCACTACAAGAACAAAATTATTGGTAAATTACAGAGGCATATGACCCGCTTCTTATGAGGAAGTTATTGTCTGTTCTACGAGATTATGGAATAGGAGGCAAACTTTTGCAAGCAATTAAAGGTCTTTACACGGATAGTCAGGCAGCAGTTAGAGTTAACGGTAAATTGAGTCCATGGTTCAGAGCGGTTTCAGGGGTAAGACAAGGCTCCAACCTGTCTCCACTGTTGCTCATATTATTTATGGATCATATGTTGAAAACAATAGACTGGCTAGGTGAAATTAAGATATGTGAACACAAAATAAGCAGTCTCGCATATGCGGATGACTTAGTTGTGATGGCAGGTTCGATTGAAAGTTAGCAAAGTAATATTTCAGAGCTAGATCAGAAATGTAAGAGCTATGGTTTGAAGATTAGCATCTCCAAAATGAAAGTAATGCCAGTGGAAAAGAGATATAAACGGACTGAGTGCCAAACAGGAGCAACAAAGTTAGAACAGGTGGATGGTTTCAAGTACTTAGGATTCATATTCTCACAGGATGGCAACGTAGTGAAAGAACTGGAAGCGAGGTGTAGCAAAGCAAATGCAGTGAGAGCTCAGCTACGCTCTACTCGCTTCTGCAAGAAGGAAGTCAGTACCAAGACTAAGTTATCAGTGCACCGTAGAATCTTTCGACCAACTTTTTTGTATGGGAGCGAAATCTGGGTGGCATCATGTTGCAGATATGAAAGTAGCTGGGATGATTGCAGGTACTAGTAGATGGGACCAATGGTAGAAGGGTGTGCACAATGAGGAAATCCAAGAAAAACTGGGAATGAACTCTATAGATGTAGCAGTCAAGGGCGAACAGGCTTAAATGGTGGGGTCATGTTACACGCATGGGAGAAGCAAGGTTACCCAAGAGACCCATGGGTTCAGCAGTAGAGGGTAGGAGGAGTCGGGGTAGACCAAGGAGAAGGTACCTGGATTCGGTTACGAATGTCCGCAGCTCGTGGTCGTGCGGTAGCGTTCTCGCTTCCCGCGCCCGGGTTCCCGGGTTCCCGGGTTCGATTCCCGCCGGGGTCAGCCACTTTCTCTGCCTCGTGATGACTGGGTGTTGTGTGATGTCCTTAGGTTAGTTAGGTTTAAGTAGTTCTAAGTTCTAGGGGACTGATGACCATAGATGTTATGTCTCGTAGTGCTCAGAGCCATTTGAACCATTTCGGTTATGAATGATTTTGAAGGAATAGAGGCACCAATCAACGTCAGAAGAGGCACCAATGTTAGCACTGAGTAGGGGATCATGGAGCAATTTTACAAGGAGGACTATGCTCCACGCTGAAAGGCATAATCAGTCTTAAATGATGATGATGATGATGAGTTACAGAGATATTCAATTTAAAGTAGTGCATACATTACTTGGCGACCCCCTGTATTAGTAATTAGACAAATTGCTTCTGGGATAACGTGATAAATGAAGCGATCGAGTTAAAATTTTCTTTGTATTTGTTTTGCAGATTAGAGAAAAACATGCAGGTCTCGGTTTTATCAGTCAGTCCTCCCTTTGACCAAATTTTGCCGTCCCCGAATTCTAGTATCTGGGCCGTAGCTTGTCCACCCGGTCGAACACAAGGAGAAAGACAGAGAGCGTCTGATGAAAGGCGGGGACAGCGAGAGCGGGAACAGGTTGTGTCCACTGTCGGGCATTGTTGTCACGTATATCGTATAACGCAGCGGACGCGGCGAGTGGAGTCCTGGTTCGGGCTCGCAATCTCCGGTCGCTTGTGGAGCCGTGCCGTCCGCTTATTTATTGCCGGTCACGAGCGCTCCTGGCGGCGGCCGGCCGAACTAGGACTCAAGGCTGGCGCAGCATCTGCCCACGGCAGTGGTGGCCACTGGCTGCAGCGTCCCCGGGGGATATTTGGCCGCTGGTCGGTCGCTGCGTACTCCACGGCAGAGACGCCTTCTCAGATTTCTGGCTTCCCTTTTCATCTTGGAGTTCAGCAGGCAATGTGATACGGCGGCTGTAGTTCGCGATATATTAAAATGGCCGGACGGAAATCGTCCGTTTCCCTCTGAGGCTGTTCCCAGGCACTGACGTCACATTGGCAAATAAGTCTGACGCTACTACATCAGTTCTTGAAGGTAATTTTATCCAACATGGTAAGAAGGTAATAGCGATCTGCTCTTGATTACCAATTAATATAAACCAGTCAGATATCGCAGACATTTATTAAAATGTCCGATTTCGGCACGTTCAATCGGTCATCTTCAGATTATGAGCAAGATAAAGATATGAAAGTGTTTGTTAATTAGAGAAGTCAGCCTCTACATAATATATACGAAAGTTCAGAAATACTATTGCGTGATATCTGGCCAGAAATTTACATAACATGTACAAACGAGCAGGAATACTTTAGAGTAGTGTCTACCCACTTCGATGGACACAGCGGCGTGATGAACAGGTGTGTGTGGTCACAACAGTAAATGCTGCTAGTGGCTATTCCGTCATGGGTTAGTGTACGAAGACGCGCGCATTTGCTGCGTTACGTCATCTGCAGATATTGGGAATAAAAAGTAAAAATAATAGCATTGTACGAAAATAATTGTACAAACAAATGATATAAAACTTTAATAACCTTACTATAAATTTGTGAAAGACTTTAAAATAGAAACGCCAATAGAAGCAGTTGTAGGATAGCTGAACGCCAGTTCGTGTCACTTCATGGTAGTTAGAATGACGCCGTTTCCATGGAAATATCGTCAGGAAGCTGCTGGTATTCAAATATTATGTTGTAAGACGCCACTTCACTGGAGACTCTGTATAACGATCGCAGACGACCAAAAATGTGTGTAGATAACACTGTTCCCGTGGAGACTAAGTTCAGGAAGCCGTTAATGGTTAAAGGTGTATTTATCGGACTGTTCCCATGGTGACGATGTAGTTGCATTAGCCATTGGTCACCGTAGACCTATGTGGAAAACACCTTGACAACTACGATGAAGGCGACTTGTATCGATGTAAATACCGCTGCAGATGTAAGTTGGCGGTATACCAGATGTTGATTGAAGGCGTCAACACTAAAATACTTGAAAAAGTGTTTAAGTCATAACTGGGTGGGAGAAATATAGAATGAAGTTAGTTCCAAATAAATCACAGTATGAGTGACATTCTGTATTGCATGAGGGGTTTTGATTAAAAGTTTGAGCTTAATAAAAGGAATAAAAGATATGAAGTGTTACTGGGTGATACTTTATAAAAAGTATGTTGGAACTAGAGGATGACTCCAGTTGTAAATAACAAATTATTTTAAAAAATTTGTGGTTGTTTCTTAGTTATAATGATGTTTACGTACGTTGTGTTCCAACTGTCTGCAAGCTGACGTACTGTAGCAAATGCATGAGCCTTCGTACACTATTTAAATCGTGGCAGAATAGTCACTAGCAGCAGTTACCTTGACGCCACACACAGCTGTTCATCCCCACCCAGATCGACACATACCAAGCTATAGCCTTTTTGATCTCTTGTACACGTTTCCAGCCAAATATCACGTTACAGTATTTCTGATCTTTCGTATATGTTATGTAGAGTCTGACTTCCATAATTAACAAGCACTTTCATATCTTTATCTTCCTTATAATCTTAAGATGGCCGATTAAACGTGCCGGAACCGGTCATTTTAATAAATGGGATATCCTGCGACCCTTTGAGTCTTGGGGCATGCTACCGACAGCGACCATAAAACTATTATGATAGATCTGTCAGATCCTAGTGTAAAAAGAAATAATTGTAACGTTTCTGACTGATTTATTCTCACGCTTCATACGGCAGTTGAAAGAAGATGGTTCAAATGGCTCTGAGCACTATGGGACTTAATATCTGAGGCCATCAGTCCCCTAGAACTTAGAACTACTTAAACCTAACTAACCTAAGGACATCGCACACATCCATGCAACTGTAGCAGTCGAACAGTTCCCGACCGAAGGTCCTAGAACCGCTCGGCCACAGAGACCGGTAGCAGTTGTGTACACGGGGTTGTCCATTAGGAACTAATCTCAGGGTACTGTCAGATGACAATTGATGGTCGCGATATACAGGGCGTTACAGAAGGAACCATAAATATTTAAGAGGTCGTAGTAGGCTCTAGACTAAGTGCTTCCATACCACAAGTGCGCAAATTTTGTTGGTCGCAGGCATAGGCTGTAAGATTGTAGCCCAAACAAATATTCATATAAGGTGTTAGGCAAGGGCAACTGATTAAATTTAAAATCGATTTTCATAAATTCCACTTCCGGATTCAAGGCGCTTTAGAATTCTCTTGACATCATCATCTTGAATCTTCTTGGTGTTTTTTGATGAGGACCACACTATTAGTAACGCGAACGATCAATTTGTCTCTTGTGTTTGCTTATCCTTTGTAGACTTCACACTTCAACCATACCCTTATGCAAAATCCTAGAGGGGTGACGTTCGGGGAACTTGGTGGCTAAGAAACGTGACCGTTTCCGCTAATCCGTCTTATGGGGGAACGTTAGGCTTAGACGATGAGACACCTGTGCACTAGATAACGCAGGGATTCAAACATGCTGGAAGAACAAACACATCCTCTACCCTAAGGAACTTCTTAAGATAATGCTGGTAGCTCGTTTTTAATAAAGTCTAGATTAAAAGGCCCTGTAAGACGATACAACACAACATGCCCAATCAATTGCTTATCTACCATGTCGAAACCACGTTTGAAAACATCAGATAAGTGAACTCAATCACAAATTCACAATTTGAACTTCAAAACAAAAATGTCAATCCGGAAATAAACCCGTAACAACTGAGTTACGGAACGCGAGAGAGAAACTTTGTTCCTTTTCAGGCGATGCAGCCATGATGAACGCTATCTTGACGTCTGATGTAAGAATTCAGCTGCTGATGTTTCTCAGCAGTGGTAACCAACGTGCATCAGGATATTCTCCGCTGATGTTCTTTCGTCACTCCGCCTTCCGCACGTCACTGATTATCTCATTTGTTGTTAAGTTTCTTTCTTCATAGTATTTTCGCATATGATGTTGGTTTCCACGAAAAATTCTTTTACGTTTCTCTGTTCGAAATTTACTTTTCCAGCGTTGGTGGGCGTTTCAGATACTCCAGCTTTGAGGCTTCGAAAACTGCAGCATTGGAGACATTCTTTTTTTTCCCGCTAATATCTGATTTGTACACTCAATGTACGTAACTATCGCTTTCTGTCTGATGTTGACTGAACTTAATCTGCCACTTTTACGTTTCTCTGTTCGAAATTTACTTTTCCAGCGTTGGTGGGCGTTTCAGATACTCCAGCTTTGAGGCTTCGAAAACTGCAGCATTGGAGACATTCTTTTTTTTCGCTAATATCTGATTTGTACACTCAATGTACGTAACTATCGCTTTCTGTCTGATGTTGACTGAACTTAATCTGCCACTTTTACGTTTCTCTGTTCGAAATTTACTTTTCCAGCGTTGGTGGGCGTTTCAGATACTCCAGCTTTGAGGCTACGAAAACTGCAGCATTGGAGACATTCTTTTTTTTCGCTAATATCTGATTTGTACACTCAATGTACGTAACTATCACTTTCTGTCTGATGTTGACTGAACTTAATCTTCCACTTTTAAGGCCCTTCGCGAATTCTGCTGCTTCAACTCCAAACAGTTCACCTTCCTGTATGTGTGTGTTGGTTTTAGACGCATCTTTTCGCTAGTATTCAGGGCGAAGGCCATATTTACACACTGCGGTATACTCTAGACATTATGCATTGTGACAGTCATCTTATATCGACCTTATTTACACTGAGATGACAAACCTTACGCCATAGTGGTATGTACATGTATAGATGGAGGTAGTATCGCATACCAAGGTATAAAAGGGCAGTGCATTGACGTAGCTGTTATTTTCACTCAGGTTATTCATGTGAAAGGATTTACGACGTGATTATGGCCGCACGAACGGAACTAACAGGCTTTGAACGCAGAATGGTAGGTAGTACTAGACGCGTAGGACATTCCGTTTCGTAAATCGCTAGGGTATCCGGTATTGCGAGATCCACAGCCTCAAGACTATGCCGAGAATACCAGAATTAGGCATTACCTCTCAACATGGACAACGCAGTGGCTGATAGCCTTCACTTAACGTCCGAGAGCAGCGGTGTTTGTGTGGAGTCGTCAGTGCTAACAGACATGCAACACAACGTGAAACAGACCGCAGAGATCGATGTGGGGCGTACAATGAACGCATCCATTAGGAAAATGCAGTGGGCTTTGGCAGCAGAAGACCGACGCGAGTGCCTTTGCTAACAGCACGACATTGCCGGCAAGGCCCCTTCTTGGTTCCTACCATATCGGTTGGACCATAGAGGACTGGAAAATAGTGGCGTGATCAGATTAGTCCAGATTTAAGGTGGTAAGAGCTGATGGTAGGGTTCGAGTGCGGTGCAGGCCTCACGAAGCCATTCACCCAAGTTGTCAACAAGGCACTGTGAAAGCTAGCGGTGGCTTCATAATAGTGTGGGCTGTGTTTTTATGCAACGGACTGGGTAGCCTGGTCCAACTGAACCGTTCACTGACTGGAAATAGTCATGTTCGCCTAGTTGGAAACCATTTGGTACCATTAATGGGCTTAACGTTTGCAAACAGCTATGGAATTTTTATGGATGACAGCGCTCCACATCAGAACAATGTGGACAATTCGAGCGAATGATTTGGCCACTCAGACCACCCGACATGAATATTATCCAACTTTTCTGGAAAGTAATCGAGAGGTCATTTCGTGCACAAAACTCTGCGCCGACAACACTTTCACAATTATAGACGACTACAGAGGCAGAATGGCTCAATAATTTTGCGGGGTGACTTCCAACGACTTGTTGAGTCAACACCGTGTCGAGTTGCTGCAGCATCCCGCGCAAAAGAGGCCCGACACGAGATTACAAGGTACCCCACAGCCTTTGCCACCACAGTGTAGTTCCTCTACCTATGTAATAACGCTAGGGTGACGTGGAGAAATGTTGCTGAGTGTCATAATTAAACCATAAGTGGGGTATACACATTTCATTGGTGTTTTTGAACAATGTTTTAGAAAATTTATTGTAGCAAATTACTCGTCGAAACGCAGTAGTTCGGCTCGCTGTGGGAAGAAGTACCAGGCCATAGCAGTGTGCGTGGTAAAGGCAGCTCAGGTCTGAAGCAGTAACGTACGGACCTGCTAGTGATGCAGGCAGCAGATCCCTCGGTGTGATTACATAAGGGCAGCAAGTTGAAAAATAATGTGACGTACGACAAGTTATTATTCTGAATTAACATGCCCGTACCCCTATGGTAGTTAGGCTGGGCACAAAAAACTAAGCTCTTCAAGGTCCCACTCTCCGCTTTTCTGGAGGAAGTGAAAGAAGAGTAACAAAAAATTACGAGAACCAACGGTTAGGGGCGGGTCGCCATGGGATAAAAGGCGGGCCGCATTTTATTTTAAATTTATTTTATTGCATTTATTATTTATTTTTCTATTATTTAATTATTTATTTTATTATTTTATTTTTAAAAAGGTGAATGAATGAGTGTGAGAATGAGCTAACTGTAGTATGTATGAGTGTTTCCAATGTATATATCGTGTGAATGTGTGAGCGAATGGGAAAAAAAATAATAAGAAAACCAAAATTATTAACATCCAGCCAATGCCTTTTTAAATGATTTAAAAGCAGAAAAGATAAGACAATCAAAAAGCTATTGTTTTGAAGTCAATTTTTAGTATTTAAGGCGTAGCCGCATGGCTTGAACTTTTATTTTCAGACTGGGCAATCTTAGATGCCCCAATATATTCTGCAGCGGCAGCGGACCGCGGTCTGCATTCCTGCTCTGGAGACCAACACCATCTACTGAAGATCTGCTTTTTCACTTCGTATTGGTCGGTCTTCATATTGTATAATTAACAGACTGACGTAGTGGTATTGATAGCGCCAGGCCAGTTTATTTGACAGAAGTTACTTGTGTGGTGGTAGTGTGGACAAAAACGAGAAAAAATGTCCAATAAACGTCGGCTCTAAAGTGCGTACCTTATCAGCTATGAACACCTGCTCAGTAGAAGAGATGTGTTTCACATTAGCGAAGATGAACGAATAGTCATAGCTCCTCAGGTATGCAATTTAGAGCCCACGTTTATTGGACATTTTGTTTTTCTTTTTGTCCACCCTACCACCACTGTAAGTTACCAGCCCGACACTCATCGCAACACAAGAACCGGTACATGTATTCAACAGTCAGAGGTAAACTTCCGACTCGTTCGTTTCCCGTACAGGGATCCTTACTTCAAATTAATACATTTATCATTTTCCGTTATCCTAGAAAGTCAGTAACGTCATCGCGGAATCACCCCGTGTATACGAACATTTACAGACACCCGCGCCTATAACTTTGACGTTCTCTAGTCTCGTTGGATGACGTTTCCGTAGATGGGTTCCTATCAAAATACGATGTAGCCACTCCCCTCTATAGGGCCTAGAAGTCTGTAACGGTAATTTCTGACCATCCTGTATATACTTACAGCTAGCATATGACTTTCATCACCTCAGTGTAATATTAACGTCCTAGATAAAACTCTAGCGAAATGAAAAACAGCTTCATTGACAAGGGGATTCGTTACCAAACTCCACAATGTCTCTTTATATCTTTCGTACGCTGTAAATTAAACATGCTGCTTGCTGGCTTTCTAACCACGGCACAGGACGTACAACATACGACAATATCGTTGCACTGCTGTTGTAATTCGCTTTACTCTTTCCTCTTGACACAGAATTCTCAGGATAAAGCATACAACAACCACGCTAAGTCTGACTGCACTTGAACGGAATTGTATTACACAATGGTGGACGTGAGAAGTACGTTACCGTACGGCGGGCAGAGGAAATTAACGTTTCCCGTGACTCTGTAAGGGAAGCAGCGATGCGTTTACAGACTGGAGCGCCGATTGAGAGCGTGCGTACCTCTGGGAAATAAGCGGTGGGAGGAGCACAAAGGATAGGGCCCCTCATCTCAGTCGAGAGCTCATCGAAACGACGCGGAATCAAAGAACAAAGGGAAGCGCTGCCGAGATGCACTGCCAGACGTCGATACGGTGCGCAGGTAAGGTTGTGGTCACACTGACACCGACATGCCTGACATGCGTCGTTGTCACAAGTCGACCGATGCCAACGGCCAACAGCTTGGTCACAGTGCGTCCGTCCTCCTTCACCGTTTTTTGGGAGAATGAATGCCACAACCGCAGTGCAAAATAAGCTTTTAAAACGATGCAGAATGCATGTGATTCAGATATATCCGTCTCGAAAAGAAAGTGATGAGTAACGTACTCTCTTTCCCTACCTACAGTGTCGAAAAAAATCTATACACGCTTCATAAGATATCCAATTCATTCAAGTTTTATTGTTGCAATAGTGCATATGGAGTACATGAAATGATTGCATTTACAGATTAATAGCACAAGCAGTTCCGAGTGTACAAATTATCGTGCTGAAACAATCATGTTAGTACGTGGTGCAGCCTCCAGGGGCGGCAATGGAAGCACTGACTATGGCATCCGGTCGATGGTATAGTTGATGAATACTGTCCTGGGATATATTATGTTGCGTTGCTTGATCTGTTCATATATACTACTCAAGGTCCGTAAAAAACAAATAAGGTTGAGCAGTAAGCGTTCTGTCCTGCCATTGGCTGAGGCTGTGACGTCACGAAGGAACCCCCGCTGCCTCTGTATAGCGCTACAAGACGTAGCCCGCGGATTTAAGCGATGTATTTGTGAAATGTTTCAGTTTCTACAGAAATAGTAAAAGGTAAATTGTTATTCCGCTATTTCTAGAAAGTAACTGCTATAGTCTGTAACTTGTCCAGCTTTTAAACAGGCATTGATGAGTACTGACTTTAATAAAATCAAGCCTCTATAGATCAAACTATTCAAAAATAAGTGCAAAGTACAGTCTGTTTTGCAGTTCTCTACGAAGTAAACGTTCGAAATGAGCATTCAATTTTCTAACTTTGGCTCTGGGAAAGGCGTTAACTTGTAGACAAGCTCTATGTAACGCTCATTTATATTCTGTTTACATCATGTCTACAAAAACACTGTCATTTTCACTCAAGAAATTATGCAATTGCCTTATTTGTAGGAAGCATTTGAATTACCTACCTGAACTGCCACAAACAAACACAGACAGAAACACACATTCTTAATTTTCTCACACCTCAAACCTTTGGCTTATATTTTTATCAAGGTGGCTGTATAATGTTTGCCCTCGTTGTTAAAATTCACGTATATAAAAGGGCATTGAATCAAAAAAAGTGCTGGAAAATACGATTTACAAGAAATAGTGGTAAATTAATTTACCGAGTCCGCCGTTCAGCAAAGTTGGTATGTAGTGTGGGAAGCAATAAGCCAATCCTTGACACTGTCAGTGTAGAGTCTTGCTAGTTGTGAAACACACAGTCAGAGAACCTTCACTTCTATCACTAAGTTTATATATTATTTAACTTTCACAAAAATTGTTTATTTACATTCTAAAGCGATGACAAATACCACTTCCTTGCTTTCCGTTGCTGAGCGGCAACTGCTTTCTTCGACTTGTCCTTTGCAGACAGCCAACGCAATCGGATAAGTGTTCTCGTCCTAGCGTAAATCTGAATGATTTCTGGGTGAATAGTGGGGAATCGCTCGGTAAGTGTAGTGCACAGGTTCTTGATGACACCAGTTTCCTTGGACAAACTGTCGTGTCCATGGATCTGGGCAAAAATTAATTCAAATCTGCTAATTGTTTCGAGCCACGTTTCTGAAGGCACAAGCAAACCCCCACGAGAAACCATGCCCAGCCATCCTCTCGATGTCTCCTCAGGCAGTGTCAGTAACTCTCCAGTGGGTGTGGCCAGTGATCTGTCGTACTGTCTGCATCGATAAGCTACATATCCAGCAAGATATTTAAATACTTCAGTGCTACAATCAGAAGCCAGTGACATTGGAGGCACATCGGATTCTCCTACTCCAAAATCCAAATCTTCTATCTCCTTCTCTCCTACAACCATTGCCAACGCCTCAGACATATCAGGCAGGATATTGTCAAAAACAGTTGCAGTCACGAATCTTCCTTCTTCATCTGGCTCAACAGACGATGCATTTGAAACAGGAATATCATAAGCGTTTGCTCCCAACAACAACAGCCTTATCCGGCTCTTTACCTCGACTGGCGATGAATGACCATAAAAACGTCCAAGGCCTCTTATAAGAGAAAAAAAGTTCTCCAAGCAGTCTTGATTTAATCTTGCTGTGAGAATATATTCAATATTATAAACAGCTAAGTCACTGAACAGACCCAAAAGTGACCGAACAGTTTCCAAAAATCCTTTCTGGAAGGGTAGGAGATGCTTTGAGTTGCCAACACGCATCTTCTCACAACACTTCGAAAATTTAATTGGGCACTGTTCTCGGGCCTGAAAATTGACACCAAATCCACAGGCTAGTGATTACTTTCTTTTGTCCTTGAATTAAGTACATCGAAAGTCTCATCCAAAATCTGTATGAAATCACTGGCGTGTCCTTCTTCAGGCATCAAATACCGAATCGCCTGTGCAGTTGTATTTGAAAGCAACTGAGCTGCTAAGCGTACTCGCTGTCGCTCTCTGCCCTTCACAGTAATGTGTTGCCGAGATAACTTGGGACATATTTTCATCTCGCCACTGTCCAGAACTAACAGTTTCTCGAACACAGTTTTTGTCACAGCCTTGTTTTCCAACATTATTCCTTGACCCAGCAAGTGGTTCCTTAAGAGTTTGAGCAAATGGGGAACGTCAGCAAACACCCACACACGTCTCAGAGAATCACCCGGGTGTGGAAACTAAGTATTTTCATGAGTAATGCCAAGCTCCTTCCAGACAGAACTATTCATTGCACCCATGTCTGGCACTGCAGCCACAACACTGTAGCAAATGCTGGCCAGGGAAACAATTACTTCGTTCAAGAGAGCTGCTCTCATCTGAACGTCAAAATTGAAACAGATAGGCTGCTTCCACGTTGCAAACAAACTTCGGACCATGACAAAAAGGACATTACTGTGAGGTCCAAGAATCCTGTCATCTTGCTGATCGTAACAAATTCTACAGTCAATGTTCATTTCGTCAAATGACAAAACACAAATAAGTTCCCTGCCAGTCAGTGTTGCAGCCTGCATTTTCATCATCACTAAAACATCCTTCAAAATTCCTGGTTGGCAACTGAAACTTCGATTAATCCTAGAACGCAAGGTCGACACTGCAGATGAGGATATCCGAGTTTTTCTCTGAGGAAATTGTAACTCTTCTGCGACAGAACACGTAAAGTAATAGACTTACAAATGTCTTCTTTGCCCCATCGAACCCGTTTTGAACCATGCAACAAACTTCTAATCTGATTGGGTGAAAATATTTTGCCCAGTATTTGATTAGTTTCACGAGACACAAGTTCCTTTTTATTAAATTCTTCTTCGTGCAGACGTCGTTTCATTGAGGACAGCTGACCTCTAAGATCTTTATTACGTGCTCGTAATTTCATACACATGTTCCTTAGGTGAGCATTTCTCCTCTGTAGCGACGCTACAGAATTCTCTAAAGTGACTTTATGTGGATCACTACAAAGAACATCTGTAAATGTATACTTGTCAACATTCCTCTTCAATGGTGAGAGCTTCTTTAAAGTCTCTAGGCTTCTTCTACGAATTTCACGTTTGTTAAAACGTTCTTTCCTTTCTTCTATTGCAGTCGGTGTGTTATCACTGGCGCTACTACCACAAGGCAAATTGCAAGACGGATACGCATCACTCTTAAGGATTAGTTTCCGCGGTAAATTTAACAGAACCTAAGTCCCGGATATAATCCGTTTCCTTGAAATGACGAGAGCATATTCTAGCGTTCCCTACGTTCACAGGATCGTTCCTAAAAGCATTTTGAAAGCCAAGCCTTTTGCAGACTTTCATCACGTGGGAAACAATGCAACACTATTTCAGTCACTTTTGTATTGCCATTGTGAGAGTTACAGCCAACAACAGCACAATCTGGCATTGCTTCCACACACTCAAAAACTTCGGACAAACACTCACTGCACAAAGATAATCAAACGGAAACGACAAAACGCACGAAACACAACACGGACGAACCACGACAACACAAAGCTCAAACGTACACTTCGCGCGCGCCAACAACTGTTTCTCAGTGACGTCATGCGCAGAAACTCCAGAAATTGGTTTGCTTCTGCGAGGAAGTTATTGCTCCCTCGTGATACTACTGGCCATTAAAGTTGCTGCGCCAAGAAGAAATGCAGATGATAAACTGGTATTTATTGGACAAATATATTATACTAAAACTGACATGTGGTTACATTTTCACGCAATTTGTGTGCATAGATCCTGAGAAATCAGTATCCAGAACAACCTCCTCTGGCTGTAAAAACTGCCGTGATACGCCTGGGCACTGATTCAAACAGAGCTTGGATGGCGTGTATAGGTACAGCTGCCCATGACAGCTTTAAGACGATACCACAGCTCATCAAGAGTAGTGACTGGCGTGTTGTGACGAGTCAGTTGCTCGGCCACCATTGACCAGACGTTTTCAGTTGGTGAGACATCTGGAGATTGTGCTGATCAGGGCAACAATACAACATTTTCCGTATCCAAAAAGGCCCGTACAGGACCTGCAACATGGGGTCGTGCATTATCCTGCTGAAATGTAGGGTTTCGCATGGATAGAATGAAGCTTAGAGCCACGGGTCGTAACGCATCTGAAATGTAACGTCCACTGTTCAATATGCCTTCAGTGCGAACAAGAGATGAGCGAGACGTGTAACCAATGGCACCCCATACCATGACGCCAGGCGATACGCCAGTATGGCCGGCCGGTGTGGCCGTGCGGTTCTAGGCGCTTCAGTCTGGAACCGCGTGACCGCTACGGTCGCAGGTTCGAATACTGCCTCGGCCATGGATGTGTGTGGTGTCCTTACGTTAGTTAGGTATAATTAGTTCTAAGTTCTAGGCGACTGATGACCTCAGAAGTTAAATCGCATAGTGCTCAGAGCCATTTTTGATACGCCAGTATGGCGATGACGAATACACGCTTCCAATGTGCGTTCACCGCGATGTCGCCGAACACGGATGCGACCATCATGATGCTGTAAACAGAACCTGGATTCATCCGAAAAAGTGACGTTTTGCTATTCGTGCACCCAGATTCGTCGTTGAGCACACCACCGCAGACGCTCCTGTCTGTGATGCAGCGTCAAGGGTAACCGAAGCCATGGACTTTGAGCTGATAGTCCATGCTGCTGCAAACGTCGTCGAACTGTTCGTGCAGATGGTTGTTGTCTTGCAAACGTCCCCATCTGTTGACTCAGGGATCGAGACGTGGCTGCACGATCCGTTACAGCCATGCGAATAAGATGCCTGTCTTGTCGATTGCTACGAGGCCGTTGGGATCCAGCATGGCGTTCCGTATTACCGTTCTGAACCCACCGGTTCCATGTTCTGCTAACAGTCATTGGATCTCGACCAACGCGAGCAGCAATGTCGCCATACCATAAACCGCAATCGCGATAGGCTACAATTCGACCTTTATCAAAGTCGGAAACGTGCTGGTACGCATTTGTCCTCCTTACACAAGGAATCGCAACAACGTTTCACCGAGCAACGACGGTTACCTGCTGTTTGTGTATGAGAAATCTGTTGGAAACCTTCCTCACGTCAGCACGCTCTAGGTGTCGCCACCAGCGCCAACCTTGTGTGAATGCTCTGAAAAGCTAATCATTTGCATATCGCAGCATCTTCTTCCTGTCGGTTAAATTTCGCGTCCGTAGCGCGTCATCCTCGTGGTGTAGCAATATTAATGGCCAGTAGAGTAGTTCTGCGAGAGTTGTTGGCTGACGAGTTGCACGGGTCACGTCTCTTCTCATCACATCCGTCATTTGCTCGATTGGAGAGAATTCCAGAGATCAGGCTGGCCAGAGCACTAGCTCCACGTCTTGCAGACCATGTTATGTTTCACTTGCTCTGCATGGGGAAGCATTACTCTGTTGGGACATCACACCACCTTTCTGTTGCAAAAAGGGCAGAAGAAGGGGCCTAACTACATTCTCAATATTACGAACACTGGTTACCGTTCCCTCGAGGAAGACCAAAGGTGAACAAGAGCTGTAACTTATCGCACTCCAGACCATAAAGTCTGGGATGAGGCCAGAGGGTTTTGTACGAATGCACTCTACAAGAAAGCGTTTACCATGTCTATGTACAATCATGCTCATAAATTAAGGATAATGCTGATACATGGTGAAACAACGCTCTGATGATTGGTTTGAGGATTTAAATCAACTCGGGGTATGACCTTGCGGTGCATATGACCTGCGGTCGTCGCATGGTGGCGCTGGCAGCAGTCCACATATGCAGAGGTGTGATGGTGCATGTCAGAGTACGGTGCAGCAACTAAGTGTGCAGACGTTTCCAGACGTGCTAATGGTGACTGTGTGTTGAAAAAGGCTCAAATAACACATATTGATGACGTTACGAGGGGTAGAATACTAGGGCGACTGGAGGCTGGTCGAACACAGCAGGTCGTAGCACGGGCCCTCCGTGTGCCACAAAGTGTGGTCACAAGATTATGGCAACGCCAGATATTATTTATGTTCTACTCGATGATTTACCGTCTATGACTGCGAACTGTGACCTCTCTGAGAGGAAATTACGAATCCATTTACATACTCCATATGCATGCAATTTGATTACCAGTCGCTTGTGCGGAACGGTATCAAAAGCCTTCTGGAAATCTAGGAATATAGAATCGATCTGAGATCGCCTGGCGACAGAACTCATTACTTCATGGGAATAAAGAACTAGCTGTGTTTCACAAGAACGATTTTTTTCTGAATCCGTGTTGGTTACGTATCAATAAGTCATTTTCTTCAAGGTAATGCATAATGTTCGAGTACAATATACGCTCCAACATCCTACTGCAAATTGAGGTCAGTGATATGGGTCTGTAATTCAATGGGTTACTCCTATTTCCTTTCTTCAATATTGGTGTGACCTGTACTAGTTTCCAGTCTTTGGGAACAGACCTTCGTCAAGTGAGCGGTTGTATATGACTGCTAAGAAAGGCGCTACTGTGTCTGCATACTCGGCAAGGAACCTGATTGGTATACCATCTGGACCGAAAGACTTGCCCTTCTTAAGTGTTTTGAGTTGTTTCGCAACACCTAAGATATGTGTTTTTATGTCACTCATGGTAACAGTGTTGCCCAGAAGACAAACCACAATCCCCAGATAGCATTCAATGTCTTCCACACTGCATCATTGAATATGAGACCTTACCATTCACTTCAACATGCCATTTTGCGTTATCAAATCCTCTAGTGATGGTGTTGTCCCTTGGAAGAGTGCTGCGATGAACAGACGAACCTCATCTGGTGACCGGGCAACATATCGATTGGAGATGTGTCCTTTTAGGGCAAGTTTCAGTAAGAAGAAGGAATTATTAGTGAACTTTCATATAATGGGTAGTCAGCCGTGAGTTTCTTCATTGACTCCTTGAGTGTCTTAGTGAAGTGTTCAGCATCTCCATTCAGGCCTGTTCGAGACAGTGCTCAGTGGAAGTTCTGTATCTAATGTGCTGTATAGAAAGATTCTACTTCCTTAATAGTAAAATCAATACCACTACATATAGCGATGGCGGTAGGGTGACAGTCGGTTCTAGAGCACTGACATTTTTCAGCGTCATCATACTGTTCATCCTGACAACGTACGGGTAGCTGGTGTGGGAATCCACAAGAATAACCAGTTTGTGACCAGAAAGGGACGGAGGCAAAGAAGGTGAAGCTCATTCAAAGACGACACTGTCTCAGAAATGGTTCAAATGGCTCTGAGCACTATGAGACTTAACATCTGAGGTCATCAGTCCACTAGAACTTAGAACTACTAACCTAAGGACATCAGACACCCATACCCGAGGTATAATTCGAACCTGCGACCGTAGCGGTCGCGCGGTTTCAGATTGAAGCGCCTGGAACCACTCGGCCACAGCGGCCGGCGACATTGTCTCAGCCAAAAGAAAGAAAAGAGTGCGGCTGGCCACAGTCTACATTTTCATCCATGAGCAGGATGTATTTGTCCGAATCATGAACCATCCGCTCAGCCATCCAATCCCTTGAAGTTAGCCGCAATATGTCATTTCTTTACCAGAAACAGAGGCTGGACTTTATGTTCTCATACTTCACACTGTGAAATAACCTCGCTGTGCTGAAACGATATAAAAGTTTCTCAGCTTAGCCGTGATTCTGTAGAAATTGGTATAGGTGATATTATAGCTAGTCATGCCTTCCCACCCGTGGCACACTGCACTCGCATTTCCGGTGGACGATCGTTCAAATCCGCGTCCGGCCATCGTGATTTAGGTTTACCGTGATTTCCCTAAATCGCTTCAGGAAAATGCCAGGATGATTCCTTTGAAGTGCACGGCCGACTTCCTTCCCTAATTCGATGGGACCAATGATCTCGCTCTTTGCTTACCTCCCCTAAATCAACCAACCCTCCAGTCCCAACCAAGAATGTGTTGGCTAAGCTAACTTCTTCGTGGATTATCTTAATAAGCCAACGCATAGGACTTCCTCCTACCTGTTTTCTGTTAATCTGTTGTAGATATAGTCCCTCTAAGCATGTCTTGAAGCGCACTAGAATCTTCAGAAGATTCAAGCAGTCTACCCTTGTAAGTGGACTTGCAGATAACTAATGCACTTGAAGTCCCAGAATGCCATTGCGATGTGTTTATTAGCAAACATCCTTAAACAGTGAGAATTTGATATTTTGAAAAGATTCCTCTCAAAACGTCAATAAAATTCGGGAGCATGGTAAGACTGACTATCACAATAGGCACCAAGCAGTGGCGTACCCTGAAAATGGTGGTCAGGCATACAATGTGAAACTTTTCAGCTGCATGCGGATGCGTGATTGGCCATTCAATTTGGTCCTATATGTACAGGAACTTCCCTCTGCGGTTATTCTTGCAAAACTTCTCAGTAATGTCATTGAAAATGAGTTCTGACCTTTCATCTGCACCAAACAGATTCTTTTCTATGGACATGATGCAGGGTGCCGGCAGATGACCTTGTCCTTGTGCATTCCCGATGACGATCTTTATTCTTTTCAGTGCAGACAATTCTCGTTCGACTGATGAAGATGTAGCCGGCATGGTTTAAATCAGTTCACTAAGTTTATACAGTTCTGGAAGTCTAGTGTGAAATAAATTTTGGTACAGGAAATCTTAAATTTACTTCACAGACTTGGCTGCAAGATGTTGTAACTTAAACTTAGCCTACAATTCAGGCTTTAACTTAACAATATGGGGAAAACGTCCCTTTCATTGTCCTTAACTTTTCAAGTGTCTTCACGGGGAACAAATTAGCAAAACTTGAGAACTTCTTTGAGCCGGTCATTTCAATAAACTTTAAGTCAGGCAGCAAATCACCGTATGTCATTTAAACACATGATTATAGTAGCTAATATCTCAATGTACATCCTACTGAAGTCATCCTTTGCGTATGTTTCTGTGCAGTTTTCCTTTCTTCTCTTCCTAAAGTGTAAGAAATGTTTTCGACCTTGCACCATTTTTGTCAAATCCTATTCACTATAGCGCTAGGACAACAAAAACCCGTTGCCACAGATGCGTAATCAAAATCGTGTTACGTGACTGGGTGAGAGGAACGAGCCAAGCCCACTGCATCTGTCACGGACGTTCTTTCACCAGCTTCACTATAGAGGAGGGGAGATACAGAGTGCTACTAGGACTGCACTAGCACTTTCCTAAAAGTTGAGCCGAATCTAGTGCTGTCGCGTCAAGTGACGTTTCCGCTTCTGTGAGTATCTATCAAGTACGTGCTTTTTCTCCCCTTCCTACGTCGTAACAGTGGACATCGTCACCAGAGATTTTCAGAAATCAACACCACGGTCACAGCTGCGTAGTGATGAAGTTCTGCTGGCTGGTGAACTAGAGAAAGAAGTTAAATGGAATGTCAAGCATGGAAGAGCCACATTTGACAACTCGTACTACGTCTCAATACGAACAAGAATGGATACCTGTCAACAATGCAAATACCGGTAGTACGAAGACTATCAAGACCTGCGAAAGAGAAATATCTTCAAGTATATTCGCTCAAAAGTCGTAGCCGCTAGCTCACTCGCTCCCTAAATCACAAATCGCGTTAGCAATGCATGGCTTCCAATGGCGGACAATGACATTCGTGCCTTGTGATAAGATGGTCCCAGGCTGCTGTGAAAGCCTGCCATTTGCCTCCTGCAGCTCAGAATGCTGGCGCACGGTAAAAGAAACTGCAATGGAAACAAAACTGCTTCGGTGGACAACTGGTTTGACACCAATGATGAATCTTGCAGGTGGTATAGTGTGAAGATAAGAGAAAGCTGTCCATGGTTCTGTGTACATGAACATCGAGCAGCCCAAGACAGGTTTTCAAAATTTGTGTTTTCGTTACAATTCTTGTTAAGAGGAACATTCATGTTATTGACTGAAAATGTCAATTTTCAATTAATTTTTATTTATTAGTGGAAATGGAAATGAGCGTTTGGCGCCATTGGCCGGGAGGCCTCTTGCGGGGCAGGTCCGGCCGCCTTGGTGCACGTCTTACTACATTCGACGCCACAATGGACGACGTGCGCGCCGGCTGGGGATGAAATGATGATGAAGACAGCACAACACCCAGTCCCTGAACGGAGAGAATCCCCGACCCAGCCGGTAATCGAACCTGGGCCCGTGGGACGGCAATTCGTCACGCTGACCACTGAGCTATCGGGGCGGACTGTTTATTAGTAGAACTGATGGACAAAAAGTTCCCAAAGTTTAAACGTTAAAATTGCAACCGAAGTTCCTGATAAATAATTAAACCTGTGATTCGACCCTCCTTCGACGCCCACTTTTGAATCAAAACTTCAATACAGGCTCGGTCGACAACAGTTTCGTGGATTACTTCCAAGCAATCTCGCACAGGGTACTTCCAAATAGCTGTGATATATACACTTTGGTTTCATAGGTCACCTGTGACTCTGTTTCACATTTTAGAAACACTAACAAACCAGCTGCTTTGTTTATGAAGAAGCAATTCTTGGTTTGCCACATATTCATCTGCTACGATGACCAGAATTGCAACTAACGATGCATTTCTTATATCTGATGATGAAAACGCAGGGAGAATGAAGGTGTTAGAGACAATGGGCTCTAAAGCAGGAAATTTCACTCAAGACATCTTCAGAGAAATAGAGTTACAGCGCCTCTCTGCAACTGAAAAGCGAACTGAAGATCTGGTAAAGGACAGAAGGCAGAAAACAAGAAATCCGAAGAGAAACTTTGAAGGGAAAGAGGACCCTCAGTACTAATACCGGCCCTTCTGAAGAGGTGACATAAAAAAATGTTAGGTTGACCTTTAAATTGTATTTCCTGAATTTTTTTTTAAGTTTATGTATTTTGTTTTCATAATATATGAACGCTAGAACTATGAAACTTTACACTTACTTCTACAAACTCATTAAATGTTTCCTCAAGAGGAAATTCTTAGATTTTGAGTATAAGCTTAGATACGGGGCAAAATGCTTGGAATTACTATAAAACAATTACTAAAATTTCCTATTTGACATATTCATAAACTCTCATGAGAGAAGCATACTACATACAGAGAGATAAAAACAGAGAAGATTTTGTAAAAATTCCTTGAATAGTTTGAGAAAAAGATACATACGTATATTATTCTCCGAAAACAAAATTTTAAAATTCCGTTAAAAAAAGTTAGATATGTATAATCCAAGGAATTTAACAGTAAATGTTTTAAATTCGTGTAAATCAATGTACAAAATTTTATTGCCTTGTCTTCAAAATTGTGGATTTGGTGCCCCGTTTCCATTACCGTTCCCCCTTAAGTGACCTATTGGGGAACCGAAGCGACATTGACAAGATAACCTCTGTGTAGACCTCAAGGTAGCGGAGCTCCACCCTGCCGAAGCACAAAATCTCACCAATTGGAGGCACAAAGCCAAAGGGGAAGATCCCGCTACATTGTCGACCATAGACTGATGAAGAAGAAGAAAGAGAAAAAGACTAGGACAGACAGAAAGAGAACAAGTGGATCAGTGAACTGAAACCGCAATGAAGTTAATTATTAAAATTAAAAGCGTTTATTGAGACATGTAGGCAGACGTATGAATGGTACATTCACCGTACTGCATTTTGTGGGATTAAAGGAATATCACTACGACAACCAAATAAAAACCAACAATCACATTCATTTGAAAATTCGCCCCGGCTGTTGTGGAACAGATTTCGTAAGTCACACGGCTTGATTTTGCAGTTTGTTAATAAGAAATTCTACTCCAGTCTTCGGTCACTTTCCTTAAATCCCCCTGAATCCGTGAGCACAACGAACGAATGACGAGGGCTTCAGCCAGCTGCGAAATCGGTTCTCAATTGGAATGGTAATGGCGGATTAAGCGAACTGCTGATCCGGAACGACAATCGAGCGACCGTCTTCCTCTTTTCTCGCTAGTCCCGCAACGTCTGTAGGCGGAATACAATTTAGATTTCCCGTGTGTATTCCACTGTTTGACCAGTTGAGATAGCGTTTGATTTATTTCCTTTGACGATTGGATTTCACGCCTTGTCCGAAGCGACGGAATTCCAGATAGCATACTTCCCAGAACAAATACCGAACAGCGTAGGAATTACTTGCGGCTTTGAATAAAGGCGGTTCCTGGGATCCGCTTGTCATGACAACCTTCCTTTTTTTATTGCACGTAGCCCACCCGCAGTACCGTTCTTTAAAGAAGCGAACTACCATATACAGAACGGCTGCGTTTGAAGAGAAGCAAGTTTTCACGCATCTCAGTGTGTATAACGACGTATAACCTGAGCTATACGTCGTACAGTGGTATACATTGATCAACCAGCACATTATGACCACCGACCTACTATCGATATAAACCCGTCCAGGCAATAGCAGCGGCACCTGGCGAGGAGTGACTGGTAGTCAGATACAAGCACGGCGCATGTACTTTCAATAAGCGTACTGTCCATGTGTAGAATGGTGAATGCGAACGATCTGAGTTTGGTTGGTTCAAATGTCTCTGAACACTACGGGACTTAACTTCTGAGGTCATCAGTCCCCTAGAACTTAGAACTACGTAAACCTAACTAACCTAAGGACATCACACACATCCATGCCCGAGGCATGATTCGAACCTGCGACCGTAGCGGTCGCGCGGTTCCAGGCTGTAGCGCCTAGAACCGTTCGGCCACTCTGCCGGCCACTGGTTACAGACCACCGGCACCTCTTCATGACGATCATGTTCCCCGACGGGAGTGGCATATTTCAACAAGATTATGCACCTTGCCACAAGGTCAGGAGTGTAACGGAGTCATTCGAGGAACGCAGGACGAGTTCCAATTGATATGCTGCCGCCGCCTACCCAAAACTCCAAAGATCTGAACCCGATGGAACACATCTGGGATGTGACTGAAAATGACGTCAGACCTCCCCGTAATTTACGGAAATTAGAAGGTTCAAATGGTTCAAATGGCTCTGAGAACTATGGGACTTAACATCTGTGGTCATCAGTCCCCTAGAACTTAGAACTACGTAAACCTAACTAACCTAACGACATCACACACATCCATACCCGAGGCAGGATTCGAACCTGCGACCGTAGCAGTCCCGCGGTTCCGGACTGAGCGCCTGAACCGCTAGACCACGGAAATTAGATGACTTGCTTCTGCAGATGTGGTGCCAACTCCTTACAGCAGCCTACCAAGACCTCATTGCGACAATGCCGCGACGCACCGCCGCTGTTGTTTGTGCGAAAGGTGGACATACCGAGTTGGTCATAAAGTTGTGGCTAATCAGTGTAATTCTGCTAGCACGTGCAAAGTGTTTTAAGGATAATGATTGCAAAATGTGTCGCGATTGGAGTTAGTAGTAGAGAATTAATAAACTGTTACGTCATGCCTGAAGTGTGTGTGGAGCTGGTTGGTGGGGGTGGGGGACTGTGTTCAGCGAGCAAAAGTTTCGAAAATGTTTGATGTTATATGCAAAGTCTGTTGGAAGTCACTAAGTTGTCTCATTGTCAAGTACTGGATGATTATACACTCCTGGAAATGGAAAAAAGAACACATTGACACCGGTGTGTCAGACCCACCATACTTGCTCCGGACACTGCGAGAGGGCTGTACAAACAATGATCACACGCACGGCACAGCGGACACACCAGGAACCGCGGTATTGGCCGTCGAATGGCGCTAGCTGCGCAGCATTTGTGCACCGTCGCCGTCAGTGTCAGTCAGTTTGCCGTGGCATACGGAGCTCCATCGCAGTCTTTAACACTGGTAGCATGCCGCGACAGCGTGGACGTGAACCGTATGTGCAGTTGACGGACTTTGAGCGAGGGCGTATAGTGGGCATGCGGGAGGCCGGGTGGACGTACCGCCGAATTGCTCAACACGTGGGGCGTGAGGTCTCCACAGTACATCGATGTTGTCGCCAGTGGTCGTCGGAAGGTGCACGTGCGCGTCGACCTGGGACCGGACCGCAGCGACGCACGGATGCACGCCAAGACCGTAGGATCCTACGCAGTGCCGTAGGGGACCGCACCGCCACTTCCCAGCAAATTAGGGACACTGTTGCTCCTGGGGTATCGGCGAGGACCATTCGCAAACGTTTCCATGAAGCTGGGCTACGGTCCCGCACACCGTTAGGCCGTCTTCCGCTCACGCCCCAACATCGTGCACCCCGCCTCCAGTGATGTCGCGACAGGCGTGAATGGAGGGACGAATGGAGACGTGTCGTCTTCAGTGATGAGAGTCGCTTCTGCCTTGGTGCCAATGATGGTCGTATGCGTGTTTGGCGCCGTGCAGGTGAGCGCCACAATCAGGACTGCATACGACCGAGGCACACAGGGCCAACACCCGGCATCATGGTTTGGGGAGCGATCTCCTACACTGGCCGTACACCTCTGGTGATCGTCGAGGGGACACTGAATAGTGCACGGTACATCCAAACCGTCATCGAACCCATCGTTCTACCATTCCTAGACCGGCAAGGGGACTTGCTGTTCCAACAGGACAATGCACGTCCGCATGTATCCCGTGCCACCCAACGTGCTCTAGAAGGTGTAAGTCAACTACCCTGGCCAGCAAGATCTCCGGATCTGTCCCCCATTGAGCATGTTTGGGACTGGATGAAGCGTCGTCTCACGCGGTCTGCACGTCCAGCACGAACGCTGGTCCAACTCAGGCGCCAGGTGGAAATGGCATGGCAAGCCGTTCCACAGGACTACATCCAGCATCTCTACGATCGTCTCCATGGGAGAATAGCAGCGTTCATTGCTGCGAAAGGTGGATATACACTGTACTAGTGCCGACATTGTGCATGCTCTGTTGCCTGTGTCTGTGTGCCTGTGGTTCTGTCAGTGTGATCATGTGATGTATCTGACCCCAGGAATGTGTCAATAAAGTTTCCCCTTCCTGGGACAATGAATTCACGGTGTTCTTATTTCAATTTCCAGGAGTGTAGTTACCTTCTAGACAGACACAGTTTCTAACGTTAAAAATAGTGTTATTGTGTTAATTCTTAATATAAGGTTATTCCTCTTAACACTATGCCGTCCGGCGACACCACAGTGGTGTCGTGCGCGAAATAGCGGTCAACGGCCGGCGACACCACAGGGGTTCGTGTGCATAGTATCGCGTAGTGGCCGGCGTCAGCACTTTAGTATCTTTTGCATTCTGTTGGTGTTTTGTTTAGGTAACAATAAGTTACACACGTCAACAAGTGTTTTGTTTTGATAAGTACTTATGCCCTTTCATCATGGTGGACGACAGGACAATAGGATTATTTACGATGAATGCGTGGACGTCTTGTCTGACGTTCCGGACGACTTGGCCGATTGGGAAGAAAACATTGGAAAAAAAAATTAGAAAAATAAAAATAATGAAAGTGAAGCAGAATCGTAAGAAGATAGTGAAATACGTCCAAGAAATCGGCGAACGCTACGGTTGCCAACTGATTCGGCTGCATCAGACGAAGAAGACAGTGCACAGTGGTCAGACCTTGATTTACCGAGGACCAACAATAAATTTAAAGAATCCCCAGGTCCTAACATACTTCCCAAACATACACAGAGCGTCGACGATATCATACAACTATATATTGGGTACGATCTATTTGAATATATTAGCAACGAAACCAAAAATACTACAGTCAAAATTGCAATAGAAGGAAAGTGGATTAAATAAAAGCCAAATTTGTCGACGTTACGGGACCCAAACTTAGAAAATGGTTTGGGCTTGCTATCCTTATGGGAACTGTATTAGAAGCAAGGATCAATGATTATTGGTCAACGAATCCGTTGACAGACACACCGGTATTCCACAAAACGATGTCCCACAACCGATTTAAACAAATATTATCGTTTTTACATTTCGCCGACAGCAACACAGAACTGGATAATACCGACCGGCTTGTCAAAGTGCAATTCAAGCTTGATTATTTTTCCAAAAAGTTTAAAGAAACGTTTAAAAGTCAAAACATCTCAACTGGTGAAGGAATGATACCGTGGCGTGGACGGTTAAATTTTAAAGTTTACAATCCGTCGAAAATTACGAAATATGGCATACTCATTCGGATGCTGTGTGATTCGAATACGGGATACATTTCCTCATTCAAGGTATATTCCGGCGCTGGAAAGCCTTTAGCAATAACAGTGATGGAACTATTCACACCTCCTGATGGAAAGTGGCATCACCTCTGCATCGATATTTATTATGACAGTATAGAACTTACAGAGAAGTTAGTTGGAAAGAAAATTCAAATTTGTGGAGCGATCCGGAAAATTAAAGAGCGCAAAACTATTTGAAGCTTGTCATCAACGGAAAGGTGAGAAGCGGCCGGTGACAAGCCAAGTAATCCGACTTAGCGCTGCCGGCGCCAACCGAATAAATTTGTACGAGACGTGCGGACGGCAAAGTGTTAATAAGCAGATTATGCTTACATTTTAAATTTTAAAATTCGATCAATAATTATATGAAACACTCAAAGGTAACCTTCTATTGCCCCTGCGCGTCGCTAGTTAGGCAACATGCAGCTAGAATAAATTTACTTTTAGTAATAATATTGGCGTTGGTGTCTTTTTTTGCGGACAAGTCCGGAAGAACAGAGAGCACACATGTATAAGCACCTGATGTGAATTGTGATTCCTTTAGTGTGGTTGCACACGACGTCCAAACTCTTCCGAGAACCGTGTAAAGTTGCAAGCAATGAGGATAACAGACAGCGGACGCTACATATGAAGTGTGCAACAAGTTGAGAATTTGGGTTACGAAAGCGTGCGCGAACAGTTGAAGGAGTTAAGAAAACTGCTCACGTTAAGCGGGAAATCCGACCTCGAATCATGCTCCGGCATAAATGTTCACTTTTCACCACTGGATTTATTGCAGTGCCAGATCATGGCTGAGGGCTGATTTCGCCTTATGTAGTAATAAAGATCACTTGTGACTTGTGAGTTCCTCCCGGCGAAGACACTGTTCAAATAACTTGCAGGAACGCAACCGGGTGACCTCGACGTTAACCACCAACTTGTCATTTCCAAAGCAAAACTGCAGCAACCAAGTGCTGTGCAAGTGAATTTCAATCAAACCTTGATTTTCAGAGCAATTTCGGAAGGATGACACACACAAACTCTTACCTATAGCCGAAAGTACAAAACAACTGGTGAAGTAGCATTAACTCTATCCCTCTGAACGAGTTAATTCTATCTCACCTGTCGTTTTGTAATGTAGGGGATCTATATTGCCCAGTGTTTACGGTACTGAAGTCTTTCACTCACTGTGGTATAGAGAGGTGACCTTGACATTTCGGGAACGAATCGCACAACTCTGACCTGAATCGACGATCTTATCGAATGTTCTGATTCACTCGCGGAATAACATCACTAGATGACATTCGCTTTCTCCCCTTAAAGCCTGGTCGAATTACGGCTCTGTGAGCTGCCTCCCTCGTGGATGGATTACGCCTTCTGAGAAATCGGCGAATGAATCACATTGTTGCATTCGCCTTACTTGAGGTTACCTTTACGCTTGAGGTCGCTCCGTACATACACTCATAAATATTTAATGGCTGTGACTGGTCTTAATGATTGTTCTGCCGTCGTGTAATCCTAAAATAATGGGTCTTTCTGGCAGTTAACGCGCAGTACGAATGATTTGCATTGAGCTACAGGTACATAGCGTTACGGTTGCTCTGTACACAACAGTGTCATCTGTGAAAAGCCTCATGGAGCTTTTAACGTTCCACGTCATTTATTTGTATTTGTGATAACGGTACCAAGCCCTAAACATGTAGTTTTGTAACCGTATAAGCAGTGGAAGCATTTGAATTAACAACTTTATAGGATTAGTGGCCACAAATATGTAGCTACATTTTCGTCGCAGACCGAAAAACAAGAGTCAATATGAGTCGCAGTCAGAGTGTCTGACAATAACACAGGGAATGGCCATCGATCAAGAGAGTCCCTGAAAGTTTTCCTTAAAATAAGATGAGGAACGGTATCCATTCTGCGATGGGAGGATAACTGAAGAGGTGTTTGCGGAAGACGTTGCGACTCTGGTTTCGAAAGCCGATATTAATGGCCAGGAGAGTGGCGCGCCATCTATTAGCCCTTCCAGCACTGGCACGGAACCCACTGGCGCAGTGGTTAAGATACTGGTCTCACATTCAGGAGGATCAGTATTAAAATCTCCAAACGTAAATCCAGATTCAGGTTTTCGGTAGCTTCCCTAAACGAACTAAAACTGATCTCCGAATCCTTTCTTTGGAAAGGTCTGTGTGTACACTGGAGTGCAAAACTTAAAGACGAAAGTAACTTTCATAGGTGTGCTGCTGCCAAATGATATATTTTGATGAAGCTTGGACCACATACAGAAGAAACTGTTATAGTGTCGCACAAGAAGCTGAGTAGCTTCGTGGAGAAGTGGTTATGATACTAAACTGCTGCATGGAGGGTCGTGAGTTCAAAACTCACCTGGACTGTACAATTTTAATTTCTATATTCGGTTAGAGTACGTATAGTAGTATCCACGAATGTCAAGAATCATTGTACTGGAATGTTCTGTAGCTGTATATATACTGGCCGGAGGCAGTTCGCTCCGCGCTCTTGTATGTACAAGTGCTGAATAAATCTTCGATAAGTGAAGTTAGTGTTCATCATTCATCTAATTATACATTCTTCTACGCGATATTATTCTGGTGAAGACGCTGGGTATTGGAACTTGTGATAGTGCACATTATCGACGACACAGTGGCTCCCATCAAGCCACGGCAGAGCCGCTGTTTACGTGGCGAGAAACCCGAGTTCGAGCCATATTCAACAGATTGCAATCTATCAGAGACAGAAGAAAAACAGGACGTTACGATTATAGCAACTGCGTGCCACTACATGAGACATCCTTCCGGGTTCTCTGGTGACGATGACCAAGATCCAAGCAAGTGGCTGAAGGTATATAAGCGTATAGCCAAACTTTACAAACGGTATGACACCGTGTGTTCGGCTAACGTATTTTTCTACTTGGAGGGCACTGCCAAGCAATGGTATGAGAACAACGAGGAGAAGTTCACAAGTTGGGAAGTATTGCAGGCGGAACTGCCCGAGTATTTCGACAACACACAACAACAGAAGGCTGAAGATAAATTAAAGTGCAGAGCACAGCGTGCAGGAGAAACTACAGCATCCCACATTCAAGACGTCTTGGAACTGTGTAAGATAGTGGATCCTAGAATGAAGGAGGAAGACAAGGTTGCACATATCATGAAGGGTGTTGCTGATGACATGTATCAAGCCCTACTCCGGAAGGAGGTTCCAGCAGCAGACGAATTCATAAAATGGTGCCAGTATATCGAGACAACGCATCAAAAAAGAATTACACGCAAGAAGTTTGAACGACTCCCAAACGTCGTATCGATGTCTGTGATGGAGGAAGGAACTGATTTCACAAGTGTTCTTCGTCAGATAATGACAGAGGAAGTTCAAAAGGCGCTTGGATTGCACGGCGAGCAAAAAACCTAGACTCTGTTCTCTTAAGGAGGGATTGCACGGCGAGCAAAAAAAAAACCTAGACTCTGTTCTCTTAAGGAGGGAGCAATGTCGCAGAAGAAGCTGAGTAGCTCCGTGGTGTAGTGATTATGATACTAAGCTATAGAATGGAGGGTCGAACAATTTTAATTTCTATATTCGGTTCGAGTACATTCGAGAAGTACCGAAAAAGTAAAGAAACATTGTACTGGAATTTTCTGTAGCTGTACGTATACTGTATGTGTTCTCGCCGGAGGCAGTGCGCTCGGGGCTCTTGTATCTGCAAGGTCATATCCGAAAGATCGATCCGGCTGTTTCTCCTTTTAGTTTCTGTGATGTGCGTTTTTTGGTGGTGCAGGTTATCAGCCCTCAGCCCACGAGTGTCCTGGTGGGCCTGCCACCCCATGGCCTGGACACCTGCCAAGGTTTTATTTCAGGGCCTTACCCCTTAGATAGCTTTTCTCCATCACGACTACAGATCGCTATCCATCCCTTCGCAGTAAGGTCTATGTGCATCAACGTTGTCCTGGTTTCCAAGGATTTTCCGCTGTCCACATTAGGGAACTGTGTCTGCTGCCACACAATCACAGGTGCTGAATAAATCTTCGTTAAGTGAAGTTAGTGTTCATCATCCACCTAATTACAAATTCTTCTAAGTGACAATAGTATAATACAGAAACTAACTAAAAGAAACACGCAGTGAGACGTTTAGAAATGACACTTTTATAAAAAGACAGTAATTACACTCAAGTCACCACGATTTATGATGGTCCCTAGGAAATTACAGTAAGCTGGATGTGGTTCTTAATAGGGTCTTTCATTACCAAAGACTGCAACGCATCCCATGCCACGTGCTTCGATGCTGACTAAAAGGATGGTAAGGAGTTCTTGTAGTAGGGCACTCAATTCCTCAACCAGCGTAGCTGATAACTGTTGGATGATCGTTGCCGCATGTGTACATGCTGCAATACCATCTCTAATGCATTCCGTATGTACTCCATGGGATTTAAGTTGGGGAAACGGGCAGAGCCAGTCAATTTACTGAATATCCTCTCATTTCAAGAGTGCCTATATCTGTGCCACACGATTTGGTCAATCATTCTAATCCACAAAAAAGAAATCAGGGCCCTATGTCTACCTAAAAGACGCACATGGGGAACGAATGTAGTCTCACAATTAAGTTGACCTGTGAGTGTACTTCGTTCAAAGATTTTAAGGCCAGTGATGCTATACTGGAGATCTTCGCAAAAGCGGTCGGCAACCATTTGGGCACGTAAAGTATGCGTACAGCCTACATTGCCCCTGCTCGCCTCAGCGTCGCGGAACTCACCCCGTCGCTGTAATGGACGGACACTAAGCAGCGGTAACAGCGCTAGCAGAGCCCGCCACTTCAAGGAACTTAGTAGCGACCGCCACACAAGTTACCAGAAAATAGAGACGCGAGTATTCCGCCGCCGGCAGTTACAAAGATCGACGGCAGAGAGGCACAGGTCAGTTCCACCGGTTACGGGAGCTTCTACTTGCCTCTGGGCGGGTGCTATACACCCAAAGGACTCTCGAAGTCCATCGTAGAAACCGACGCTAGTGCACTGAGCATTCGTCGTTATTTCCGTTGGTGCAACCAAACTGCATCCAGGTTAGCCTTCTTTGTTCCTATGCAGGTGTTATTCAGTCCAGCTTCATTGGACTTAGAATAATTTCAATACAAGTGTATTTGTCTGTGAAGATCCTAATTGTGTTATTTTGTCAGACTCTGGAAACACTATTCTAAGTCTTTATGCCTGTGAGGCACTGTAATTGTGATGTTCTTACTGTCGCCGAAGCAGACGTTGCTTTCCTTGGTCAATAAATTTTTGTAAACTTTGATCGCTGCTTTCCTTGCGCGGTGCGAGCGTAACCAAGTACGCTCACAAAGCAATGTGTCTTCCCACACCATAACACCTGCGCCACCAAAACGATCAAGTTCGACAGTACTCCTGACGTACAGCATTGTCGAACACGGTCGTCCTGGTGGTTCAACTGTTACAGTGTAGGGAAGCATAATGTTTTGCAGGCGCACTGACCCCCAAATCTTTGAACACGGCCGACTGTCAGATTTATAGTGACACTGTACTCCATCACGTCCATCTTTTCTGGGGTTTATTCGTCCATGACTTCATTTCTATGAATGACAATGTGCTACCGTATCGACCTGTGCAGGTGGAGAATCTCTTCGAACGAGTAGATATTTGGCGAATGGACTGGCGTGCTCGTTCCCCCCCCCCCTCCCCCCACCTCCGGCTTTAAACCTAATGAACACCTATGGGAAACGCTACAGTGGCAGCTTAGAATCCTGCCTCAGTCATGGGTGTGTGTGATATCCTTATGTTAATTAGGTTTAAGTAGTTCTAAGTTCTAGAGGACAGATGACCTCAGAAGTTAAGTCCCATAGTGCTCAGAGCGATTTGAACCATTTTGTTTGGGGAGACATCTTGCAGCTGATCCACTTGCACCTACGGCTATCCATCAGTGGTCAACCACATGGATGGAAGAATGGAACGCCATACAACTGGAGCTCCTAACCAACCTTATGGCCAGCAGTGGAACACGTAGCAGAGGACGCAGTGCGTCCGTGGTGATCACACACAGTATTAAGTACAATGTTCTCTTTTTTAATGTCCAAGACAGCATATGAATAGCAGTTACTTGAGTACAATTACTGTCTTTACGTAAAATTGTCATTTCTGTTCGTCTCTCTGCGCATTTATTTCAGTCACCATCTGTCACACTGCGGCATTTCATTCTATGCATAGCTCAAGTTTCACAAAACTTTGTTGCTTGTTTGTGACACACCATTCGTCCTTAAGTTTCGTACACCAATGTATTATTTTTTTACACTACTGGAAATTATAATTTCTGCACCACGAAGATGATGTGCTACAGACGCGAAATTTAACTAACAGCAAGAAGATGCCGTCTTATGCAAATGATTAGCTTTTCAAAGCATTCACACAAGGTTGGCGACGGTGGCGACACCTACAACGTTCCGATATGAGGAAAGTTTCCAACAGATTTCTCATACACAAACAGCAATTGACCGGCGTTGCCAGTTGAAATGTTGTTGTGATGCCTCGTGTACGGAGGAGAAATGCATACCATCACGTTTCCGACTTTTACAAAGGTCGGATTGTAGCTTATCGCGATTGCGGATTACCGTATCGCGACATTGCTGCTCGTGTTGCTCGAGAGCCTATGACTGTTAGTAGAATATGGAATCGGTGGGTTCAGGAGGGTAATACGGAACGCCTTGCTGGATTCCAACGGACTCGGATAACTAGCAGTCGAGATGACAGGCATCTTCTCGGTACGGCTGTAACGGATCGTGCAGCCACGTCTCGATCCCTGAGTCAACAGATGGGGACGTTTGCAAGACAACAACAATCTGCACGAACAGTTCAACGACGTTTTCAGCAGCATGGACTATCAGCTCGGAGACCATGGCTGCGGTTACCCTTGACGCTGCATCACAGACAGGAGCGCCTGCGATGGTGTACTCAACGACGAACCTGGGTGCACGAATGACAAAACGTCATTTTTTCGGATGAATCCAGGTTCTGTTTACAGCATCATGATGGTCGCATCCGTGTTTGGCGACATCGCGGTGACCGCACATTGGAAGCGTGTTTTCGTCATCGACATACTGGCGTATCACCGGGAGTGATGGTGTGGGGTGCCGTTGGCTACACGTCTCGGTCACCTCTTTTTCGCATTGACTGCAGTTTGAAAAGTAGACGTTACATTTCAGATGTGTTATGACCTGTGGCTCTACCCTTTGTTCGATCCCTGCGAAACCCTACATTTCAGCACGATAATGCACGACCGCATGTTGCAGGTCCCTTCCGTGCACCGCGCCTTTTTGGATACAGCACATTCTCCGGATCTCTCACCAATTGAAAAAGTCTGGTCAATGGTGGCCGAGCAAATGGCTCATCACAATACGCCAGTTACTACTCTTGATGAACTGTGGTATCGTGTTGAAGCTGCATGGGCAGCTGTACATCTACACGCGATCCAAGCTCTGTTTGACTCAATGCTCAGGCATCTCAAGGCCGTTATTACGGCTAGAGGTGGTTGTTCTGGGTACTGATTTCTCAGGATTTATGCACCCATATTGCGTGAAAATGTAATCACATGTCAGTTCTAGTATAATATATTTGTCCAATGAATACCCGCTTATCATCTGCATTTGTTCTTAGCGTAGCAAATTTAATGGCCAGTAGTGTATATAACTTGAAGATAAATCAAATTACCGTGACGAATGACAGCAGAGATGGATGGCGCCCATCATGCTGCGAGACAGGTAATTTCGTAGCAGGTCTGTCGTCACCATGTTAACATGCCGGAAGCGTAGTGCCGTGCGGCAAGCTCTAGAGAATCATGTCCGGCACCAACATGCGTGGACGATATGGGGATTTTATCAGCTATGTACACTTTATCATATGCGTGAATTTTACCTGTATCATTTTTCTGAATTTCATCAAGTGTGCGCATTTTATAATCGGGATTTTTATGATGACATGCACACGAGGAGAGAGCCTCTTATGCTTTGACTTCATGCAATGTAAGACGGCAGGTTTATAACAAGGTCCGTAAGATAAGGTGATAGTAGCATAGGACTGTCTTAACCGGTCATCTTGTAACAATAAAAGCGTCTACACTGCGACCGTGGTGTACGAAATGTGTTCATTTACAGTAGTATTACGTGTAGTTGTTGCGATTCTCGATGTTGTTACTAAACGTTGTGTCCGTAACACTGACTTACAGATTCTTACTGACTCTCACGCGGCATTGATTGTTCACTATCGTCAGACGTAAGTGTTTCCTTACCTACACGACTGGACAAACAAAATCGCATCTGCTATTTTTTTAAAAATCAAAGACATTGTACATTATTCTAATGACAAAAGTAGCAATCCGAATGCCTTGCTTCTGTCCACTGTTGAGAAAAAAAATGGCTCCGAGCACTATGGAACTTAACATCTGAGGTTATCAGTCCCCTAGAACTTAGAACTACTTAAAACTAACTACCTTAAGGACATGAAACACATCCATGCCCGAGGTAGGATTCGAACCTGCGACCGTAACGGTCTTGCGGTTCCAGACTGAAGCGCCTAGAACTGCTCGGCCATATCGGCCGGCTGTTTAGAAAAGCTATGTCAGAAGCAGAGAAGAAATACAATACGGACAACGATATTTCTTTAGAGGACTTGAGGCAAGCAGGCTTCTCTTCCAGCACTCAACAAACCATCGAGTGCAGAGTGCTAGTTTTAACTCTCGTATTTTATCCAACTTAGTCCTCCATGCGCATCTTCACGCAAAGCACGGCTTACGCATATAGCATATTGACATGCAGTACTATATGGCGGCGGGAAGTTTCCGCTCTATATTACAAGTCCAGAAATCGCTACCATATCCACGACCGAGTTTCTTTAACTCTCACCAATGAGAAAGTGTTCACATCTCAGAAAAAAACGCGTTTACGGACCTACATTTACGAGATTTTTCTTCTTTCATCGGCGGTTGGTACCACATCTCAAAATATTCGACACTTGTTCCACTTCTCCAGTTGCGCATCCGAGCCATACGGCGAAGCGTGAAACAACGAGAGTGTGTATCTGAGTGGCGCCGTGTGAAACGTTATGTTATCGCGTACTTCCGCCTGTTTGCAGGAATGCAGGCACACACACACACACACACACACACACACACACACACACACACACACACACAATTCCTTTGTTGGCTGCTTGCCAGCCGCCAGGCCCTCAAAATGCACGACGTGCGTGCTCTGGGGAAATCTGACTTCCTGCCTGCGATGTATTGTACCACTTCACAGACTGGGCGCTCAAGTCTACGGCAGGCGAAATAATGTCTCATATTTTCATCTGCAGCTTTAGCCCTCTTCCGCTGTTTCCCCGCCTTGTTTGCGAAACAAAGAAAACATGGACAACGGGCGCGGAAATACGTCAGTGACACGACGAGAATCGTGGACATACGTCTAAAAGAGAAAAAATTTCTAGTGCATGGATCCTCAAAGTACATGCATTGGATATTATGTCCTGTAACACTTAGTAAACTGTCGCTTGTTGGAATCGATTATATTTTTATGTATTTATTTATTTATTTTCATTGTGTGTTCCTCAACACTGCGACCATGCGTTGGGTCAGCCACCGTATGTGCATTCGGTAAATACACACACACACACACACACACACACACACACATAATCTATACACAGACCGAATGCGGGCAGGTAGCGTTGCAGGCAAGTCAATTGGCGAGAAAAAGTATACAGGGTGAACCAGAACACCACCGATAAACCTTCAGAGGTGGTAGGTACTGTTGTACAGACCGAAACAAGAAAGGAACGTCTCATAAACATGGGTTCTAAAGGGCATATCTTAAGAGCTATGAGCACTATAATCCGATTAAAATTACTTAATAGGAGACATATTATAACCGCCTACGTCGTGTTGTGCCGACCCCACTTTAGCTTCAATGGATTTTTAAGTTTGTTCTATAAGCCCAACTTGTAATTTCACCACACAAGTCTCCAGGGTCGAGCAGTTATTGCCCGATGACGACAAGCAATACAGTTTGTTAAAGCGGAGTTCGCCGTTATTAATTATGTTTTTCAATTTAATTTTATTACTAGTACAGAGACTCAACCTTCCTTTGTTTAACAGCACGTCGTCAAAATAAGTATGAAATGCTAATGTCTTTGCAATACATAATGTCGACTATTGAGTTAAAGTTCGTACCTATTCTGCCATTTCAGAGAAGTGAAATCTTAGGCGCTTCTGCTTCTATAGTCTCAGTATCAAATGTTCACTAATTTCAATTTACGTCCTATCTCAGTTCAGTATTTAACACAAATTATATATCAATGTCATTTCAGAGATATTACGTCGGTCCCTCACTAACGGAATAACACCTAATTGTCATTTAACATCACTTTTATTAATAATCATTTTTCTTATGACGTAAATGTTAATGAATGATCACTATCTAGGAGGAAAGAGGGATTGATCCTAATCATGGGATAATAGCTTTTAATGAGCCCGCAATCGTTAATTAAATAAAATGTCACGTTCAAGGATGATATGCGAACAACTTTCGTTACGTCCGTTTTACGTATCTGTCTAAACTAATCATGTCGCCCACAATTCAAATTAACGCTGACGTTAACGCCTTTTGTTAGAATATCGAATAGTAACTATTATGTGAAAGTTTATTCTAGTCGCCGAATTAATTCCTTTCAGATACACACACGACCGAACATCAGAACGGAACACAAACGACTTGTTTTAATAACCGAACAATGCAATGACGTTACATTACGACAATGTCCGCCCAATGAACGTCTCTTTGACTTTATCTTTTCTACTCTGCTTAATTAAATTATTCCTAATTACAATTTATTCAGATATTTAACGAAAACATATAACAAAAATTAAAATAAATTTATCCCAACGTAAAAGATCCGTTATAATCTGCGCATGCCCATACATTTGTTGCCACCTCGGTTATCAGCTGCCGCTTGGATATAGGTGACACAGAATCACGGAAGATCAAAATGCTCTTAGTGTGTAACGCAGAGTAATGTTGGAGACGGCCACCTCGAGGTATGACAAAAATACGAGATGCTCTGTCGAAAGCTGATTTTGAGTATCCAATGACTGAACTGTGGTAGAGAATGCATTTAGCCAGGAATTTAAATTCATGTCTTAAGCTAAGCATTACCTCATTATGTGTAGTGCATCCAAGGAAATGGCGGGCGATAATCTGCGGCAGGACTAAAACCAC
Organism: Schistocerca gregaria; assembly: GCF_023897955.1. Taxonomy (NCBI): domain Eukaryota; kingdom Metazoa; phylum Arthropoda; class Insecta; order Orthoptera; family Acrididae; genus Schistocerca; species Schistocerca gregaria. The sequence goes on along the minus strand of NC_064921.1, from coordinate 158,157,229 downwards.
GATCGCTTTGTTCACTTCGATGAAAGGTAACCTCCATTAGTAAACTCAAGATAAATGCAAACTCTAATTCCTCGCTGTCAATGGATACCTGAAACCATCCTCACACGCAGCGTTACCAATCAGTTAGCAGTCCTGGTTGGCACTTGATAGATTCCAAAAGTAAATAGAATGACAGAGAGAAAAATAAGAGCAAACGAAAAAAGTCAATATGATGAAGAAAATGACACGGAAAAGTATTAGAAATACAGAAGTCCATTTAAAACAGTTAATTGAATAAAAAACTCAAAGATCTTTTATTAGAGTTAAGAATAAAAGGTTGCCAGTGAATTTAACGGGATTCGAACCCACAATGTTCTAAACGTCGGGTGTCTAGGCTAACTACTGGGCTATACTGTGTGAGGTTGATACATTTATGACTCTGGTAGCCCATTAGCAATGATGAACTCCAGCGTTCAAATTTCGGCATCACGGAATGTCGTGTGAAGCTTTATAATGTAAGAAAATTTCTGTGACTTACACACTACTGGCCATTAAAATTGTTACATCACGAAGATGACGTGCTACAGACGCGAAATTGATTAGCTTTTCAGAGCATTCACACAAGGTTGGCGCCGGTGGCGACACCTACAACGTGCCGATATCAGGAAAGTTTCCAATCGATTTCTCATACACAAACAGCATTTGACTGACGTTAGTGAAACGATGTTGTGATGCCTCGTAAAGGTGGAGAAATGTGTAACATCACGTTTCCGACTTTGATGAAGGTCGGCTTGCTGCCTATCGCGATTGCGGTTTATCTTATCGAAATATAGCTGCTCGCGTTGGTCGAGATCCAATGACTGTCAGCAGAATATGGAATCGGTGGGTTCAGAAGGGAAATACGGAACGCCGTGCTGGATCCCAACGGCCTCGTATCACTAGCAGTCGAGATGAAAGGCATCTTATCCGCATGGCTGTAACGGATCTTGCAGCCACGTCTCGAACCCTGAGTCAACAGATGGGGACATTTGCAAGACAACAACCATCTGCACGAAACGTTCGACGACGTTTGCAGCAGCATGGACTATCAGCTTGGAGACCAATGCTGCGGTTACCCTTGACGCTGCATGATGGTGTACTCAACGACGAACCTGGGTGCACGAATGGCAAAACGTCATTTTTTTCGGATGAATCCATGTTCTGTTTACAGCATCATGATGGTTGCATCTGTGTTTGGCGACATCGCGGTGAACACACATTGGAAGCGTCTATGCGTCGTCGCCATACTGGCGTATCACCTTGCGTGATGGTATGGGATGCCATTGGTTACCCGTCTCGGTCACCTCTTGTTCGCATTGACGGCGCTTTGAACAGTGGACGTTACATTTCAGATGTGTTACGACTCGTGGCTCTACCCTTCATTAGATTCCTGCGGAACCCTACATTTCAGCAGCATAATGCATACCTCATGTTGCAGGTCCTGTACGGGCCTTGGATACAGAAAATGTTGGACTGCTGCCCTGGTCAGAACATTCTCCAGATCTCTCACCAATTGAAAACGTCTGGTCAATGGTGGCCGAGCAAGTGTCTCGTCACAATACGCCAGTCACTACTCTTGATGGACTGTGGTGTCGTGTTGAAGGTGCATGGGCAGCTGAACCTGTACACTCCGTGCAAGCTCTGTTTGACTCAATGCCCAGGCGTATCAAGGCCGTTATTACGGCCAGACGTGGTTCTTCTGGGTACTGACTTCTCAGGATCTATGCACCCAAATTGCGTGAGAATGTAATCACATGTCAGTTATAGTATAATATATTTGTCCAATGAATACCCGTTTATCATAGGCATTTCTTCTTAGTGTAACAATTTTAATGGCCAGTAGTGTACTTGATAGGAGACATTTGCACACACCCACACATTGTTGCCGCATCGGCTACCAGCTCCTTCTTGGTTATAGGTGACACAGAAACACGGCAGATCACTTGACTAATGCTGTTAGTGTTTAACGCAGAGCAATGTTGGGGATGGCCACCCCGAAGCATGACAGAAATACGAGATGCTCTGTCAGCAGCTGATTTTGAATATCCAATGACTGAACTGTGGTAGAGAATGCATTTAGCCAGGAATTTAAATTCATGTCTTAAGCTAAGCATTACCTCATTATGTATAGTGTATCCGAGGAAATGGCGGACGATAATCTGGAGCAGGACTAAAACCACGATCGCTTTGTTCACGTCGATGAAAGCCGTCCATGAGCAAACTCATGCTAAATGCAAACCGTAATTCCTCGCTGTCATTGGTTACCTGAAACCATCCTTACGCTACCTACCAGAGCTGCAGCGTTACCAACCAGTGGACAGTCCTGGTTGGCGTGGTAGATTCCAAAAGGAAATGCAATGACAGGAAGGAAAATGAGCGCAAATGAAAAAAGTCAATATGATGATGAAAATGACACGGAAAAGTATTAGAAATATAAAAACACATTTAAAACAGTTAATTGAATTAAAAAAAGAAAGATTTTTGATTAAATTTAAAAATAAAAAGATGTCAGTGGATTTAACGAAATTCAAACCACAAAGTTCTCAACGTCGGGTTTCTATGCTAACTACTGCGCTACACTGTGTGAGGTCGTGTGTGTGTGTGTGTGTGTGTGTGTGTGTGTGTGTGTGTGTGTGTGTGTGTGTGTGGTGGTTCTAGTCTGGTTATCATGTGTGATGAAAAACGAAATAAAAGGACGAGATCCACAATTCGGGAACCAAAGACATCAAGAAGAAAGCAGATCTAGAACTGGAAGCGGATTGACGAATTATTATGGAATTTTCACAAGAGCGAACGGTTCGGGCGTGAAGTTGAGCGCTCTGACTGGAGGAAATCAGCTCCAAAACGTGAAGTGTCAACTATCATATAATTTTAATCGGATTGTAGTTCATCTGCACTGCTGTGATATTCGTCTTTTCTACTGAAGGCTCCTTGCTTTCCAATTTTGATAGATGGTAGATTCGACCAAAACAAGGAAATAAATGTGTTGTAAACTAGGGCTCTGAAGTACATACCTTAAGAGCTATGATCACTAGCTCATTTTCGCAACTGTGAGACACACCTCTGAACAAGTGCTCACAGTTCTTAAGGTATGCATCTTAGAGCCCATGATTCCTGGTCTTTTTTCCTTGCTTCGGTGCATACTAACTGCTACCAAAATACGAAAAGCACAGAGTTTGCAAAAGAAAAGATGTGTTTCACAGAATCAGAGGTTAACAAGTGCTTATAGCTCTTAAAGCACGCACTTTAGAGTCCATGTTTATCACACATTTCTTTTTTGTTGTGGTCCCTGCTACCCCGTCTGAAAATGTTTAGCAGCAGTTCTGGTATATCATTCTCAAAACGATAAGGATCGCAAATGAGGGAAACCGCTGACATAAGCGGCTTTGACAAAGAGTTGTTTGTTACCCTGGCGCCTGTGAATTAGTGTCTCGGAAACCGCGAAGCTGGTCGGCTGTTTCCGTGCTACTGTCATGAGTACTTATGGGAACCCTTTGAAGAATTGTGATACTACGAGTAGGCAACGAAGTGTAGGACGTCCAAGCCTCATCACAAAACGGACAGGGCTGACGTCTGCCCGCTCTATAAACTAAATGAGCCTGCAACCTGTCGCATATCCGATGACAGAATATAATAATGGCGCACGCACAAGTATTTCGGAAAATTTGGAAATTTGTGTTAAGTTTCGTTGGGACCAAACTGCTGAGGTCATCGGTCCATAGACTTACACACTGCTTAGTCTAACTTGAACTAACTTACGCTAGTAGGAAGGACTCCAACCGCCGGCAGGGGGAGCCGTGCGAATCGTGGCAAGGCGCCTGAAACCACGCGACGACCCAGCGCGTCAGCGTTTCGGAGTACAGCGATGAGTTAACACTCTTCAAGGTGGGGCCCAACAGAAGATGACCCCTACGTGTTCGAGTGCTATCTCATCGACATTGGAGTTACGGTCTGGAACACTAGCGCGCTACGCGTTAATCTATACGAGCAGGTCGAATTGTATTCGAACACAATGAACGCTATAAATGAAGAACTTATGTCATTTTTTACAATGGAAAGTCACGATTTGATTGCCAAGTGCCTGACTGACCACCAGCTACCAGAATTGTCTCTATGACTACGGGTGTTTAGTTGCTGGATACAGTTTGCAACTAAACAACGCCGCTCGCAGAATTAAAAAAGAAAAAAAAATTTTCCCTAGTGCCAGTGACAAACGGATAAATCGACAATAAAATTTTTTGCATAAAGATTTTTAATCTGATGGCGTCCTATTATCTAATCTGTTAATCGATAAACATATTTTTAGATGTGCATCAAGACTTCCTGTGACGTATTCATTTTGTAATAGCAGGAGGACAGGATTACCCGCTTATTTTGGCAATTTTATTCAAACCAGCTCTCTGATATTCTTCATACAGATACCAGCTTTTATTCCTTACAATATAAAATCTCTGGGATTGTTGCATATTGTTAGCTATAAGGATGTCGTAGAGAGAATTTAGTTTTCGTTTTTGGTCATATGTTCAGTAAATTACTAACGCAAAAAGTGACAGTTCCGAAATCCATTTATGTTCTTTGTGTCTCGAACAGACTGTCATCAAAAACTGATAACCTACAAATTATGTGACTGTAATACTTGTCACATTAAACTTCGTGATTTACCTGGAATCTAGAATGGTCGTTGGTAAAGTATACCCAATTTGTTACGGGTATGGGTAGAAAGGAAGTAGAGTATTCAAATTTATTCATGTTTTAAGGAATCCAAATGGTTCAAATGGCTCTGAGCACTATGGGACTTGAAACGTACCCATAGAAAAATTAATGAATTACTGTGCTGAAACTGACACACAATATTATTAGCGCGACGCAATCTGACTTTCAAAAATCCCTACAAAAGAATGGCCCTTACTAACATTAACCTATACGTTTCACAAATCACTTACCTCACAAAAAATCTTCGTTACTCGAACTACTGCAATACAGCGGGCGCCACTACTGCCAGCTAACTAAAAGATTCAAACTACGGAAGGTACTAACTACTGATAGGGATAGTTAGCAAATTAAAGATGTTAATAGAGAACAAACAATGTATTTACCTTAATATCATCAAAAGTCATAATATATATAGCAGTTCATGACATCCAGGCTTACAAATTTCAAAACTCCGCCATTTCTCTCCCCACATCCACCACTGCTGGCGGCTCAACTCCAACTGCGCAACGCTACGCTCTGTTAACAGTCAACTGCCCAACACTACAATGGCGAGTATTACAACAATGCCAACCAGCCACTGACTGCACACAACACAGCCAGTGATTTTCATACAGAGCGCTACGTGGCGTTACCAATAAAAAAACCTAAACAGCCTACTTACAATCTGAGGTCATCAGTCCCCTAGTACTTAGGACTACATAAACTTAACCAACCTAAGGACATCACACACATCCATGCCCGAGGCAGGATTCGAACCTGCGACCGTAGCGGTCGCGCGGTTCGTGACTGAAGCGCCTAGAATCGCTCGGCCACAGTGGCCTCCCGTAAGGAATCAGTTGAGGGCTGTAACTGTATTACAGAATGTATAAAATAATATTTTCGCTTGGCTCTGAGCACTATGGGACTAAACTGCTGTGGTCACCAGTCCCCTAGAGCTTAGAACTACTTCAGCCTAACTAACGTAAGGACATCACACACATCCATGCCCGAGGCAGGATTCGAACCGGCGACCGTAGCAGTCGCACGGTTCCGGACTGCGCGCCTTTATATTTTTTCTAAAGACATCGGACTCGTATTGAGTCGATACAATGATTCAATAGCTGACATGCTTTCACACGCTGACAGGCCAATTGTCCAAAGCGATCACCATTAGCTGCTGTTCAAACCTTTGGTTCTACACATATCTCAGCCAGACCCAATTCTCTAGATGTGCCTCGGAACTAAAGTGTTGGACATAACGACTGAAAACGCGTACATGATCTCGTTAATTGCTGTGAGCTGCAAAAAGTAAATAAGCACTTTTATGACTGTTGGACTATCAGGGGACTGGTGATCATGCATTTGTGGCCATAATCGCCGTTACAGGGAACAAGGGTGCTTCGCCTGTGCTGCTACACGCACAACGTCGAGCGCAAAGGTCGATTGACGGCCTATCACGAGGGCCGTAACTCTCGGCAACACAGCTGCCCACCTCGAAAAATGGAGTGCGGCGGAGGGTGGGTGGCACGCATGGCGTCGGGGCAGCACACGCAGTGCGAAAATGAGTTCCGGGCTTATGAACGTTGTTTACATAAATTAGCTCCCCGGAATTGAGACGGAGCCGATGGAACCAATCACGGAACTCAGATTACAAAGTTTTGATTGCCCCACCGCCGGCAGCTCGCCGAACGAACGGTCGACGGGGTGGTGGAATGGCCGGGACCGGAGAGGGTGCGCTGGCAGGAGAGTGAATTAAACGTAATGGTCTAGCAGAACGGAATGGGGGAATACGGTAGGGTGGAGATGGCCACTTCTGCGCCCTTTTGCAGCCAGATGGCCTTTCCGAACTACGGCTGCCCCAGGGCAGGATGGGGCTTATTCGAACAACTTGGCGTGCATTCGGCACTCAGGTGGCCGAATCGCCACCGTGCGTGTTCGATCCAATGCCACGTTACTCCACCTCTCGCCTCTCAGCTGCTGCCAATTAACCCAATTATGTGCCGAGCAAATGTGGTGCGGTAACAATTATGTAGGCAATGGAAAGTTTTCATTAAATACGAGGGCGGGATGGGGAAAAGTGTTGTTGATCTTATACGAGGATTTTTAATAAATTACTAAATAATACGAGGGTCGTTCAACAACTAATGCCACAATTACAAAAAAAAACGTTAATACAGGGTGGTCCATTGATAGCGACCGGGCCAAATATCACACGAAATAAGCATCAAACGAAAGAAACTACAAAGAACGAAACTCGTCTAGCTTGAAGGGGGAAACCAGATGGTGCTATGGTTGGCCCTCTAGATGGCGCTGCCATAGATCAAACGGATATCAACTGCGTTTTTTAAAATAGGAACTCCCATTTTTTATTACATATTCGTGTAGTACGTAAAGAGAATGTTTCAGTTGGACCACTTTTTTCGCTTTGTGATAGATGGTGCTGTAATAGTCACAAACGTATAAGTACGTGGTATCACGTAACATTCCGCCAGTCCGAGTGGTGATACATCACCCTTGTTAAAATGGAGTGTTTACCAATTGCGGAAAAGGACGATATCGTGTTGATGGTTCAAATGGCTCTGAGCACTATGGGACTCAACTGCTGTCGTCATTAGTCTCCTAGAACTTAAAACTACTTAAACCAAACTAACCTAAGGACATCACGCAGATCCATGCCAGAGGCAGGATTCGAACCTGTGACCGTAGCAGTCGCACGGTTCCGGACTGCGCGCCTAGAACCGCGAGACCACCGCGGCCGGCGATATCGTGTTGATGTATTGCTATTGCGATCAAAATGCCCAACGGGCGTGTGCTACGTATGCTGCTTGGTATCCTGGACGACATCATCCAAGTGTCCGGACCGTTCACCGGACAGTTACGTTATTTAAGGAAACAGCAAGTGTTTGGCCACATGTGAAACGTCAACCACGACCTGAAACAAATGATGATATCGGGCAACGGAAAATTCACGATGGATGCGACAAGTGGAACATCAGAGACCTTTGTGGGTTAATGTATGGTGCAGCGTTCTGGGAGGAAGGATAACTGACCCCCATTTTATAGATGGCAATCTGAATGGCGCTATGTATGCTGATTTCCTACGTAATATTCTACCGATGTTACTACAAGATGTTTCACTGCATGACAGAATGGGGATGTACTTCCAACATGACGTATGTCCGGCACATAGTTGCTTGCGGTTGAAGCGGTATTGAATAGCATATTTCATGACAAGTGGGCTGATCGCCGAAGCACCATACGATGGCCCGCACGCTCACCGGATCAGACGTCCCCGGATTTCTTTCTGTGGGGAAAGTTGAAGGATATTTGCTAGCGTGATCCACCGACAACGCCAGACAACGTGCGTCAGCCCATTGTCAAAGCATGTGCGAACATTACGGAAGGCGCAACTACTCGCTGTTGAGAGGAATGTCGTCACACCCATTGCCAAATGAATTTAGGCTGACGGACACCATTTTGAGCATTTATTGCATTAATGTGGTATTTATAGGTAATCCCGCTGTAACAGCACGCGTTCTCAGAAATGATAAATTCACAAAGGCACATGTGACACATTGGAAGAACCGAAATAAAATGTTCAAACGGACATACATTCTGTATTTTAATTTAAAAAACCTACTTCTTACCAACTGTTCGTCTAAAATTGTGAGCCATATGTTTGTGACTATTACAACGCCATCTATCACAAAGCGAAAAAATTGGTACAACTAAAACATTCATACTTCTTTACGTGCTACACGAATATGTTATGTAAATGCGGGTTCCTACTAAAAAAAAACGCAGTTGATATGCGTTTGACCTATGGCAGCGCCGTCTAGCGGGCCAACCATAGCGCCATCTGGTTTCCCCCTTGAAGCTAGACAAGTTTCGTTCTTTGAAGTTTTTTCGTTTGACGCTTAGTTCGTGAGATATTTGGCCTGGTCACGATCAATGGGCTACCCTCTATACATAGGTAAACGTCCTTGGTGGTGCTTCACAATGGCGTCTACTTACGACTCACGTTACAAGCAGCGTGCTGTTTCTGAATTCTTGTGTGCATAAAAAGAAACGTTTGAGTACAGAGTAAGGCGATGCTGCAGTTGATAGGAGTACGGTTGGGTGATGGGTACAGAAAGTTACAGCCGTAGGAAATGCAGAAACAGAGCTCCTTGATCAGCCAAACTCAGACGTCTTGTCACAGCCACTGCTCCAGACATGCCGAATCGTGCGGATGTCATTTATTCGCGCGGATCGGCGCATCAAAACTCGGCAATTGGCTCTACACTTGTCGGTTCAGCACTGGAAGTGCGTCTGCAATGGTCGAGACTCTCGGAAATTCAAAGAGCTGTTCACGATGGTTTGTTCCACGAATGCTCACAGCGGACCACATGATTCAATGAAACGCCATGTCATCTGAATTGTTGGAGTGTTTTGAGAGCGACGGAGAGGCCTTTCTGTCACGCATCGTTAAGAGGGACGAAAGCTGGGTACACCACTTTGCGCCGGAAAGGAAAAGGGAGTCCATGGAGTGGTATCATCCTCATTTAGCACAAAAGACGAAATTCAAGGCAACCCCTACTGCCGAAAAAGTGCTGGTAACAGTCGTTTGGGACTTTGATGGCGTCATTCTCTTGGATGTGATGCCGAGAGGGACAACCATCAATTAAGAGGCATACGTGAAGACTCTGAATAAATTCAAGAGCCGCTTCCGACATGTTAGATCCGACAAGAATACATCAGAAATCTTGCTCCAACACGATAATGCACGTTCACACACAAGTCTGAGAACTCGGGAACACATACTGTGTGGGACATCATTGCCTCATCCACCTTACAGTCCAGACCTGGCCACTTCGGACTTCCATTCCTTCGGACCGCTTAAAGATTCTCTACTGGTAACACACTTTGAAGATGACAAGAGTGTCAGAGATGCACTGAAAACATGACTACGCCTACAGGAGAAGAGCTTTTAACAGCAAGGAATACATGCTCTCTCCACAACGTTGACGTTCGGCCACATAACTACATAGAAAAATAGGATATGGAAAAGACATGCTGGTGTACATTGTCACCAAATTCTGACTCTTAACAATAAATATGTTAGGAGAAAAAATGTGGGGCACTACTTACTGAACAGTCATCTTATAAATGGGGATATAATATGAATTTATTTTATTTTTCATATGTTTCATTCTCCAGAGCTGGCTGTTCCAATAACGAGTAATTAAGGGTCCCCAGTCAAATACAAGACGAGCTGGTGAGGAGGTGAAGGAAGTCCCGATTGGAAATATTTGGGAAGGACTTAAAGTTACGAGATTTGATTTAAAGCTGAGTGAAATCTCCCGAAAACCTTGGTCAGAACTAAGGGGATGGAAACTATGAGGGGGCGATAAAAATTTTCCTTCCGAAGGCAGGACATTCCAGAACCGGTATGCCTCTCAGGTAAAATTGTCTTGAGCCTTGAGGCAATCATCTCAGCCACAGACCAGGTTGAAGATACCAGTTTGGTAAAACACGTTGTCTGACTGCGGGAAGGAATTGTAACTGCTTGCTTCACATTCTATTCTGGCAGGATTCGTCGAGTCTTCAATGCCTTTTTAAGGGATAAAGGCGTCTTAATCCGGAGAGGACAGATGAGCACTACAGGGCATATAGTCGAATGTCTCCCACTTGGCGTAACTTCTGCGTTACAACATTTGCGATATTGGGACGTGCGTTATCATGAAGCAGCAGTACACCTTGTCGCAGTTTTTCCAGACGTTTCGCCACAATTGCACGCCATAATTTCTCAAGTGTTGCGCAGCAGCGTTGCCCAGCGGTGGAGACACAAAGTTCATTGAAATAAATAAGCAATGGGCCCCAGTAATCAATTAAAAGGTTGAGCACCAACCTTCCAGCAAATGAATTTGTGGGGTCGAGGGGACAATGGAAGACACCACTGCACCGCCTATACTTTCGTTCCTAGTGGTGGCACCAGCTTTCGTCGTTTGCAACAATGCGCTCAAGGAACATTTTGCCTTCACCACTGAAACACATGAGGTACTTCAGGCAAACAGCTATAAGGTTTACTTTTTGTTCTGCATTCAAGGCAAGGGATATCCGTAGGCTGCAGACCTTACGGTAGCTTAACTTCTCCCAGATAATGTGTAGCACACTGCCAAAGCTTACGTCGAGATCTTTGCTTGAGCACTAATGGTAATGCAAAGGTCCACCCTAATAGTATCATCAACCGCCCCGTTGTTGTCAGTAATGGATTCCCAGATGGAATGTCATCTTGTGTCTAATCGCGACCACCACAGAACTTGACGCAGCATTTGACAACGGTTGTTTTCGAAGGACATGCTGCCCCACACACAGTCGTCATTCCCCGATAAGTGTTTATTGGTATTTGTCCTTCGGCAGCCAATAAAAGAGTAACAGCATGTTCCGTTTGAACACATTTAGTAATAACGCCGCCATTGCTCGGGTTTCCGTATGTATAACACGCAAGTCGGAAAGATACGAATGCCACTCTAATCCCTTCCCTATACCTCCATGCTTATACAGGGTGTTACAAAAATCTACGGCCAAACTTTCAGGAAACATTCTGCACACACAAAGAAAGAAAATATGTTATGTGGACATGCGTCCGGAAACGTTTACTTTCCAAGTTAGAGCTCATTTTATTACTTCTCTTCAAATCACATTAATCATGGAATGGAAACACACAGCAACAGAACGTACCAGCGTGACTTCAAACACTTTGTTACAGGAAATGTTCAGAATGTCCTCCGTTAGCGAAGATACTTCCATCCACCCTCCGTCGCATGGAATCCCTGATGCGCTGATGCAGCCCTGGAGAATGGCGTATTGTATCACAGCCGTCCACAATACGAGCACGGAGAGTCTCTACATTTGGTACCGGGGTTGCGTAGACAAGAGCTTTCAAATGCCCCCATAAATGAAAGTCAAGAGGGTTGAGGTCAGGAGAGCGTGGAGGCCACTGAATTGGTCAGCCTCTACTAATCCATCGGTCACTGAATCTGCAGTTGAGAAGCGTACGAACACTTCGACTGAAATGTGCAGGAGCTCCATCTTGCATGAACCACATGTTGTGTCGTACTTGTAAAGGCACATGTTCTAGCAGCACAAGTAGAGTATCCCGTATGAAATCATGATAACGTGCTCCATGAGCGTAGGTGTTCGAAACTAAAATCAGCTCTAACATGGAAATTAAGCGTTTCCGGACACATGTCCACATAACATCTTTTCTTTATTTGTGTGTGAGGAATGTTTCCTGAAAGTCTGGCTGTACCTTTTTGTAACACCCTGTATACCCGCGTCGGAGTCGCTCTACGTTGCACATACTCTGCAGCAACGCCCTCTAACGAAAACTTTCTGATCGCGCCTTATATTTTTAATTTAGCCCTTCAGTAGTTAAAGTTCACTTTAAACGTATTTCAGAAATAAAAGGACAAGACTGTCTTCTGTTGTGATCAGTTTTCCACTTACACTAACAAAAAATAAACTTAAACAGCTTTTGAGAATCAGTATGGTGAAGTACATTTGTCTCGTGTACCTAACAAAGATCTACCTAGTTAAATTTCTATTCATTGAGGGACAGTAAAAACAGTGGAAGGTGGGATATAGTAGTCATGATGAGCAGAGTGACAATTGCATATTTTTTGCCCCGAACACTGCACCTACCTGTCAAGAAGTGATCAAACTAAGGTGGTGGTGGTGGTTAGTGTTTAACGTCCCGTCGACAACGAGGTCATTAGAGACGGAGCGCAAGCTCGGGTTAGGGAAGGATTGGGAAGGAAATCGGCCGTGCCCTCTCAAAGGAACCATCTCGCAATTTGCCTGAAACGATTTACGGAAATCACGGAAAACCTAAATCAGGATGGCTGGAGACGTCCTCCCGAATGGGAGTCCAGTGTGCTAACCACTGCGCCACCTCGCTCGGTGGTCAAACTATGGTCAGGTTAAAATTGAAGCCCGTCACTTGACACTATAGTGTTTCCACTTCGGTTGCCGGCTACCATTCGGTTGTAGATGACACGCAAACACATCAGATCACTTCCCAAATGCTGTCAATGTGTAACGCAGGGTGGTGTTGGAAGTGGCCACCTTGAGGAATGACATAAATGCGAGATTCTATGTCGGCAGCACATTTAAGTGACCAATGACTGAACTGAGGCAGACGACGGCTTTTTTAGCCTTGAATTTAAACTCATGTCCCAATCTAACCACAATGCAGTGTGCAGTGTATATATGGCTCGATGAACACGAGCGATTTATTATCACGCGATCGCAGCGTTAGTTTAGCGCGTTTCAGCAGTGCATGTGAAACAATGTAGCGGCACACACAACGGCGGTAGCGATGCGAAATAGCAGCGAGATCGTGGCGAGAGAATTGCTTTCGCCACCCACGGCTGCGTCGCAGCGATCTCGCCGATTTCCGCGCAGCAACAGTCGTTGCATGTGAATGGGGCAGCACACACGTGTTCGCAACCACACCAACAGCTGCAGTCAGCCTGCCATCGATGCAAACGGTTTCGACGTCGAATTGTTTACTGAAGAGGTGAAAAATACGCAGAGACATGGGATACTTCTCGCAAGGAGTATCACAATCGAGTTCAGAAAAGAGCAGCTTGGTTTCAAGTGTGTGAAGAGTTTTGTGAGGGTTTTGCTGCGAAACGGGAATGGAGAGCTATGATATAGGTAAGTATCATCGTTAAACTATTTTGTGTTTGTATTCTAGTGGTGGCGCCTTTGCTCAAAATGGTTCAAAAGGCTCTGAGCAGTATGGGACTTAATATCTGAGGTCATCAGTCCCCTAGACTTAGAACTACCTATACCTAACTAACCTAAGGACATCATACACATCCATGCCCGAGGCAGGATTCGAACCTGCGACCGTAGTGGTCGCTCGGTTCCAGACTGTAGCACCTAGAGCCGCTTGGCCACCCCGGCCGGCGCTTTTGCTCGAATGTGGGCATTCAAATCTTGAAATAGCGATAAGCAACAAATGCTTTGTGCTCCCTGGCGGGAGCCCATCATCTCAATGAACAAATATCCAATTAATAATGAAATGTAAAGGCGACTTCCACCACCGAATGTATCAGGATGACCAAATACAGCGATAAGACACCAAATGTAGTGGGTGGGGCCAGGAGGTGCCGTATTAAAACTCGGTGAGAACTTTCCAAGTGATTTATCGTTGTTTTTAGCTACAGTGCCCTCATTCCTCTTGGTCTGTGTCACAGGGCCCTGCAGTGCTGAGGATGCACCCCAGTCGCCAGTGTAATGCTATGCTGTGTCGAGCCAGCCTCGTACGCAAGCAGAGTTGTGGTGTTGTCAGGAAGCCGCAGTTGACTGAGCGGCCTCCGTCCCTGAGGACTCAGCTGTCCCCATCCTCTCTGCCTCCGCGCCCTTCCAGGAGCCTCCGAGCAGCCCGCTGACAAGATGGTCCGCACTGTGTTTCCTTGCCGGCATGGCTTGAGACACGGCGCCAAACAGCGCCCGTGATCCGGCGTCCCAATCTGCGACCCTAGCCTCGGGATGTCTCCAGCGATTGTTGGGAGCTGAGACGACTGCCCGCGGTAGCGATCTGAAGAGTGGCCCTCCGCTGGCTGGCTAGCTACTGACCCCCCGTCAGCCTCAGGGTGTCGAACCAACGACCTGCTGTGGACTGGGATGCTGGCGCCCCATCTGTATCTGCGTGTAGCCTGGTGGTGTGGCACACCCCACCGTCCAGGAGAGCTGCCACACTTGAATGAATCTTGTTAGAAAACCGCACCTATTTATACTCGGCTGTGCTCCTCTGTTTTGCCAAGTGAGCCGCTTCGCGTCACGTATGCATAACAATTAGGTTGGCCGGTGGCACCCTTCTGCCTGCAACTTGCGCCATGCAAACTGCTGTGTGTGCCTTCTCCGGCAGTTCTACGCCCCTGTGGCCTATATTTGCCTGCTATGCATAACTCACTGCAATCCGGCCCACACCTGGCTGTAACTTGTGCTCAGGATATCGCACAAAACTAACTTTCCCTATCCTAAACGGGGATGTTCCTACAGAAAGTTAAAAACAAATTTTGTTACTTCAGCTTTATTGTATTGCAGCCACAAACTACATAATTACACACATTTCAATAGTGACATAAATGAAATCATCATTCACATTCTACAATACATTCCTTCACTGTTCGCTATGATTGATACCGACCAGATTTAAATACATTTTTTCTTGCCAGGGTACTTTCCCAGCATCGTTTATGAAGTAATCAGGGAAAAAATTTCTTCCAGAATTAAGTGAACTTCCTCCTTGTGTTGATGGAACTTCGTTCCCCAGATCACATAGACACTGCATACTTAAAGTGTCTCCAAAGTTAAGGCCATCTCTGGAACGACAGTAGTTGTGAAGGACGCAGCAACATTCGATGATGGTAACAGTGAAGTTCAGCTTAACATTGATAGGTCTGTGAAATATTCGCCATTTATTCGTCAGAATACCAAATGCGTACTCCACATATCTCCGAGCACGACTTAAACAGTAGATAAAGATGCGTTTCTTGTAGGAGAGGAAAGTTCCGGTGTACGGTCTCATGATGAAATTAGACAGAGAAAACGCTTCATCTCCCAATAACGTAAAGGGCACAGAAGGTTCTGTAGTTCCTGGTGGAGGTTGTCCTTTTGGTAGGCTTGCTTGGCCACTTCCTAGTAGATTGTACAACTTAGAGTTTTCGAAGATAATGCTATCCGATTCTCTACCACGAGATCCAGCATCAACATAATTGAACAAATAGTTTGCATCTGCAACTACCAACAGTACTACAGAATGGAATTTCTTGTAGTTGTAGAAATGAGAACCCCTGAAATCTGGTTTTACTATTCTCACGCGCTTGCCATCTAAGGCACCTAAGTAGTTCGGGAAGTCTGCATGCTTCTCAAATCTCTTGGCATTTTTCAGCCACCTTTCTTCCGTAAATTTTGATATACACTCTTCACGTAAGACTTCCCACACATCTAGGCAAACTTTCCTTACTATTTTACACTGTGTTGGGTAACCGATTCTGTATTGATAATGTAGGTCAATTAAACTGCAGCCACTACCCAGGTATCTGCAAAAGATCAATATTAACTGAATAAAAATAATAATAATAATAATAATAAATTCAGCAATGATGTAAATATGGCTTTTGGAACAGACAAATGTAAGAAAAATAGCATAGTCAAGGGAAAACACACTAAACAAGAAGATTACATATTGGATAACCGCAGCGACTGCATAGAAGCGATGGAAAAAACAGATGCCTATAAATATCTCGGGTACAGACAAAAAATAGGAATAGATAATACAAATATTAAAGAAGAACTAAAAGAAAAATATAGACAAAGACTAACAAAAATACTGAAAACAGAATTGACTGCAAGAAACAAGACAAAAGCTATAAATACTTATGCTATACCAATATTGACCTACTCATTTGGAGTAGTGAAATGGAGTAACACAGACCTAGAAGCACTCAATACACTTACACGATCACAATGCCACAAATATAGAATACATCAGATACATTCAGCAACAGAAAGATTCACATTAAGCAGAGAGGAAGGAGGAAGGGGATTTATCGACATAAAAAACCTACAGTATGGACAGGTTGACAATTTAAGAAAATTTTTTCTAGAACGAACAGAAACTAGCAAAATACACAAAGAAATCACTTATATAAATACATCGGCTACACCACTGCAATTTCATAACCGCTTCTACAACCCTTTAGATCACATAACATCAACAGATACGAAGAAAGTAAATTGGAAAAAGAAAACAATACATGGCAAGCACCCGTATCATCTAACACAGCCACACATCGATCAAGACGCATCCAACACATGGCTAAGAAAAGGCAATATATACAGTGCGACGGAAGGAGTTTAGTTTTGCTTCATCTACATAAAACAACTTTTTTAACGCAGATTGGATCATTTGAAATTTCACTCCCCGTTGCACAATTATCGCGCTATTTCTTCAACATCTCTCACTGGCTGTGAGTGTATCCGTGTGTGTGTGTGTGTGTGTGTGTGTGTGTGTGTGTGTGTGTGTGATGTGGTTATAATGTGTGATGAAATACGAAACAAATGTGCCACAACCATGATTTGGGATCCAAACACATCCAGAATGAATGCCGACCAGAAATGGATGTGAAGTGACCAACTGTTGTGGCTGTTTGGCAATGGCGAACGCTTTGGGCGTGACGTTGAGCGCTCGGATTAGAGGAAATCAGCTCCAACGCGTGAAGTTTCAACAATGAAGTACTTTTAATCGGACTATATTTGTAATATAAATCATCATTCTTGTCAGTCAGTTAGGCACAGGAAGGTTCTGCTATTTTCTAATAAAAGCTTTTCTGACTTTCACTCGTCTGGTGTCAGCAGGATTTTTATATTATTCTTGTTAACACGATTTAACGTAGAGTACTTCTCAGTCACAATGTCAACGTTAAAACAATATATTTTGGCTTCAAATTTAATTCCTTGTTGTTTCTTTCGGAATGATCGTTTCCTTTGCGAAGCATTAACGTCGAACAGCGTTCGAACGGGGTACATGGTCATTCCACTCGGTGGGAGAAGGGGTGAAGGTGTCCACTTATACCAGCAGTCCATTTTTCATCTGTTTGCATCACTGATAGTCAGTGACTTTCAAATGTTACACACAATACTACAGACTGACATCTAAATCCTTTAACACACTAAACTATCATTCGTCGTACTACTTCTGTCTGACGGTATTGAGTGACTTAACCGATGTTATTTAAAACCATCTCTGTTCGGTTGTATTTGGCCTAATACAAAAGCCCGATTGAAAAGGGCATGTTGCATTCGCTTGGTACTCTGTCAGATACTACGGCTTCAAAATGCTTAGAAAATATGTCCAGAAATTATAGCAAGAAAGGCGTACCCTGCTGTGATGGTAAATGCGACTGAGGCTGTAAAGAATGATTACAGGACTTCTTTTACAACAGCACATCAATTTCATGTTTGACATAATACGATGAGAAGATGGGTTCTAGGAAAAATTAGAGATGCAGTATGTGGTAAAAAGATAATACGAAGCCTGTGGAGTGAAGAACAAGAAATATTTGATTATGTTTCCGAAATGGAAAATCACTTTATGTGTTTACAGTGAACGATCCTTGGGGATTAGCTATCCAGTTGGCAGAATGGATTAGAAGACCACACCGTTAAGTAAAAGTCAGAGGTCAGATGCAAAGACAGCACCCTAATATTAACCATAGGAAACCTACCTCAATAGCTGCAGTCCGCAGCTCGTGGTCTAGTGGCAAGCGTTGCTGTCTCTGGATCACGGGGTCCCGGGTTCTATTCCCGGACGGGTTGGGGATTTTCTCTCCCCGGGGACTGAGTGTTTGTGTTGTCCTTATCATTTGATCATCATCGTCATTCGTGACAGTGGCTAGATTGGATTGTGTAAAAATTGGGCTATGAAAAATTGGGGCTTTTTACGGGCGCTGATGAACCCGCAGTTGAGTGCCCCACAAATCAATAATCATCATCAATGGCTGGGGGGCAAACTTTTCACAAGGTCAGAATAGAAAAGTTTTTTGATACCATTAAAGCTGTGCAAGGAAATCAGTTTCGTCCTGCTCATCACGTTTATTAGGTTGATGAAACCGCGTGTGTGTGTGAATTCATACACATTTCAGCAGCACGTCGGTGGTGTTTCTTCAGCCCAAAAAGGGTTGCTGTCCACTTTCAGAATGCATATCCGACCTATTCGTTACATTTCCCTTATTTGTAGATATTCATTGTGATACCTTATAATATGTAGATTCAAACTATGTAAGCAGCAAGCTTCTATCAATAGCCATTTTTCGGTGAAAATAAAATTTCCCTTAAAGTGGTTACTTCACCCGATCTTTTCCTATAATACATCAGTGCCAAAGCAAATTTATTCTCATAACAAGGATAAACATTAAATACCGCAACAGACTGTTACCATATAATTAGAAGTAGTTTGCACTTATCTAAAACTTTTATTTTATTTATTTATTTATTTATTTATTTTTACATTCTGCGGAGGACGCTGCTATACATTCATCGCTGTAACTACTCGTACAAATCAGCGTATTACTTAGAAGTACAGTAAACAATGTCTATCACACACAAAGAGACACAACTACACACTTCAAAACGAAGACGATGTAGATTTGATTTTCATGAAACCGATGCACTTTACGAGCTATGAACACACCCCACCATACTTGATCGCTGAAAGCTTTCTCTGCATGGTGTTTGACTATTACATGTAAAAACGAAATGAACGAGCAGAAGAAAATGCGAGAAACTAATAATATTAACAGACAGGGCTCCAGAAACCAAATGTTTCCCCGATACGATCTATCACGACCGAGTACATGACCACCTTATAACGAAGTTCCCGAAGATTCATACTGCAGATATCCACACAAGGACAAACACATTACGACAAGTGTCGCATATGGCCACCCTTTATGTGAAAGCAGGCTTGAGCACGTCTCCTCATAATCCCGGAAACGTTTAAAAAACACAGACGTGTTCTAAATACACTGCCAAACGTCCAAAATGCATTCTCGGAGTTCATTGACACTATCAATAGGGCGCCCGCCCGGTTAGCCGTACGGTCTAACGCGCGGCATTCCGGATTAGAAAGGAGCGCCTGGTCCCAGGCGCGAATCCACCCAGCAGACTTGTATCTAGGTCCGATGATCCGTGCCAGTCTGTGGATGGTTTTTAGACGGTTTTCCATCTGACTCGGCGAATACAGGCTGGTTCCTCTTATTCCGCCTCAGCTACACTATATCGGCAATTGCTGCGCAAACAAGTTCTCCATGTACGCGTACACCACCATTACTCTGCCACGCAAACATAGGGGTTACACCCGTCTGGTGTGAGACTTTCCCTGGGGGACGGGAGGTGGGGGTGGTGGGTGTCTCGAGGGGGGGGGAGGGGAGCAGGAGATGGCGGAGGCGTGAAGTGGACTGCGGTAGTCGTCGTGGGGTTGTGGACCACTGCGGCTTCAGTGGGGACGGAGCCTCTCCATCGCTTCTACGCTCCCAGTTAACATACAATACAATACAATCAATAGGGCTGGAGTACAAGAAGGCTTTTAAATAACCCAACACAAAAAATAATAACAGATTATAGTTGGGGGCCCTGGGAGCTCATAAAATTGGCGACCCGCGACCGATAAACTTACTGTCGAAGGTCTGTGTTGCGTGTTCCCGAAAAGTGTACTCAGCTGACCAACAGCTATGTGCCAGCGGCGAAGCTGTAGCATAATCATCGCCTTAGACAGTAACAATGTTGTAAAGTAGGCATGACTGCATTTTTGCTTATGTCTCATCAGGCAAATCATTGGTTTCTGGGGTTATTAGGACTATTTGCTTGCTAACTGAAATCCTCTAAGACATTAAGTAATTCGAAACACTGTCTGAAGAGTTACTCAGTACTGCCAATACACAATCTATTCCACATGTGTTTTAGGCAAAGTGCTAAGGAAGAGGAGGCGGAATTTCGCACTGCTCTTAACGAAACTTATGTGTCGATACTGTAGTATTGTCGTATCATCCTCACGGCCTAAGAAGGAAATATCTTACCTGTTTCTAAATTTTTAGCTGATAAGATGGCATTCTATATTGGTACAACAGACGTGCATCCCATTTGACTCACCTGAAACAGAAGAAAGAGACAATTACAATCTAAGCCAATAAGAGGCGATTATGAGTGTCGTAAATTTTTTGTTGCTTACCCAATAGAGGGATTTCATAAAACATGGTTACAACTTATATTACCCGTCTGGAAAACAGATTTCAGCTTCGTTGAAAACTGGTGCGTCTACTAGCGCGTTGATGCTGCTTACTAAGACAAAAACTTTATATGTTTTGTTTTATTCAATGCCTCGCGAGATCTGAAAAGGTATGACATTTTTTTGAGGCACTAAACAAGAGATATCACTTCCAGAGATTCAGCGTCCAGATGGTGACGTTCCAGATAACCGATAAATCA
This sequence comes from Schistocerca gregaria, assembly GCF_023897955.1. Taxonomy (NCBI): domain Eukaryota; kingdom Metazoa; phylum Arthropoda; class Insecta; order Orthoptera; family Acrididae; genus Schistocerca; species Schistocerca gregaria. The sequence continues at coordinate 158,136,475 of NC_064921.1, read as the reverse complement.
ACTGATAAAACGGACACAATCACACTTTGTACCCTACTTCAGTGTCATCCTATAACAGTGATGAACAATGTTTGGAAACAAGAAGCATCCATAAATTCCATCCATCTGTAACAACCTGCCATCATTGTAGAGTAACCTCATTATTCATGTGAATCTGTCCGTCTGTAACTGTGATTCAGTCACTTAAGACCTCACCGGACAAAGTGGTGCAGTCCAAAGACACTTATGATGTGACTACCCTAAATGACTCAAAAAACCTAATTTTTATCATACGTTCGTTAGTGCAATGACACTCAGTTCCGTGAAAACCTGTCACGGACTGGAAAAATTTGACTCAGTAACTCATGTGTCGAGTGTGAAACTAAGCAATAATGCAGTCATTTTCGTCACGAAAAGTATTTCCCTTCGAGCTTAATAAGAACATTGAAGAGCGTTAATACTCCCAATACCTGACATTTCCCATCATGACGGAAATTCAAAAGTCAAATAAACGAACGTGTAAAAACGTTTTTCATAAAAATATTTTTCATCGTAATAATTATACAGCTATCAATTAGAAACAGCTCACAAATTTATCAATATCTTTATTATAGGCTGTAACCATTACACCAGCGCAATACAATGAACTGCCGCGGTTGATGAACACATCACTGCAGGCGAATAACAACAACATAACAAAAAAGACCCCCCACGAACGATGGGGAGGCTTTCGTGCCTCAGCGATACAGACAGCCGTATCGTAGGTGCAACCACAACGGAGGGGTATCTGTTGAGAGGCCAGACAAACGTGTGGTTCCTGAAGAGGGGCAGCAGCCTTTTCAGTAGTTTCAGGGGCAACAGTCTGGATGATTGACTCATCTGGCCTTGTAACACTAACCAAACCGGCCTTGCTGTGCTGGTGCTGCGAACGGCTGAAAGCAATGGGAAACTACAGCAGTGATTTTTCCCGAGGGCATGCAGCTTTACTGTATGGTTAAATGGTGATGGCATCCTCTTTGGTAAAATATTCCGGAGGTAAAATAGTCCCCCATTAGGACCTCCGGGCGGGGACTACTCAGGAGGATGTCGTTATCAGGAGAAAGAAAACTGGCGTTGTACGGGTCGCAGCGTGGAATGTCAGGGCACTTAATCGGGTAGGTAGAGCAGAAAATTTAAAAAGGGAAATGGATAGGTTAATTTGTGATGTAGTGGAAATTAGTGAAATTCGTTTGCAGGAGGAACAAGACTTCTGGACAGCTGAATACAGGCTTATAAATACAAAATTAAATAGGGTTAATGCACGAGTAGGTTTAATATTGAATAAAAAAATTGAAGTGCGGGTAAGCTACTACAAACAGCGTAATAAACGCATTATTGTAGCCAAGACTGAAACGAAGCCTACGCCTACCACAGCAGTACACGTTTATGTGACAACTAGCTCCGCAGATGACGAAGAGATTGATGAAATGTATGATGACATAAAAAAATTATTCAGATAGTGAAGGGAGACGAAGGTTTAATAGTCAAGGCTGACTGGAATTCGATAGTAGGAAAAGGAGGAGAAGGAAACGTAGTAGGCGAATATGGAATGGGGGTAAGGAATGAAAGAGGGAGCCGCCTGGTAGATTTTTGCACAGAGCGTAACTTAACCATAGCTAACACTTGGTTCAAGAATTATGAAAGAAGGTTGTATACATTGAAAAAGCCTGGATATACTGGAAGGTTTCAGATAGATTATATAATGGTACGACAGAGATTTAGGGACCAGGTCTTAAATTGTAAGACATTCCAGGGGCAGATGTGGACTCTGATCACAATCTATTCGTTATGAACTTTAGATCAAAACTGAAGAAATAGCGAAAAGGAGGGAATTTAAGGAGATGGGACATAGGTAAACAGACAGAACCAGAGGTTGTAGATAATTTCAGGGGAGCATTACGGAACAATTTACAAGAATGGGGGAAAGAAGTAGAGTATAAGAAGAATGGGTAGCTTTGAGAGATGAAATAGTGAAGGCAGCAGAGGATCAAGTAGGTAAAAAAGGAGGACTAATAGAAATTCTTCGGTAACAGAAGAGAGATTGAATATCATTGATAAAATGAGGAAATACAAAAAGCAGTAAATGAAGCAGGCAAAAAGGAATACAAACGTCTCAAAAATGAGATGGACAGGAAGTGCAAAATGGCTAAGAAGGGATGGCTAGAGGACAAATGTAAGGATGTAGAGGCTTATCTCACTAGAGGTGAGATAGACACTGCCTACAGGAAAATTAAAGAGACCTTTTGAGAAAGGAGAACCACTTGTATAAATATCAAGAGCTCAGATGGAAACCCAGTTCTAAGCAAAGAAGGGAAAGCAGAAAGGTGGAAGGAGTATATAGAGGGTCTATACAAGGGCGATGTACTTGAGGACAATACTATGGAAATGGAAGAGGATGTAGACGAAGATGAAACTGGAGATATGATACTGCGTGATGAGTTTGACAGAGCACTGAAAGACCTGAGTCGAAACAAGGCCCCCGGAGTAGACAACATTCCATTTGAACTACTGACAGCCTTGGGAGGGTCAGCCCTGACAAAACTCTACAAGATGTATGAGACAGGCGACATTCCCCCATACTTCAAGAAGAATATAATAATTGCAATCCCGAAGAAAGCAGGTGTTGACAGATGTTAACACTACCGAACTATCAGTTTAATAAGTCACGGCTGTAAAATACTAACACGAACTCTTTACAGACGAATGAAATAACTGGTAGAAGTTGACCTCGGGGAAGATCAGTTTGGATTCCATAGAAATGTTGGAACACGTGAGGCTATACTGGCCCTACGACTTATCTTAGAAGAAATATTACGGAAAGGCAAACCTACGTTTATAGCATATGTAGACTTAGAGAAAGCTTTTGACAATGTTGACTGGAATACTCTCTTTCAAATTCTGAAGGTGGCAGGGGTAAAATACAGGGAGCGAAAGGCTATTTACAATTTGCACAGAACCAGATGGCAGTTATAAGAGTCGAGGTGCATGAAAGGGAAGCAGTGGTTGGGAAGGGAGTGGGAAAGGGTTTTAACCTCTCCCCGATGTTGTTCAATCTGTATATTGAGGAAGCAGTAAAGGAAACAAAAGAAAAATTCGGAGTAGGAATTAAAATCCATGGTGAAGAGATAAAAACTTTGAGAATCGCCGATGACATGTAATTCTGTCAGAGACATCAAAGGACCTGAAAGAGCAGCTGAACGGAATGGACAGTGTCTTGAAATGAGGATATAAGTTGAATATGAACAAAAGCAAAACTAGGTTAATGGAAAGTAGACGAATTAAATCGGGTGATGCTGAGGGAATTAGATTAGGAAATGAGACACTTAAAGTAGTAAATGAGTTTTGCTATTTGGGGAGCAAAATAACTGACAATGATCGGTGTATGTGGGATGTAAAATGTGGACTGGCAATGGGAAGGAAAGCGTTTCTGAAGAAGAGAAATTTGTTAACATGGAGTATAGATGTGTCAGGAAGTCGTTTCGGAAAGTATTTTTATGGAGTGTAGCCACGTATGGAAGTGAAAGGTGAAACATAAATAGTTTAAACAAGAAGATAATAGAAGCTTTCGAAATGTGGTGCTACAGAAGAATGCTGAAGATTAGATGGGTAGATCACGTAACTAATGAGGAGGTATTGAATAGGATTGGGGAGAAGAGAAGTTTGTGGCACAACTTGACGAGAAGAAGGGATCGGTTGGTAGTACATGTTATGAGGCATCAAGGGATCACCAATTTAGTATTGGAGGGCAGCGTGTATGGTAAAAATCGTAGAGGGAGACCAAGAGATGAATACACTAGGCAGATTCAGAAGGATGTAGGCTGCAGTAGGTACTGGGAGATGAAGAAGCTTGCACAGGATAGAGTAGCTTGGAGAGCTGCATCAAAACAGTCTCTGGACTGAAGACCACAACAACATGCGTGGATTAAGGTTGCAAGTAGAAAAAGGTTAGTCGTCGGATGCCTTTCTATACGATAGATGATTCCTGAATACAATGCACTGTGATCTGCTATACTATGGAGATATTTTACGCAACATTTCATAGTGAGGCGTTCCCTAACTGGAATAGTGTGAGGAAATTATGCTCTTAATTCACATACCGATGTATGTGCGTTAGTGAAGTGTGTGAATAAAGGTTATTTTCAAGTATAAAGTCAGCAACTCCAGATACGAGGGATTACACGCAGAGAACGGCTTTCGCTGTGAGCTGACAGCAAACACTTTACCCACAGAATAGACAAAAGTCATAGGATAGCGATATGCACATATATAGATGGCGGTAGTATCGCGTACACACCGTATAAAAGGGCAGTGCATTGACGGAGTTATCATCTGTACTCATGTCATTCATATGAAAATGTTTCCGAGCGGAATGGTAGTTGGAGCTAGACGCATGGGGCTTTCCATTTCGGAAATCAGTAGAGGATTTAATATTCCGAGATCCATAGTGTCAACAGTGCGCCGAGGATACTAAATTTTAAGCATTACAACGCAGTGGCTGACGGTCTTCACTTAACACCGACAGCAGCTGTGTGCGTGTAGAGTTGCCAATGCTTACAGCCAAGAAACAAAGCGTGAAACAACCGCTGAAACCAATGCGGAGCCCACGAACCTGTAAGGATAGTGCGCCGAGATTTGGTGTTAATGGGCTATGGCTGCAGATGATCGACACGAGGGACTTTGTTACGAGCATGGTATCGCCTGCAGTGCCTCTGCTGTGCTCGTGGCCACATCAATTGGACGCAGATGACTCGAAAACCGTGGCCTGGTCAGATGAGTCCAGATTTCAGTCAGTAAGAGCTGATGGTAGGGTTAGAGTGTGGCGCAGACCTCATGAAGCCACGGACCCAAGTTGTCGACAAGGCACTGTGCAAAGTACTGATGGCTCCATAATCATGTAGAGTGTTGTTATATGGAATGGATTGGCCCTCTTGTGCAACTGAACCGGTCACTGACTGTCAAGTTTTTTTTTTTTTTATGGCGCAAAACTGTTACGGTCATTAGCGCTACTCTGAGACCATTTTCAGCCATTAATGCGCCATGTCACAGGGTCACAATTTTTCGCGGTTGCTTTGAAGAATATTCTGGACAATTCGAGCGAATGGTTCGGCCACCCATATCGCCCGACATGAATCCCCTCGAGCGTTTATGCGACATAATCGACAGGTCGGTTCGTGCACTACATCCTGCACCAGCAACACATTCGCAGTTATGAATGGCTGTAGAAGCAGCAGGGATCAATATTTCTGCAAGGACTCCCAACGACTTATTGAGTCTCCGCCAAGCCAAGCTACTGCACTAAGCCTGGCAAAAGGAAAAAAATGGCTCTGAGCACTATGGGACTCAACTGCTGTGGTCATCAGTCCCCTAGAACTTAGAACTACTTAAACCTAACTAACCTAAGGACATCACACACAGCCATGCCCGAGGCAGGATTCGAACCTGCGACCGTAGCAGTCGCGCGGTTCCGGACTTAGCGCCTGAACCGCTATGGCAAAAGGAAATCAGATGTGGTATTGGGAGGTGTTCCATGACTTTTGTCACTCTACTGTATGATGTTGTTTCATATTTGTATTTCTAGCTATGCAAAGCTCATCTCTGTTGTGAATACATTAATTATGTTCGTGTGTTAGTGGCTGTTTATGCTCAAATCGCGTTTCTGGGGCACAAATATTTACACAGTACAGCACAGCTTAATAGCTCAGGTCTCTATCTAATCGGCCACCCAAGTCTACATCTACATTTACATTTATACTCCCCAAGCCAACCAACGGTGAGTGGCGGAGGGCACTTTACGTGCCACTGTCATTACCTCCCTTTCCTGTTCCAGTCGCGTGTGGTTCGCGAGGAGAACGACTGCCGGAAAGCCTCCGTGCGCTCTAGAATCTCTCTCTAATTTTACATTCGTGATCTCCTCGGGAGGTATAAGTAAGAGGTAGCAATATATTCGATACCTCATCCAGAAACCCATCCTCTCGAAACCTGGACAGTTAGCTACACCGCGATGCAGAGCGCCTCTCTTGCAGAATCTGCCACTTGAGTTTGCTAAACATCTCCGTAACGCTATCACACTTACCAAATAACCCTGTGACGAAACGCGCCGCTCTTCTTTGAATCTTCTCTATATCCTCTGTCAACCCGACCTGGTACGGATCCCACACTGATGAGCAATACTCAAGTATAGGTCGAAAGAGTGTTTTGTAAGCCACCTCCTTTGTTGATTCTAAGGACTCTCCCAATTAATCTCAACCTGGCACCCGCCTTACCAACAATTAATTTTATGTGATCATTCCACTTCAAATCGTTCCGTACGCATACTCCCAGATATTTTACAGAAGTAACTCCTACCAGTGTTTGTTCCGCTATAATATAATCATACAATAAAGGATCCCTCTTTCTAGGTATTCGCAGTACATTACATTTGTCTAAGTTAAGGGTCAGTTGCCACTCCCTGCACCAAGTGCCTATCTGCTGCAGATCTTCCTGCATTTCGCTGCAATTTTCTAATGCTGCAACTTCTCTGTATACTGCAGCATCATCCGCGAAAAGTCGCATGGAACTTCCGACACTATCTACGAGGTCATCTATATATATTGTGAAAAGCAATGGTCCCATAACACTCCCCATGGCACGCCAGAGGCCACTTTAACGTCTGTAGACGTCTCTCCATTGATAACAACATGCTGTGTTCTGTTTGCTAAAAACTCTTCAATCCAGCCACACAGATGGTCTGATATTCCGTGGGGTCTTACTTTGTTTATCAGGCGACTGTGCGCAACTGTATCGAACGAATTCCGGAAGTCAAGGAAAATAGAATCTACGTGAGAGCCTGTATATAATAATTTCTGGGTCTCATGAACAAATAAAGCGTGTTGGGTCTCACGCGATCGCTGTTTCCTGAATACGTGCTGATCCCTACAGAGTAGATTCTGGGTTTCCAGATATGCATGATACGCGAGCAAAAAATATGTTCTAAAATTCTACAACAGATCGATGTCAGAGATCTAGGACTATAGTTTTGCGCATCTGCTCGACGACCCATCTTGAAAACTGGAACAATCTGTGATCTTTTCCCATCATTTGGAACCTTCGGTTTCTCTTGAGACTTGCGGTACACGGCTGTTAGAACTTCTTTCGCGTACTCTGTGTAGAATGGAATTGGTATCCCGTCAGGTCCAGTGGACTTTCCTCTGTTGAGTGATTCCAGTTGCTTTCCTATTCCTTGGACACTTATTTCGATGTCAGCCATTTTTTCGTTTGTGCGATGATTTAGAGAAGGAACTGCAGTGCGGTCTTCCTCTGTGAAACAGCTTTGGAAAAAAAGGTGTTTAGTATTTTAGCTTTACGCGCGTCATCCTCTGTTTCAATGCCATTATCGTCTCAGAGTGTCTGGATATGCTGTTTTGATCCACTTACTGATTTAACGTAAGATCAGAACTTCCTAGGATTTTCTGTCAAGCCGGTAAATAGAATTTTACTTTCGAATTCACTGAACGCTTCACACATAGCCCTCCTTCCACTGACTTTGACATTGTTTAGATACTGTTTGTCTGAGAACTTTTGGCTGCGTTTAAATTTGCAGTGAAGCTCTCTTAGCTTTCGCAGTAGTTTTCAAACTTTGTTGTTAGAACGTAACACGCAGCTTACAATGCGATGGGCTCCTTATAAGAATCAGACAAGAAGACTGGCAATAGATCCTTCCAGAAGGTCTAGAAGGTGGTAGTATTGTTCAAATTGCTCTGACGAAAAGGCAGATTACGTAAGTGTAATCTGGATTAAGGTTATTCTTGGAAGAGACGGTAAGGTGGGTTGAGTTTTTTATTTGCCATGCATAGTCAGTCGCTGACAACATACCACAAACAGTTACTTGCATGGTGTATGGCCAGAGTCATCTTTGACATTTGAGAGTCTGTCAGTAGCGTTCAGTGATGGATCTTGGTTACGTCTCTGGTGGTCAGATTGACGCCTAACGCCGGAGTGGCCATGCGGTTCTAGGCGCTTCAGTCTGGAACCGCGCGACCACTACGGTCGCAGGCTCGAACCCTGCCTCGGACAGGGATGTGTGTGGTGTCCTTAGGTTAGTTAGGTTTTAGTAGTTCTGTAGTTCTAAGTTCTAGGGAACTGATGACCTCAGATGTTAAGTCCCATAGTGCTCAGAGCCATTTTTTTGACGCCTAACAGGAGAAGGGTCGCGGGGAGCAGTGATTCTCCAGATCGGAAATAAGGAAGCGTCCGATCCCGCCCGTCTGCTTTGACCTATGACGTCACAAATCCGGCGGAAACGACCATAGACCACGATTCCCATATGGCGCATATAAAGTCGGTGCGTACACATTATGAGGACGAAAATACCACGAAAAACAAACACACACACTTTCCATAAAATGCCTAATGACACTAACGGGACAAGCGCAAGAAGTGGGTGTTTTTGGGGTAGGGGCAAACTAAATATAAAGAAATTTGGACACCCACCCTCATACAAAATCACACAAAACGACGAATAAAGCCGACATCACAAAACTCCCCAAATACCACTAAACACAATATCATCTGAAATCGGACACTTCCCGTGACCTATATAGCTCAACAGCAGCTCCCGATCCCATAAATTAGGATCAAACACTTCCCTTGGCCTATATTGCTCAAAAACATCTCCCGATACCAAGTCAACATACACAGTCACACATTGGGATCGAACACTTCCCTTGACCTGCGCACTGTTAATTTTATCCGTCATCCATTCCTGAACAAAAACAACCACCGATTAATTTTGCTAAAATTACCACACGATCTACAGCGAACAACACTAAATTAACCTTCACACAAAACCGTTAACCCACTGAAACGAATTCCACTACAAACACAGCCGACACTCGAACAATCCAGGATCATGAGCAAAAGCAAACTGAGCCCATTACACCAAACAAACGAAATCCCTGAACATACCAGCAGAGAGCACAACAAACCACAACACGACGACATCTACAAACACGCCACACTCAATAACCAAACTCCGCGCCGTCATGACGTCACACACGACAACACCCTTACGTCGCGTGTCAAAGCCGTCGCGTGGGATCGGACGCTTCTGTTAAACCTCCAGATCCATATGTACCCCACTTCTGGAATCATGGTGTGGTGAGCTGTTTGATGTGCCAACAGGACTGATTTGGTAATTGTTGCAATGATGCTGAATGCTCAGTATTGTGTGGCAAGAATGGTGAACGTAACTGTCATACCCTTCTTGACGAGCATACCAAGTGGCACATTGCGACAGGGTAATGCGAAATCCTGCACTGCGGTTTACATCACAAATGCTTTGTGGAGACCAAAGATATGACACATACATGCGGAAATAATGAAATGTTGCACATATTGTTTGTCGAATTACGTACTAAGCGGTAACGTCATTCCAATACTCTTCTTTTTATTAGCGCTCTCATACACACAGACACAGGAAGAGAGCGCTATGTAAGCGGCCCACTTTTGCAGTGGTAACAGCATACGCTGCTGCGTCGAGCCGTCCGCTAATTGACGGGAAGTGGGCGCACCCAAGTGCTGTTCTGACTGACCGCACTCACCGACAACACGGCTGCAGCAGCCGGAAACTGGAGTGTGTGGGTGGGAGCGGTAAGCTAACTGCTCCTCTGAGGGACAAAGTGGCCACGCCACTCGTAGCCGTACGCACCGAACCACATTAGCGCCCTAGCTGCACACTGAAAACATTAATACCAGAAAACAGCTTCTTCAATCAAAATTTTTTCGTGTATCTTACCGCGCTAGGTTCCAATGAGAACTTGAACTTTCTACGACTTCCACCATCGTAACTGCCAAAACTGTGCCACTTCCTCTTCCTCCTCCTTCCGTCTCCTCTCCCCACCCCATTTTCCCCCACCCACCCAACCACAGCTAAAATTACTGCATGGAACAAATGCAGATAGCTAGGAAACTTCAGGCTTCCCATCCTTCAGCGACTGTCAGAGTAGTTTAATCCGCGCTACAGTAACTATGTTGTTGTTGTTGTTGTTGTGGTCTTCATTCCTGATACTGATTTGATGCATCTCTCCATGTTACTCTATCCTGTGCAAGCTTCTTCATCTCCCAGTACCTACTGCAACCTACATCCTTCTGAATCTGCTTAGTGTATTCATCTCTTGGTCTCCCTCTACGATTTTTACCCTCCACGCTGCCCTCCAGTACTAAATTGGTGATCCATTGATGCCTCAGAACATGTCCCACCAACCGATCCCTTCTTCTAGTCAAGTTGTGCCACAAACTCCTCCCCAATTCTGTTCAATACCTCTTCATTAGTTATGTGATCTACCCATCTAATCTTCAGCATTCTTCTGTAGCACCACATTTCGAAAGCTTCTATTCTCTTCTTGACTAAACTATTTATCGTCCATGTTTTACTTCCATACATGGCTACACTCCATACAAATACTTTCAGAAACTACTTCCTGACACTTAAATCAATACTCGATGTTAACAAATTTCTCTTCTTCAGAAACGCTTTCCTTGCCATTGCCAGTCTACATTTTATATCCTCCCTACTTCGACCATCATCAGTTACTTTGCTTCCCAAATATCAAAACTCATTTACAACTTTAAGCGTCTCATTTCCTAATCTAATTCTCGCAGCATCATCCGATTTAATTCGACTACATTCCATTATCCTCATTTGCTTTTGTTGATGTTCATCTTATACCCTCCTTTCACGACACTGTCCTCTCCGTTCAACTGCTCTTCCAAGTCCTTTGCTGTCTCTGATAGAATTACAATATCATCGGTGAACCTCAAAGTTTTTATTTCTTCTCCATGGATTTTAAATCCTACTCCGAATTTTTCTTTTATTTCCTTTACTGATTGCTCAATATACGGATTGAATAGCATCGGGAAGAGGCTACAACCCTGTCTCACTCCCTTCCCAACCACTGCTTCCCTTTCATGCCCCTCGACTTTTATAACTGCCATCTGGTTTCTGTAAATATGGTAAATAGCCTTTCGCTCCCTGTATTTCACCACTGCCACCTTCAGAATTTGAAAGAGAGTATTCCAGTCAACATTGTCAAAAGCTTTCTCTAAGTCTGCAAATACTATAAACGTAGGTTTGCCTTTCCTTAATCTTTCTTCTAAGATAAGTCGTAGGGTCAGTATTGCCTACGTGTTCCAACATTTCCGTAGAAATGATGGAACTATAAAATACCTTATGTAAGGAAGGGGTCCACTTTCAGTGTTCTTACGATACTAAATGCTTGAGCAATACAGCCGATGGCCAATAACAGATCATACGTTTGTTTACACGAAGATTCAGCTTACATGAACACGTCACAGCTGTCTATAGACGCAACGACAAACAGCTCCCGCGAGGTTATTAATCGGCCGCAGTAACGACGTTCTCGAGTTGTTTTTATTAGTACAGTGGATTGTCCCAATCGAAACTTGGGACCAGCGGAGATTCTGACAGAATGGAGAGGTCAGTAAATTTCACATCCGCGCTACAGGTTTTGCTCGAATCTTCCACAATCGAACCTGACTCCAGACCTCAGTCGGAAATCGGCAGCAGTGGGTGGCCTTTACGGGAAAGTCAAGTAGCGTACAGAATTTGCATCAGCACCTGTTCGCCTACTTTTGAGAGCATACAATACCCTAGTGATAGTGTATGAAGTGAGGGAACGGGAAGGAAAGGAGTAGGTTGGATGGGAAACTAGTGACTTCAAGACGGACGTGGCACTGTGGAAATGAAGTGAAGAAAGCTGAAAATTTGTGCCGGACCTTGTGTGGAACCCGGATTTTCCGCTTGTGATGAGTACTCGCCCCAACCGCTTTTTTTATTTTATTGTGGGCGTCCCAGGACATTTTGATTAGTAGTCATTTTTTTAAGCTTCATTTTGTTTGTTTTTGTCCCTTGCATTTGGTCTGTGCGGACATCACATGACGTGCCTTCAAGAGCTACCTTGCCCGAGGTTCGGCCATCCGGAGACAGTCTCCGTGCAACATAAATTTCCAAATTATCACACGCTGCAATGTAGCGTCTCTCATCCACTAACCCCCTATGCGCAAATTGTTGATTCCCGTAGAAGTTCGGACGATACTCGAGAATCTGCACTGAAGAAATTATCATGGAGCCATCACACTCTCACAGAAGTGGAGTACGAGGGTGAGCCAAATGAAAACCTTAAATTTGTAATACTAAATCGAAATTTCGCGCCGTTATCCTGTAAGTTGGTAAGCGTGGTACAAACCGTGTGCAGAATGGCCTCTAGGTGGCAGCATAGTGCAGATGCACACATACCGTCACAGTATCAGTAAAAGATGGCAGCCTACTTGCGACTTGCACCAGGGAAGAACAGCGTTCTGTTATTCGGTTATCCATAGTGAAGGTGTGAAACCTACTGAAATTCATCGACGAATAAAGGTTCAGTGCGGTGATGCATGTTTGTCACAGCAGCAAGTCTACAAATGGAGTAGGAAGTTCGCAAATGGTATGACATCAGTGGAAGATGCTCCTCGTCCAGGTCAGGCACAACGAGTTGTGACTCCACAGAACATTGCAACAGTTGAACCTATAGTGAAGAAAAACCGCCAAGTGACACTGAATGACATTGCAACATGCTTACAGATTAGTCATGGGTCAGTACACCACACTGTGCATGATGTGCTCCGGTTTCACAAAGTTTCTGCAGGATGGGTGCCACGGCAGCTGACTCCTGAAATGAGAGAACGACGTGTTCATGCTTGTGAAGATCTTCTTCGGCGCCTTGAACGAGACGGTGATGGCTTCCTTGCAAGAATCGTTACTGGTGACGACACCTGGGTTCTCTTCCACCAACCGGAATCGAGTGCCTTCCTCATCCAACATACTAACCAGACCTTACCGCAAGTGATATCCTTATGACTGAACCACCCAAGGACGCAATGGGAGGAACGAAGTTCCGTTCTGATGAAGAGGTACGCCACGCGGTGCGTGAGTGGTTGCACGGACTACTAGAAGAATTTTTTTTTCTAAAGGAATTTATGCACTTTGTAAGCGCTGGAGGACTTGCATTGAGCTTGGGGGAGACTATGTTGAAAAGTGATACAGCTTTGTACCACTTCTGCACAACAAATAATATTTAAAAAACATTTAAGGTTTTCATTTGACTCACCCTCGTATTTAGGAGTAGTGCCTGTTCTATCGGACATGAAACTACCGTCTTTTAGGTTCTCTCCACTGTAGACATCCGGAAACTGCATACTTCCTACAACAAGCTCGTAACATTGTTTCAAATGGCTGTGAGCACTATGGGACTTAACATCTGAGATCATCATTCCCCTAGAACTTAGAACTACTTAAACCTAACTAACCTAAGGACATCACACACATCCATGCCCGAAGCAGGATTCGAACCTGCGACCGTAGCAGCAGCGCTGTTCCGGTCTGGAGTGCCTAGAACCGCTCGGTCACAAAGGCCGGCTCTCGTGACATTGCCCACCCCGTTACCCACCGCATCCTCCATATCTCCCGTGGCTCCCTTCAACACCTGTTGAACCTACTGGTCCACCAGTTGAATACGGCGAAACTTCAAGTAAAACCACACACCGCCGAGATACCCTCTGTGATCGCACAGGTCGACAATGGTGGACGCATTTATGTACGGAAAAAGATGGGAGCACGTACTACACCCAGAAACATTGTGGAACACGATCGTTTTGCTGGTACAGGTGTACGCGGTTCGGAAGGCATGGTGCTTGCGTGAGTGTACTGACCTCCAAATCTTTGATAACGATACACCCAACTATCAACGTTAATGTGACACTATTTTCGTTTCCCATGTGCATATTTTCAGCGGTGCATACGGCTGTGACGTCGCTTTTACGGATGATAATATACGACCGCATCGAACAGTGCAGGTGGGCGAGACCTTGGGACGGGAGGAATGGACTGGCCTGCCCATTTCCCCCAACTTAAATCCTACGAAGCACATGGGATGCGTTGGGGGGACGTATGGCAACGTGTCCTCATGCACCACCGACCACCTAGCAACTGTCAACCGTGCTGGTGGAGGAATGGGACGCTTTACCACGAGAACTCCTTCCTGACCTTTTGGCCAGAATGGAAGCAGTTTGCAGAGTGCGCACTGCTGTCCGTGATGATCGCACACCCTATTAACAATCATGTCTTGCGGTTTGCAGTGTGCGGAGAATCATCATGGATCGCTGTGACTGCAACATACTTACACTCCTGGAAATGGAAAAAAGAACACATTGACACCGATGTGTCAGACCCACCATACTTGCTCCGGACACTGCGAGAGGGCTGTACAAGCAATGATCACACGCACGGCACAGCGGACACACCAGGAACCGCGGTGTTGGCCGTCGAATGGCGCTAGCTGCGCAGCAATTGTGCACCGCCGCCGTCAGTGTCAGCCAGTTTGCCGTGGCATACGGAGCTCCATCGCAGTCTTTAACACTGGTAGCATGCCGCGACAGCGTGGACGTGAACCGTATGTGCAGTTGACGGACTTTGAGCGAGGGCGTATAGTGGGCATGCGGGAGGCCGGGTGGACGTACCGCCGAATTGCTCAACAAGTGGGGCGTGAGGTCTCCACAGTACATCGATGTTGTCGCCAGTGGTCGGCGGAAGGTGCACGTGCCCGTCGACCTGGGACCGGACCGCAGCGACGCACGGATGCACGCCAAGACCGTAGGATCCTACGCAGTGCCGTAGGGGACCGCACCGCCACTTCCCAGCAAATTAGGGACACTGTTGCTCCTGGGGTATCGGCGAGGACCATTCGCAACCGTCTCCATGAAGCTGGGCTACGGTCCCGCACACCGTTAGGCCGTCTTCCGCTCACGCCCCAACATCGTGCAGCCCGCCTCCAGTGGTGTCGCGACTGGCGTGAATGGAGGGACGAATGGAGACGTGTCGTCTTCAGCGATGAGAGTCGCTTCTGCCTTGGTGCCAACGATGGTCGTATGCGTGTTTGGCGCCGTGCAGGTGAGCGCCACAATCAGGACTGCATACGACCGAGGCACACAGGGCCAACACCCGGCATCATGGTGTGGGGAGCGATCTCCTACACTGGCCGTACACCTCTGGTGATCGTCGAGGGGACACTGAATAGTGCACGGTACATCCAAACCGTCATCGAACCCATCGTTCTACCATTCCTAGACCGGCAAGGGAACTTGCTGTTCCAACAGGACAATGCACATCCGCATGTATCCCGTGCCACCCAACGTGCTCTAGAAGGTGTAAGTCAACTACCCTGGCCAGCAAGATCTCTGGATCTGTCCCCCATTGAGCATGTTTGGGACTGGATGAAGCGTCGTCTCACGCGGTCTGCACGTCCAGCACGAACGCCGGTCCAACTGAGGCGCCAGGTGGAAATGGCATGGCAAGCCGTTCCACAGGACTACATCCAGCATCTCTACGATCGTCTCCATGGGAGAATAGCAGCCTGCATTGCTGCGAAAGGTGGATATACACTGTACTAGTGCCGACATTGTGCATGCTCTGTTGCCTGTGTCTATGTGCCTGTGGTTCTGTCAGTGTGATCATGTGATGTATCTGACCCCAGGAATGTGTCAATAAAGTTTCCCCTTCCTGGGACAATGAATTCACGGTGTTCTTGTTTCAATTTCCAGGAGTGTATTATTTTTAAATAAAAGGTCATTTGCAAAAGGAACGTCACAGCAAACATAAACATAGCCGAAGCCTTGCAGACAAACAAAAATTACACGAAGCGGAATGTAGTGTGAGGAGGGCTGTGCGAGAGGCGTTCTATGAATTCGAAAGTAAAGTTATATGTACTGACTTGACAGAAAATCCTAAGAAATTTTGGTCTTATGTCAAATAGGTAGGTGGATCAAAACAGAATGTCCAGACACTCTGCGACCAAAATGGTACTGAAACAGAGGATGACAGACAAAAGGGCGAAATACTAAATGTCTTTTTACAAAGCTGTTTCACAGAGGAAGACTGCACTGTACTTCGTTCTCTAGATTGTCGCACAGTGGACAAAATGGTTGATATCGAAATAGATGACAGAGGGATAGAAACACAATTAAAATCCTTCAAAAGAGGAACGGCCGCTGGGCCTGATGGGATACCAGTTCGATTTTACACAGAGTACGCGAAGGAACTTGCCCACCTTCTTGCAGCGGGGTATCGTAGGTCTCTAGAAGAGCGTAGCTCTCCAGAAGATTGGAAAAGGGCACAGGTCATCCCCGTTTTCCAGAAGGGACGTCAAACAGATGTGTAGAACTATCGACCTATATCTCTAAAGTCGATCAGTTGTAGGATTTTGGAACACGTATTATGTTCGAGTATAATCACTTTTTGGAGACTAAAAATCTACTCTGTAGGAATCAGCATGGGTTTCGCAAAAGACGATCGTATGAAACCTAGCTCACGCTATTCGAGACTCAGAGAGCCATAGACACGGGTTCCCAGATAGATGCCGTGTTTATTGACTTCCGCAAGGTGTTTGATACAGTTCCCTACAGTCGTTTAATGAATATAGTAAGAGCATATGGACTATCAGAACAATTGTGTGATTGGATTGAAGAATTCCTAGATCACAGAACGCACCATGTCATTCTCAATGGAGAGAAGTCTTCCGAAGTAAGAGTGATTTCAGGTGTGCCGCAAGGGAGTGTCGTGGGACCGTTGCTATTCACAATATACATAAATGACCTTGTGGATAACATCGGAAGTTCACTGAGGCTTTTTGCAGATGCTGCTACAGTATGTAGAGAGGTTGTAACAACGAAAAATTGTACTGAAATGCAGGAGGATCTGCAACGAATTGACGCATGGTGCAGGGAATGGCAATTGAATCTCAATGTATACAAGTGTAATGTGCTGCGAATACATAGAAAGAAAGATCCTTTATCGTTTAGCTACAATATAGCCGGTCAGGAATTGGAAGCAGTTAATTCCGTAAATTATCTGGGAGTAGGCATTAGGAGTGATTTAAAATGGAATGACCATATAAAATTAATCGTCGGTAAAGCAGATGCCAGACTGAGATTCATTGGAACAATCCTAAGGAAATGCAATCCGAAAACAAAGGAAGTAGTTTACAGTACACTTGTTCGCCCACTACTTGAATATTGCTCAGCAGTGTGGGATCCGTACCAGATAGGGTCGATAGAAGAGATAGAGAAGATCCAACGGAGAGCAGCGAGCTTCGTTACAGGATCATTTAGTAATCGCGAAAGCGTTACGGAGATGATAGATAAACTCCAGTGGAAGACTTTGCAGGAGAGACGCTAAGTAGCTCCGTACGGTCTTTTGTTGAAGTTTCGAGAACATACCTTCACCGAGGAGTCAAGCAGTATATTGCTCTCTCCTACATATATCTTACGAAGAGACCATGAGGATAAAATCAGAGGAACTAGAGCCAACACGGAGGCATACCGACATTCTTTCCTCCCACGAACAATACGAGACTGGAATAGAAGGGAGAACCGATAGAGGTACTCAGGGTACCCACCGCCACACACGGTGAGGTTGCTTGCGCTACAGTCTGGAACCGCGCAACCGCTACGGTCGCAGGTTCAAATCCTGCCCCGGGCATGGATGTGTGTGATGTCCTTAGGTTAGTTAGGTTTAAGTAGTTCTAAGACTGATGACCTCAGAAGTTAAGTCCCATATTGCTCAGAACCATTTGAACCATTTTGATAAAATGCGAACCTTGAGACCGTAATGTCGATGCCGTAAATTCGGCCAGACACCCGAATTTTTCAGTCTGCCTTTGCGCTGGCCCACACCTCTTAGTAATGTAAAGATATGTCACTAACGATATGTGATAAGGATTCGACGTTAATCTGCAGATATGCTTTCCCCAGTAGGATGATTGGGGTAGGTTAAATGCGTGAGAGTTGCCGTAGAGGTTTCCAATTATAAGAATTTGAAAACAGGTGAATGAACGTCTCGTTTGAGGGACTTCCAGCCAATAAACCCATACCAATTTACTTAACAAGGTTGTGCCAACATTGCCTGAAACTTCACCTCACCTCCAACGAACCTGTTGAAATCCTGGAAAGACATGCATTTCTCCTAGCCTTCGAAACCCTCCTTATATTGAACAATTCGCATAATACATCAACTCAGCAGCTTCCTGCACCTTTTCTTCTCTTGGTGCATCTTTGGAGTCAATATATTAATTTCAAAACTCACTCCCGGCACCCATTACCTCACCCAATGATCACTAACCCAGATATCGTGCTCCGCCACTAGGTCCGTAGCCCCCTTCCATGCCTTGCCTATCTTCTCCCTCCGGAACTGCACCCACTCCCACTACCCAAACATAAAACATGTCGAGAGATATTTATCAATAGTCACAACGTCTAGCGACGCATCTCTCTTCCATTTTCCGCCACCCTCTTTCCTCTACCTCACACTTTTAGTCACTACCTGCAACTCCACAAGACCTCATAGTCACACTCATCATTCTAAGTCAATCATGATGATCATAATTTTAATATACCACCAGGATCGCCATTATGCCCCAATAGTATTAATACGGTCGTCAGTGATTATATTTTAACGGTAATGTAAAATAATATTGCACTCCGTCTGCAGGCCACGAGTGGCCTACCGGAACCATCCGACCGCCGTGTCATCCTCCGAGGAGGATGCGGGGGGAGGGGCGGGGGGTCAGCACACCGCTCTACCGGTCGTTATGATGGTATTCTTGACCGAAGCCGCTACTATTCGGTCGAGTAGCTCCACAATTGGCATCACGAGGCTGAGTGCACCCCGAAAAATGGCAACAGCGCATGGCGGCCTGGATGGTCAACCATCCAAGTGCGGCCTCGCCCAACAGCGTTCAACGTCGATGATCTGACGGGAACCGGTGTAGCCACTGGTAATGTAAAATAAACTAAAAAAAAATTGAAGTCGCAGAAATTGTACACCAAAATGAATTTTAAGAAGTATTATTTATGTTCTTCTGCCCTTTTTTTATGCAAGTGCAGATACCTTAATACGTGCGAACATCAGTGTGTAGGTTTTCTCCGCGCCGAGCAATCTTCCCCACAAATACGTCACAAACTTCATGATCTGGTGTTTTATGCATGGCCGGAACTGAATCACTAAGTGGGCCATGTGTGGCAGTATAGACTGCCACGTGTCCATTCTTCAGCACCTGAGTTACTGCGGAAAATAAGCATTATTATCTTGCTCCTTGGAGGTACTAAAAATAAAGACATACTACTCCTAATACCTATAATTATTAATCTGCAAATGCAGTAAATGTTTATGTGTTATTCAGTACACCGTCCTCAGTAACCAACAGAAATATCAATTGGTTCAAATAGCTCTGAGCACTATGGGACTCAACTGCTGTGGTCATTAGTCCCCTAGAACTCAGAACTACTTAAACCTAACTAACCTAAGGACATCACACACATCCATGCCCGAGGCAGGATTCGAACCTGCGACCGTAGCAGTCGCACGGTTCCGGACTGCGCGCCTAGAACCGCGAGATCACCGCGGCCGGCACAGAAATATCAGCAATTACAACTCCATCACCCTGTGTATTTCAAGTCTGTTTTAGACATATACATAAAACGTTTGGCTGAAGAGAGGTTTTATCCGCTGCCAGCCTCCTCCCCACGCAAATGACGTGATACACACGTGAAATTTAACCGACAGGAAGAAGATGATGTGCAAATGATTAGCTTTTCAGAGTATTCATACAACGTGCTAACATGAGGAAAGTTTCCAACCGATTTCTCATTCACAAGCAGCAGTTGACCGGCGTTGCCTGGTGAAACGTTGTTGTGGTGCCTCGTGTGAGGAGGAGAGTAGCGTACTATCATGTTTCCGACTTTGATAAAGGTTGGATTGTAGCCCATCGCGATTGCGGTTTATCGTATGGCGACATTGGTGCTCCCTTTTGTCGAGATCCAATGACTGTTAGCAGAATATGGAATCGGTGGGTTCAGGAGAGTAATACGGAACGCCGTGCTGGATCCCAACGGCCTCGTATCACTAGCAGTCGAGATGACAGGCATCTTCTTCGCATGGCTGTAATGGATCGTGCAGCCACGTCTCGAGCCCTGAGGTAACAGATGGGGACGTTTGCAAGACAACAACCATCTACATCAACAGTTCGACGACGTTTGCAGCAGCATGAGCTATCACTTCGGAAACCATGGCTGCGGTTACACTTGACGCTCTATCACAGACAAGAGCGCTTGCGATAGGGTACTCAACGACGAACCTGGGTGCACGAATGGCAAAACGTCATTTTTTCTGATGAATCCAGGTTCTGTTTACAGCACCATGATGGTCGCATCCGTGTTATGGGACATCGCGGTGAACACATATTGGAAGCGTGTATTCGTCATCGCCACACTGGATTACCACCCGGCGTGATGGTATGGGGTGCCATTGGTTACACGTCTCGGTCACCTCTTGTTCGCACTGACGGCACTTTGAGCAGTGGTCGTTACATTTCAGATGTGTTACGGCGCGTGGCTCTACTCTTCATTCGATCCCTGTGAAACCCTACATATCAGCAGGATACTGCACGACGCCATGTTGAAGGTCCTGTACGGGCCTTTCTGGATACAGAAAATGTTCGACTGCTGCTCTGGCCAGCACATTATCAATATCTCTCACCAATTGAAAACGCCTGGTCAGTGGTGGCCGAGAAACTGGCCTGTAACAATACGCCAGTCACTACTCTTGATGAACGTGGTATCGTGTTGAAGCTGCATGGGCGGCTGTACCTGTACACACCATCCAAGATCTGTTTGACTCATCAAGGCGTATCAAGGCCGTTATTACGGTCAGCGGTGGTTGTTCTGGGTACTGATTTCTCAGGATCTATGCACCCAAATTGAGTGAAAATATAATCACATGTCAGTTATAGTATAATATATTTGTCCAAGGAATACCCGCATATTATCTGCATTCCTTCTTAGTGTAGCAATTTTAATAGCCAGTAGTGTAATTGCAAAACCAATTCCCGGCACCCATTATCTCACCCAATGATCACTAACCCAGATATCGTGCTCCGCCACTAGGTTCGTAGCCCACCTTCCATGCATTGCCTATCTTCTCCCTCCGGAACTGCACCAACTCCCACTACCCAATGATAAAACATGTCGAGAGGTATTCCCTTCTACTTATCAATAGTCACAACGTGTAATCACGTATCACGCTTCCATTTTCCGCCATCCTCTTTCCTCTACTTCACACTTTTTAGTCACTACCTGCAACTCCACAAGACCTCATAGTCACAAACATCATTCTATGTCCATCATGATGATCATGGTTTTAATGTACCACCATCGTCACCATTATGCCGCAATTGTATTAATAGGGTCGTCAGTGATTATATTTTAACTGTAATGTAAGACAATCTAAAAAAAAATTTTAAGTCGCAGAAATTGTACACCAAAGTGCCCTTTGTTTATGCAGCGTGTAACAGATGCAAGTGCAGATACTTTATATGTGATATTAAGATATGTACGAACATCAGTTGTAAATAGGCTGTCAAGGTTTTTATGTTAGTAACACCACGTAGCGCTCTGTATGAAAAATCACTGACTGTGATCTGTGCAGTCTGTGGCTGGGCTGCATTGTCGGAATATTTGCTACTGTAGTGTTGGGCAGTCGGATGAGAACAGCGCGTAGCGTTGCGCAGTTGGTGGTGAGCCGCCAGCAGTGGTGTATGTGGAGAGTGAGATAGCGGAGTTTTGAGAGCGGACGATATGCACGTGTGTCCATCAGAAAGAGTAAATTTGTAAGACTGGATATCATGAACTAACATTATATATATATATATATATATATATATATATTTTATATGATGACTTTGGAACATTATTAAAGGAAATGCATTGTTTGTTCTCTATCAAAATGTTGCATTTGCTTACTATGCCTATCCGTAGTTAGTGCCTTCAGAAGAAAGAATCTTTTATGTAGTTTTCAGTATCGGCGCTAGCGGTACTGCAGTAGTTCGTTTAACGAAGATTTTTTTGAGGTAAGTGATTCATGAAAGGTATAGGTTATTGGTAGTCAGAGCTATTCTTTTGTAGGGATTATTAAAAGTCAGATTGTGTTGCGCTAAAAATATTGTGTGTCGGTTTACTGTCGATCAGAATAAGTAAAGAGAGAAATGTCTGAGTACGTTCAGTTCTGCTCACCTGTTTGAAAATCAAATAACGTAAGACGTTTATCAATACAGTAAAATCATTAATTTTTCTAAGAGGATGTTTCACAGTGTGTTGGTTGATTTTCTCCGTGCCGAACACTCTTCCCACAAATACGTCACAAACTTCATGATCTGATGTTTTGTGCATGGCCATAACTGCATCACTAAGTGGGCTATGCGTGCCAGTATAGACTAACCATTTTGCGCCCATCGTGTCCACCCATCAGCACCTGAGTTACCGCAAAGCGCAAAACAAGCATTATTAGCTTGCTCTTGGTGCTTGTACTTGGAGGTACTAAAAATAAAAACATACTTCTCCTAGTAGCTATAATGATTAATCTGCAAGGGAAGTAAACATAGATGCGCTGTTGTTCAGCACACCGTCCTCAGTAACCAACAGAAATATCAGCACTTACAACTCCATTGCCCTGTATATTTCAAGTCTGTATTACACATCTACATAAAACCTTTGGCTGAAGAGTGGTTTTATCCGAAACCTGGAGAGCAAGCTACACCGCTTTGCAGAGCGCCTCTCTTGCAGAGTCTGCCACTTGAGTTTGCTAAACATCTCCGCAACGCTATCACGCTTACCAAATAAGCCTGAGACGAAACGCGCCGCTCTTCTTTGGATCTTCTCTATCTTCTCTGTCAACCCGACCTGGTACTCAAGTATAGGTCGAACGAGTGTTTTGTAAACCACCTCCTTTGTTGATGGACTACATTTTCTAAGGACTCTCCCAATGAATCTCAACCTGCCACCCGCCTTACCAACAATTAATTTTATACGATCATTCCACTTCAAATCGTTCCGTACGCATACTCCCAGATATTTTACATAAGTAACTGCTACCAGTGTTTGTTCCGCTATCATATAATCATACAATAAAGGATCCTTATTTCTATGTATTCGCAATACGTTACATTTGTCTATGTTAGGGGTCAGTTGCCACTCCCTGCACCGAGTGCCTATCTGCTGCAGATCTTCCTGCATTTCGCTGCAATTTTCTAATGCCGCAACTTCTCTGTATACTACATCATAATCCGCGAAAAGCAACATGGAACTTCCGACTCTATCTACTAGGTCATTTGTATATATTGTGAAAAGCAATGGTCCAATAACACTCCCCTGTGGCACGCCAGAGGCTACTTTAACGTCTGTAGACGTCTCTCCATTGATAACAACATGCTGTGTTCTGTTTGCTAAAATCTCTTCAATCTAACCACACAGCTGGTCTGATATTCCGTAGGCTCGTACTTTGTTTATCAGGAGAGAGTGCGGAACTGTATCGAACGCCTTCCGGAAGTCAAAGAAAATGGCATCTACAATATCTAGCGATATTACATGAATATTTTGAAGGCACCTGCATAGGTGTACCACAGAGCTCTAAGCACTCTCCCCCACGCTCCCCTACTGTCGTAACGAGTGAGGACCTCCACGAGTAACAGCCGTGCGTGGAGGTGTCCGCGAGGGAAAGCCCCCTGGAGACGCGTTTGCTTTCAATTATTCGGCGGCAGCCCGGCGGGTCGGCAGCCCGCTGAATGTGTTCCCCGCCAGCTAATTGCAGGCGGTGTCTTGTTAATGAACCCGCATTGTGCGTTGCCCGTCGTACACCGTTGCTCGCCTCATTTGCGGAAGAACAATGCCAACCCGTGAGCCTGCCAGGGCCCCTGCGTACACGTCTCCGTCACCTGGGCCCGAGGGCGCAGGACGGCTGCCTCGTGCGAGCCGCGCTCAACGCGACAACGATCCGGTTCCAAACGCCACGGCGTCTTACGGTAGAGGAGGAGACAGCGATGGGCAATTCACCTGGTAGCAATTTCACGACGGAGAACATACTGCTTGACAAAAGCAGTGAAGTACCCCACAGGAATGATCGGATATCAATGTAACATTGTGCACCTAGTAGAAGTAGGCTGTTTAGGTTTTTATATTGGTAACGACACGTAGCGCTCTGTATGTAAATCACTGGCTGTGCAGTGTGCAGTCTTTGGCTGGTTTGTAGTGTAGGGTTCTTGGCTGTTAACAGCGCATAGCGTCGCGCAGTTGGAGGTGAGCCGCCAGCAGTGGTGGATGTGGGGAGAGAGATGGCAGAGTTTTGAAAGCGGATGATCTGGACGGGTGTCCATCAGAGAGAGTAAATTTGTAAGACTGAATGTCATGAACTGATATATATATATATATATATATATATATATATATATATATATATATATATATATTACGACTTTTGAACACTTTTAAGGTAAATACATTGTTTGTTCTTTATCAGAATCTTTCATTTGCTAACTATGCCTATCAGTAGTTAGTGCCTTCAGTAGTTTGAATCTTTTATTTAGCTGGCAGTATTGGCGCTCGCTGTATTGCAGTAGTTCGAATAACGAAGATTTTTGTGAGGTAAGTGATTCATGAGAGGTATAGATTATTGTTAGTCAGGGCCATTCATTTGTAGGGATTATTGAAAGTCAGATTGCGTTGCGCTAAAAATATTGTGTGTCAGTTTAGTGTTGATCAGAATAGGTGAAAGAGTGAAATAGTCGCCATATGAAACGTCCCCTTAGAAAAATTTATGAATTACTGTGCTGGTAAACCTCTACGTTATTTGATTTTCAAACAGCTGAGCAAAACTGAACGTACTCAGATATTTCACTCTTTACCTATTCTATCAACACTAAACTGACACACAATATTTTTAGCGCATCGCAATCTGACTTTCAAAAATTCCTACAAAAGAATGGCACTGACTAACAATAACCTATACCTTTCATGAGTCACTTACGTCACAAAAGTCTTCGTTACTCGAACTACTGTAACTCAGCGAGCGCCAATACTGCCAGCTAAATAAAAGATACAAACTACTGAAGTCACTAACTACAGATAGGGATAGTTAGCAAATGAAAGATTTTTACTGTCTATCTGTCTCTGATGGACACACGTCCAGATCATCCGCTCTCAAAACTCCGCCGTCTCTCTCCCCACATCCACCACTGCTGGCGGCTCACCTCCAACTGCGCAACGCTACGAGGTGTTAACAGCCAACTGCCCACTACAATAGAGAATATTTCAACAATGCCAACCAGCCACAGACTGCACACAGCACAGTCAGTGACTTTCATATAGAGCGCTAGGTGACGTTACCAACATATAAACCTAAACATCTTACTTACACTACATATCCTGGCAGTGTATAAATGACTAGAATTGCAATTCCTTGTGACACGTAGAACGAACACCACTCACACTCACTGGTCATACCAGACTCGAGAGTCCATCACCGCAGCAACGTATTTTCGCCATCTGTCCCTGTCTTGGGCTATTTCCTTCCATTCACCTTCAATACCTAGGCTCCTCAAATCAGCCTTCACATTGTCCTCCCATCTACGCCTCGGTCTCCCCACAGGACGTTTCCGCTCTAAGTGCCCTACCAGCACTCTGCGCGCTGCCGTGCACTCATCCATTCGAGCTACGTGACCCGCCCATCGCAGCCTACGTGACTTAATAATACTGATTATGTCAGGGCTTGAAAAGAGTTCGTGAACCTCTTCGTTATGCAGTTTTCGCCAGTCTCCGCTAATGTCATCCCTTTTTGCTCCGAAAATTTTCCTCAAAATTTTGTTTTCAAATACTCGAAACCGGCTTTTAATTTTGCACAGTTAGAGACCAAGTCTCACACCCATATAGCATAACTGGTAGAATAATAGTTTTGTATATTCTAATCTTTAAATTCCTAGAAAATATCTGTGATGAAAGTAATCTATTCAGTGAGAAGTAGCACGCATTTCCCGCCCGTAATCTCTTCTTCAGTCCGGATTCAATCTCATTTCTCGAACTGATGTCCACGCGTAGTGTTCACTTTTTCAAACTGCATGTCTCCAACTCTTAACATTTCCTGATCTACTGCTGTTGGCATTCTAGTAGTAACCAGGTATTTAGCTTTGTCTTCACTTATCCTTAGACCAACATCTTCATTAGCCTTGATTAACGCATTCGCATTTGCTGTTACAGATTCTTTCCCATCACCAATGATGTTTAGACCATCTGCATACCCTAATATCTTAATATTTCCATTTAAATCCACACCCTCTGAATTATCTGCTGCCTTTCGTACAATAGATTCTAGGACTAAATTAAAAAGTAGCGGAGACAGGTTATCTCCCTGCTTAAGTCTGTCCTTTATTACAAATTCTTCTGACTCCAGTTTCCCCACGCGTACTCAACCTTTTGTGTCTTTCAAACTCGCTTCTGTAAGTATAACATACTTCTTTGTTATTCCAAGTTCCAAAAGGATTCTGTACAATTTTGATTGCAATACTGAATCATATGCTTTTGTAAAATCTATAAAAAGATTATGAACTGGTTTGTTGTATTCCCATCTCCTTTCCAAAATTTGACGTAGGGTGAATATTTGGCCTATAGTTGACCTGTTCCTCCGAACAGCCAGCTTGGTAATCCCCCACAATTTCATCTGCATATGGTGTAACCCTGCTTAGCAGAATATTTGAGGTGGGCATGGGACCCTTTGAAGAACGAACACCAGTGTGCATTTTTTGTTGTTCACGTGTAGTTTTGTTACCAGTCTCTGTAGGCTACACGAGGGGTGTGAACTACTTCAGATCACTGTGAACGACATCGAAAAATTACATATTCATGTGAGAAAGAGTCGCTAGCAGCTGTCCTAGCGCTGAAGGGAGCTCACTGCGGATCTCAATTTGGCCAGTTGGTCGAATCGTGCAATATCCAGATTTTTGGGGCATTCAGATGTGACAGTGCCCCTATGTGGCAGAAACATAATCAGAGCAAATGAAAAAGTTGATTTTATGATTAAAATGATCTGACAAAGGAATTGAAATGAAAAATGACCAATCAATTAACTGAATAAAAATGATGGTCAAAGTTATTTCGATAAAGAATTAATAGTAAAAAAAGTATTGCAATGTTTTATACAACTTTTTAATCGTTATTGAGTGTCACGCAAAATTCCGATTTCTTTTTCGCCTGTTATTTGCAAATGAGGGCCCAACTGGGTATGTGTTTGCGAATTCCTAAGGGACCAAACTGCTGAGGTCATCGGTCCCTAGACCTACACACCACTTAAACTAACTTATGATAAGAACAACTCACACACCCATGCCCGATGAAGGACTCGAAGCTCCGGCGGGAGTGGCCGCGCAATCCGTTACATGGCGCCTCAAACCGTGCGGCCATTCGGCGCGGCTCCACCAGGGTGAATGGCTGCAGTGTGTGATACCTAGGATCTTCACACACATACTCGCATAAATGTTTTCAAAAAGTCGATATCATCACTGGGAACTTCTCCTTGTAAGTGAGGCAAGGCCTTCTAGGAATAACTTTATAAGCCCAAAAATGGTTCAAATGGCTCGGAGCACTATGGGACTTTATATCTGAGGTCATCAGCCCCCTAGAACTTAGAACTACTTAAACCTAACTAACCCAAGGACATCACACACATTCATGTCAGAGAGAGGATTCGAACCAGTGACCGTAGTGGTCGCGCGGTTCCAGGCTGTAGCGCCTAGAACCACTCGGCCAGTTCGGCCGGCTTATTGGCCCACTACCATGCGTGTTGTGTGCGGTACACAACGGTTAAGACGTTATGAAATAATCTGACTGACATAATATGAGGATGATCTAGCTAATGGGGTTCATCTTCAGATCTGCAGATCTCTATTGAAGGAATAGATGAGACTGGTGTTGAAGATAGCGGAGTAGCCACTTGCTGCCGGGACTCGATACTGGAGACGTCGCTTGGAGACCCCAGAGTAGTGTCAACGGCGATGGGCTGGCCGGAGCGACCGAGCGGTTCTAGGCGCTACGGTTGCAGGTTCGAATCCTGCCTTGGCCATGGATGTGTGTGATGTCCTTAGGTTAGTTAGGTTTAAGTAGTTCTAAGTTCTATGGGACTGATGACCTCCGAAGTTAAGTCCCATAGTGCTCAGAGCCATCTGAACCATCATCAACGGCGTTGACATTGGTGAGACCTGGCCTCTCTGAACGTCACTGTCACTAACGCCGGGCATTCAGTTATCTCCATCGACGGAAAACAGGTACCTTCCGCCGCATCCTTGCAGTTGGACTCGGATGCTGCCATGCGACGCCGTGGGCACTCACACATGCCGCCAGCAGAACGACCATCGCTCCATAAATGACTCGCACTACAGCACTACCATTAGAGTTCGTCTGTCAGTCCCATATGTCACTTAGGACCAGTATTAAAAACCTGGTAACAATTCAGAGAATTTTTTTGTGCTGTATTTATAATAGAAATGCGTTAGCTATTTACAACCGTCGTCTAAAACCATTTTTTAAACCAGTTGCGTCCCTTCATTCATTTTGCAACTGCCGCACTCAAGTACAAATTTATATTACTAAATAACTAAAATGGTCACCTACACCCCATTTGCAAACTGCCTATTTAGCTGTTTCCAGAAGCAATAAAAGTTTGCGTAGCAGTAGACCTACATCAGGGAAGTATTGACCCAATTTATGGGTTTACAATGCGATCATAATTTACTCATTAGAACGTATAATCTTAAGATAAAAAGTCAAGTATTAAAGTTAACAACTGTTTGTAATCTATATTTCGTGAGGCACTGAAACTCATGGTTTGCAAATTACCCAGATTATATTCGTTAGTACTGCACTTCAGAATGAGAGCACTTATCGATTTATAACAAACTTCACACATAATTTCAAACCTTCTCGAAACATTTTCTCACTGAAAGGAAATAAGTTTATCGGTTACTACATTTTCCCAGATCGCGCAGCAAAATTTCAGCGTCAGGTATGATGTTTTAATTTTTTACTTACCGCTATAGTATTAACTCTATTTGCGATATATTTTACAGACAGTAACTACGTGCTTCACTGTGCGTACCTTCAAAATTATACCACTTTACAGCACATAGCTCAAGAAATCTGAAGTCGTCGTATTGAGATACGTGAAAAAACTAGCTTTTCTTAAAACAGAGCCCAAACTATCCAGATTTTACTCAAAAAATGTGCTAATACATGAACTATAAACGGGTTATCTCTTTCTTGGTTTTCCAAACTTGTTTTTGTTTTTTCATCAATAAAGATTTTACGTGCTTAACGTCAAATATTCGACACATTAACTCATTTCTGAAGTAATCTGATGTCTGACGGTGTTTTATATATGGGAGTCTGTTTCTTCACAGAATCGACGATGGGGCGATACTGCTTAAACAGTAATTAATAAATGACAAGAACTTAAAATCCAACATCACTACTACGTATATTGGAGGTTCGTAATTTCCCCGTTTTAGCACAATTGTGGACCACAAGGTGTCTCGAATCCTGAGGGTCAACCTTGCACAGTTCTTATGGATTCCTAAATTGACTACCTTGAGATAAGGAACCAATAGTCGGAAATAAATACTTCTCATTTTAGTTAAAGTGAACAACTTACACCTCACAGCAACAATTTAACGCTTATAGCGAGTGATCTAAGTGTTCATTGCCAGCGTCAATACAAGAATTACAAAATAATCTCCATATAACGTGTTGGTATAATTTAACTTTTCCTACTTAGCACGTTATAACATGGAAAATAATAACCGTACTCCGAGTATAAAATCGGTAGCATTAATGTCAACGGATTGCGAAAGAGAAATAACGCAGAGTCAATTCAATTGAAACACCTCTAATGTGCTGTAACGATACATCATACCATTACGTAGTGGTACCATTACTACTACAAAAGGGGCTCAATATGGCGCCGATCACTGTCCAGATGAGCCTGAAAGCACAGCAAAACGAAGCACGTCCTTAGGTATTCTGGCCAACTCTCTTGACAAGCTGCGCTTCAGTGCGAATGTTCACCTGGTAAACCTTGTCCTTCAGGTAGCCCCACAACCAGAAATCACAGGGAGTGGGATCAGCTGTCATGTCGGCCAAGCACTGGAAACGATCGGTTGATAATGCGATCGTTTCCAAATTCGTTTCGGAGAAGTAGGTGAACTTCACGAGCTATGTGCGATGGCGCCCAATCCTGCATGAAAACTGTTGAATTCAAAGCGTCTCTCTCCTATAGGACGGATATATGAGATGTTGTTGAAGCATATCGTCGTAACGCTGGCCAGTCATACTGCACGTATTTGGTCCTTGAGTGCCAGCCTGTTGAAAAGAGAGTAGGCCACACCATATGGTGACCCGTCACCATACACAGGAACTTCATGCACAGTGACTGGAGGTGAAGATCCCCGCACTCGACGATTCCGTATGTTCACCTCACCCGTCAGAGAAAAATGAGCTTCGTCTGTACGTTGGATGGTCAAGTACCAGCACTCAACAACTTCAGTCCTTGTGAGAAAGTGGAGAGCTAAGTGCGTCCTGTGGTGCAAGCTGCTGTACGATACGGATCTTGTACGGATGCTACTTGAGAGTTGTTCCAAGCACTTTCCGTACAGTGGACCACGGGATGTTCAACTGTCGTGACACAGCATGCGCACTGCTTGACGATCAGAAATTGCGCTCTGCCCTGTCTGCAGTAGCAACAGCGATTTCATGAACCACCTGTGGTGCAACCAGTCGTCTGCCTCTTCCTGGAGCGACGCCGAGTCCTCCAGTTGATTCGAACTTCATCATGCTTCTCACAGCAACTGGAGAAAGAGGACCCTTCCGTAATCCTTTCAGCTGGCGATATTCTCGAAGTGTAGCTGCAGCAAAGGAGTATGTCCACTGGTTGCAGACCACGTACACCACTTCAAGACGATAATGTTTGCCGATGGCATTGGTATTTTCCAGCAGATAATACGCCCGGTCACAGCACTAGGAGTTTGATGGAGTATTTCGATGAACGCAGTGGCGAGTTTCAGTTGATGTGCTGGCTCGACAACTCGCCAGATCTGAGCCAAATGGAACCCATCTGGGATGTGATTGAAGATGGTGTCAGAGCACACCGGCCCCCACCTTCCCCGGAATTTACGGGAAGTAGGTGACGTGTGTGCAGATGAGGTGCCACACCCCCCCCCCCCCTCCCCCTCCTCCAGTGACCTACCAAGGCGTCACTGCTTCCATACCACGACGCGTTGCAGCTTTTATCGGTGCCAAATGTGGATATACCGGCTATTGGGTAGGTGATCATAATGTTTTGGCTGGTCAGCGATCCAAAGTGCAGATATGTACTCGAGGACAAACATATTACAATTAGTGTTCCACATGACCACCAACTGTGTGAAGACAGGCTTCAGGACATATCCTCGATTATGCCCGTACATGTTCAAAAACCCTGTGGGGCGGCGTATGGAATTTATATGATTGAATAAATGTTTCGTGGAATGTCTTTCCCGGCCGATGCACCATATGTGGGGCGGCGTATGGAATTTTTGTTGAATGAAAAATGTTGTGTAATGTGGAACTGTCTTTCCCAATGATGCACCTATATATGGGGCGGCGTATGGAATTTATTGTTATTGGAATGTTCCTATGATTTAATTAATTCTGTTGTTTGCCGTTCTCAACACTGGCGCTCTAACTACAATATTGGCAACCAGAAAGTGATTAGCAAAACGTGAAGCCTGTAATTAGAATTCCTAGTCCCCACTTCATCTGAGAAACACACTTATAGTTACAGCTTATAGCTCTGAGGAATTAGGAGATTGTCTGGGATTCATAATTAAAAACGATTCTTTCTAAAATGTTCACTATATTCTGAAATTCACAGACCAAAAGAACCCACACAATCCAACTACCAGAGCAGTTCAGAGTCTAATGCGCTGATGCAACTATAGCTGTTCAAATTAAATGCTTAAGTGAATGCTCGCCATAATTTGATGATAATGTTCATCAAACGCCACGCTAAATAATGGCAGAATGTCTGTCCCACGGCGGCACGTGAAAATACGACATACGCAAACTGAAGATAGATCATTACAGTCATCCCAGAATTAACACTTCACTCGAAAACGATTTCATGGTTACGTGTATCCCGAGTAACTTATTATGGCATCCGAGGCTGCTTCTAACAATGATGCCGACGCGACGCGACACAAGGCACAGAGAGAGAGACTGGGCCTTTTTTTCCTCGCGCAGCGTTCTTACATATAAAGCCGCGGTGCGGACGGCTAAGGGAACGCCTGATCAATTCGGCTCTCCCGACTAGCCGCTGGGCTAGTAATGCACCACTTTAAGTTATTTAATAAATTATTGCTTCCTTTTCTGATGGCCAATGAAGCTCTCAATTTACATGTGCAATCAGCACACAGGTAAGTACTCATAATAAAAGTCTGACGTGGCTAAGTCCAATGTTTTGGGCGAGAGAATTAATTTAATTACACTACACGCAGTAGACGAGCTCTGAACTTGCCTTTTGGAGATACGCTGTCGCTATAATATTATAGTTATTCAGTTGAAACTTCTTACATCTTTATGATTATAGCCGATCTCCCTTCTACTTAAATTTAAACATCCTAGCTTTATTTATTCACCTACTTAATCTATCTTGCTTCCTTAATTTTTGAGACAAAAACCAGAAAATCATGAATTTCAACTAAAATTTTAATTTGTGAGATCCAGAATACTGTTTCTACTAAATTATTATGCAAACGGAATCTAAATATGAATTTTTAAGTTTCTAGCTCTTTTCTGTTGCGCCAATGATTTTCACAGAAAAACGTCCAAATTTCGAAAATTGTTAAAGTTATTGAACTGATATTCAACACATAATGATATAGTATTACTCCTGACATGCTACAAACGTTTCAGGTTATTTATTTGATTTTAAAGTATTGCGCAACATTTATGACGTCAGAGCTAGTTACAGCGGACTGGTGGCACACAATGGAAAGACTGCTGTGAATTTTATGCGGCGTGAGTAGGCTGCTTCCCTACAACCCGAGATCCCAAACCTATTCCGTTCGCACTGACAACCATCCACAGCGCGTTGTTGGATTTCATCGTCGCTATAGACAGGTCTGGAATTCGCCAAATCTTTGAAATATCCTTGGGCATGGATGTGTGTGATGCCCTTTGGTTAGTTAAGTTTAAGGAATTCTAAATTCTAGCGGACTGGTGACCATAGATGTTAAGTGCCATACTGCTGAGAGCCATTTGAACAATTTGACGTATCCCCGATCTAGAAGAAAGTCCAACGGCCTCAAGTAAGGGGCCTGGGACGCGATGGCATTGGCGAACCATGACCGATGCATTTGTCGAAGACACGTATTACGTGGTCTGGAACAGTCACATGAGAGTGTGTCATTGCACCAACGTCTATGTACAAAATACGCGTTCTTTCGCCATAAGGAACATCATCGAGAAGCCGATTAGATTGTGTTGCCGGAAATGGAGCTATACACTACCATTGAGTCGGTCTGGTAGGTAATGTGGGCGTATCGAGCAACCATTGGTATCGGGACGCTATGTTCATTAAGATTATTCACTTCTTTCTTGCCTGCTTCTTACAGTAAATCACACTGTACTGGCGTGTGTTTGCCAGAAATTACTTGAGAGTACGTAAAACACACTGTCGTGTAGCAGAGGCCAAAACGTGTTGAGGATGTCACGCATACTCCTGTAGTCCTTACTAAAATGTGACTTCACAACTGGGTCCCATCATATATACAGAATTTACTGCAGTTAGTGGCTATAAAATGGAAATGCACCCAACCCCAAAATGGATGGCAAACTACAATCATGCTCATAAATTAAGGATAACTGCAGAATGTGGTGTCACACAACGTGGCACTACACAAAACTGGCGCTAGTAGCGTAGGCAGATAGGGAACACACACGACACAGATCTGTTAGTCCACGGTACTGGTGATAAGTTGAGAAAACCGTCCCGAAACACTTGCTCTACAAAACGCCACTGTCTCCTGTGCATGTACCCCGACATCAATATGGCATGTGATCACCATGCACACGTACACTGACCACAGAACGGGTTGGCGTACTCTTGATCAGGTGGTCGAGCAGGTGCTGGGGCACAGCCTCCCATTCTTGCATCAGGGCCTGTCGGAGTTCCTGAAGTGTCCTAGGGGTTTGAAGACGTGCAGCGATACTTTGACTCAGAGCATCCCAGACGTGCTCGATAGGGTTTAGGTCTGGAGAACAGGCAGGCCACTCCATTCGCCTGATATCTTCTGTTTCAAGGTACTCCTCCACGAAGGCAGCTCGGTGTGGCCGTGCGTTATCATCCATCAGGAGGAGCGTGGGATCCACTGCACCCCTGAAAATGCGGACATACTGGTGCAAAATGACGTCCCGTTACACCTGACCTGTTACAGTTCCTCTGCCAAAGACATGCAGGGGTGTACGTGCACCAATCATAATCCCATCCCAAACCATGACCTCCATACAGGTGCCTTTCGAGGACATTAAGGGATTTGTATCTGGTTCCTGGTTCACCCCAGATGAAAAGCCGGCAAGAATCACTGTTCAAAGTATACCTGGACTCGCCCGTGAACATAACCTGGGACCACTGTTGCAATGACCATGTACTGTGTTCTTGACGCCAGGCTTTACGGGCTCTCCTGTGACCAGGGGTCCGTGGAATGCACCTTGCACGTCTCTGGGCGAATAAACCATGTCTGTTCAGTCGTCTGTAGACTGGGTGTCTGGAGAAAACTGTTCCAGTGGCTGCGGTAAGGTGCCGAGAATGGCAACCTGCAGTACTCCATGGCCGTCTGCGGGCACTGATGGCGAGATATCGGTCTTCTTGTGGTGTTTTACACTGTGGACGTCCTGTACTGTAGCGCCTGGACACGTTTCCTGTGCGCTTGAGTCGTTGCCATAATCTTGAGGGCCGTGCTACGACCTGTTGTGTTTGACCAGCTTGCAGTCACCCTAGTATTCTACCCCTCATAACGCCATTAATATGTGTTCTTTGAGCCATTTTCAACACACAGACACCATTAGCACGTCTGAAAGCGTCTGCACACTTAATCGCTGCACCGTACTCTGACATGCACCAAGACACCTCTGCGTATGTGCACTGCTGCCAGCGCCTCCGTGCGACGACCGCAGGTCAAATGTACCGCATGGTCATACCCCGAGGTGATTTAAACCCGCGCACTGCCCACCAGACCATTGTTTCTCCATGTACCAGATTATCCTTAATTTATGAGCGTAAGTGTACATATACTGGATTGCAATGCACATCGCACTATCGTTGTATCCATACTGCACGGTGACAGTGCGTGGGACACAGCTATGAGCCTCTATGTGTAACACAGACTCGCTGTTAAAATTTTCACTGCATGAGCACCCATATAAGGCTTTTATTTGTTTATTTATTTAATGGTTTTCGGAATGTGCACACACAGTCATCTCAACATTGGAAGTATTGTACTACTGTTTGTTTTGACAATGCAGAGAACAAAGCGGTTTCGATAGCTCCCAGGTACGAAATTAAGTGGACGAAGGATACATTCCGACATAGAACA
The DNA here is from genome assembly GCF_023897955.1 of Schistocerca gregaria. Classification (NCBI taxonomy): domain Eukaryota; kingdom Metazoa; phylum Arthropoda; class Insecta; order Orthoptera; family Acrididae; genus Schistocerca; species Schistocerca gregaria. The sequence continues at coordinate 158,100,872 of NC_064921.1, read as the reverse complement.
AATTTCACATCCACAGTAAACAGAAACGAATAATATGAAAAAGTTTCGACCCCTGCGTTTGCGGACAGGTTCACGCAACACAAACACTATGGAAGCAGAGTGTTGAACGGCAGTCTGCGCTTCAGCGGTACAGCCGCAATATTCTCTCCCGTTCTGAGCTAACGCGTACGTTCTGCCAAAAATGGGAACCTGCCTGATAGCATCCTTTCCTGACCGTGATGCAAACATAAGAGGTCATTCCCTACTGGCAGGATGGAATTGCGCTCAAACTTCCTGCTTCACCGAAGTTTATTAAAGGTACACTTAGATTCATAGGTCGGTACTCGGACTTGAATAAAACAGACATTTTGTTATCTTTGAAGCACATATCAACAAACACACAGATTGAATTGCTTAAATGTACTGAAATAAACATCAAAGAGTGCTGCTTCATAGAAACTGTTCACGAGAATGAATCCGACAGTTTGTGGGGTGATAGATCTCTTTCTGGTCAAATATTTGAGCGGAACGAAGACAAGACTCAAAAAGTATTACATAATGGACTTTTGTCCGAGTATTCATGGCCAAACGGAGAATATGTAATGAACTGATGGGGTGTCATACTGTCCAACGCGAGGCCTATGTTACTAGAATTTTCACAGCCAAACAGAGAGTCAGAAGCGAAACACTGGGGTACCATATCGACCAGCGTGACGTCTAGTTTTTGCAAAAAAGAAACGCTTGAAAACCGCTTGAAAAATCATGGCAAGTAAGAAAAATTCAATTAATGAAATGTGGGAAAATTTTTGTGAGAATGAAAATAGCCAGACGAGAATTGCGAAGCGGAAAAATTGATTATCAAACTGATCAGTGTGAGGTCTAGTTTAGCAAAAAAATATTTAGAAATTTGAAAACAATCAGGATAATTAATAGGAACTTGATTAGTGCTTGGAGGGAAAATTTAAATAATTCACAAACAGCTGATGTTATCTATGTAAATGAAGTGCCAGAAAGTTTGACTCTTCAAGAAATAGCTATTTTGCCCAAAAATAGTTACATTGGTGAAAAATGGTGGCGTTATTTCTTTCATGTTGAAAAATTAAAATAAATATCAAAGTATAGCATAAGTCTAAAACTCTCTCAATTACCTTCATATAGACTACTAAATAGATATTTAAATATATTACATTTCATGCTTTCTGAAAAAGAAATTGAAAATAGAAACAAATTGCAATGAAAACGATCATTTTGTGAAATTACTTGTGTAAAGTAATGGACAACCTAAGCACGGCTAGTTTTCTTAAAGGAGGTTAGTTGTACTTAAAGTTCATTCACCACTACCCAAAGTTTATATTTGACACCCACTAAACAAGGGCCTGCAGATCACTCGAATATGTAACCTAAAAATAGTCTAAAAGCACTACCTGAACGGTACAGTCCACTTTCCTTTGTGACATCTCATCTCCATCCGTAAAGTGCCGTCCGCCACACACCGTTGGGTGGCTTGCGGAGTATAAATGTAGATGTAGCAACGCTGTCTACAGTATCCTACCTGATAGCAAAGTATGCTTTCCGAAAAATAAGGTAAAACTGATTCTGGTAAAACTGGCGTATACTGAGTCTCGAAAGAACACAGAAAAAGCCTACAAAACACGCTGAAGTTGCAGATGGCACGTTTCCGATTTGAAAATCTGAGAATATTCCAAGGTACTTCTCTGTTACTTGAAATAAGTAAAGGCAGCTTACTTTAAACGTAAACTTTATATCCTTAAAAACTGAGTGAATTAACACGGCTGGTCCCGACGGAGGTTCAAGTCCTCCCTTGGGCACGGGTGTGTGTGTGTGTGTGTGTTTGTCCTTAGGATAATTTGGGTTAAGTAGTGTGTAAGCATATGGACGATGACCTTAGCAGTTAAGTCCCGTAAGATTTCACACACATTTGAACAATTAACACTCCACTAGCCACGCTGTATCTTTTGCAGGTGGTGCACAACAACTTTTACAAACTGTAAGGCACGAAAATCTATGTCACTTTCAGTCTAGTTATACAAATGTCAGGTGAAACAGTTAATTTACTAAACATCTATAAGGCATTCGAATTGTCTTTCCACAATGTATTCACCAAAAAACAGCGATCCGAAAGACACCTTCCTAACTTCTATACAGATAGTTTTATACGGACTATCACGGACCGCCTACACAGACTGAGTGGCGTAGGCGTATCGCACACACTAGTTGCTTCTAACAGATTGAGTTCTCCAGAACGATTTAAATATGTTTCGTAGGCGCCACCGTCTGAGGGAAACTCAGTTTTATCGCAGCAAGCCCCCTGCCCGTGGATAAGAAAGCCCCTTGCGTTCTACACAAATCTGAATATCCGCCGCAGTTCGGTATCTCAGTAAACGGAAAATTTTTCCATGGTACAAGAGAGTTCTTGTGACACGATGCAATTAATTCTGAACAGTACTTCAGTCGAAAATTTTGCCAAGGAGTTCCACACCATCTCCGAGTGGTACTGCTGTAGCAAAGAACAGCATGAATGTTGAAAACTAGTGAGTAGTACACAACAAGTGCCATGACCTGTTTTCCCATCAATTTAGCTCAGGGGAAACGAGTCAAAATAAATGAACAGGTGTGTTCTTTCATCTGTAGATATGAGACCATTTTTGAGAAATCAACTGTCAAAGTTTTCAAGGTACTTCGACTGCCTTTTAGGGAGTATAAACGCTCCAATCGCAGTGACTCAGTGGCCAGTGTCGCGGAATCACACTTTTGCGCTCCCTGTTCGGACCCAATCATTATTTTTATTTTTGTTTTTCATTTATCTGCCCACGTCCGTAGAAGATCACTACAAGAATGTTTTTCAGTATACATAGAAATAACGTTGCTCTTCTTCGTTTACTAAAATTGTGTGCCAGGTGAAATTATTTTTTTAAAAAAAGAAAAATATTAATTAATTAATTATTTGACATTTCCAGAATGTCGGTCGGCACACAGTTTTAATCTGCCAGGAAGTTTCATATCAGCGTACACACTCCACTGCACAGTGAAAATCTCATTCTGTAAACATTCCCCAGGCTGTGGCTAAGCCATGTCTCCGCAATATCCTTTCTTTCAGGAGTGCTAGTTCTGCAAGTTTCGCAGGAGAGCTTCTGTGAAGTTTGGAAGGTAGGAGACGAGGTACTGGCAGAAGTAAAGCTGTGAGGACGGGGCGTGAGTCATGCTTGAGTAGCTCACATGGTAGAGAACTTGCCGGCGAAAGGAAAGTTCCCGAGTTCGAGTCGCGGTCCGGCACACAGTTTTAATCTGCCAGGAAGTTTCATATTTGAAATTGTTTTCGGTGGTATTTGTGTAGTTTACCTTCATTCTTAGTCAATTTCAAACGCTAGTTTTCGGAAAAATGATCCGTTACGCGTGACTGGACGAAAATCATTGCCAACACGTTAAATCTCGAGCAGTGTGAACGACCTTTCTTTTTCGACTGGCCGCCCTTTGTGGCCGAGCGGTTGTAGGCGCTACAGTCGGGAAATGCGCGACCGCTACGGTCGCAGGTTCGAATCCTGCCTCGGGCATAGATGTGTCTGATGTCCTTATGTTAGTTGGGTTTAAGTAGTTCTAAGTTCTAGGGGACTGATGACCTCAGAAGTTAAGTACCATAGTGCTCAGAGCCATGTAAACCATTTTTTCTGGAACTCGGATTGCGGCACTTGCGATGTTATCCTCGTGAGACGATAACAATATTTTTACCGTCGTTATGTATTTTATTTTGTGCTAGTATCCTAACTTTTGTAACTAACTGTGCGAAAAGATTCCACCACAATCTGGAGCAATGTTCATTTCTCCAGCATCTGCATACTCTGTGTCCTGTTAAGTCGTAAATATTGTCCTCGAGGCTCATCTTTTATGCATTATCGCCGACGTACAAGGCAACAAAAGGCCTCGGGTCGGACCAGCGCCTACAATAGCTCTGCGGAAAGCGCCTGCGACGTCATTGTCTAGCGAGGGCCCCCCTGTACCGGTGTGTCCAGGCCAGCCAAATACTACACTATCCAGACGTCCGCTTTGCAGCAAGCCCAGCTGCCTGTAGGTGCGAACGGCTGTGCTAAGACAAGATAAATTTTTCCAACATCCCAGCCCCCCCCCCCTTCGCCATCCCCTCCCCTCTCCCCCAGCCCTCCTAGAAGTAAACCAAGAGTGCTTTATGAAAATTTAATGCCGCCAGCAACGAAAAATGGCGACCCATAGAGCGGTACGTAACGGAACAAAATAAGTACATGACGTCAGCTGGTACCGCAGCACCCGGGCGCTATTACCGCTGCGACTTGCTCGATACCTCGTTAGTGGAAGTGCCAGCTTACCAGCCCCCCCCCCATCCCCCCCCCCCCCCCTTCGACCACCCTCTCCCCTCCAGGTCAATAATTCACGGCAGGGTCCCACCTCGTCGTGCGGACAAAGAGTGTTGTCGCGGAACGCCGCTAAACGTGACGCAGCGAATAATTAACACCGGCGACGGTGCGCAAAAGTAGATAGCAATTACTAAATTAAACAGTTTCGCCCGCGATCAGACCGTGCCGTGCCGAAGGGAAACGCAGCACGCAACCAGGAACAGTGTGCATTTGTTGCTCAATCTGACCGCCCACCACGAGGCCACGCACAGGATACTGTATGTTCAAAGCTCCCGCGATTGTGTTCTACAAAATTCCTTCCGTTGCCACACCTCTCCAGCACTTGTTTGTGCTGTAAATTACAGATGAACAAATCATACCTAACGATCAATCAAATTTAATCTTGTGTTAAAGGCCTCTATAAACATAGTATAAACCTACAAGAAAACACGGGGGTGACTCTACATGTGGTCTAGACGGCAGGTGCAGCGCTGGGGAAGTATGATTTGTCTGCAATCAGTTATGGACAGAAGATTACGTAGCAAATTGAATGTGATGTATTTTTGTAATTTTTACGAAAATCTAGTAAGAAATTATTTTTTAGAAATTTGGAAAGCAGTGCGTGAGTCATATTGTATACTGGAAAACCTTATGTTTCTAAGTGGTTGCGTCCAAAGTTTTATGTTTATGTGCCTTTGATGTATGAGACACGCGAAATACCCTCAGACTTCAAGAAGAATATAATAATTTCAATCCCAAAGAAAGCAGATGTTGACAGATGTGAAAATTACCGAACTATCAGTTTAATAAGCCACTGCTGCAAACTACTAACGCGAACTCTTTACAGACCAATGGAAAAACTGGTAGAAGTTGACCTCGAGGAAGATCAGTTTGGATTCTGTAGAAACGTGGGAACATGTGAGGCAACACTGGCCCTACGAAATATCTTAGAAAATAGATTAAGGAAAGGTAAACCTACGTTTCTAGCATTTGTAGACCTAGAGAAAGCTTTTGACAATGTAGACTGGAATACACTCTTTCAACTTCTGAACGTGGCAGGGATAAAATACAAGGAGCCAAAGGCTATTTACAATTTGTTCAGAAACCAGACGGTCGAGAGGCACGAAAGGGAAGCAGTGGTTGGGAAGGGAGTAAGACAGGGTTGTAGCCTCTCCCCGATGTTATTCAATCTGTATGTTGAGCAAGCAGCAAAGGCAACAAAATAAATATTCGGAGTAGCTATTAAAATCCATGGAGAAGAAATAAAAACTTTGAGGTTCGCCGATGACATTGTAATTCTGTCAGAGACAGCAAAGGACTTGGAAGAGCAGTTGACCGGAATGGACAGTGTCTTGAATGAAGGATATAAGATGAACATTAACAAAAGCAAAACAAGGAATGTAGTCGAATTACGTCGGGTGATGCTTCGGGAATTAGATTAGGAAATGAGACGCTTAAAGTAGTGAATGAGTATTGCTATTTGGGGAGCAAAATAACTGATGATGGTCGAAGTGGAGAGGATATAAAATGTAGACTGGCATTGGCAAGGAAAGCATTTCTGAAGAAGAGAAATTTGTCAACATCGAGTATAGATTTAAGTGTCAGGAAGTCATTTCTGAAAGTATTTGTATGGAGTGTAGCCATGAATGGAAGTGAAACATGGACGATAAATGGTTTAGACAAGAAGAGAGTAGAATATTTCGAAATGTGGTGCTACAGAAGAATGCTGAAGATTACATGGGTAGATCACATAACTAATGAGGAGGTGTTGAATAGGGTTGGGGAGAAGAAAAATTTGTGGTACAACTTGACTATAAGAAGGGATCGGTTGGTAGGGCATATCCTGAGGCATCAAGGGATCACCAATTCAGTATTGGAGGGCAGCGTGGAGGGTAAAAGTTGTAGAGGGAGACCAAGAGATGAATACACTAAACAGATTCAGAAGGATGTAGTTTGCAGTAGGCACTGGGAGATGAAGAACCTTGCACGGGATAAAGTCTCATGGAGGGCTGCATCAAACCAGTCTCTGGACTGAAGACCACAACAACAACAACAAGCCTTTCATCAACAAGATGATAGACGCCAACTTAATTCGCAGCGAGTGTTTTCCAGGTAGCTCACCTCAGCTTATGTAGCATTGGTAGTTCGTCCTGGAAATGTTGCCCACTCTTCAGGAATGGGGGGAGGGGGGAGCCTTAAAACACGGTCCTTTGAATAAGACTGGTTTTGTAGCATTGATAGAAAACGTTATTTGTAAAAGAGAAGTGTCGAATATAAACTACGTTCACCTTCTCACAAAAATTGTCGCCTTTTCGACGAGTTTTCAGTTAAGTGTAAAACAGTAGGAGAATGAAATTTAATATTACACATCCCTGTGCTATGGAGCTATTGCGTATTAAGTTTCATGTTCAGTATGTGTTTAGTCTACGAGATATCAGAATCCAAAGTTAACATTTTTTTTTCATGCCGCGATTTTCGTGCCCATCTATGACTCAAATTTTCTAGCATTCTTCGCCCACATTGAACAATCAAATAAACTTTGCAGATGGTTAAAATCATGGTATTTCTCCTAATCGTAGTTTGAAGAGTTCTATAGAATATAAGTTTTTACAAAATCAGATGGAAAATAATGCATTTTCGACCTCTTTACAAAATCTTCATATTTCCACTTAATTTATTCGGTATTCAAAAGTGATATATAATGAAACTTGTGTTGTGAAGTTACTACATGCCAATTTTCACGTTCGTCATACCTTTAGTACCTGAGATATAAGAAGCCAAACAATGAATTTTTTTCGAGCACCAATTTTTTGGGCGATTTTGTCTAACATTTTCTGACTCAATATGGCTCGTAATTTTTTTTCATTGTTTCTCCTAAAAGAACAATAATAACTGCTCAAAGCAGCCCGAAATTCGCGATCGCTCTGAGCAAAGTTGTGTATGGAGTCAGACAATAGACAATGCGCCATGTCACAGATTGCGCAGCCCCTCCCGCCGGAGGTTCGAGTCCTCCCTTGGGCATGGGTGTGTGTTGTTCTTAGTTAGTCTAAGCTAGTTTAAATAGTGCGTAAGTCTAGGGACCGAAGACCATAGCAGTTTGATCCCTAAGGAATTCACACACATTTGAACATTTTTGAATAGACGATGCCTCCGCCAGTATTTCTTCGACGAACATTAAATTTTACTTGTTCATCAGAGGCATGTGCGAACATTCACTTAAATGTGGTCCAAATCCGTGATTGTCGAGCAGGAAAATTTTCCTAAATTCTGAGATAGAATGACCCAGCTGTCTTATGACATGAGGTTCTCCATTGTATCATGAACTCAGCATCTACCTTTATCTGTTTCTATGTTCGTTCTCTTCTGGTTTCATCCAATGTACCTATTTCACTCATTCCTCATAAGTCTTGGTTCCTAACCCTAGAGTCCACTGCCCTTTAAGCAGTCTTCTCCATGGATACATTTCACAAGTTTCTAAATATTTTTCTTCTTCATTTTTAACTATCTGTGATTTACTTAACACTACACTCCGGACATAACATTTAGCAAATCTTTTCAGCGGCACTGGAATTCGTGTAGGTGTCAGTAACTGCTTCACCTTTTCACATGCTCTCTTTTTCATATATATCTTCTTTATTTGTTCTGTACAGCTTCCATTCTATATCATTAGGCTTTCCATGTACGGAAAAGATTATACTTGTGCTACCTTTTTTCCATCAAGGAATATGTTAACTGGAGCTGCATTCTTGCTTATTCCCATCACTTTTATCTTTCCTATATTTATTTTCATTCGATGCTCCTTGCCCCTTCTGGGAATACGCTTCATCATCTGCTGTAACTGCTCTTCTGATTCCGCCATCAGTGCTTGATCATCCGTTACCTAGGGGAAAACGTAACAGGCAAGTTACTCATCAACGTGAGCGTAATAGACACGTCCCAAACGCTGCAGAAACTAAAATATATTGCAAAGACAACTACTGGAAATAAAAACCTATCCAAGAACACCCAGCTGCGACATTGAAAGTTAGCTCTGAGCACTATGGGACTCAACTGCTGTGGTCATTAGTCCCCTAGAACTTAGAACTACGTAAACCTAACTAACCTAAGGACATCACACACATCCATGCCCGAGGCAGGATTCGAACCTGCGACCGTAGCAGTCGCACGGTTCCGGACTGCGCGCCTAGAACCGCGAGACCACCGCGGCCGGCATTGAAAGTTAATAAACAGAAATACCCCATTGTACGCAACGCAGACAACAGCCTTCAGCAACCTGTAACCTACTGGAGGAGGAGAAACGAACGGTCTTGAATGACACTGGGACACGAAAAAACAAGTTGAAGTCTGGAAACATAGATTAAGACATGAGTTGCATGGCAGCGTTGAACCTGTTTCAAATACGATACGGCCGCGCGGGATTAGCCGAACGGTCTTAGGCGCTGCAAATGGCTCAAATGGCTCTGAGCACTATGGGACTTGACATCTGAGGTCATCAGTCCCCTAGAACTTATAATTACTTAAACCTAACTACCCTAAGAACATCACACACATCCATGCCCGAGGCAGGATTCGAACCTGCGACCGTAGCGGTCTCGCGGTTCTAAACTGAAGCGCCTAGAACCGCACGGCCACACCGGCCGGCTCTTTGGCGCTGCAGTCATGGACTGTGCGGCTGATCCCGGTGGAGGTTCGAGTCCTCCCTCAGGCATGGTGTATGTGTTTGTCCTTAGGATAATTTAGGTTTAGTAGTGTGTAAGCTTCGGGACTGATGACCTTAGCAGTTAAGTCCCATAAGATTTCACACACATTTGAACATTTTTTTGAAATATGATACGGAAGGGAAGACTGAGTTTAATCGGATACATCAAGACGATGGACACATCAAGACGATGGAGGATAATACGTTGCCCAAAAAGAAATCGAACGCAACATGCTTAACAGAGAAAAACTCGTCGAAGGAAGTCGGAGATGGGGAGGGAGGGAGGGAGGGAGGGAGGGAGGGAGGCAGGGGGGCGAGAAGAGAGGGCAAAAAAATCCATACGCAGACGTACAGGATAGGAGTACAGTGCAGTCATAGACGATATGATAACAGTGTCAAAATTAAGATCACTGGAGCAGGGAAAATGAAGAGGTATTGGGGAAAAAGAAGAGGTATTGAAAAAGTCACCCGTGATTCTGAAGGGTCGAAGAGAACCAAATAAATACGATGGCATTTTTCAAAAATCTGAGATACGTATGTAAATGTGAACATGATATATTCCATGGGGATAAGAAATTTGCAGAGTACTGATGGAAATATAAGCCCGTAAAATAAAGAGTACAATGACTAGAAAGATTAGTATCAGTGACTGGCATTATTTTATTTCTTCCCTGAATGTAACTTTTCTATGGAGCTTCAGCACGCAATATTCACAATTGTAAGTTTCCTTCGTCTTGATCCGAGTAAGAAGAAAATTGGAGTCAGTAGCATTACATTCAAAAACAGAGATAATAAAAATCGGAGATAATGCAGTTTTATTATACAAGGAGTCTCTGGTTCCTACACACATTAACTATCCGACATAGCTCTTTCCGTAATAAAATGTGATATTACAAAAAACAAATGGTTCAAATGGCTCTGAGCACTATGTGACTTAACTGCTGAGGTCATCAGTCCCCTAGAACTTACAACTACTTAAACCTAGCTAACCTAAGGACAGCACACACATCCATGCCCGACGCAGGATTCGAACCTGCGACCGTAGCGGTCGCACGATTCCAGAATGTAGCGCATAGAACCGCTCGGTCACTCAGGCCGGCAAAGAGGAAACACTTTGTTTTCATTCCAGTCTTGAAAATCGCTTTAAGCGCACAGTATCAAATAACTGAAATATCTGTTAATAAATATTCAAATCGTGACGGTGCGGGTTATTTAACGAATACCAACAGCACGGCAGAGTCAACTTGCGGCCCTGTATTTCCCTTCAGCACGAGATCGCGTCGGGGGAAACGAAGGAGGGAAATGATGGCCGTTTCGGAATTGCTGATGCCTTCCTAGGCAATCTTTCAGCGCTTCCCGCCGGCGAACCTGTTGCGCTGATTTCCAATTCACATGCGTCTGATGAATTGCCCGCGGCGCCGGCGCATATCAATAGCGTTATTCGCTTATCCGCCGTCGCACGCATTACCATTCGCCGATCCCCGTTCGACAGTCGCCCTGCTGCAAGCGCTGCATCATCAGATGCGCAATTAGTGGGAGAGGCTGTGAAATTGCCACCGCGCTTCCATGTAATCATCACAGAAGAAGATCTGTTAACTGGCCGGCGCAAAGGCTCGCCGTCGTAGATGGGTCGATATGTTCGCCCACTAAGGATAGACTTATTTGGCGTACGAACGTGCAAAGTTTTTCTCCTGTCGATCACCTTGCTTTACGTAGTCGCTGCGCATGCAGTTGCGATGAACTGTCTAACATCACTGATATACGAACTTGTACCGGACCACAGACTAAAGGGAGTTTCAAAAATAATCATCCGATACCAAAACGCCTTGTCTACACTATTTTATAAGTATAAGACGTTATTTAAGGTTATTTTCCAATATCTCGAAAAGTTATTGACTACTACGCTTAAAATTTTTACATGATACTCTAATAAACATTCGGACAGATACTGGATGCATGTATTTTAATAATACAATATATAAACACACATATACAGGGTGGTCCATTGATAGTGACCGGGCCAAATATCTCACGAAATAAGCATCAAACGAAAAAACTACAAAGAACGAAACTCGTCTAGCTTGAAGGGGAAACCAGATGGCGGTATGGTTGGCCGGCTAGATGGCGCTGCCATAGGTCAAACGGATATCAACTGCGTTTTTTTTAAAGATAGGAACCCCCATTTTTATTAAATAATCGTGTAGCACGTAAAGAAATATGAATGTTTTAGTTGGACTATCTTTGCGCTTTGTGACAGATGGCGCTGTAAAAGTCAGAAACGTGCAAGTACGTGGTATCACGTAATATTCCGCCAGTGAAGACGGTATTTGCTCCGTGATACATTACCCGTGTTAAAATGGACCGTTTACCAATTGCGGAAAGGGTCGATATCGTGTTGATGTATGACTATTGCGATCAAAGTGACAACGGGTGTGTGCTATGTATGCTGCTCGGTATCCTGGACATCATCCAAGTGTCCGGACCGTCCGGAGGATAGTTACGTTATTTAAGGAAACAGGAAGTGTTCAGCCACATGTGAAACGTCAACCACGACCTGCAACAAATGACGATGCCCAAGTAGGTGCTTTAGTTGCTGTCGCGGCTAATCCGCACATCATTAGCAGACAATTTGCGTGAGAGTCGGGAATCTCAAAAACGTAGGTGTTGAGAATGCTGCATGAACATCGATTACACCCGTACCATATTTCTATGCACCAGGAATTGCATGGCGACGTCTATGAACGTCGTGTACAGTTCTGGCACAGGGCACAAGAGAAATTACGGGACGATGACAGATTTTTTGCACGCGTTCTATTTAGCGACGAAGCGCCATTCACCAATAGCGCTAACGTTAACCGGCATAATATCCACTATTGGGCAACAGAAAATCCACGATGGCTACGACAAGTGGAACGTCAGCGACCTTGGCGGGTTAATAACGTATGGTGCCGCATTATAGGAGGATGGATAATTGGCCCCCATTTTATCCATGGCAGTCTAAACGGAGCAACGTATGTTGATTTCCTACGTAATGCTCTACCGATGTTACGACAAGATGTTTCACTGCATGACAGAATGGCGTTGCACTTCCAACATGATGGATGTCCGGCACATAGATCGCGTGTGGAAGAAGCGGTATTGAAAAGCATATTTCATGACAGGTAATCCACCATTCCACGGCCCGCACGTTCACCGGATCTGACGTCCCCGGGTTTCTTTCTGTGGGGAAAGCTGAAGGATATTTGCTGTCGTGATCCACCGACAGGCGCCTGACGACATGCGTCACCGCATTGTCAATGCATGTGCGAACATTACGGAAGGCGAACTACTCGCTGTTGAGAGGAATGTCGTTACACGTACTGCCAAATGCATTGAGGTTGACGGACATCATTTTGAGCTTTTACAGGAAATAATGCTGTAACAGCATGCGTTCTCAGAAATGATAAGTTCACAAAGGTACATATATCACACTGGAACAACCGAAATAAAATGTTCAAACGTACCTATGTTCTGTATTTTAATTTAAAAAGCCTACCTGTTACCAACTGTTCGTCTAAAATTGTGAGCCATATATTTGTGACTATTATAGCGCCATCTATCACAAAGCGAAAAAAGTGGTCCAAATAAAACTATTTCTTTACGTACTACACGAACATGTAATAAAAATGGCGGTTCCTATTTAAGAAAACGCAGTTGATATCCGTTTGACCTATGGCAGCGCCATCTAGCGGGCTAACCATACCGCCATCTGGTTTCTCGCTTCAAGCTAGGCATGTTTCGTGTTTTTTAGTTTTTTCGTGTGACGCTTATTTCGTGAGATATTTGGCCCGGTCATGGCCAATGGACCACCCTGTATAATATAGCCAATTGATAAAAGCCAGCAGCCAGAAACTTACGTATTTAAATCTTACCTATGTCTCGATACTGCTATGAGCATCTTGTCCAGACGTACATGAGCTGGTTAACTCGTGATTCACGTAACATGGATTTATCTAACCGATGTAACTACACAATTTCAGTGACTTTATTGGTCTCATACTGATATGATTTTATGGATGTGGACTAAAACAGCGAGTAAAATTTTTTCTAACACCAGAGTCGAACCCGGGTCACCTGCTTATAAAGCAGCTGCGTTAGCCACTTTTATTTTTATTTTGTTCGCTTTAGTTCGTTGCATCTGTTCGGGGTGGACGTCGTAAGACATCCATTTAAGTTGGTTGCCGATCTGTTAACACAGTTTTTTTATTACAGAGGGCACATTACCCTCTGATCGAACACGCTGAGCTACCGTGGCGGCAAACTAAGTCACGGTGGCACAGTGGCTTACAAAACTGCGTGTAATACTCTGGTACACCTCCCTCCTCGATCCAGTTCTCACTGCCGCCCCAATATATTTTAAATTTTCTCTTACACACGAACACAATTGCTGACGCTCTCCATGTTCTGGAACAGCACTGCAGTATTGGACGTAAATGGGGGATGTAGCTAAAACCCCGCTGCAGGTAATTATACAAATGAAATGACACAATTTCAGGGACTTCACAAGTTTCATATAGATATGATTTTCACTCACCGCTACATTCCATACACATACAATCATATCTGTATGAGACTAGGAAACTCTTTGACATTGTGTCCTTTCATTTGTACAAGTACTTACACCTTGGTTTCAGGCTGGATCCCCCATTTCGATGCTGAGTTCCTATTCCAAGAAATGGAGAGTCTCGGCAATTCCGTTCGTGTTTAAGGGGGAATTTAGACTGAGGCAGCTGTGAGAATTTGGATCGTGGAGGGAGGCATACCAGGGTAATCCATGCGGTTGTGTGGGCTGCTATGCCAAGGTGGCTTAGTGGCTAACGCAACAGCTATGCAAGGAAGAGACCCGGCTTCGATTCCAGGCCTTATACAAGTTTTCACATTCCGCTTCAGTCTATAAACATAAAATTTAATAGAACCAATGTAACAGCATTTACTTCTGAAGAAGATACTAGTAATAGTAGAGAAACCTATGCCAAGTTTAAATAAATATAATTATGGAATCTGGTTGGCTGTTTAGTTTATGAGTTTAAAGTTTTTACAGTTGCTCTCAACAGCCATGTTTACCGTTTTACCCCCATATATATACATTTAGGGGTTTATATATAAATTGAAGCCCATTGCTTCTGTCCATCCGTATACGCATGCTAATCTCAGGAATTGCTGTGGGATTTTGATCCGGTTTTGACTACTAGATACAATGATTCACGTGGAAGACTTTTCTATTTGATTATAATATATCAATTATATTTCATACAAATTGTCTGTATTATGATAAAGTTCAGTTGTGAAAATGATGCCACTGTCACCTAGCGTACAGCTGCCATAACTCGACAGAGTAGCAAACTTTCAGATTGCAGAAGCAGGGTCTAATTTGCATCTTGTGTGGTGGTGTAGCAGCAGAGCGTGAGGCTGGAAACCGAAACGTTGTGGGATCGAATCATAACTGGGTCACTTCTTTCACTCTATCTTTTGCCTAGCATTCTCCTCTCAGCCTTGTGGAAACACGCATTTCGAAATACCACGACGATTACAGACTATCAATTTCTGTTCGCCTCAGATTAACAAACGCATTCAGCACTCTCAATTCTTCGAAGAACGACCAGTTACTCAGCATTGAAGTATCGTAATAAATATGACCAATAACGAAAAGATAAAATGTCATCAGACTGTGATGCGAAATTCACAATCTGCAATAATCACAAATTTTTAACAAAAAGTTTCTCTGTGATCATTTGAGAACAATTGCATAGCGAAAACACAAATGAACGAAAAATACGTGGCGTTTAATTATTTATGGTACAAATAAAATATTGTTCCACACACTACTTCAGCGACTTTGTTTTGATTACAAACGGCATGTTCTTTCATTAGCGCAGCAGAGGATTAAACGTTCATCTTTCCGCCATCGTTGAATCAAACCTATACGAGAACACGATTCTTTGCACCACGAACTATGGGTGTGTATCAACAATACATCACACTGTCTATTAAACTTCGCAAGAGGAGTGCTGAAACACGAGATAAACATGTAGATAAGGCGTCTTTTCTTATTTTTCTTTTATTTTCGTTCCACCCCAACCAGCCTCATATACATACTGAATCAATTTCTCTCTCTCTCTCTCTCTCTCTCTCACACACACACACACACACACACACACACACACACACACACACACACACACACACACACACACACACATCAATGATTCGTATACAACATTTACATTGATTGTAAACATATTACTCACATCACGTTGTGCTCCCATAGTGCCATGAGATGTCAAAAACAAAAATGGTTCAAATGGCTCTGAGCACTATGGGACTTAACATCTGTGGTCATCAGTCCCCTAGAACTTAGAACTAATTAAACCTAACTAACTTAAGGACATCACACACATCCATGCCCTAGGCGGGATTCGAAGCTGCGACCGTGGCAGTCCAGCGGTTCCGGACTGAGCGCCTGAACCGCTAGACCACCGCGGCCGGCATGAGATGTTACTCCAAATGCCTACTGAATATGGTAGACATTACATTGATGCCTTGGACAACTACTGTGCTCTACATACGTGAAGTAAGTTATATGAAAGGGGTGACAGTCATTTACTTAACGGTATTCTCTGAAATTTATTCGTACCTGACGCAGTTCCTGGCAAACAACGTACTGTACGCTACGCCTCACAATGAGCATGGGCGGTGAATACTTAATGCTATGCTAACCGTGAGAAGCCGTTACGGAGGCTAGTAAAATGCCTACATAAAAGAGAAGCGTTGTCCGCAAAAAATATCAGGAACCTCTCCACGATTTTCTTCAATTTGTTACACTACAGTAAATATTTGGACGGATATATATATATATATATATATATATATATATATTAGCAAAAATCTCAAAACGTTACTGGAAGATTTACTTAAAATTTTAACATTATGTTCCAATAAACGGCCGGGCGAAAATAGGTGAAATGTTTTTTAGTATATACAATATATAAATATACGTAATACATAAATGGAAAAAGTTGTTGGCAGAAATCTCTGAATGATCCTAACCAGTTTACTTCAAACTTTTTACACAATGTTATATTGTGGCTTTTTTGTATTTTATGGTTTTATAGACAAGATTAGCATGTGTTCTTGGTTTTTCAAGTGATGTATTGAAATGTCCACTGAAACTAAGCTCGCCTTGTGTGTGTTTGGCAGTGTAAATATGTTGGTAAACATTGTGGCAAATTTCTTTTTGCGTGCTCCTCAATCTGCTGAAAGTCGCCGAGTTTATTTTCAGGTTTCTCCGGCAATCTCTCCAGCGTTTCTCCAGCTCACCGCCAACGTAGTGTGGCTGAAACTTGCTATTTTAATTACAATGACTAGAAAGAGTAGTATTTACGTTCGAGTCCCATCCAATATCAGTGATTGGCATTAGTTTATTTCTTACCTGAATATAACTTTTACTATCGTGTTTCACAATTATAAGTTCCCTTCGTCTTTATCCGAGCAAGAACAAAATTAGTGTCCGTAACATTAGATTCAACAACAGAGATAATAAAAATCGGAGATAATGCAATGATGTTCAGTTTTTATTATGCAAGGAGTCTTTGCTTTGGTTCCTACGCACATAGAACTACCCGACACAGTTGTTTCCGTAATAAAATGTGGTATTACAATGTTATAACAAACATTTAGTTGGATATGCGCTATATTTTTTAAACAACAATGTGCAAGTACTCTGTGAAATCGACTGCGATAGAAAAAAATTACGTGCTGTGGTAATATGCTGTTTACTTCTCTTTCTCGCAGCCAGTTTTAGCTATAATAGCACGGCATTTAAACCGTTAGACAAATTGTTTCTCCTTATATGTTCTCTCTCTTTGTATTTGAGTATAATTTCGTATAAACAACAATACGCTATTTTGTTTTCTTC
Organism: Schistocerca gregaria; assembly: GCF_023897955.1. Classification (NCBI taxonomy): domain Eukaryota; kingdom Metazoa; phylum Arthropoda; class Insecta; order Orthoptera; family Acrididae; genus Schistocerca; species Schistocerca gregaria. Next base: position 158,083,855 of record NC_064921.1, on the reverse strand, counting down.
TTCGCATGAGGAGGAGATTCTTCTTTAACGTCCCGTCGCCAACGAGGTCATTAGAAACGCACCACAAGCCCGGATTAGGGAAGATTGAGGAAAGAAATCGGCCGCGCCCTTTTAAAAGAACCATCCCGGCATTTGCCTGAAGCGACTTGGGAAAACCACGGGAAATCTAAATCAGGATGAATGAGAAGAAGGACAGAGAGAAAGGAAATGGTGATGGACAGAGAGATGCTGGAGAAGAAAGTGTAGGCAAGGGAGAGGGACAGAAAGGCGAGAGGAATGGAGGGGAAAGGGGCGATGAATGGAGACGGGGAAGAAGGTGATGGACAGGGAGAGGGGAGAGAAAAAATGGTTCAAATGGCTCTGAGCACTATGGGACTCAACTGCTGTGGTCATTAGTCCCCTAGAACTTAGAACTACTTAAACCTAACTAACCTAAGGACATCACACACATCCATGCCCGAGGCAGGATTCGAACCTGCGACCGTAGCAGTCGCACGGTTCCGGACTGCTCGCCTAGAACCGCGAGACCACCGCGGCCGGCAGAGGGGAGAGAAGAAGAAGATGGACAGAGAGGGACGAAATGGGGATATACAGAGAGATGGTGGAGTAGGAGATTAGGACGTCTTTCCAATTCCAATATATATTTGGCAAGTGCGAACCGTTGCCAAATTCCCTAGTCTTCTACACGAACGAAGACAGAAACTTCGGGGGAATTTAAACTTAGGTTTCGAAACTACAAGTTTACTCTGACTCCAGTTGTAATCAGCAGGTTTGTTTGGACGCCGGTAGAGGTCACTCTCGTGCAGATATCTCGCTCGCTCGCTCGCTGACAAGAACCACTTGAAAATCGATTTTCCCGCAATTGCGAAAGCATGCCGAAAGTTTCATCAATGAGGTGCGCCAACGTCTTACAGGCGGCAAGCGGAGTACGGATCTCTCATTGCACCATTGGTCTCCAAGGTCCCCGGATGCCACGAGTTTTATTTACATGTTTATTTTATTTATTTTTGTAAGGGTTCCGTGCCTGGATCGGTGAAACAGGAACCCTTATAAGATTACTTCGTTGTCCGTCGGTTCGTTGAAAACCCTTTTTCCAGGAACAGGTTGACGTATCTAGTTGAAATTTACGTCACATTTAGTGTCCATTGGCGATGTAGAAAATTAAAGCTTTTAAATAAACGCAATCAGAGTTCGGCCATTTACGTCACATATTTTGATACTCGCCAAAACACTCATCAAAACCTACAACGTACTTCCCGCTGGTCTTGAATTAAGAAATTTGGCGAAAAGCAAAGTTTTACTGTAGAAGTGCTACAAAAAACCCTAGAACAGTGAAATTGCAAAGTGCATTTATGATACATACATATTTGTTTACTTTCTTGTACGGGTCACAGAAACCGCAGCTGGTCCTCTGCCTCACTCAGTCCAGCCTTCCATATGTTCCTTTTAGCTGCACTTTCATCTGAAAGAATCACTATCTGCATATCGCCCATGGTATTATCTTTCCATCTCGTTATCGGCCGTTCCAGAGGTCTCCTTCCTTCGGCTTCTGCATCCATTATTGCCTTTATTGCAATTTTCTTCCCTATCCTCCTCACATGTCCGTACTTCCAGATTCCTTCAATTTTCACACTCCCTATGATGGCAGATAGTGTATATAATTGTCCGAGTTTTGTGTTTTTCCTTCTTCTCCACTATTCATTTCCTTTCACTGGTCTATACTTTTTCTTTGTCAGGATCATGTCTCGCTTGCGTAGCATGCTATTGGTTTGATGATAGCCTTACGTATTCTTATTTTTTCCTGCTTGGTCACTAACTTAGATCTTACGATGCTATGTATAGCTCCTAGATATCTTACGCCACCTTGTGTTCTCGTTACTATCTCCTGTTTTACAAGGTTTTGTTGGTTGATGTTGACGCCGAGCTACGTCAATGTGTATGTATTCTGTATTGTTAGATTCCTGATCGTTAGATGGTTTGTACGTTAGTTCGTCTTCGTATTACCATGAACTATGTTTTACTTATTTATGACACATACCAGGGCTAATTACACCGTTTGTGACAAGAAAATATTTTAGGAAGTAGGTGGCTCTGATTATTGAACCTGCGGAAATTACGAGAGAAAACGAAGCGTGAGAGGGAGTTATGCCAACAATACATCATGTATGACCAAACTGTACATTCATTTGAATCAGACTCCATTACTACTCAAAAGAGTTTCCACGAACAACACGAGACTGGAATAGAAGGGAGAACCGATAGAGATACTCCAGGTACCCTCTGCCACACACCGTCAGGTGGCTTGCGGAGTATGGGTGTAGATGTAGATGTAGATGTAGATGTAGATGTAGATACCCTATGGCTATCCAGGGCGTCTCAAGACCTGTTTTCGGCCTGGAAACTCATTGACTGGAATAGAATTGTCATCAGTGATGATTCCCGCTTCGAACTGTGAATCGATGACATTGAATAAATCAGCATTTTTTTATTTACTTTTTTTGCAATTTCAATCCTTTGTTTGTTTGTACAAACACATCACAACCGATTTCCGTCCTATTCAGACAATTCATTCGTAGTGTACCGTTCTTTCTTTTTCTTTTCGTTTTTTTCTTACCCAGAGTATACTTCAGGGCAGAGACCGGGTTCATAATCTTCTATGAACACTCAAGTACAGTTCCAAAAGTAGCGGCGAGCTTACGACAGCAAATTACGTAGAGACTGTTAACGTCTGGTCGGTAGCGAAGTTGATTCTCACTGCGACGACGGTGCTGTAAGCCGAGCTGGCAGCGTTACAACCCGGTTGGCCGCAGTGCAGAAGTTTCCGCCGCTGCAGAAAAGTTGCGGCCACGGAGGAGAGGTTGTGCCATCAGCGGAGATGGGCGTGTCCCGGTATCGGGAGCGAGCGCTTTATGAATACTGCCGCGGCGCTAACACAATTACCCGCGGCGGCCTTATCTGGCCGCGTTACCCGTCAACGACTGCGCCTGCGCAGTGCAGCACAATTCAGCACGGTTCGCCCGACAGCTGCCGCTACACTCCGCTGCTAAGCCTCCGGCAAGATCAGTGGTCTTTCTTTACGCTTTGGCGGGGTGCCTGGGCGACCGTAACCGCCACAGGAAGTAGCCTATGCCTCGCACACAACTTTACAGCTGCACTTCTACGGGGAAGAAAAAATCAGGTGTGACTCAGCGAATCGCCTTAGTCTTATCGAAGATTGCGAAGTGTGCGTATGCGGATGCCCTGAGATCTGTACATTTTGATAATACCGAAAGGTGAACTCTTGTGCCTGAGTGAATAATCTTGAAGAGACTTAGAAGTACACTGCTGGCCATTAAAATTGCTACACCAAGAAAAAAAGCAGATGTTAAACGGGTATTCATTGGACAAATATATTATACTAGAACTGACAAGTGATTACATTTTCACTCAATTTGGGTGCATAGATCCTGAGAAATCAGTATCCAGAACAACCACCTCCAGCAGTAGTAACGACCTTGATACCCATGGCAATTGAGTCAAACAGAGCTTGGATGGCGTGTATAGGTACAGCGGGCCTGCAGCTTCTACATCTACATTTATACTCCGCAAGCCACCCAACGGTGTGTGGCGGAGGGCACATTACGTGCCACTGTCATCACCTCCGTTTCCTGTTCCAGTCGCGTACGGTTCGCGGGAAGAACGACTGCCGGAAAGCCTCCGTGCGCGCTCGAATCTCTTTAATTTTACATTCGTGATCTCCTCGGGAGGTATAAGTAGGGGGAATCAATATATTCGATACCTCACCGAGAAACGCATCCTCTCGAAACCTGGACAGCAAGCTACACCGCGATGCAGAGCGCCTTTCTTGCAGAGTCTGAAACTTGAGTTTGCTAAACATCTCCGTAACGCTATCACGCTTACCAAATAACCCTGTGACGAAACGCGCAGCTCTTCTTTGGATCTTCTCTATCTCCTCCGTCAACCCGACCTGGTACGGATCCCACACTGATGAGCAATACTCAAGTATAGGTCGAACTAGTGATTTGTGAGCCAGCTCCTTTGTTGATGGACTACATTTTCTAAGGACTCTCCCAATGAATCTCAACCTGGTACCTGCCTTACCAACAATTAATTTTATATGATCATTCCACTTCAAATCGTTCCGCACTCATACTCCCAGATATTTTACAGAAGTAACTGCTACCACTGTTTGATCCGCTATGATATAATCATACAATAAAGGATCCTTCTTTGTATGTATTCGCAATACATAACATTTGTCTATGTTAAAGGTCAGTTGCCACTCCCTGTACCAAGTGCCTATACGCTGCAGATCTCCCTGCATTAAGCTGCAATTTTCTAATGCTGCAACTTCTCTTTATACTACAGCATCATCCGCGAAAAGCCGTAGCTTCAACACGATATCACGTTAATCAAGAGTAGTGACAGACGTATTGCTCGGCCACCATTGACCACACGGTTTCAATTGGTGAAAGATCTGGAGAATGTGATGGCCAGGCCAGCAGTCGGACATTTTCTGTATCCAGAAAGGCCCGCACAGGACCTGCAACATGCGGTCGTGCATTATTCTGCTGAATTGTAGGGTTTCGCAGGGATCGAATGAAGGGTAGAGCCACGGGTCGTAACACATATGAAATGTAACGCCCACTATTCAAAGTGCCGTCAATGCGAACAAGACGTGGCCGAAACGTGTAACCAATGGCACCCCATACCATCACGCCGGGTGATACCCCAGTATGGCGACGACGAATACACGCGTCCAATGTGCGTTCACCGCGACGTCGCCAAATAGGGATGCGACCATCATGATGCTGTAAACGGAACCTGGATTCATCCGAAAAAACGGCGTTTTGCCATTCGTGCACTCAGGTTCGTTGTTGAGTACACCATCGCAGACGCTCCTGTCTGTGATGCAGCGTCGAGAGTAATCGCAGCCATGAACTCCGAGCTGATAGTCCATGCTGCTGCAAACGTCGTCGAACTGTTTTTGCTGATGGTTGATGCAAACGTCCCTTTCTGTTGACTCAGGGATCGAGACGTGGCTGCACGATCCCTTACAACCATGCGGATAAGATGCCTTTCATCTCGACTGCTAGTGATAGGAGGCCGTTGAGATCCAGCACGGCGTTCCGTATTACCCTCCTGAACCCGCAGATTACATATTCTGCTAACAGTAATTGGATCTCGACCAACTGGAGCAGCAATGTCGCGATACGATAAACCGCAATCGCGATAGCTACAATCCGACCTTTATCAAAGTCGGAAACGTGATGATATGCATTTTTCCTCCTTACACGAGGCGTCACAACGACACGTCAACAGGCAACACCGGTCAACTGCTGTTTGTGTATGAGAAATCTGTTGGAAACTTTCCTCGTGTCAGCAAGTTGTAGGTGTCGCCACCGGCTCCAGCCATGTGTGAATGCTCTGAAAAGCTAATCATTTGTATATCACAGCATCTTCTTCGTGTCGGTAGCACGTCATCTTCCAGGGGTAGCAATTTTAATGGCCAATAGTCTATTGGTTTTAACTATTCCATCTAAGGAAGAATGGATTAATTTGGCGATTTATCTGTGGATGAATACGCAATCCGCCGCTTTTTTAGATTTTGGATACGATTTATTGTACCATTAACTTGCAGACTCACCTTCAGATGGAAGTGTTATAAGAACATTGTATCGTAGATAAAATTTAGATAGAGGCTGTGGTTATGGGCTGGTGAAAATGATAGGAATTTAGCAATCGATAATGAAACGTTTATGAAACGGGTATTTACAATGCACTGCAACATGATACCCATAGCAGATCCATTCCCGTAACCTACAATATCACATGCACATAAAAATATAAACACTATTTAGCTGCACTTGCTTCCAAACTTGTTGACAGAATGTAAGCAGTTGATGTAAATACAAAGAATGCGTATACAATAGACATAACACCTTTCTACATCACGATCTTTGGCCTCAGATGCACTGCATTACAAAGTAAATATTTATAAGTACAGGTAACATATTTAGGTTAATCCTGCTAGCTCCAGGTGTGATGTTATACTGACAATATACAAGTAATACGGAATAAAAAGATAGACAAAGGATAAACAAATAGTGTGAATTATTTACTTCGTGATTAAAGGTGAATGAGTTACAACATGTCGTAGTTCTTACGTGTCTAAGACAGGCAAACATTTATTATGTGGCTGAAGAGTGAATGATTTACAGAATGCCTTAGTTCTTACAAGAATACTATTTATGCGGGAGGACGAACATGTCTTATTATTGTCTTTTTTGTGTTTTAGTGCCAGGATGTTTTGGAAATTCTGGAGGAAAAATTTGTGCATTGATTCAGTTCGCGCGTTAAATATTTTTTGTGGTGATGTCAGCTTATGAATGTAAATTTCCAATTGTTCAAGGGGATCAATCTGTAATACTGCTTCTGTAGTGTGTAGAACAGAAAGATTGTCTTTGATATCACCAACAGAGTGTCCAGAATGAACAGTATGTGATGCGAAGCTGGACATATTTAAGCTTTTGAATCGAAGGGTATAACATTATGGGAATGGATCTGCTATGGATACCACGATGCGTGCAGTGTAAACAACATTTCCGTCCCATAAACGTTTCTTTACCGATTACTAAATTTCCGTCGTTTTTGCGCCATCCCCATCAGCAAAGCATGTAACTAAACTTTGTCCACGATATAAAGTTCCTCTAATACCTCCATCTGATGATGGGTCTGCACTGGCTCGAAAACTAGTTAACGGTAGAGAAAATAAACCGTATCTAGAACCCTACAAAGCGAATGGTTTCAAATTTATACACTGAAGTCCAATGAAGTACATTACCAAAGGTGCCTGACATTAACTGCAATTTCTTACTCGAAGTGTCCAGAAAAAGTAAAATACTGCTCTACTCAGAAGAAAAATAACTGGTTGAGATTACCTACACTGTTCACTGTAAATTAATCTGTTTTTGTAGCAGAGCACCTGAGAATTCTGTCCATGAACTGTTTTTCGTAAGAATATCAAGTGAGATCTGCTCTAAAATAAAAGTAACTTACCTCATGCTCAGTATGTTGTTTTTTGCCTTTGTAGAGACGCTCGCGAAAGCAAGTAGAAATCAGCAGATGCAGCAGCTAAAGAAGAATAAACTACTTACTGCAAAATTTGTTTTTCGTTTGTCAGATACAATCGGTGGCTTGCTGTGATGTAAGGCGCAATGCATACACCACAAAATGTTCAAAACTTCACTAACAGCGATGGAGTATAGTTTTACTTTAAAGAAAGTCGTTCTTGAAAAAATTAAACTCTTGATTACTGAGAAAAAAGACTGTACAACGTTAAGAAGTCCCTAACAACTAAGAAATTCTCTCAACACAATAATTACAGATATTTACGCTATTTGTATTATTATAATTAAAACAAACTGATCAAATTAACAATAATCACGAATATTATTAGTTACCTGAGAGAGAGAAATTTCCTTCAGTTAATAGTTCCGAAAAACAAACATTTCATTCTTGGGCATGCATTGGTTGCCTTGAAAAATTCTTCCAAGTATCTTGTCCATCAATAGAATCGTTAACGTACGCTTACAAACACGTTTTAATCTCCATAATAAAGTATTCAAGATAATATTAATGGACTGAGATCCGCCTCGATTGCGAAAAAACACCTAGTGTTTACCTAGGTTTCGGTGTAGATAACTACACCTTCTTCAGAACAATAAACTCAAAAGTGTCTATAAAGACCTTTGTCAATAATTAAAAGCTCAGCATAGCTATATATTTATAAAAGAAAAAGATGACACATAAAAGTACATGTGAACAAAGTCAAAAGAATAACTTCACATGTACTTTTATGTGTCCTCTTTTTCTTTTATAAATATATAGCTATGCTGAGCTTTTAATTATTGACAAAGGTCTTTATAGACACTTTTGAGTTTATTGTTCTGAAGAAGGTGTAGTTATCTACACCGAAACCTAGGTAAACACTAGGTGTTTTTTCGCAATCGAGGCGGATCTCAGTCCATTAATATATTAACAAACGATTGCTGACGCGCTGCAATGTTGAAGGTTCTTATATTCAAGATAATTTCTCTCATATTTACAAATACTAAATCTCCTTCTCTAAGAACTCAACTGCTCGCAACTATACCTCAAATAAAAATTCCCCAACGCTGCAAAACTGATAGGAGAGGAAGCAAATCGCACATTACATTCAACACAGTGTCCAGGGTCTTATCCGACACTCATGCGGTGCGCTCGTTCGGCTTTGTCCCAGTACAGTTAACGTGAATTACTACAAAGGCAGAAAATATATGAAAACCTTACACGTTTACTTATTTTTTTAGATCAGTCTCGTTCTCATTTGACTTCCCCTTTTACGTTATGTTCTGACACGCTTGTCCACTAGTGCAACCACGCCACGGCGGGTGTTACGAATCTGAACTTGAAAAGATGCCCTGTTCACAGATATGTGTCATTTTCCTCTATGTCTTATGCCTCGCTCAGTCGTGTACTGAAAACCCAGAGGTACGTATTTACGAATAAACCCGCAGACTGTTCCGAAAATGAGTTCTCTTGAAGTGCAACCGTGATATCTTCGTTGCATTGAATTCAGAAGCAAACAGGAACTGCCTTCTCTTCACGTCAGCCATATATATATATATAGGATATGGACCAACGGACATTCTGTACTGTGAAACAACCATTACGATTATTTAGGAGTAACTCTGAACGCAGATGGTGCATGCTATTTTACTTAGACTAATAGCTCCGCAGATGTTTAGTTAAGTAGTTGGCCTCATACAGTTCGCCTGTTTATTACCATTAGTTACAGCAGAATGTGCAGTCCCACCTCCATGCTTTTGAGGATCCAAACTAAACTTTTTGGAACCAGAGAACAATGCTTTGCTTTTATTTGTATGCGAAATGGGACAGACACACGTTCTGCTTGAAAGCTGTTTTGTAATTTTAAGTCCGGTATCCGCTCAACTGTCTGTGTTCCTACAAAGTATAGCACGATAACAGTAGTCGGTATTGAAACTTGTTATCCTGCACTAACTTAAGATACATTCACACACTGTATTCTACAGTATTTCTCATGCACATGTGCTTGAATTACCGATAAGTCATTAGCAATGTCGTAAGTTCGCTGCACGTATAGGCATCTAGGCAACCATTCCAGCTGCGTATTTTTCGTGCATAGTGCATCCTCCACAATCTTCTGCGCGGGGTATACAAATCTAGTAACATTTTAAGAGAAACGTAGACAATGGCCTCAATTGGACAGAGAAAGAAATTCAACGGCTAGAATTCAAAATTTCTGTCCTACTGGGACTCAAATACGAATTTCCTGCTTTATGAGAACGGTCGCCTTAACAGGGTCAATCATCCGGACGTGCTTCCCATCCCACCCAACTTCTCAACCTGTCACCCTCAAGTAGCGTCCACTGTTCATTAATCCCTTTGCTCGCAGCTTTTGGCTCAGGTCCGCAAGCGTTCGGACGTAGTGTGCATCCGCAAACCGTACTGAAACTACCGTGAGCCGGCTGTGCTCATAGATATTACTGTAAATATTTAATGTACAGGGTGTCCCACTCAAACTTCCCTGATTTCAAAGACCTAGGAAAAAAATCACAGTAGGTACGACGTAGAAAAATGCACCACATTGTTGAGCATCTCAAAGAATGTATTTATTAATCGTCAATGTACCTCTATACGTGAACCATTTGTAGCATGAAAAGTATAGAGTCTATATTCAATTTCTTGCCAAGTTCTTTCTAACATTTCCCCTTATTATTGCAATCGCATTAGTGATACGATGTCGCAACATAGGAATATCGTCCACTTTGGTCGCATACACGCGGTCCTTCACGAATCCCCACATGAAAAAATCAAACGGCATATTGTCGGGTGAACGTGGGGGCCAGGCAATGGGTCCTCCGCGTCCGATCCAACGTTTGGGAAATTTCCTATTCAGGAACTTGCGAACAGCCGTTGACAAATTCGGCGCAGTTCGATCTTGTTGAAAAATGATGCTGGGTTGTAAGTCTTGTATCTGAGGATACACAAAATGCTCCAACATGTCCAGATACGCTTACCCATTCACTGTTTGTTCCGCAAAGAAGAACGGTGCAACAATCCTGTCGTGAATTAGCCCGCACCAGACGTTTAGTTTAGGGCTATCACGAACATGTTCAATGACAACGTTCGGATTTTGCGGACCCCAAATCCGAACATTACGGTTATTAACCTTTCCTGATAGATGAAAGGTTGTCTCATCTGCGAATAAACATCTTTTCAGGAAGCTGGCATTCATATCCATGCGCTGCAGCATATCCGAAGCAAATTGTTGTCGGCGTGGTTTGTCGTTCGGCGTCAGATGTTGCAGAATTTGCACTTTGTAAACACACATAAGAAGACGCTGGTGAACTACACGATGCACTGTCAATCGAGGTACATCAAGTTGCCTAGATGATTGACGAATCGACTTATGTGGGCTTCTGATTGTCTGACGCCCTCGACTGTCTCTACCGAAACTTCGTAACGTGCACTGTCAGAATGTTTCAGAACACGTCCTGTTGCCAGAAACTTCCTATACCATTCCTTAACTGTTTTCACATCAGGTTGGTTCAAATGGCTCTGAGCACTATGTGACTTAACTGCTGAGGTCATCAGTCCCCTAGAACTTAGAACTACTTAAACCTAACTAACCTAAGGACGTCACACATATCCATGCCCGAGGCAGGATTCGAACCTGCGACCGTAGCAGCCCCGCGGTTCCAGACTGCAGCGCTAGAACCGCACGGCCACCGCGGCCGGCTTCACATCAGGTGGATCACATTCAAACACACGACGATAATTTCTTTGCACAACGATTTTGTTTCTGAAAACTGATTTCTTTGCACAGCGATTCTGTTTCTGAAAACCACACTACTGCTTCCGCGTGCTGCTGTGGAATCGCCATTTTCACTTCATGCGACCATGCTGCACGATACGTGCCACTTCTGACACGCCAATATAAATTCTTTGAGATACTCTACAATGTGGTGCACTTTCCATCGTCGTATTTAATTTTTCATCGTCGTATATACTCTTAAGAAAGTGGCCAGTATTTTGATAGACGATAGTACTCACCAAAAGAAGAAAGGACGTCCAGTAAACGAGGCTCTAAAGGCATACCTTAAGAGCTATGGACACTTGTCAGCTTCGATATTATGAAAGAGATTTATTCTACTGCAAATCCTTTGCTTTACATACTTTGAATGGAGGTAGCTCGACCAAAAAGAAAGTAAAACATGTCCGGTAAAGATGGGTTCTAAAATGCATGCCTTAAGAGCTATGAACACGAGTTCAATAGAATAGATGCGCTCCACAGTATAGGAAAGGAAGCTCTTGAAGTAGCTCTTGAAATATGCAGTTTAGAGCTAATGTTTACTGGACTTTTTTACTTATTTTGGTTCACCCTACGTGCTCTCAAAACATGGGAAGCAAAGAGCTTGCAGTAGAAGAGATCTCTTTCGTAGTATCGATGATAAACAACTGCCCTTAGGTTTTAAGGTATGCACTTTGTTTCTTCTTTTTGGTGAGTACTACCAACTCTCAAAATATTGGACAATTTTTTTAACACCCTTTACATTGTTCGAAGAACCAAGCCAAAGTATTCCGTCGCTAATATTCTGTAAACCGCGGGTCACGTTTCTTTACGCCTTCCTTCTTACCACCCGAAATTAAATGGTTCAAATGGCTCTGAGCACAATGGGACTTAACATCTGAGGTCATCAGTCCCCTGGACTTAGAACTATTTAAACCTAATTAACCTAAGGACATCACACACATCCATGCCCGAGGCAGGATTCGAACCAGCGATCGTAGCGGTCGCGCGGTTCCAGACTGAAGCGCGTAGAACCGCTCGGCCAACACGGCTGGCCGTAAATTAAATGCAAGTGCTATTGAGTTCTGCACAAATTATACAACCCTGAAAATTGCCGTAGCACATGAACAGAAGTCGGTTTACGTATATGGCAGACTGCTCCGAATTTTTTTATGTAAACACTGATGCAAATTTAATTTTGGAAAGACGTGCGATTGCGTTCCTTAAGTGGCTAAATTCAGTAAATCTGTTCTGTCGATAACTGCTAGTTTTGGAATGAACAGATCAATACCTTACGTATTTGTCGTAAATCACTTAAGTAGATAATTATGAATGGGCAGAAGCGAGAGGTGACAGTAAAGTGTAATGTTGAAACAGTCATCTCGCAGTTTCCTCTTCAATGGTGTCCCAGTGAACTTTCATGTATGCCCATGTTATTTGTGGATACTTGCAGATGGTGTGATTCGACAAAGCACATGCTAGTATTCCAGCTCTCAGTCAATTCAAATATTAACAACACTAACTCCAAAATTAATCTCGAAGTGCACCAGTAATTTCGTCAGGTCACGCCACAAATCAAGTATTTTATTATCAGCTATCGCCGGTCATTTTACGACTTGGTCGGTAGGTCATGGAATACCCTATAAATCTTGTGCTGATATGCAGTTTTATATCAGCTGTCGCCGGTCAGTTTACGACTTGGTCAGTAGGTCATGGAATACCCTATAAATTTTGTGCTGATATGCAGTTTTATATCATTTTCTACACCCACGAGTCAAATCATTATGACACTGCCCACCGCGAGATTGAAGCGTTACGGGCACTTGACACGTTAAGCAAAATATGCATAAACCAGTCAATTAATGTGACCACCCATCAAAGACCTGAATAATCACATTTTTCAGCGCGGACCGCTGCGAGACGTACAGAAAGAGACTCAGTGAATTCCGGAAAGTACCGACAGGGATGTGGTGCCATGGAGACTCAAGTGCTGTGTCCAGCTGCGCTAGGTTTCTCGATTCAGGAGCCATGGTGTGCACAGCTCGATCGAGGTGGTCCCAACAGATTTTCGATTGGGTCTAAACCCTGGAAGTTCGATGGTCAGGGGAGTATAGTAAAATCAACCTGATGCTCTTCAAAACAACGTACATACAATGCGTTCCATCGTGCCGAGGGACATCAAAGGGAATGTAGGGATGGACATACTTGTATTGACCCAATGTGCCTTCCAGAATAACGAAATCAACCAGAGAATGCCATGAACGCATACCCCCAGACAATAACGCTCTCTCCTTCGACGTGGGACCTTCCAAAGACTGTTTCAGAGTATTCCAGCTTTCCGATGGAGCATAAAAGATGATTCATCTGAAAGAGCCACTTGTTGCCACTAAGTGCACGTAGAATTGCGGTACTGCTGTTGCAAATTCCAGCCTTTGTTGTCCATGTTCAGCAGGCACCATAGGTGCATGAACCAGGCGAGGCTCATACACAGCAACGTTCGCTGAACAGTCGTTAACGATGCAATTTTGGTAGCCCCTTGGTTCATCTCGCCGGTCAGTTTCTCAACAATTCCACGTCTAATCGCCCGTACATATCACCGCAGCCATCATTCATACCTGTTATCTATGGCTCATGGTGCACTACAGTTGATTCAAATGGCTCCGAGCACTATGGGACTAAATATCTCAGGTCATCATTCCCCTAGAACTTAGAACTACGTAAACCTAAATAACCTAAGGACATTACACATACCCATGCCCGAGGCAGAATTCGAACCTGTGACCGTAGCGGTCGCGTGGTTTCAGACTGTACCGCCTAGAACCGCTCGGCCACCCCGGCCGGCGTACCACAGTTGACCCAGCGCCGACTTTGGATAGCGCCATTTTGCCATGTACGGCATACTTTAACCACGGCGGCACGCTAACTTAGCCGTCTCGGAAATGCTTCCCCCCTTGTCCCGAATGCCAATGATCTTGCCTGTTTGGACGATGACGACTGCACTGTTTCCCGTGACCTCTGACGCGCTTTATGCACCCACAACTGCTAGTGTTGCCACGTGCCGTCTGCGAGTGGTTATTGCATTTTGACTTCAAACATAGGCATTGATCACATTAATGTGATTAGACCGCGTATAAGCGGAGCAGAGACCGATGGGGACTCGTTCTAGAATAAATATGGGAGCCATAAATGGGGATTTCCCTTGACACAAGCGACTTTCACTAAGACTGTTTGCATGCTACTGGCGGCAGCACCCATGGGAGATAGCTGAAGGACGGTTAACCAATGAGTGGGCACAAGGTGTTGGACGTCCACACTTGATCATATAACATGGTCACAGTCTTGTCAGCTCTGTAGAGTAGGGTAAGATGCAATTTATGACATATGTAACAGGAGAGTGGAATGCCGATGCAGATACATCTGCTTCGGAGCATACCGTTCAGAACACCTTGGCAAAACATCAAATCACCGACATCGCTGCGGCCGGAAAATTATCCTGGAAGAACGGGACCAACGACGACTGAAGAGAATCGTTCAACGTGACAGGAGTGCAAACCTTCCGCAAATTCCTGCAGATTTAAATGCTGGGCCGTCAAGGAGTGTCAGCCTGTGAACCATTCAACGAAACATCATCGATATGGCCTTTCGGAGCCGAAGGCCCACTTGTGTACCCTACATGACAGAGCGGTACAAATCTTTAGGCCTCGGCTGAGCCCATCAATACCGAAATCGGACTGTTGACGACTGCAAACATGTTGCCCGGTCGGGCGAGTCTCGTTTCAATTTGTATCGAACGTGTGGTCATGTTAGAAAAATTTATGAATGACTGTGCTGATAAACCTCTACGTTATTTGATTTTCAAACAGTTGAGAAAAACTGAACGTACTCAGACATTACTCTCTATACTTATTCTGATCAACACTAAACTGACACACAATATTATTAGCGCAACGCTGTCTCGCTTTCAAAAATCCCTACAAACGAATGGCCGTGACTAACAATAAGCTATACCTTTCATGAATCACTTACCTCACAAAAATCTTCGTTACTCGAACTACTGCCATACAGCGAGTGTCACTACTGCCAGCTTAGCAAACGAAAGATTTTGATAGACAGCATACAATGTATGACAGTGTTCAAAGGTCATATATATATATATATATATATATATATATATATATATATATATATATATATATATATATATATATAAGTTCATGATATCCAGTATTACAAATTTACTCTTTCTGGCGGACACACGTCCACGTCGTCCGCTCCTAAAATTCTGTCATCTCTCACCCCACATCCACCACTGCTGGGAGCTCACCTCCCCAACTGCGCAACGCTACGTGCTATTCACATCCAACTTCGTAACACTACAATAGCGAATATTCCAACAATGCCAACCAGCCAGAGACTGCACACAGCACCGCCAGTGATTTTCATACAGTGCGCTATGTGGCGTTACCAGCATCAAAACCTAAACAGTCTACTTACAATATATGGGTGTGAAAACCTCATGAATCCATGGACCCTGCATGTCAGCAGGGGACTGTTCAAGCTGTTGGAGGCTCCGTAATGGTGTGGGGTGTATGCACTTGGCTTGATACGGGATCCCTGATACGTCTTGATACGACTCTGACAGGTGACACGTTCGCTTCTTGCTGTCTGCTAACTCGCATCCATTCATGTCCATTGTGTATTCCGACTGACGTGGGCAATTAAAGCAGAACAATGCGACACTCCACACGTTCAGAAATGCTACAGAGTGGCTCCAGGAACACTTTTCCGAGTTTAAACACTTCCGCTGGCCTCAGAACTCCCCGACATGAACATTATTGAGCATATCTGGGATGCCTTGCAACGTGCTGTGCTCCACCCCTCGGACTCTCTCGGATTTATGGACAGCCCTGCAAAGTTCATTATGCCAGTTCCCTCCAGCGCTACTTCAGACATTAGTCGAGTCCTTGACTTCTGCGTGCCCGCGGTGGCACTTCACGATATTAGGCAGGTGTACCAGTATGTTTATCTCTTCAGTATATGATGATGGAAGTGTCTGTGTCATGTGGCCTTGTGCAGATCTTCAGCCTCGCTTTCCTTGTCCCGTTAACTTCTTCTCACTTCGCTGATTAGATCTCCAGCTGAATTGCTTCTCTCTTGCATTACTCAGTGGATGTTTGGACACAAGACTGGAGCGAACTTTATTGCGAGTGCAACCATCTGTATATAACGACTTAGAAGACGCGCGTATTACGACCCACCTCTGTATAAATAGTACCAAACACGCTCCTGTCTCTGTTAACGATTGAAATAATCATATTCCGTGTTAACAACAGTTACCTGGCGCTCTAGTATGCTCATTTGCGGCGCGGCTACCTTATAACACAAGCGACAAAATGTAATAGATACTGAGCGCGGTCAGAGGTAAGCGCCTCTTAGACTGCGACACAGGCACGTTCGGTAGAACACGTCTGGACACCCTGAGCGCTGGGCGATAGCAGGTAGGCGAAATCCGCCGGTAATGGGAACATGCCATTACTGGCACCGCGGCGCGCCTGCATTAACACTGTTGCCGTTTGATTAGGCTGCTTGCTCGCTTAATACCTCTTGGACCCCTCCAGTACTGTGCAGACGTGACGCCATTGCCCTCCTCGTTCAGTATCCCCAGGCAGTGAGCACAAGTCAAGGGACGTGGAGTCTGCACCAATTGTCTGCTAGCTAACAACTTACCATTATCCTCCACCAGGCCCTCTCCAATCTGGTTCTGCAACGCACCAGGGATTGAAGAAGGGTGAGAAGGGAATGGGTATGGGGAAGGTTTAAAAATGATACCACACAAATCTTGATTTCACGCTGTACATCTGGGCAAGTGATATAGAGTCAACGAGGTATTTATACAGGGTGTTACACAAAGGTACGGCCAAACTTTCAGGAGACATTCCTCACACACAAAGAAAGAAAATATGTTATATGCACATGTGTCCAGAAACGCGTACTTTCCATGTTAGAGCTCATTTTATTACTCTCTTCAAATCACATTAATCATGGAATGGAAACACACAGCAACAGAACATACCAGCGTGACTTCACTTTGTTACAGGAAATGTTCAAAATGTCCTCCGTTAGCGAGGATATATGCATCCACCTTCCATCGCATAGGAATCCCTGATGCGCTGATGCAGCCCTGGAGAATGGCGTATTGTATCACAGCCGTCCACAATACGAGTCTCTACATTTGGTATCGGGGTTGCGTAGACAAGAGCTTTCAAATGCCCCCATAAATGATAGTCAAGAGGGTGGAGGTCAGGAGAGCGTGGAGGCCATGGAATTGGTCCGCCTCTACCAACCCATCGGTCACCGAATCTGTTGTTGAGAAGCGTATGAACACTTCGACTGAAATGTGCAGGACCTCCATCGTGCACGAACCACATGTTGTGTCGTACTTGTAAAGGCAGATGTTCTAGCAGCACAGGTAGAGTATCTTGTATGAAATCATGATGATGTGCTCCATTGAGCGTAGGTGGAAGAACATGGGGCCCAATCAAGACATCACCAACAATGCCTGCCCAAACGTTCACAGAAAATCTGTGTTGATGACGTGATTGCACAATTGCGTGCGAATTCTCGTCAGCCCACAGATGTTGATTGTGAAAATTTACAATGTGGCGGTGAATCGAGGAAGTACAGTACATATTGACGAATCTAAAACGAGTTCTAGCATGGAAATTAAGCGTTTCCGGACACATGTCCACATAACATCTTTTCTTTATTTGTGTGTGAGGAATGTTTCCTGAAATTTGGCCGTACCTTTTTGTAACACCCTGTATATGGTCCAGTCACATAAATGCTATCACTGCCCATATTCGACACCAATGTGCAACAACAACACACACGGCAAGTGGCAGCAGTACCAGTCGAGGGTAAATAAAGCGTGTCGGAGGAGGAAAGGTGGATGCGGAAGAGAGTGCAGTTGTTGTCACAATGCGAAAAAGAAGTGATTTGAAAAGGTGCGACAATAGAGTAATGAGACTGATTTTCCTTGCAAGATGTGGCAACCCTACAGGCTTGCGTAGCCACAATATCTTTGACCTTGGTCTGTAAGCTGCTTCTAGTCCAAGCGGCATATCGATGCAACTGCTCAGTCGTGCGTTGTGCTGTAATAAGTTAACACGTGTTTGTGTCTCTCGTCACAGAAATGGAACCGCATAATATTGCGCAACGTTATATCATTTCTTTTTGCGTTAAATTTGGTGAAAACGCGACGACAAAAGCTTCAGAAAGTTTTTGGAGCAGGGGGTTATGTCAAGAGCTGAAGTTTTTCGTCGGCATAAAGGCAGAACGAATGTTGAAGATGAAGACCGCAGTGGACAACCACGCATGCTTGTTAGCTTCTTTGATTCCAAGGGAATTGTTCATAAAGAGTGGGTGCCTCCTGGACAAACAGTTAACTTATATTACTACAAAGAAATTTTAGAACGACTTCGTAAAAGAGTTCTTCGTGTCCATGCCAGCATTGCTGATAACTGGATTCTGTATCACGATAATGCGCCATCCGATACTGCTGTGTCAGAACAGCAATTTTTAACCTCAAAACAAATTTCATTACTACCACAGCCACCTTATTCACCAGATATCGCTCCGTGCGACTTTTTTGTATTTCAAAGAGTCAAAACGGCAGTCAAGGGACACCATTTTCAAACAACACAAGATGTCCAAAAAGCTGTGACGAGTGTCATGGAGGATATTACAGAAGATGAGTTCCAGAAATGTTACTGTCAATGGCAGAAGCGCTGGAAAAAGTGTGTGCAATCAGAAGGGAACTACTTTGAAGGAGACAACACTAAACTTGACTAAAACGATAAGCAACATATTTTTTCACATCAGTCTAATTAGTTTACTGTCGCAACTCGTATTTTATATCCAAAAAGGCATTATCAATGTCCTTCCGGATAAAGGTGGTAACATTTCCGAAACGGCTAGGTTTATAAGCTGTTCCCATGCCACTGTGGTTGAAGTATACGATGCATAGTGAAATGGCGATATAGAGAACCGGCGCCAATGCAGGTATGGTCCACCACTGGCTATATATGACAGGGGTGAACAACAGCTAGCAAGATGTGTACGGGCGAATAGACATCCAATTCTTGATAAACTGATTGTATTGATGAACCAAGGGTTATAAACAGTGTCCCATCAACGATCGTTCAGCGAAAGTTGTTGTGTATGAGCCTCCGAGCTGGATCCTGGACACGCTGGGTCAGTAAAGGAATAAATGCGACGTGCATGTGACTGAGTGTTTACAAGTGAGGGAAACGGCCTCTGAGATGCTGACTATATGTAGGGAAAGTTTGTGTGTTCGCAGTCAGTTTAAAAGACTTTATAAACATGACACGTCGTTCAGTATTTCACCCAATGAATGAAAAGATTAATTTGCTTTCATTTGTTTTTCTGGGATATAATATTTCATAAACATGTCTAAAGCGCTTTGATAATGTGATTGGTACAAGACGGGAAACGCGGGATGGTTCAGATCAAACACTAAATCCGATTGGTTACATTTTGATGCACCCAATTACAAAATACCTCTTCCACGTGCATTTGTGACTCGAACCGGATTGCTATCTGTGATTTGAAAGGGTCAGTGTTCAGACGACGTGACGGAGATGCGAAAACTGACCGGCTAAAACGAATACAGATCTTGTAGTTGTGAATAACCGGAATTTTTGGGTTTTTGTTTGGCTTCGGTTATAGCAGGTGTTTTTATTTTTTGCTAATAACCGGGTAAGAAACCGAAATACCAATTAGCCATAGCAACAGTGCTAAAATTGTTCGTTTTTGATAAAACCTTTTTTAAAAAACGAATTTTTTATTGCTAAAATTTGCATTGCTTTGAAATATTGCGTTGTTATAGAAATTGGGAAAAGCGATCAGAGCTATTTTAATAATAACGCCAACAGGAACGCGTCACAAACACAGCAGTAAGAACTGATACGAAACTGACGAGCCAATGGTGTACCTCTACCCATATGGCGTGGCGGATTGGACGGTACGCGCGCACCTGCAGTGTGAAAAAAATGTCCCATCTTGTCTACAGTGTAGTTTCTCACTTTTGTCGCCGGACATCAACTGTATTACAGAACTGTACCATCCCCATTCTGGAAGTAATTTACGAAGTGCGGTATCAGTGAAGTACAATTCTCCACTTGCTTTAAATATTAAATGTGGGAGGGGACAATAAACTTGAAACATAAGGATGAAACGGTTCCTACATAATAGGGCCCATGCGTGCGTCTACATAAAACTCCTTAATCTGCTTGCAGCCCTTGAAAACGGAAAAATTAACACGAAAAATAGAGTTCTTCAACCTCGGTCTTCTCCCTTCAGAACTGTCACTCGTAATGTCCAAATAGTGGTACGATCCCGGATCACATGATTTTTGAGCAGAGTCAAGAAATTAGAATTGCTAGGAGAATATCAGCGACTTTTTGTAGTAGTCAACCACTTGCCACTTTTTGGGAAAAGCAGTGAACGAAGGATGGCCTAAGTTTTCTTTTACTTTCCTATTTAATTTAATATTTTGATTCTACGAACCTTGAAACTGAAGAAATGGAAATTTTTCAATCTTTGTTCGACCTCTATGTTTATTACAGGAAATAATACGAGTCAAAGCCAGAAAATCGATAATTCAGAAGCCGGTTAATCTGGCGTTAGAAAGAAAACGATAAAACGGAAAACCGTTTTTGTGTCAGCTATAATCGCTATCCCTACCTCGTGATGATCACTAAAAAACAATTATCGCAGCATGTCGACTCGTTTAGTGTGGCTAATTTTTATTACAGCTTTTGTAGCCGAGACGTATTGTTTCTGGCTTCAGAAGAGGCGGGCGTTGCAGAAGAAATCACCGTAGGAAGACTGGAATATCTTGTAAAGGTAACATAACGTGCCGCGATAACTTCCTTTGAAATTAAAAAATTAAATAATGTATGATACATGCAGGAGTATTGCGTTTCATCACACAATGTATCGACAGAGTATGTCGAGTGATGTTCGTTCACAGTTCTCTGACAACCACACGGCTTTCATACATACAATATGTTACACGAATTACTAGCTGCGGTGTACGGTTGTAACTGTCGAAAGTCAAAACCCCTGCTTGACCTTTTAGCGGAAGTGCAACGATCCGCCCCGTGCGTTGCCACTAAACCAATACCGAAATTCCGTTAAATCAAAATAGTCCAATACGATCAAGTCGCAGGCGTCCAATATCTGTCGTTTGTATTAGCAGCAGCACGACACAACATTTGGCCTGCAATTGAACACTAAATTGGCGTTTTTGAAATGTGTAGCCTTTCATAATTTTTCGGCAATTATTCACGTTCTTTTGCCAAAAAATGGTTCTAATGGCTCTAAGCACTATGGGAGTTAACGTTTGAGGTCATCAGTCCCCTAGACACCGAACTACTAAAACCAAACTAACCTAAGGACGTCACACACATCCATGGCCGAGGCTGGATTCGAACTTGCGACCGTAGCAGCAGCACGGTTCCGGACTGAAGCGCCTAGAACCGCTCGGCCACAGCGGCCGGCTTCTTTTGTCATATCAGTATCAATACCCTTACATCGGAAAAGAAGATCTGAATTCCCTGTAACAGACTGCATCAGATATTCTGTACCAAACAAAGAAAGAAGAAATTATACAGATCTTGTAGGGCCATGTTCGCATTAAATATCGTTCGAAAGTTTTCGGAGTACATTGCCCCACAATAAATTGTCCAAGATACTGACAGTCACACCTTTTATTATGCAGTCCTTCCTATTTCAGTCGCATATATTACTTAAATCAGCGCGACACCCTTAAGTTTGCTTTAAATTTTTCACAATTTCGATATCATGACTAAAAAGCTCATCACTTTGAAGGATGTCTGGGACTTTGAACGTACATGAGACATACAAACATATTCTGCGAACACGTTATTGCCATTTCTTCGTAGCACAATCAATATTTCCCTAGATACTTTTTCAGTAAAAGGCAAGAATGGTAATACACCCATTAATACAATTGTACAGAAGATAGCACAGACGAATTACCTGAAGCGAAAGGTTATTCACAACTTGTGCAGGAACCAGAGCGCAGTTATAAGAGTTCAAGGACCTGAAAAGCAAACAGGAGCAGGAAGGGAGTGAGGTACGGTTGTAGCTCATCACCAGTATTCAATCTCTGCACTGAGCAAGTAATAATGGAAACCAACGAGAAATTAGAACATGGAAATAAGTGTTCCAGGCGAAGCAATAGAAGCATTTAGGACTGTCGATGACATACTAAGAGAGACAGCAAATAATTTGTTGAATAAGGAGGAACCATGAACCATGGACCTTGCCGTTGGGGGGGGAGGCTTGCGTGCCTCAGCGATACAGATGGCCGTACCGTAGGTACAACCACAACGGAGGGGTATCTGTTGAGAGGCCAGACAAACGTGTGGTTGCTGAAGAGGGGCAGCAGCCTTTTCAGTAGTTGCAGGGGTAACAATCTGGATGATTGACTGATCTGGCCCTGTAACACTAACCAAAACGGCCTTGCTGTCCTGGTTCTGCGAACTGCTGAAAGCAAGGGGAAACTACAGACGTAATTTTTCCGGAGGGCATACAATGATGATGACGTCCTCTTGGGTAAAATATTCCGGAGGTAAAATAGTCCCCCATTTGGATCTCCGGGCAGGGACTACTCAAGAGGACGTCGTTATCAGGGGAAAGAAAACTGGCGTTCTACGGATCAGAGCGTCGAATGTCAGATCTCTTAATCGGGCAGGTAGATTAGAAAATTTAAAAAGGGAAATGGATAGGTTAAAGTTAGATATAGAGGGAATTAGTGATTTCGGTGGCAGGAGGAACGAGACTTTTGGTCAGGTGAATACAGGGTTATAAATACAAAGTCAAATAGGGGTAATGCAGGAGTAGGTTTAATAATGAATAGGAAAATAGGAATGCGGGTAAGCTACTTCAAACAGCATAGTGAACGCATTATTGTAGCCAAGATAGACACGAAGCCCACGCCTACTACAGTAGTACAAGTTTATATGCCAACTAGCTCTGCAGATGAAGATGAAATAGATGAAATGTATGATGAGATAAAAGAAATTATTCAGGTAGTGAAGGGAGACAAAAACTTAATGGGTGACTGGAATTCGTCAGTAGGAAAAGGGAGAGAAGGAAACATAGTAGGTGAATATGGATTGCGGGGAAGAAATGAAAGAGGAAGCCGTCTGGTAGAATTTTGCACACAGCATAACTTAATCATAGCTAACACTTGGTTCAAGAATCCTGGAGATACTAAAAGGTATCAGATAGATTATATAATGGAAGGAGAGAAATTTAGGAACCAGGTCTTAAATTGTAAGACATTTCCAGGGGCAGATGTTGATTCTGACCACAATCTATAGGTTATGAACTGTAGATTAAAACTGAAGAAACTACAAAAAGGTGCTAATTTAAGGAGATGGGTCCTGGATAAACTGACAAAACCAGAGGTTGTAAAGAGTTTCAGGGAGAGCGTAAGGGAACAATTGACAGGAATGGGGGAAAGAAATGCAGTAGAAGAAGAATGGAGAGCTTTCAGGGATGAAGTAGTGAAGGCAGCATACGATAAATTAGGTAAAAAGAGGAGGGCTAATAGAAATCCTTGGGTAACAGAAGAAATATTGAATTTAATTGATGAAAGGAGAAAATATAAAAATGCAGTAAATGAAGCAGGCAAAAAGGAATACAAACGTCTCAAAAATGAGATCGACAGGAAGTGCAAAATGGCTAAGCAGGGATGGCTAGAAGACAAATGTAAGGATGTAGAGGCTTATCTCACGAGGGGTAAGATAGATACTGCTTACAGGAAAACTAAAGAGACCTTTGGAGAGAAGAGAACCACTTGTATGAATATCAAGAGCTCAGATGGAAACCCAGTTCTAAACAAAGAAGGGAAGAAAGGTGGAAGGAGTATATAGAGGGTTTATACAAGGGCGATGTACTTGAGGACAATATTATGGAAATGGAAGAGGATGTAGATGAAGACGAAATGGGAGATAAGATACTGCATGAAGAGTTTGACAGAGCACTGAAAGGCCTGAGTCAAAACAAGGCCCCGGGAGTAGACAACGTTCCATTAGAACTACTGACAGCCTTGGGAGACCCAGTCATGACAAAACTCTACCATCTGGTGAGCAAGATATATGAGACAGGCGAAATACCCTCAGACTTCAAGAAGAATATAATCAATCCCAAAGAAAGCAGGTGTTGACAGATGTGAAAATTACCGAACTATCAGTCTTGTAAGTCACAGTTGCAAAATACTAACACGAATTCTTTACAGACGAATGGAAAGACTGGTAGAAGCGGACCTCGGGGTAGATCTGTTTGGCTTCCATAGAAATGTTGGACCACGTGAGGCAATACTAACCTTACGACTTATCTTAGAAGAAAGATTAAGAAAAGGCAAACCTACATTTCTAGCATTTGTAAACTCAGAGAAAGCTTTTGACAATGTTGATTCGAATACCCTCTTTCAAATTCTGAAGGCGGCAGGGGTCAAATACAGGGATCGAAAGGCTATTTTCAATTTGTACAGAAACCAGATGGCAGGTGTAAGAGTTGAGGTGCATGAAAGGGAGGCAGTGGTTGGGAAGGGAGTGAGAGAGGGTTGTAGCCTCTCCCCGATGTTAATCAATCTGTATATTGAGCAAGCAGTAAAGGAAACAAAAGAAAAATTTGGAGTAGGTATTAAAATCCATGGAGAAGAAATAAAAACTTTGAGGTTCGCCGATGACATTGTAATTCCGTCTGAGACAGCAAAGGACTTGGAAGAGCAGTTGAACGGAATGGATAGTGTCTTGAAACGAGGATATAAGAAGACCATCAACAAAAGCAAAACAAGGATAATGAAAAGTAGACGAATTAAATCGGGTGACGCTGACGGAATTAGATTAGGAAGTGAGACACTTAAAGTAGTAAAGGAGTTTTGCTATTTGGGGAGTAAAATAACTGATGATGGTCGAAGTAAAGAGGATATAAAATGTAGACTGGCAATGGCAAGGAAAGCGTTTCTGAAGAAGAGAAATTTGTTAACATCGAGTATAGATTTAAGTGTCAGGAAGTCGTTTCTGAAAGTATTTGTATGGAGTGTAGCCATGTATGGAAGTGAAACATGGACGATAAATAGTTTGGACAAGAAGAGAATAGAAGCTTTCGAAATGTTGTGCTACAGAAGAATGCTTAAGGTTAGATGGGTAGATCACGCAACTAATGAGGAGGTATTGAATAGAATTGGGGAGAAGAGGAGTTTGTGGCACAACTTGACAAAAAGAAGGGAACGGTTGGTAGGACATGTTCTGAGGCATCACAAATTTAGCATTGGAGGGCAGCGTGGAGGGTAAAAATCGTAGAGAGAGACCAAGAGATGAATACACTAAGCAGATTCAGAAGGATGTAGGTTGCAGTAGGTACTGGGAGATGAAGAAGCTTGCACAGGATAGAGTAGCATGGAGTGGTGCATCAAACCAGTCTCAGGACTGAAGACCACAACAACAACAACGAGAAGGATCGCTGGGACCGTTCGAAGTATTTATTCAAAATAAATGATTTTGAATAAAGGGTCCTTGTTACTCAACATCGAATATGACGACTGTGGATGCCCTACATAACATGTGTTGGGTTGGTTGGGTTGCTGTGAGGGAGGAGACCAGACAGCGAGGTCATCGGTCTCATCGGATTCGGGAAGGACGGGGAAGGAAGTCGGCCGTGCCCTTTCAAAGGAACCATCCCAGCATCTGCCTGGAGCGATTTAGGGAAATCACGGAATACCTAATTCAGGATGGCTGGATGCGGGATCGAACCGTCGTTCTCCCGAATGCGAGTCCAGTGTGCTAATCACTGTGCCACCTCGCTCGGTATAACAAGTGTTATGAGCATATAAATTGTTACAGCTGTCGAATGGAACAGATAATATCTTGGAAAGAGGTTACAAGGTGAATATCAGCCTAAGTAAAACAGGGATGAAACGAAGACTAATTAAATGAGGTGATAGTGAAAGAATTAGGTTAGGAAATGAGACACCCATTAAAAACCCTAATATCATTTGGTCTTAAGTAACATCGGTAAGTGGTTCGATATCAACTATGCATCACTCAGTGGCCATAAGGCACCGAAACGGAAGGCGGAATACTGAATTCGCTCTTCCGAAACTGTTTCACCACGGAAGACTATATTGCAATCCCTCCTTTCAGTCATCGTACGAATTTCGAAATGGCAAATACTAAGATAACCCATTGCAGAACAGAAAATCAGCTACAGTCGCATAGTAGCGGCAAGGCATCAGGACCAGATGGGATGAGCGTCAGATACTACAAAGATATTTCGAAAGAACTTGCTGCCATTTTAACACCAATTTTTAGTAGGCCGCTGGAGCAACGAAAGGTACCTAGCGACTGGAAAAAAGCGCAAGTCATTCCCGTTTCCATCAAGAGTCGTAGGACAGATGCACATAACCATACGCCTACACCTTTGACATCAGTCTGATGTAAAATTTTGGAACATGTTTTATGCTCAATAACTATGACAGTTTTGGAGAACGAAAATCTCTTCTACGAAAAACCATGTGGACTCCAAAAATAGAGACGTTGCAAAACTCAGTTTCTCTCCGTTCCTCCGTGAGATCCATCACGCTGCAGACTATGGCGCTGAGATTGATTCCTTGATTTCAGGAAGGCATTTGCCACCATCCCGGATTGCCATCTAGTGGGAAAAGATACGCGATTACGGTGTATCAGACCATATTTGCGACTGCATGTTGAGATCCCTGCAGATAGAACTCAACACGTTGCTCGTAGCGGAACAAAATCGACAGATGAAAAGGTAATTTCCGGTGCACTCCAAGGAAGTGTGATAGGACGGCCACTGTTTACATTGTAGACAAATGATCTAGCAGAAATCGTCGGATGCTCTTTCCGGCTGTACAATAAAGTAGCAACTCCAGAAGACATTGTGGATTTGCAGAATGACCTGCAGAGGATTGAAGAACGGCTCAGGTTCTGACAGTTGACTCTGAACGTAAACAAATGACTTACAACTACACAGTTGACGACAAACTTCTGGAAACGGTATCTACCATAAAATATCTAGGAGTAACTCTTCAGAGCGACCTTACGTGGAATACAATAGAAAAGGAGTTGTAGGAAGAGCAGATGCCAAACTGAGATTCATAGGAAGAATCTTAAGAAAATGTGACTCATCTGCTACAGAAGTGGATTACAAGGTGCTTGTTCGGCCGAGTCTTGAGAACCGTTCATCAATCTGGGACCCTTACCAGGTAGGATTGATGGAAGACATAGAGAAGATCCAAAGAAGAGCGAAGCGTTTCGTCACAGGATCATATGTTCTACGCGAGACTGTTACAGACATGCTCAACAAACTCCAGAGGCACACGCTACAAAAGAGGCATTGTGCATAACAGAGAGATTTACTAATCAAATTTGGGGTGAGCACATTCTGGGAAGAGTGGGAGAACATAGTACTTGCTTCAACGGTTCACGGGAGTCGCGTCGGATAATGTTGTGGATGCAGCACAATATTCCTGCGAGACAGCTGCTCGTCATCTTCAGGTGCTCACTGACGTGTTCCTGCAACAGGTCGCCACTATATACACTGACTCGCTAGAAAAGCATTCTTCCGGCAGAGAGCATAGGATGTCGCCATGCTCTATGACGACGACATTATAGTCTCAATCCTTGGCGCTGAAGCAAAGCAAGCGCTGTATCATGTATAAGATACAGAGGCGAGCGAGTGCACGGGACTTACCCTAGTTCACTGCTAGTAGCGTCACGTCATCGTAACGCGCCTGCATATAGTATTGCACCACATTTAACATAAAAGTAAAAATTAAGATTTGTGTGTAAAACTTTGTTAAAGTATAGTTCTATGTAATAATGTTTCAGGTAACAAATCTTAATGTTATAAAATTAGTAGTTTACGTAAAATTCACGTTTTGAAAGAAAAATAGGAGGCGCTAAATAATGACGCTAGGAAGCCAAAATTTGGTGAGAAGGTGCAGTAAGAAGTCATTAATGAGTGGTGCTGGTTTCCAAAACCATAAAACTAAAATTGACCCCAGAATCCGCGTTTTTCGGAAAAATCAGAGGCGCGAAATAATAGAGCTACAATATTGAAAATTGGTAGGATGCTTCAGTTCACCCTAATAATAATAATGGAAATACCACAATCAGTTACCTCTTCTAGTTTTTTAGTAATTTAGTAAAAACTACTTTTGTGAGTAAAATGTACATAAGCATTATAGATTAAGTACTTTAAATTTTAATGATAAAACAA
Organism: Schistocerca gregaria; assembly: GCF_023897955.1. Classification (NCBI taxonomy): domain Eukaryota; kingdom Metazoa; phylum Arthropoda; class Insecta; order Orthoptera; family Acrididae; genus Schistocerca; species Schistocerca gregaria. The sequence continues at coordinate 158,055,618 of NC_064921.1, read as the reverse complement.
ATTCTTTAAGACCAATGATCAGATAGGACAATTAACAAAGCTACACCAAGTTTTAGTCTTGTAGCATAATTAACAGCTGATACAAGTCTTGATAAAGCTATGGTTCAGAGGTAACAATCTACCGTTAGTTCCATTGTAAAAATTCTAGAGAGTAAAGTTTTAATTTTAGCGGGCTGAGATTTTCTACGTGCTTCTGTACTGCTCAGATGTATGTATACAAAAATTGAGAAGTTTGTAAAGCTATTATTAAATGTGATATTTAAGATTATGTGCCTGAGATAGCGATCATTTGGAGGCTGCAGGCATCTGCATTGGAACGGAAAGAACAGATGCTCTCTTGGCGGTACGCGCCGGAGCTATATAAAAAGAGCGGCAGAGGCAGTAGTAAGCTCACTCCGCATTAGACCAACGCCTAGTCCACGCGAGCTTAACGTCCGATCGCGCCTCGCCTCGGGTGACGTCATAGCGGGCTGTGACATGCGCGTACTTAGCAATGTAAACGGACATTGAAAATCGCGAGGACTGTACACCGTCCTGGATCGTTTAGACTTCGGTAACAAACTGTTATTGTGCCATCCGTGTGAAGTATAATTCCGCGTGGCAAGTGGTGACTAACTCCACTTTTAAGGCGAGCATTAATCTTTTTTTTTAACATTATTGCGAACTATTAATAGAGCACCGTTAGTTAGAGTAATGAACTATTCGGGAGGAACTTGCTGTAGAAGTCGCCTCTGAACTATTAAACGATTGGCTGAATTAACAATATTTAATGTCTTTAGCATTTTCAGAAGTTTCGAGTAATTTGTGTGAGCCTTTAAGATAATAAAATCTTGTTTGGAACTTTAAATTTTATTGAAGCAGCCCTAATCTCGTGAAGAACTATGGATATTTTTCGTTTAGCTGGGCTGTACAGGAATGTGGCCGTGCAGACTGGGAACTAAGGTCAGTAAGTTTCCCTTCGCTTTCTGACTGGCCACCAAATTAGTTGCCAGGCTCGCGTGATTTAAGGTGGCAATGTTCAACTTTCATTCAACATTAAACAACGACTTCTTCGCCGTCCCACATATGTTGCATCGGCAATAGTCTGTTACGTGAAATGAACATTCAAACAACTTATTCGACAACTTCTTCGCCGCCCCACATATGGTGCATCGGCCGGGAAAACTGAATTAAAAGCAAATAAAAGTGCTCGATGTGTGAAAGCGATTGGTATAAATTAACGAACTCGGTAGGCAATAACAGGACACTGAATTGAACTAGTGTGGGAACAGTGTTACCAGTAAAGGCGGGTGTAGTGTATAAACAATAAGTGTCTACCGCTGTACGTTGGTTAGTGACGATGGTGAGGAAGGCGACGATGCTGGATCGCGGCTGCCGACGGCGCTGAGACTAAAGGAAGACGGTGCGTCATCGCGGAGCTGCGCTGATCTGCGAGACAGCTGCCGGCTGCGCCGAGCGGTCAACGGTGCCTTGCTGCCCCCCCCCCCCCCCCTGGAGCTATTGCAGTAGGCGATTCCTGTGGCGGTACTCGACGCTACAGCTGCTGCTGCTGCCTTCAATACGTCGCGACGCGTCGCATCACGATTGCTGGTACACCGCGACGACATCATTCGTCGAAATCAAGCATTTAAGTTAAGTCAAAGACTTTTAAAATATTTATTAACTGCTGCTAACAAACTAAAAGATATGGAAAGTAGTGTACATTTCAGAAGGGAACCGGTCTCTGACCAAGAATCCTCAGGATCAGGAATTGAGTTTAATGAGGATGGTTCCATTAATCCCTCAAATATTGAACTAGAACGTAATTTGTCACCAGTAAATTATGACTTTAATTTAAATGAGAGTGCAGGGATGCAATCAATAAGTGAAATAGAAGTCAAAAGGGAGCCAGTAGAGTTGCTAACTTTGTCAGGTAGTGAAACTGAGCTCAATATATCTCCAGCTCAGTCAAGTCAAGAGATACAAAGTATCAAGGTAGAAGCTCCGGATTGGATGCAAATACTGTTTGCCAAACTCGAATCAAACCAAAATAAAATTGAGGCTAAAATCGAAAATAGTAATAAAGAGTTGGAGAATAAAATTGAGGTTAAAATTGAGGATAGTAATAAAGAACTAAAAGAAGAACTGCAATCAAAATGGAATAGTTTGAATTATAAGATAGATGCTATTCATCATGACATTCAAGTAAAAGTAGGGCAACAGTTAACTAAAATGCATAATACTTTCAAATGTGAAATAGATCAAATTCAAAAAAATTATCAAGAGGCAGATGAACTTTTGGAAGTGAGGTTGTCCGAAAGATTGAGCAACGAGTCCAAACTTTGCTCTGACAAAGTTAAAGAGGTACAAATTAAAGTAGATACTTGTCAGAAAAACATTGAGAAAGTAAAAGAAACCTGTACCGAAATTCGTGGTGCAGTGGAACAAAGATGTTCTGCCAGGATAGAAGCAGTAGAGTCACAAGTAGAGGAATTAAATACTAACATTGCTAACCTAGAAAATAGAGTAACCTCTGTTAATTCTAGTCATTCTACTGTACAGCATGTGACTTCAGTTGACGCCGCTTTTATAGGGTGTCGACAGTTTTTGCGCTTTGATCCTGATAAGTACATTCACCCTCTTGAATTTTGGAATGACTTTGAGGATGTTCTCCCCAACACTTGGTCAGAAACAGAAAAAATTTCATTTATAAGAAGTCATTTGTCAGGTGATGCTTTGCGATGGTCAGCGGATGTAATGATCAAATGTAAAACTTTATCTGAATTTAAGTCTGCATTTCTCAACGAATACTGGTCACATAACAAACAAAATGATGTGTTAAGGGAATTCTGGAGTGGTAAGAAGTTTTTCCCAGGGCGTGAATCAGTAAAGGATTTCGCTAGGAAGTGGGTTTCAAGACTGTCACATTTGACAGAAAAGATGAAGCCAGATATGATCATTATGGGTTTAGAAGGTAAGCTGCCGTGGTACTGGCAGAAGAGGATCATTTCCGCCCCTAGAGATAATATAGACAAATTTATTGAATATCTGGAAAGAGTGGAAAGAGTAGCTGCTGCTGAGGAGCAGGTGCAGCAGAATAACAAATCTTCTAACAATCAAGTACAAAATAATGGAAACGTGAACGTTAGAAATATGGAAGTTAGGCACACCAAAACAAACTATCGAAACCAAAGCCGTGGCAGAGGAAGAGGGGGTATATACTCACCACGCTTTCGTAACAACTACTATGACGAAAGTGGAGAAGTAAATACTATGCCATTAAGACAAGAAGGGAGTCATGATGCTACTATATCTAGTGGTGGCACAGATGAACACAACAGGCCGCGTGTGGGAAACTAAATCCCGTCTATGAGGAAACTGGCGCTCACCAGGCGGTAACAGTAACACAGCCAGTAACGGAAACACAGACAATCAGCCAACATACACAGACAGACAACATGGATGACGAAATAAATACAGATAATACCAGTGATGTGTTAAGCCACTCTCACAAAATAGTGGATAGTATTTTGGATACACTAGAAAAATGGGTCAAGGAAGAACAGGAACTCAAGGTAGATAATGGGGAAGAAATAGATAATGGGTTTGAGTCTGATGGGAATAATGATGAAGTAAAAGCTTACATCTTCGATGAAAATGGCAATCTAAAAGCTGAAGTAGAAGTAGCAGAAGTAGAATCAGTACTGCAAAACTTTAGAGAGGAGGAAATGATGAATGAAGGGGGTAGAAATAGTAACGAGGTGAAAGAATCTAGTAGCTGTGTAAACGTGCCACAAATGGTTGAAGGTGACGACATTCTTATGAACAGCAATATTGCGCAGGGACGCAGTTGCTCAGAGGTAGAGGATAGTTTGGCTGATGTGCAGCAAACAAAAGTAGAAAAAGTCGTCAGATGCTTCGATTTAAAGTTAGTGGACAGATTAGAGAAAGCAGCTAAGATTATAGAGCATGATGAGCCCCAGGATGTAAATGTAAATGTAATTGCAACTGATCAGAATTACTTTAGCTGGAAGAACATAGAACGAGATTTATTAGACGAGGTGTGTGAGCAACCTGTTCAATGTAAAATAACTCACCCTGTTATCAAAGTAAACATATCAGGAGTCACTGTGCGTTGTCTGCTTGACAGTGGCAGTGAAGCAAGTGCTTTATCACAAACATTTTTTGACACCATACCCAATAAAGAGAAGTTAACAGTTATGAAAGTAAGTGGCTTAAAGATTATAGGTGCTACTGGAAAAGTCTCTAGACCAGTTCAACACGAAGCTTTGATACCCATTGGTATAAATGACGTAGTAATAGATCATCCTTGTTTGATTGTGCTAGGCTTAAGTGTTGATATGTTGATTGGTACTGATTTCTTATCAAAGTACCAGGGAAAGATCAATTTTGATCAGAACAACTTAATTTTAACTTTACCTGACTCTAAAGTGATAAGAGAGTCTTTTATAGGAAGTCATATAGGCGGTAGTAATGAAACTTGGGAACTGCCTATTAGAGTAATAAAGAATAAAGGATACTTGCAGGAAAATTTGGTTTTCAGTGAGAATGAGGAAAGTGCTAAGGTTGAAGAGAGACACATCCTAAAGGAAATAGAGGAAAAGGTACAATCAACAAAGCAAATTGCTGACGAACAAAGATCAGAGTTAAAGAGTGTGTTAACTAAGCATAGTAATGTATTCTCAAACGCACCTGGTGAAGTTAAAGGTTATGAATGCCATTTGAATATCAAGCCTGGGAAGATATTTTTTAAGAAGCCTTATCCAATACATGTTGCAAGGAAATAAGCAGTGCGAAATGAAATTAAACGTATGTTGGCATGGGGTGTCATAGAGCAAGCAATTAGTGAATACAATAGTCCTCTTGTTGTAGTGCCTAAGCGTGATGGAAGTGTTAGATTAGTATTGGATGCACGCTGGTTAAGTAAACCTCATGCAAATGCCTATCGTTTGGAATATCCAAAGAGTAAGAGAGAACTAGGTCTAAGAAATATTGTGGATCTAAAGGAATTTAAAATTAACAGTAATTAATTACTGTAGGGAGTTTGCCACTCTTTGGCGGATACACGGTTTGGCGTACCGTGCAGTCCCAGCTGGGTGAAACTTTATTTCCTTTTCAAGTTTCATTCCCTTCTTCTGGTCTATCATAACAGGTAAGAATCACATATGTCTTCATGTTGTATATATGCTATTAGGTTTTAAGTATTCTTAGTAAGGATCTACCTAGTGAATGGCAAAACAAAAGTCTGAGTACCAATAAGAGGCAAACATGGCTAAAATAAATAAATTAAAATATTTCATGTAATTGTAAAGGGTTAGAAACTACAACTAAGAGAGACACTTTGCAGTATACGAAGTACGGTATGAATATGAATAATCCATGAGATTATGCAGAAGGTAGTATGTTGCTAGAAATAAGGTTGTCTGAAGGAAAACAGCGTAAGAAGGTAATGCTCATAGAGGCAAGCAATGGCGTTTTAGAATTAAATAAATGGAGATGTGTGGAAGTGGTGTGAGGATCGCACCAAATATATAGAAACAGGACGTCAATAGGCTGACAAAAGGAAAAGGGAGAAAGAAGTGGAGAAATGAAGTATTTTGAATCTGGAAGAAAAGGGAGAAAATGAATAAGGTGAAGAAGTGAAGTAAGTAAATTGAAGTAAATGATGTAGGATTAAAGAATAATTCCCTCACATCTCGTGAAATGGTGAAAAACGCTAAATCTTGCTTGAGGCAAATAAATAGTTAAACAGACAACAGAAACACACAAATATTGGAAAATGCAGAAATTTGGAATCGGTATACTGAAAATAACTAATTTCTTTAGTAATTCATACAATAAAGCAAAGTGCTGGTCAGCAAATGACTTCTTTGATGAACTAATCCATACGATAATTAAGCCAGAGTACATTAAAACTAAAAGGTTACTCAATTTTCTAAGTTGAAGCAAGATCTTAATATATTAATTTGCTAAAAGAATTTTCACTATTTAGGAACCTAAAAGATTATTTATGAAAGAAGAAAGTAGGAGCTATTGTATCAGATACGACTTAGTGCTAAATGTCTTTCTGACAACTTCACAATTAGTAAAATAGTGCCAGAATATAAACTATAAAATGTACTTTGTCCTACCTTAGATATAAGCTGAAAACAGAAACTTAGACTGTATTGTCTGTTTCTCAGGGACATGCAGGCTGCATGAATGACTGACAACAAGCGGTAGGGAGATTGGAAGTAGAGACGCAAACCACAGTGAATACAATTTCCTCCCACAATTTTGTCAATCAGTGAAATTAAATGAGTGTTACAATAGGACACCCACCACAGTGCCGAGTATTATAGTAAAAGAAAAATGTGAGTGCGTTGCAGTGATAAAAGTCGTGTGTATTTTCTTTTCAGGAAGAGACTGATTTTAAAGAAAAAAAAAAATAACTATTTTGTAACCAATGAAAAATTTATATTTCCATGTAAATGTATGTAAATAATTTGTGAATGTCTTCTGTACTAGGTTTTCTATGTGTATATGAGTATGGTTATTTTGTGTATGTAGTAATAAGGAATTTCCTAAGAAGAAGCAACTTAAGTTGAAAGAGGTATACTAAAGTAATCCATCGCTTGTTTGTTCTTTTAGAAATTTAATTTTGTTCAAAAATAGATTTTCACGAAAATTAAAAAGGGGGTGATGAAGCAAAGCAAGCGCTGTATCATGTATAAGATACAGAGGCGAGCGAGTGCACGGGACTTACCCTAGTTCACTGCTAGTAGCGTCACGTCATCGTAACGCGCCTGCATATAGTATTGCACCACATTTAACATAAAAGTAAAAATTAAGATTTGTGTGTAAAACTTTGTTAAAGTATAGTTCTATGTAATAATGTTTCAGGTAACAAATCTTAATGTTATAAAATTAGTAGTTTACGTAAAATTCACGTTTTGAAAGAAAAATAGGAGGCGCTAAATAATGACGCTAGGAAGCCAAAATTTGGTGAGAAGGTGCAGTAAGAAGTCATTAATGAGTGGTGCTGGTTTCCAAAACCATAAAACTAAAATTGACTCCAGAATCCGCGTTTTTCGGAAAAATCAGAGGCGCGAAATAATAGAGCTACAATATTGAAAATTGGTAGGATGCTTCAGTTCACCCTAATAATAATAATGGAAATACCACAATCAGTTACCTCTTCTAGTTTTTTAGTAATTTAGTAAAAACTACTTTTGTGAGTAAAATGTACATAAGCATTATAGATTAAGTACTTTAAATTTTAATGATAAAACAAATTCTTTAAGACCAATGATCAGATAGGACAATTAACAAAGCTACACCAAGTTTTAGTCTTGTAGCATAATTAACAGCTGATACAAGTCTTGATAAAGCTATGGTTCAGAGGTAACAATCTACCGTTAGTTCCATTGTAAAAATTCTAGAGAGTAAAGTTTTAATTTTAGCGGGCTGAGATTTTCTACGTGCTTCTGTACTGCTCAGATGTATGTATACAAAAATTGAGAAGTTTGTAAAGCTATTATTAAATGTGATATTTAAGATTATGTGCCTGAGATAGCGATCATTTGGAGGCTGCAGGCATCTGCATAGGAACGGAAAGAACAGATGCTCTCTTGGCGGTACGCGCCGGAGCTATATAAAAAGAGCGGCAGAGGCAGTAGTAAGCTCACTCCGCATTAGACCAACGCCTAGTCCACGCGAGCTTAACGTCCGATCGCGCCTCGCCTCGGGTGACGTCATAGCGGGCTGTGACATGCGCGTACTTAGCAATGTAAACGGACATTGAAAATCGCGAGGACTGTACACCGTCCTGGATCGTTTAGACTTCGGTAACAAACTGTTATTGTGCCATCCGTGTGAAGTATAATTCCGCGTGGCAAGTGGTGACTAACTCCACTTTTAAGGCGAGCATTAATCTTTTTTTTTAACATTATTGCGAACTATTAATAGAGCACCGTTAGTTAGAGTAATGAACTATTCGGGAGGAACTTGCTGTAGAAGTCGCCTCTGAACTATTAAACGATTGGCTGAATTAACAATATTTAATGTCTTTAGCATTTTCAGAAGTTTCGAGTAATTTGTGTGAGCCTTTAAGATAATAAAATCTTGTTTGGAACTTTAAATTTTATTGAAGCAGCCCTAATCTCGTGAAGAACTATGGATATTTTTCGTTTAGCTGGGCTGTACAGGAATGTGGCCGTGCAGACTGGGAACTAAGGTCAGTAAGTTTCCCTTCGCTTTCTGACTGGCCACCAAATTAGTTGCCAGGCTCGCGTGATTTAAGGTGGCAATGTTCAACTTTCATTCAACATTAAACAACGACTTCTTCGCCGTCCCACATATGCTGCATCGGCAATAGTCTGTTACGTGAAATGAACATTCAAACAACTCATTCGACAACTTCTTCGCCGCCCCACAGCGCCTCGCCTTTCTAGCGAGTCGGCGTCTATATTGGCGAGCCATTGCAGCAACACGTCAGTAAGCACCTGAAGATGACGAGAAGCTGTCTCATAGAAACACTGTGCAGCTTCCACAACATTACCCGACGGGACACATGTAAATAGATGAAGCAGTTACTATATCGGTAAATGCTTAAACAGCACAACATAGCACTTTCTACCATATACATCTTACAAAATGACCACGACGGGAAAAGTCGAAAAATAAGAGCTAATAGAGAGGCCTACCGACAATCATTTTTCCCAGGCACCTTATGCAAGGCGATGGGGAAGGGAGGATCAGTTAGTGGCACCAGATGTACCCTCTGTCACACTCCGTCAGATGGTGTCTTGCTATTTTGTCAGCAAAATAACTGATGATGATGATCGAAGTACAGAGGATATAAAACGCAGATTGCCAATTACAAGAAAATTGTTTCTGCAAAAGAGAAACTTGTTAACATCTAATACGTTTAATTGTTCTAAGTTTTGTATGAAGGTACTCTAAGGCAGCATAGTCTTGTGTGGAAGTGAAGCATGTACGATATACTGTTCAGACAAGAAGATAACAGAAGATTTTTCAAACGTGATACTACAGTAGGCTGGCAAAGACAAGTTAGGCAGCTCGAATAACTAGTGAGGAAGTTCTGAATCGAACTGGGGAAAACAAAAATTTAAGGCGAAACTTGACTAAAAAATGTATGGATCATTTAATACATCATGAATCAACAAGGGACCGACAGGGATGTGAGTGTGTGTGTCGGGGGGGGGGGGGGGGGGAGGGAGGGGGGATTGTAGGGTGAGGCATAAGGATGAACATAGTGCGTAGGTTTAAATGGATGTAGGTTGCAATATTTATTCAGAAATCAAGAGGCTTCGCAGTATAGAATATCATAGAGAGCTGCACTACACCAGTCTTTGAAATGAAGACAACAGCAACAACAGCGTGCACATACAATACTGTATAACAGAAATCGAATACAGATTTATATGATTGGAAGTCTTTTCTGAAAGTATTTGTATGGAGTGTAGACATGTATGGAAGAAACATGGGCGATAAACGATTTGGACAAGAAGAGAATAGGAGCTTGAAATGTGGTGCTACAGAAAAATGCTAAACATAATTAGTAATTCAACCAATATATTCCTCAGACATAATTCCGACTCGGGAAACCCCTAAGGCTCAATTTTAGGCTCAAAATTGTTCCTCATATATATAAACGACCTTCCGCCTAATATGCAACAAGCAGAATTAGTTCTTTTTGAAAATGACACTAGTATTGTAACAAATCCAGGAACAAAATAAATGGTAAACAAAGTTCTTAAAACTACCATTGATTGGTTCTGTCCGAATAGTCTCGCCCTCAATTTTAAAAAGACCCAACATATTTTGTCTTGCTCATCTAGGGGTGTTACACCAGTGATAAGTGTAACACAATGTGAGGAAATAATAAATAGAGTGGAAACTTCAAAATTCTTGGGTATTCATAGTGATGAGAATTTAAATTGAGAAAGGAACATTCTGAAAACAAATTTGTTCAGCCATATTTGAACTTAGAATTATTGCAAATCTTGGAGGGAGACAAATTAGTATGCTGATTTTATTCAATGATGCAATATGGGATAACACACTGAAGTAACTCACTTTAAGAAAGAAAGCCTTCATTGCGCAAAAATGTGCTGTAATATCTATACATGGTATTTGTCCATGACCATCTTGAAGACGTGATTTAAAGAACCGTTTCTCCTTGACAAGTTCTTTTATTCCGTAGACGAATTTCTATTATTGTAAACTGTAAAACGTGGCGGGCAGAAATTACTAACTCACATCAGTGTATTTTCCTTTTTGTACAAAAAAAAGAGTTCCGAATGCGACCATATGCATAAAACAATTTGGGGTGTGAATGTAGAATGACTCGATTCACATCATTACTATCTACAGTGCAAAATGATCTGTGGAACATGTAACTAACTAACTAACTAACTAACCAATTATAACGTGGGTAGATCACGTAACTAATGAGGAGGTACTGAATGGACTTGGGGAGAAAAGAAATTGGTGGTCAAACCTGACTAGAAGGGATCGGTTGATAGGACACACACTGACCAAGGGATGAATACAGTAATCAGGTTCAAAAGACTGTAGGTTGCAGCAGTTATTCAGAGATGAAGAGGCTTGCACAAGACAGAGTAGGATGTAAAGCTGCATCAAACCAGTCTTCGGAATGAAGACTACGTACCTGTCCTGTAGGCAGAGACCTGGACCCATCTCTCACGCTCGACACTGACCACCCCTGACAATGGCAAACGGGTGATGACGGACAGAAAAGGAACCTCTTCTCCCCTCCCATACCCCCTCTTCAGGACACCCAGGCTATAGTTCGCCAGATTTTTTTTCTGAGCTCTTGAGAAAAGTTGAAGGGGAGCAGAGTCCCACCCCTTTTAAGACTGGAGGTAAGATGTTTGCAGTGCGCCAGACGTGGGAACAATAGGATTCTTCTATCCGACATGAAGAGCTAACGTGGAACACGGGATATCCAGTCTGCAGAAGGAAGGAATGATTGCTATAAAAAGCCTACTAGCGGCTGTCTTTCTTCTGCTAGGGAACGGAAGTGTGGAAAAAATCGCACATGTGGAGGTGACAAGTGGAAGGTGTAAGGAGTCAGGCAAATCCAACACCCTCCATGAAAACCCTGACATGGTAAGCAAATACAATAGTATGTCACATAGCTCCGAATAAATAGTGACATTAAATTAACCAAAGTAATATGAGTAATGAGTGAGCAACTGGAACACCACAGGCTAACACAAGAACGCCCAAATGCATGTCATACCTTCCCACTGTGAGACAGACGCAGTTCCGAGGGGAGAAACGAGAACAGAAGCCGAGAGCCGAACCGTGTTAAGCTAGAAGGCCCTACGATAAGGGACGGACTGGACACCCACATCGCCAGCTAACCACTAGGGCCACACCACCTGCAAGTTTTAGCATGAGACTTTTTCGCGTCTCTGTTACGTTAGGACCACCCCCCAGCCCATGTTAAAAGATAGAGCCCTCCAGAAGAACACTATAGATCTTACGATAATGCTAAAGGACCACGCCAGCTACAGGTTTTAGCGTGAGACTTTTTCGCGTCTCTGTTACATTGCAAACTTTAAAAACATTGCCCCACCACGAAAAGTATAACGTTTCCCATTGGATAGCCAGAATTTTTGTAGGCGGAGCTTAAGGTTAATATTGAGACCCTGATTGGTCATATGAAAACACACCCAGATAGTTTTTTTTTAACTAACTTCGGTAAATGGTAGTAAGGAGAAGTTAGAGGAGAGTTACTTCCGAGATGGCGAGGTGAGAGAAGCTGTGCTGTCCGCCACCGCCCTGACGCTGCCTAAACACCGACAAGGTAATGAACGCACGCGATGCCGCAATTTTGAGCGCATAAGGCTTCACTCAGAACTGCAGAAGTCTCATCTGTTACACTTCCTTTTTGCGTAATACTAGTGTCGATCGTCAATTAAAGCTAATGGTGTTCACATTTGCCACTTGAAGTAAAAATCTGAAACGCGATAATTTCTCTGTTATATAGTTATTGAGAAGCTACATCAGCCACTGTAATTTACGACAAGTTAGATAAGTAATTAAATATCATTGAGGGTCACTGTAGATCATTTTGATAGTTTTCTCTTTTGTGAAACTTAATTTAAACCTAGATTATAGATGTGATATGGCATAGGTCATCCTTCGATCCATTGTAGAACTTGGAAACCCATTCAGGGAATATTCGTTCACATTTTTGTTGAACGCAGTTGGTTTTTACCATCCTGTATTAAAACACTTCCTTTTATCAATAGTGCAATTTATAAGAAATGTTTTGTGAGTAGAATAAAATTTCCAATGGTAAACTTAACTGCTTTTTCGACGTTACTTTACCAGCTAACTAAAAATAGGAAAGCCTTGAACCCCTTCCACTACATTTACTTAGTATTAAGATTCTTTTAGAGGGAGTGCAGTGGAACTGACGCTGAAATCATTAAGTATTTGGTTATATCATCGATAGTCTCACTGAACTCTTCTGAATTCTACATGTCATGTGTGGTCTGCTGTCTGCTTACCAGCAACAGGTCCCAGGTTCAAACTAGTCAATTCCCTAAAAAACACGCTCAGACCGTCGTTGCGCGAAAGTGGTAGGGAGACACGATATAGAACAAACAGACACCACCATGAGTGTTAGAAAGGGAGACAGAATATATAAATTTAACTGCCGACATAGAGTTTACTCAGTGCTGGAATTATACTCACAGTAAATATGATGAGAACGCCAGTTCATGGGTGGCCAAAGAAGGTTTATAAATGGGAACCACCCAGCAGACATAAGCGCGGAAGACCACGACATTCTTGGACAGACCAAATAGGCCTAAATGGAGTAACGGAACACCGCAGCATTGACAAGAGAGATGCGCTGGATAAAGACCCTTGGCAGAGGTCAGCCGGAATACAACAATATGTCGTTATTAATTAATCTTTGTATTGATTAATTCTGTAATAATAATAAAGTAAGACCTGCACGTGACTCTACCTTTGTACCGTTACAATTTGGTAACTACAGGCGATACAAAAATGGTTAACAACTATAATAAAGTGATCAGGTTTCGTAAGCTTTCCCGGCGTAATCAGCTTTGAAAGTCTCCTCGGGTTTGTTGCTGGAACCTAAAATAATCGTGATTCAATATTTCCGCCATCCAACAGTTCGCCATCTTCAGGAGAACGCTGCTGCTGAGTCCCGCTGAAAGCTGATACCAAGGCTGCAAATCGTCGTCCTACATAGGCCTCCGTATTGTACAAGGCGCGTGCGCCACCTGTCACAGTTGTTGCCCTCCAAGACTGGTCTTGTGGTGCCCCCTTTACTAGAACACCGGCGGCAAGGATACGTGGCACAAAAGGACTCTTTTCAGAACACTCGGGCTGCCCACATTGAAGAACGTTTTGTTTTATTTGCGATAGTACAGGGTTCCACGGCCTGCTAAGAAGAAAACCGTTGTCTCTATTAATCAAATGGTCTGCCAACCTAATTTCAACTGCTTGTTTACGAACACTGTTCCAAAACCCGTAAGCGTTGGTACCTGTCACAGTCTCGTCAGATTTCACTCCGTGTCGCTCGTTTAAGCAATGTTCTACCACCATCGATTTTCCCGGCTGTTATAGCCTCATATGACGGCGATGCTCCACGCATCGCTCCTGAACAGTGCGAATCGAACGGCTGATGTAACCTTCCCACAATCACGCGGAATTTCGTATATGCCAGGCTTCCTAAGCCCCAAACCATCTTTCACAGAGCCCAGGAGTGCCCTAACCTTGGAAGATGGACGGAACACACTGTTAATGTTACATCGGCCCTTTTCTTAGCACAGTTCAGGACAAGTGCTTCGAATATCGCTGCCATGTGAGGTTACAACAACCGCAAGAATTGGGAATATTAGAACACTGCCTAAACGAGGGCCAGGGAATGAAATTTGACGAGACTGTGGTTGATGTTTAACGCTTTCCCGGCCTACTGATTGTTCCATAAAAACACGGGAGAACTGCCGGATATCAGTAACGTCCTGCCACGATATTTCGGAGCAGACTCTTCTGGCCATCTTCAAGTGGGTGCCACTGTAGTAGTACTGGAGAGTACGCGCTGAGCTCGGCTATTTAAAGCCGTACTGAGGTGACATTGCGCATGCGCTGCTCAGCTTTGGTGAGAGAAAGGATTCGTTTTGCTCGGCGTGAATTGAGTTCTGTGTCAAAGGACATGTTCCATATACACTTGGAATTGGCACAAGACTATCTTCTCTGTCGTGGGACTGGGTGGATGGTGTGACAAGGGCTAAAGCAAACTGGAGCCATGATAAAGCTGTGACGAGGCAAACTGCCAAGATTGACAGACTTTCTAAACAGATGCAGCAGGAAGTTCCAACTCGACGATCTGTTGTTAATTTGGCAGAGAAAAGTTTAGATGACGCGACTGTGTCTGTGCTAGCAAAAGGACTGAATTTTGCTCCCACACCTGTTTCACCGCCACTAGTGGATTTCATCAGTGGCATCGAAGAAGCTGTACGCCGTCTTGATACAGATGAAGCGGAGGACGTTCGTCGAGAGTCGTGCCGTATATTGACCAGGGGTGCAGCAATGAAGAATAACATTTCGTCCATGGAGAGGATAGCCCTCCGTAACGTACGAGCAGATGTTGATACAGTAGTCTTAAAATATGACGAATGAAACGCTACTGTCCTCATACCAAGGGATGACTATATTAATAAGATCAATGTTTTATTATGTGATTCAACGTATCGCAAAATCGATAAGGATCCCACGAGCCGAGTGGTGCGAAAAACAGCAGAAGTTTTATCAAATAGTTCTCTACCGGAGGAGATCATCAAGAGTCTGAAACCAAACAGTTCAGTTCCGCCTAGGCTATATGGACTGCCTAAGATCCACAAGGAAAACGTTCCATTACGTCCAATTGTGAGTACCATTGAAGCAGCCACCTAAGACCAAAATTCTTGGCATCTTTGCTCAAACCAATGATAGGCAAGTGTGCACATCACATAAAGAATTCTGGTGATTTTATCAGTCGACTTCAGTAACTACACCTGCAAAGTGATGAATTATTGGTCAGTCTTTATGTGGTTTCACTTTTCACAAAGGTGCCTCTGGTGGACTCACTACACCTCATTGGCAATATGTTTGGTGCAGACATTACAGCGTTGTTTGAGCACCGTCTCTCCTCTACATATTTTATATTTAACAAAGAATTTTTAAGAACAATCTGACGGTGTCGCCATGGGGAATCCTTTGTCTCCCCTGGTAGCCAATCTTTTATGGAGGATTTTGAGGAGAGAGCACTCGTCTCTGCCACTTTTAAACCGACAGTATTTTGGCGGTACGTTGACGACGCTTTTATAGTGTGGCCTCATGGTCTAGACCGTCTCCAAGAATTTTTACATCACATGAACTCCAGGCATGGAGATTGAGAAAGATGGTTGTCTGCCATTTTTAGACGTCTTGGTGCGACGGAAGAGTGATGGCACACTTGGTCACTTGGTGTACAGAAAGCCCACTCCTACAGAACTATATCTACAAGCTACTAGTTGTCACCATCCAGCACAAACAATGGGCGTTCTCAAAACCTTGATCCACCGTGCCCATACTATCTTTGACGCCGACAGTCTTCAAACGGAACTGAAACACCTGCAAAAGATATTTTTGAAGAATGGATTTTCACCTAGGCAAGTGAATAGAGTGATGAAGACCTACAAATGACGGAACAGGGAAGAGGAAGAGGCCTTCAGGTCGACTGTTTATCTACCATTTATTGGGAATATTTCTTCACAGATAGGCAGAATATTGAGAAAGTATCAAGTGAGAGTCATCTTTCGCCCTCCTTCCAAAACTTCATCACTGGTGGGATCCGTTAAAGACGACCTGGGCCTGCGTAAATCAGGTGTTTACAAAATTCCGTGTGAATGCGGCAAATTATATATAGGGCAAACAACACGAACTGTGCAGGGACGCATTGTGGAACACCAACGGCATACTCGCCTTCTCCAACCCACCAAGTCCGCAGTCACCGAACATTGTATTTCCACAGACCATTCCAAGAATTACAACGACACAAAAATTTTGGCCCATACATCGAACTTGTGGAGCTCGATTATCAAGGAATCTGTGGAAATAAGATTGTCTGACAACGAGACTCTCATCTATCGAGATAGCGGTTATCAGCCAAACTCTGCTTCGAATCCTGTTATAGAGAAACTTCGTAGTCGACGTAATTATCTGCATAAAGATGGAAATCGACCTGACACCGATACGCCAGGCTTTCACATTGGAGGGCGCGAGACGCAGCGCACGGAGCCGTTATGAACGCGCAGGCTGAGCAGCGCATGCGCAGTGTCACCTCGGAAGGCTATAAATAGCGGAGCTCCGCGCGCACTCGCCAGTACTACTACAGTGGCATTCACCTCAAGATGGCCAGAAGAGTCTGCGCCGAAATATCGTGGCAGGACGTTACTGGTATCCGGCAGTTCTCCCGTGTTTTTATGGAATGATCAAATTTGACTGGTGAATATTGGAGGATCAAAGTCGGGTTCAAATGTGAACGTCTTGGAGCGCAATATACCGTTGCCGCCTGCGTTCTACTAATGGAAGCGACACCAGCCCAACCTTAGAGGACAGCAGCTGTGAATGAGCAGTGTACGGTACTGAAGCCTACACAGGACGACGATTTGCAGCCTAGGCATCAGTTTCCAGCGGTACTCAACAACGCCTGTGTTCTCTTGACAATAGTGGACAGGTGGAGCGTCTAAATATTGAATCATGTTGGTTTTAGGATCAGGCAGCAAACACGAGGAGACTTTCAAAATAATGTGATTTGCCACGAGAACAACATGAGCTAGATAATCGAAGGTAAGGCCTCTCCGAGGGACATAGCTCTGGAGGACGCAAAGACAGCTACATCTACGTGATTACTCTGCTATTCACAATAAAGTACCAGGCAGAGGGATCAATGAACTATCTTCAAGCTGTCTCTCTACCGTTCCACTCTCGAATGGCACGCGAGAAAAACGAGCACTTACATTTTTCTGTGAGAGCCCTAATTTCTCTTATTTTATAGTGATGATTATTTCTCCCTATGTAGGTGGGTGCCAACAGAATGATTTCGCAATCGGAGGAGAAAACTGGTGATTGAAATTTCATGAGAACATCACGTCGCCACAAAAAACGCCTTTGTTTTAATGATTGCCACTCCAATTCACGTATCATGTCTGCGATACTATCTCCCCTATTTCGCTATAATACAAAACGAGCTGCCCATCTTTCTACTTTTTCGATATCATCCGTCAGTCACACCCGATGCGGATCCCACACCGCACAGCAATACTCCAGAATAGGGCAGACAAAAAAAAAAAAAAAAAAAAAAAATTCAAATGGCTCCGAGCACTATGTGACTTAACTTCTGAGGTCATCAGTACCCTAGAACTTAGAACTACTTAAACATAACTAACCTAAGGGCATCACACACATCCATGCCCGAGGCAGGATTCGAACCTGTGACGGTAGCGGTTGCAGACTGTAGCGCCTAGAGCCGCTCGGCCACTACAGCCGGCTAGGGTGGACAAGCGTGGTGTAAGCAGTCTCTTTAGTAGACCTGTTGCACCTTCTAAGTATTCTGCCAGTGAGTCGCGGTATTTGGTTTGCTCTACCCACAATATTATCTATGTGATCGTTCCAATTTAAAATGGTTCAAATGGCTCTGAGCACTATGGGACTTAACATCTGTGGTCATCAGTCACCTAGAAGTTAGAACTACTTAAACATAACTAACCTAAGGACATCACACACATCCATGCCCGAGGCAGGATTCGAACCTGCGACCGTAGCAGTCAACCGGTTCCGGACTGACCGCCTTAACCGCGAGACCACCGCGGCCGGCCGTTCCAATTTAGGTTATTCGTAATTGTAATCAAATCAAATTGCACAAATGGCTCTGAGCACTATGGGGCTTAACATCTATGGTCATCAGTCCCCTAGAACTTAGAACTACTTAAACCCAACTAACCTAAGGACAGCACACAACACCCAGTCATGAAGTGGCAGAGAGAGTCCCTGACCCTACCGCGAATCGAACCCGGGAATCCGGGTGCGGGAAGCGAGTACGCTACCGCACGACCACGAGCTGCGGACGTAATTGTAATTCCTAAGTATTTAGCTAAATTTACAGCCTTCGCCGTGGAAGGGCACTACTGATCGATCTGGCAGAGAAGACACGGATCGTGGATTGCAAGGGATGACACCAAGGTGGAATACGCATCTCTGGCCTAAGCCAAAACACGCCTCACCCGCCGACTACACACCGCTACTGATATGCTGTCAGTCTTCTACAGCGCGCCTTGCTTCGAGCCGAGAATAGCCTGATGAACAAACAAACGAACACCGTCCGAACAGGGAATGAAGGCTCAATGGTACCGACCGGCCACCGTGTCATTCTAAGCCCTACGCCGTCAACGGATGCTGATACAGAGGGGCATGTAGTCAGCACACCGCTCTACAGCCATTGTCAGTTTTCGTGACTTCTCAATAAAGTAGCTCCTCAAAATGGTTCAAATGGCTCTGAGGACTATGCGACTTATCTTCTGAGGTCATCAGTCCCCTAGAACTTAGAACTACTTAAACCTAACTAACCTAAGGACATCACACACATCGAAGCCCGAGGTAAGATTTGAATCTGCGACCGTAGCAGTCACGCGGTTGCAGACTGTAGCGCCTAGAACCGCTCGGCCACTCCGACCGGCGTAGCTCCTCAATCTGCCTCACAATGGCCGAGTGTACCCCAATTGCCAACTGCACTAGGCAGCCGCGCACAGTGACCCATCCAAGTGCTAGGCAAACCCGACAGCGCTGAATTTCGGTAATATGACGGGAACTGGTTTTACCACTGCAGCAAGGCCGTTAACAGTCTGGTGACAGCCCGGTAAAACGAAGCTACAGCTGTCATCCAAGTCCACCTGGCAGTTCCATTTCTCTCATAGCAACTGCGATTTAAACACCCTGGTAATGGCATTGAGAGTTTTGCAATAAACGTAATGTGTAAATTTATTTGAATAAGCCGTCTCCAAAGGCGTTTCCTTCTACAAATAGATATTGATGGCTTTTCTCCTTGAATTATTCCTGCTGGCACTCCTAATCTTTTATAATTTGTTACAAAAAGTCCAATCTAATTATTGTCTCGCTGACTGACACGGGTTACCCGCCCTTTAACGAAACAATCAAGGAATAAAGGCAATAATGACGATCAGGCCTTTTTATAGGTTTTTCACCACAAGAGTTTAACGTCACTGCTTTCTCCATGACGGAGCTTCCGTGGCTACTACTTCCTGATATACTATAATTTTGATCTGCCACTACCGACCTCTGATTCTACACTATTTTCCCCTCTAAAAATTCTATTCTTAATTTCAAATTACTCTTTCTATAGCTTTTATCACTGTAAACTGAACCGAGGTGTTACACGGTACAGACCGCGAACAACCCCATCGAGGTGGTCACACATATTCACGATTGGGTTTTAATTCGGGGAGTTTCGTGTCCAGGGTAGTACGGTAAACGCATCGTGGTGCTCTTCGAACCATACACGAACACTGTGAGCTCTGTGACACTTTGCTCCTGGTGATAGAAGCTATTATGCCTACAGAAGACAAACTGTATGTAGGGCTAAGGATAGCTAGGTGCTTGGGTTGATCCACTGTGTCTTCCAGGCTAACGAGACCAGGGAATGCCACGAATACATTCGCCAGACCACAGAGCTCCTTTCTACTGGTCGTACCCATCCGATGACTGTTGCAGTGTGTTTGCGTTCAGATGTTTCACACCGCGCACGCCAATGCCCATTTGTCCAATGGACCGGAAATTGTGATCCTTCTGAAAACGCCACCTGTCGCCACTCAGGGGATGTGCGCTTGTGGTATTGTCGAGTAAATTCTAGCCTACATCGTCGATCGACGATGAACAGCAATCAGTATGAGTGCATGGATCAGGTGCGTGATCCATAGGCCCATACTCAAGAACGTTCGCTGAACGGTCGTTGCGAAGACACCGTTGGTAACCCCTTGGTTCATCTCGGCGGTCAGTTGCTCAACAGTTGCACATGTATTCGCCCATACACATTTCCGCAGGCGTCGGTCACCATGGTCACCTGTGTCGCCGGTTTTCTATAGCACCATTTTGCCACAGATGATATATACTGTATTAAGCGTGGTGGCATGCCAACAGTTTACAAATTTAGTCTTTTCGGCCCAAAAGGCAATGATCATGCCCTTTTGGATGTCAAATAAATTGCTCCATTTTCACATTGCACAAACGACTCTACTGTTATACATGTAACCCGAACACACTTTATACACCTTCTACTGCCATCTGTGAGTGTTATTGGACATTGACGTAGATCGTGAATACATGGCGATTCAGCTGATCCTACAGATGCCATTTTATGCAGCCTGTACTGTTACAACTGACATTCAAAAACCGTGCATGACGTTTTCATATTCTCTCGCTCACCACACGCGAGCTGTTAGTGCTACAGGAAAATGAACAGGACTTTTCTGTAGAAAACTTGATGTAATTAAATCTTTCTGCTAGAGGCCATAGTTTTCGAATTATTCAATAAATACGAACAGAAGTGAGCTTCAAACCTGTTTTCTCTTGAGTATCTCTTAAACTGTATCCCAGTACAAAATCTAACTACATAAAATTTCAAATTAAAAGGCCTTGTTCACATTTTTTCTCTAGGACTAATAGTTTGTGCGTAGTAAACGAGAGAATACGAAAATCGTGCACGTGGTTTTTGAAGGCGTTGCGGGTTGCATAAGATCTACTGGTAGGGGCAACTGAATCGCCCTGCGCAATGGTGGCCCTAAAAATTTCTTCCACAAAAGCAACAATCAAAATAAGTAGGAAAGTAAATTTATTGCTACTACAGCTAATATTTAGTGTTGTCTGTGCCATTTTGACTGTCACTGACCTTATATGGACGATGTCCAGCCTTACTTCAGGTGCCAATCTTTTCTTCGCCAGGCTACGAGCTACAGGATATTAAATTTACGTGACAATTTGCGCAAAGCCTTGCACTAAAACCAGATTTGTTCTTTCGGTCCGCTCTCAAAGCGGTCTCATGGCAATACCTGTGCAGCGGGCTAGCATTAGCGGCAAGACGGTAACAAGCACACGGCTATCCTGAACAACGCGAAATCAGTGTGGCAGCTGCGATCCCGACATCGAGGCAGCCGCTCTTTGCGATCCAGCACGCCGGTGCGCCGCTAAGTTTGAGTGTTAAAACTGCGAGCTATAAAAGCTGACAGGCGCTGGGGAAGCTGTAGAAAAAGCCCGACCCGTCCAGGGGAAACTTGGAGAGGCGGCACCGTCCGGGCAGCGCGGACTTTAACTTGCGCGCACGGCTCATTCCAGCGGCTACAAGACCCCGCACTTTTCGGCAGCCGCGCGATTTATGAGAGCTCCCGAGTGCAAAAGTTCCTTCTTTTCCACTCCTTTTATTTTCTTCCCCCCACCCTCCCACCTTTCTCTCTCTCTCTCTCTAGCGACCGGACCACTCTTTCCGCTCTCGCTATGACTTGACTCGGGCTGACCTCCCTCGTTTATCGGCGTTTTTAATTAAAACGCCACGTACGCCAGAAATAGTTGCGGCGGTTTCCGCGTACCAAATTAGCGTCGCGATGCCCGTGTGCGGCTGCGAACGCTGCCGCCTCCGGGGGCCCCCGGGGGGACGTCTCGGTTGGCTCAGCCACAGCTTTTCCGCGACGTATAAAGCCCGTCAATACCCAGTGCGAAAGCGGCCGCACTTTGCATACATATTAAACGGCGCCGTCGACGCGAGGGGCGGCAATAGCGGCGAAGGCGACGTCAAATGGGGCAGCCCCCAAGGCCCGACTCACTGTACGGACACGAGCTGCTGTGGCAGACTTCTCTCCGCGCCCTCGCGTTTACCACCGGCACTAGACCGTCTCGCGAAGTGATGATCTTGCTCTCTTTACCTACAGCAAAACTGTGTCACGACTGGAAAGCAGATGATGGTGTCAATCGTACATTCATTCCTCCATCGTGTTCTGTAGATTCCACACAAAAGGAGAATCTTCAGGGATTTGTAATAAATCGAGCTATGTTCATACATCAGTAAAATTCCGCAGCTACATCCGCAACGACATACATAATCGGATAACCACTGTGTGGTGTCACCGCCAGACACCACACTTGCTAGGTGGTAGCCTTTAAATCGGCCGCGGTCCGTTAGTATACGTCGGACCCACGTGTCGCCACTATCAGTGATTGCAGACCGAGCGCCGCCACACGGCAGGTCTAGTCTAGAGAGACTCCCTAGCACTCGCCCCTGTTGTACAGCCGACTTTGCTAGCGATGGTTCACTGACGACATACGCTCTCATTTGCAAAGACGACAGTTTAGCATAGCCTTAAGCTTCGTCATTTGCTACGACCTAGCAAGGCGCCATATTCTTCAAGAATTTATTCTGAACTGATAATACTGTGAATCACGTACCGTCAAGAGCGATGATCATCATTAATGGATTAAAGTTAAATATCAAACTAATTACGTCCGCTTTCTGAATTCTAATTCCTTGTCATGTTCCAGACCTCACGTCAGTATAGTTCTTCCCTCCTCAAGCCAGCCGGTGTGAGCTAAAACGCGTGCATTTTGGCCTCCTCTAGTAACACAGTGTTGGCTGTTCTGCCAACACAACACACTGTACGATGCGTGGCGCAGGGTACCTTGAGCCACTACTGCTCATGTCTTTTCATGCTTCACTCGCTAATAGAGCGAGGAGAAATTGACTGTCTATATGTCTCCGTATGTAACCTTATTTTTCATATCTTATCTTCGTGCCCTTTATGCGAAATGTATGTTTAGACTCGTTCTTAGGTTTGCTTCAAGATCCGGTTCCCAAAATTTTCTCACTAATGTTCCTCGTGAAGGACTAGATATGGGCTAGCTCGTTCATCCTTGGGAACTAGTTCACTGGTGATAGCTCTTTATAGGGAACCGTTCTTTTTGGTAACCGTTCTTTTGTGGGAACCGTTCACGTTTACTCGTTCGCCATTCATTTGTGCATTGTATATGGGTCTTACGAAAAATTGAAAATTAATAGCTTAGATGAGAAGATGGAAGGCGCCTAGAGGGGCACTTGCCTCACGTGTGGAATACAGAGTTTTTGTTCATTACAGAATTGTCACACGCTTGTAAAAGTAGTTTTCGTGATTCTGCAAAACATCTAGTTTAGCCAACATCAGTGTTATGTGGCTGATCGCAGTGAAATAATATAAGGTGCCGCACGAAAAACAGGCCCCGAATGTACAGACTGTTCGCCAAGCCAGCACGATTTGTTGACCGCTACGAACAGAACAGATAAACATGTAATATGGTTCAAATGGCTCTGAGCACTATGGGACTTAACAACTGCGGTCATCAGTCCCCTAGACTTAGAACTACTTAAACCTAACTAACCTAAGGACATCACACATATCCATGTCCTAGGCAGAATTCGAACCTGCGACTGCAGCGGTCGCGCGGATCCAGACTGTAGCGCCTAGAACCGCTCGGCCACCCAGACCGGCGAAACATGTAATAATTAGGCAGTAAAGAAACAACAAATAAGCTAACGCAAACAGCTTCGAAACTAACCTAAGGACATCACACACATCCATGCCAGAGGTAGGATTCGATCCTGCGACCACAGCGGTCGCGCGGTTCCAGACTGTAGCGCCTAGAACCGCTCGGCCACCCAGGCCGGTTAAACAAGTAATAATTAGGCAGTAAAGAAACAACAAATAAGCTAACGCAAACAGCTTCGAAAGTAACCTAAGGACATCACACACATCCATGCCCGAGGCAGAATTCGAACCTGCGACCGCAGAGGTCGCGCGGTTCCAGACTGTAGCACCTAGCACCGCTCGACCACCCAGGCCGGTTAAACATGTAATAATTAGGCAGTAAAGAAACTACAAATAAGCTAACGCAAACAGCTTCGAAACTAACCTAAGGACATCACACACATCCATGCCCGAGGCAGGATTCGAATCTGCGACCATAGCGGTCACGCGGTTCCAGACTGTAGCGCCTAGAACCACTCGGCCACCCAGGCTGGCGAAACATGTAATAATTAGGCAGTAAAGAAACTACAAATAAGCTAACGCAAACAGCTTCGAAAGTAACCTAAGGACATCACACACATCAATGCCCGAGGCTGGATTCGAACCTGAAACCGCAGCGGTCGCGCGATTCCAGACTGTAGCGCCTAGAACCGCTCGGCCACCCAGGCCGGTTAAACATGTAATAATTAGGCAGTAAAGAAACAACAAATAAGCTAACGCAAACAGCTTCGAAACTAACCTAAGGACATCACACACATACATGCCCGAGGCAGAATTCGATCCTGCGACCGCAGCGGTCGCGCGGTTCCAGACTGTAGCACCTAGCACCGCTCGGCCACACAGGCCGGCGAAACAAGTAATAATTAGGCAGTAAAGAAACAACAAATAACTTAACGAAAACAGCTTCGAAACTAACCTAAGGACATCACACACATCCATGCCCGAGGCAGGATTCGAATCTGCGACCATAGCGGTCACGCGGTTCCAGACTGTAGCGCCTAGAACCACTCGGCCACCCAGGCTGGCGAAACATGTAATAATTAGGCAGTAAAGAAACTACAAATAAGCTAACGCAAACAGCTTCGAAAGTAACCTAAGGACATCACACACATCAATGCCCGAGGCTGGATTCGAACCTGAAACCGCAGCGGTCGCGCGATTCCAGACTGTAGCGCCTAGAACCGCTCGGCCACCCAGGCCGGTTAAACATGTAATAATTAGGCAGTAAAGAAACAACAAATAAGCTAACGCAAACAGCTTCGAAACAGTAGATGATGACTGGTGGGCGACAATGAGCAGTCCAGTATTCGGGGCCGATTTTTCGTGCGCTACCCTATGCCACTGAAATAGTGTTGTGTAATTTACCGTATTCTCATCACATAATGTGATACTAGACACTCGATTATGGAGCGGAGGCTTCATTCGGTTGTAAGTTGGTCTGCCTTCCATAACAATGAACATGCTGTTTTACCTGGGATTAAAAAAAATAAAAGATAACGGAAAATGGCCACTCGTGTGTCCTGTGCCGACTTGGTTCGTTTGTGTAATACCAAAAAACCTTTTCTTTTTATAAGTATGTTCTCTGCCGTTTATCGAAATAGTGAAGTAAGTTGATATGCCCGTTTGTTACTTGAAAATATGTATGTGTTACATGTTTTATGTAATTTACGTAATTATAAAATACATTTTAATTACTGGTCGTGGACTCTGGACAGAATACCAATAGAACTCAAGTCCAGAGATGAAAAAAGATTTGAAACAGATCTAGAATGGGCGTGAGCAGCGAACGAAAGGAACAACAACTCTATACTGAACTATCAGCAGCAGTCGGCAGTGGAACTGCGACGAGTGGCCACGCGAAGAAGGACGGGTCCCGCCGAATCAGACCGAGACCGAGACGGAGGGGAACGAGACCGAGGCTGGAACGAGACCGTCCGACGTGCCGTTGCGGGAACGAGACCGACCGTTTCCCGTTCCCGGGAACTATAGGTAGAAAGCCGCGACCGAAGTGAAGTATGAAAGACCGCTCGTTAGAATCCGTTCTTCGCTCCTTCTGCTCATCTTGGTGAACCGTTCCTTTGGACCCGTTGGTTCGCGAACGACCCATCTCTATAGACTACATCGCCTTCCCTGCAGGAATTCCCGTTTGAGTTCCCGAAGCGTCTCCATAAAACTTGCGTGTTTTTCGAACCGACCGCTAACAAATCTAGCAGTCCGCCTCTGAATTGCCTCTTCCTTTAATCCGGACTGATGCGGATCACAAACACTCAAGCAGTACTCAAGAATAGGTTTCACCAGCGTCCCATGTGCGGTCTTCTTTACCACTGTCCTACATGTGGTCTCCTTTACAGATGAACGACTTGCACGCTTTCCTAAAATACTCCCAATGAACCGAAACAGATCATTCGTCTTCCCTACCATAATCCTCACATGCTTCTTCCATTTCAGATCGCTCTGCGACGCTACATCCGGATATTTCACATCTGCATCTACATGGTTACTCTGAAGTTCACACTTAAGTGCCTTACAGAGGGTTCATCGAACAATTTTCATACTACTTCTCTACCATTCTACTCTCGAATGGCGCGTGGGGAAAAAGGAACGCCTAAATCTTTCCGTTCAAGCTCTTATTTCTCTTATTTTATTATGATAATACTTGACTGTGTGTAGCAGTACACTACTAACGCTGTATCCGCAGTGCATAGTCTCGAAATAGGCCTGGTCGTAAAAACCATGGCGATAGGTTTAATTACCGTACGGTGCAGCCCTCCCACAAAGGAGGTACATCAAAATGGTTCAAATGGCTCTGTGCACTACGGGACTTAATATCTGAGCTCATCAATCCTCTATAACTTAGAACTACTCAAACCTAACTAACCTAAGGACATCACACACATCCATGCCCGAGGCAGGATTCGAACCTCCGATTGCAGCGGTCGCGCCTTTCCGGACTGTAGCGCCTTGAACCTCTCGGCCACTCCGGCCGGCGCGGTACATCACTATTGGAGGGATCAGGAGTTGACAGAGCCTCGCTAAAGCCGGATAATATTGTTGTAGCAGAACTCCACATTCTCGGAACAGCTCTTCCATGTACATGGGTCACTCCAAAAGAAATGCACATTATTTTTGTAAAAATACAGTTTTCATTCTGCATGTGTGAAAGTTTTACAGTGTGTAGATACATCCTTCCCGCTTCTTTTCAAATTTAGTTCAACCTGTTCCCGTGAGTGGCACCGTCACAGCATGTCTTCAAGTGGCTGCTACACTTGACGTTCGTCAGAAGCAACGTGCTGTCATAGAATTCCTGTGCTGTGAAAACGAGACAGTGGGAAACATCCACACGAGGTTGAAAAAGGTGTATGGAGATGCTGCTGTCGATTGCAGTACAGGTAATCGGTGGGCAAGCAGGTTACGTGATGAAAGCAGGCGCGGCAATATTGAGGATTGTCCTCGCAGCGGCAGGCCTCGTGCTGCGCACACTCCAGACAATGTGCAGAGAGTTAACGAATTGGTGACTGCTGACAGACGCATCAAAGTGAACGAATTGTCAAGCTACGTTGGGATAGGAGAAGAAAATGTTTGCAGAATATTGAAAGTGTTGGCGTTAAAAAAGGTTTGTGCCAGTGTTGACAGTGGCTCACAAAGAAACAAGAAAAACGGTATGCAGCGAACTTTTGGAATAGTACGAAAATGATGGAGATGAATTTCTTGGAAGAATTGTGACAGGTGATGAAACATGGCTTCATCAGTTTTTACCAGAGACGAAGAGGCAATCAATGGAGTGGCATCATGAAAATTGACCAAGAAAAAAAAAATTCAAAACCACACCTTCTGCTGTAAAAGTTATGACTGCGGTGAATTTCGATTCCGAAGGACTCTTGCTTGCGGACATCATGCCAAGTGGAACCACCATAAATTCTGATGCATGTGTGACGACACTGAAGAAACTTCAAGCTCGACTGAGTCGTGTTCCACCACATCGGCAACAGCACAATGTTTTGCTGTTGCACGACAATGCACATCTCAATCAAAAAACCATGGAAGCGATCACAAAACTCGGATGGACAACACTGACACACCCGCCGTACAGTCCTGACCTGGCTCCATGTGACTCTCATCTCTTTGGGAAACTGGAAGACTCTCTTCGTGGAACAAGGTTTGAAGATGATGACTCCCTTGTGCACGCTGCCGAACAGTGGCTCCAACAGGTTGGTCCATAATTTTACCGTGCTGGTATACAGGCGCTGGCTCCAAGATGGCGTAAGGTAGTTAAGAGGAATGGAAATTATGTGGAGAAATGAAAATATAGATCTAAAGGATGTATCTACAAACTGTAAGACTTTCAGACATGTAGAATAAAAGATGGATTTAAAAAAAAATAGTGTGCATTTCCTTTTGAGTGAACCTCGTAACTGAATGCCCTCTGACTGCCACCAGCCCCCTAACTGAATTTTATTAGTAGTTGTCCCAAAACAATCTCACCTAATACAAAACAAAAAAGAAACTGAAATGGGGCCGGCCTAAAGAGTGAAATCCTGCAGCCGTGGTGCGGCGGCCAAAAACGCCTTTGTGCAAAAATTTCGCGCGAGCGACGAACAAAAGTGTAGCCCAGCTTACAGCCGTAATCCTCGGTCGCCAACACGCGCGGAGTAATGTAAAATACATCAATTATTGGTGGCGGTGCCGGTCGCCGCCGCAATGTATGCAAATCCGTTCCGGCTGTAGCGAGGCAGTCTCGTTGCGGTGAGCCAGTAGGTGGAGCGGCGGGGATCGCGGGCCAACAGTCCCTGTGTGGGCAGCCGAGCGGTGGGTTCGGCTATCAGAGGCCGGCCTCGCCGCCGCCATGCAAATCGATGTTTGCTTTTAATCACCGGATGGTGTAATTCCCTCAAACAAGGAGCCACCGCCCTCCCAAGGGGCTGCAGCGGCCGCCGCCGACGATTCCTGGACCTCCCAGACGAGAGGTAGAGAGCAGAGCTGCAGTGCTGTGGACCGCCGTCTTCCAGCGTGGCTGCCGACTACGAATTGGATTCTGGTGAACGCCGCGGCCGGTTTCCAACCTCATCTGGTAATTTCGTTGATAGTGTTATTCCTGCAGATTCAGGGAGTGGTGACCTAATACACCACGCGCCATTAAAATTGCTACACCACGAAGATGACGTGCTACAGACGCTAAACTTAACCGACAGGGATAAGATGCTGTGATATGCAAATGATTAGCTATTCAGAGCATTCACACAAGGTTGGCAACGTGCTGACAGGAGGAAAGTTTCCAACCGATTTCTCATACACAAACAGTAGTTGACCGGCGTTGCCTGGTGAATCGTTGTTGTGATGCCTCGTGAAAGGAGGAGAAATGCGTACCATCGCGTTTCAGACTTTGATAAAGGTCGATTGCGGTTTATCACAACGCGACGTTGCTGCTCGCGTTGGTTGAGATCCAGTGACTGTTAGCAGAATATGGAACCGCTGGGTTCAGGAGGGTAATACGTAATGCCGTGGTGGATCCCAACGGTCTCGTGTCTCTAGCAGTCGAGATGACAGGCCTCTTATCCGCATGGCTGTAACGGATCGTGCAGCCACGTCTCGATCTCTAAGTCGGGGACGTTTGCAAGACAATGTTACCTGCACGAAAAGTTCGACGACGTTTCCAGCAGCATGGACTATCAGCTCGGAGACCATGTCTGCGGTTACCCTTGACGCTGCATCACAGACAGGAGCACCTGCGATACTGTACTCAACGACGAAGCTGGGTGCACGAATGGCAAAACGTCATCTTTTCGGATGAATCCAGGTTCTGATTACAGCATCGTGATGGTCGCATCCGTGTTTGGTGACATCGCCGAGAACGCACATTTTAAACGTGTATTCGTCATCGCCAGACTGGCGTATCACCCGGCGTGATGATAAGGAGTGCCATTGGTTACACGTCTCGGTCACCTCTTGTTCGCATTGACGTTACATTTCAGACGTGTTACGGCCCGTGACTCTACCCTGCATTGGATCCCTGCGAAACCCTACATTTCAGCAAGATAATGCACGACCGCATGTTGCAGATCCTTTACGGGCCTTTCTGGATACAGGGAATGTTCGACTGGGGCCCTAGCCAGCACATTCTCCAGATCTCTCACCAATTGAAAACGTCTGGTCAATGGCGGCCGAGCAACTAACTCGTCACAACAGGCCAGTCACTACTTTTGATGAACTGTGGTATCGTGTTGAAGCTGCATGGGCAGCCGTACCTGTACACGCCATCCAAGCTCTGTTTGGCTCAATGCCCAGGCTATGAAGGCCGTTATTACGGCCAGAGGTGGTTGTTCTGGGTACTGATTTCTCAGGATCTAGGCACCCAAATTGCGTAAAAATGTGTTTACATGTCAGTTCTAGTATAATGTGTTTTTCCAATGAATTCCCGTTTATCATACGCATTTCTTCTTGGTGTAGAAATATTAATGGCCAGTAGTGTATTATAAACAAGCCTCTGGTTCGCATAGCCAGTAGTGTACTATAAACAAGCCTCTGGATCGCATTAAGTGAATGCTGTGTTTGTAATGTGTGCACGATTGCACTTAGCGCGCGTATCGCAGTTTGAACCTGACAGGTAAGGAAACATACTCTTACTCACCAAGGGCTACGACTTGAGCTGAATAGCTGCCATCAATGGTCCTAAAATATTGCAATGAGGTAGGGAGGTGGTCTTTATCTTAGAATAGACAGCAACTATTCTCTGTAATTATATTTATTGGAACAAATAATAATAATGTCGTGTGACGAGGGCCTTGCGTCGGGGAGACCGCCCCTCTGGTGCAATTCTTTCGATTTGCCGCCACTTCGGCGACTTGCGTGTCGATTGGGATGAAATGATGATGATTAGGACAACACAACACCCACTCCCTGAGCGGAGAAAATGCGTGACCCAGCTGGGAATCGAACCCGGGCCCTTAGGATTGACAGTCTGTCGTGCTGACCACTTTTTTTTTTTTTTTAATCTTATTTTGTTCGTTTTCGTTCGTTTCATCTCGTCGGCGCGGACGTCGCAAGACACCCGTTTCAGTTCGTTGTTGATCCATTAACTCAGTTTTTTTATTACAGAGGGCAGCTAAGTCTCTGACCGAACACGCTGAGGTACCATGCCGGCTACCACTCAGCTACCGGGGGCGGACATTTATTGCAATCACTTCTGAAAATATTTGGTCATTACATTGCACAAGAGCAATCTCAGGTATCGTCTGTTCAGACAAGGGGATCCTGGTATTAAATTTGTCAAATAACATAAAATATAAAAGAGCAATACTAGCACAAAATTCAGGATGCTTAAATATTTTCAACTGAGAGAAAGACTCTCTGGAGGAAGCCTGTCCTCATGTCGAGCTGAAGAATGTTATCAGCTCTAACAAATTGTATTGTTTCCCCACAAATGTTAACCAAACGTGGTCAGTGAGAGCACGAAGGAAATGTGTTAATTTATGAAATGAAAAGTAGTGCCTCCACCTTCGTTAATTGGATTTGAATGGGAATATTTTAATAAATCAGATGCAGAAATAATCCTTACGACGTGATCGTTAATTACCAATATTCACTATTCCACATTATCACCAGCCAATTGGATACACTTCTGCCAACGATGGACAAGTTTTCTGAATCTCTCATGGAAGAAGTCGACACTCTGTTTCCGCAAACGTAGTCTCACAGTTCTCTCGACGCCTACATCAGAAGCATAATGATGTCCCCGCAGATCGTCTTTCATTATTGGAATCAGATGGAAGCCAGACGGTGCTAAATCTGGACTGTATGGAGGAAACCGTACGGTGGTGGCATCTGGGGTACACATCGTGCACGAACGTCCTACAGTCAAGCAAAGCAATAATGTGACCGACACGTTCTTGTGAAATGCCGATTGTACTTGCAGTTTCTCTGTGAGTGATACGACAATCTTCCTGAATCAATCTGTGAGCATTTTGCTTGTGAAACTCGGTGGTGTCAGATCCTCCCACCTCAAAATCTTTAAACTTACTTGCCCAATGACACACAGTACTCAAATCAACACAACCACCATTAACTGCTTTCATTCTCTGATGAATCTCCTTTGGGGTCACAACTTCTGCTGTGAAGAATTCAATGACTGCACGTTGCTTAAATCCCATTGACCGACCTTCTGCGCAGGGTTCCATACTTCACACTGTAACAACATACCGTTTAAGGTTAAGTCTCCACGCGAACTGGAGCTGTAGAGATGATGCTACGGAACAAGCCAGTATCTGGCACATACCAATGCCGCCAACTGTTGAAAAGTTACGAAGGTGGAGGCATTAATTTTCAGTCAACCCTGGCACTACATGAAGGAAACAACTTCCTACTTTGAGCTTCGTATCACTGGAGTAAAAACTGGCTTGTGACACGACATTTACATTTAATGGCGTGCTGCGCTCTCTAACTTGTACTGCTCAGTGTCGTCGGCTTGACTGCTGCCGTGTCTCGTGAAATCTGTAAATCTATCAAAACCCTACATTGCGCCTGGCTGATTCTATATCAGCAAACTTGCCCTATATTTTCGTGAAGCGAAAAGCGTTAAATTCATCTTAGTCTGCTTTTAATGGTTATACACAAGCGCAAGGCCGGGGTGCCACGTGCTACTCTCCCCTCGCTATTTTTTAGTGCCATAAAACTGAATGACAAATGTACTAACAAACAATCTGAAATTGGAAATATTTTCAATAATCATTTTTTAAATGTTGTGGAGAAAATAGGATCTAGATCTTCACTAGAAGAGGCAAGGCTTCTAATAGAAGAGGCCATACCTGTGCAGTTTGAAACAACTGTATTTCCACGAACCTCTCCCTCTGAAATCAGTAAAATAATAAACTCACCGAAAAGTAAAAGCTGTTACGGAATTGATGGCATTTCCAGCAAGATACTTAAAGTTTGTTCCCCACAGATAAGTAGGATTCTCAGCCACGTATGTGACAGCTCTTTGGAGCAGGGTGTTTTCCCCGATAGACTGAAATATGCCATTGTAAAACCATTGCTTAAACGGGGGATACGTCGGATGTCAACAACTATCGCCCAATCTCTCTTCTGACAGCTCTATCAAAAAATTTTGAGAAAGTAATGTATTCAAGAGAACTCTCCCATATCTGTAAAAATAAAGTACTATCAAAATGTCAGTTTGGTTTTAAGAATGGCTTTTGAACAGAAAGTGCTATATACACGTTCACTGATCAAATATTAAATGCTGTGAATAACCGGACATCACCTATTGGTATTTTTTGTGGTCTCTCAAAGGCCTTTGACTGTGTAAATCATGGAATTCTTTTAGATAAGCTAAATCATTATGGTTTGTGGGGGGCAGTGCACAAATGGTTTAATTCATACTTAGCTGGAAGAATGCAGAAAGTTGAAATAAGTGGTTCATGTAATGTTAATACAACAGCTGATTCCTCAAACTGGGGGCTATAAAGTACGGAGTCCCACAGGGTTCGGTCTTAGGTCCTTTACTGTTCTTGATATACATTAATGACTTACCATTCCATATTGATGAAGATGCAAAGTTAGTTCTTTTTGCTGATGATACAAGTATAGTAATAACATCCAAAAACCAAGAACTAAGTGATGTAATTGTAAATGATGTTTTCACAAAATTATTAAGTGGTTCTCAGCAAACGGACTCCCTTTAAATTTTGATAAAACACAGTATATACAGTTCCATACAATAAATGGTACTACTCCAGTAATAAATATAGACTTTGAACAGAACTCTGTAGCTAAGGTAGAATTTTCAAAATTTTTAGGTGTGTCCATTGATGAGAGGTTAAACTGGAAGCAACACATTGATGGTCTGCTGAAACGTCTGAGTTCGGCTACGTATGCTATTAGGGTTATTGCAAATTTTGGTGATAAGAATCTCAGTAAATTAGCTTACTATGCCTACTTTCATTCACTGCATTCGTATGGTATCATATTCTGGGGTAATTCATCGTTGAGTAGAAAAGTATTCTTTGCTCAAAAACGTGTAATCAGAATAATTGCTGGAGTCCACCCATGGTCATCCTGCAGACATCTATTTAAGGATCTAGGAATCCTCACAGTAACGTCATAGTATATATATATATATATATATATATATATCACTTATGAAATTTGTTGTTAATAATCCAGCCCAGTTCAAGAGTAATAGCAGTGTGCATAGCTATAACACCAGGAGAAAGGATGATCTTCACTATGCAGGATTAAATCTGACTTTGGCACAGAAGGGGGTAAATTATGCTGCCACAAAAGTCTTTGGTCACCTACCATCAAAAGCCTGACAAATAGTCAACCAACATTTAAAAATAAATTAAAAGAATTTCTAGATGACAACTCATTCTACTCATTGGCTGAATTTTTAGATATAAATTAAGGGAGGGAAAAAAACTAACTTAAGCATTAGTGTCATGCAATATTTGGTGTAATGTAATATCTTGTACAATCATCTTTCTTTAACCTGACACGTTCCACATCATTACGAAGTGTCGTATCCATGATCTATGGAACAAGTATTAATTTAATCTAATCTAATCTAATCTTCTCGCAACAACATAACGGCCTTGCCTCTCTTCACTCTCCGCTCAGATTTACGAAAAGAATTCAGCCAGCTCTTGACTGAATTTTGGAGCCGCGTGAACAAAGTGTTCACACCCGTATATCTCCTTTCCCTGTCGTCCTGTCACTGAGGGATGCTCTCTGACCACACTCGACGACGTCTCAAGGGAAAGTGCCTGTCGCGCTAGGCAGTTGCGCGTGTTCTCAGCCTAGCTTCCCTCCCTCTTCAGTGGGGCAGGACAGTGGATGATACAGCCAATGGCAGTCGATCTTTCATTTCTAGTAGCCATGGCTGACCAATCAGCAAATGGCTTAATAAGTACAATGTCGTAGAATTGGCTGGCATTCAAGTGAACAACCAGGTCTATTACCCCTCATCACTCCATCATGCACAGGAGTGGTAAGTTACGTCCTCGCGCGCCGCTCACGTGATATATTGTTCTTCCGCCAGTTCTCTGCCGTGCCAGTCACCTGCACTTGACCTTGAGTAGGCTGCGGTTCCACAGACCATTGTGTCACAGCGTGGCTAACTAAAACTGGCTTCCCCTCCAGTGATACTTCACACCCTGTTTCTACCTGACTTAAACATACAAATTTACCCAAGGGAAACATTTTCGTCACTCTCGATGCCACGTGTATTGAATCTCAAACAAGTGCAACATACACACAAAAACCCGTCCCATATTGCAAAACCAGTGTCTTGCAACAATGTAAACGATACGTAAAACTGAGGCACCCGACATGTAAGGTGTCTAAAATCCCAACGTCTTACAGTATTTGAATTTATCTACATACGAAGATGCTATGTGTTCTTTCGGACATGTCACCGATGGTATCTGTTCTTTCGGACATGTCCGAAAGAACAGATACCATCTCCGTATATATATAGTTAAGGCCCACCGGCCACTTGACCATCTTTTCCATCTGTGCGAATGCACAAACAGTGCCCGAACTCTTACGGGAATCGGCAACGCGCCGCGAGTAATAAGTATAATAGGCGGGGGTACTACGAATGTAGTGCAGGACAATACGTTGAGAATGCGGGTTTCGCGGGAGGCGTGCCAGAGATAAATCCCTGCAATCGCGCTATCCTCTATGTCCTCGGTGGCTCAGATGGATAGAGCGTCT
Organism: Schistocerca gregaria; assembly: GCF_023897955.1. Taxonomy (NCBI): domain Eukaryota; kingdom Metazoa; phylum Arthropoda; class Insecta; order Orthoptera; family Acrididae; genus Schistocerca; species Schistocerca gregaria. Next base: position 158,020,261 of record NC_064921.1, on the reverse strand, counting down.
GCCATATAAGCAGGAGATCCCGGGTTCGAGTCCCGGTCGGGGGACACATTTTCATTTGCCCCGTTGACGTATGTCAACGCCTGTAAGCAGCTAATGGTGTTCATTTCATTGTAATATCTACACTAAGGTGACTAAAGTCATGGGAAAGCGATAAGCGCGCATACAGGTGGCATCATTACCGCGTACACAAGATATAAAAAGCCATTTCATTGGCGGGGCTGTCATTTGTACTCAAATAATTCATGTGGAAAAGTTTCCGACGTGATTACGGCCGTACTATGTGAATTAACAGAGTCTCAACGCGAAATGGTAGTTGGAGCTATGTGATGCAAAATTCCATTTCCACAATTGGTAGAGAATTCAATATTCCGAGATCCACAGTATCAAGAGTGTGTCGCGAACACCAAATTTCTGGAATTACCTTTCTGTCTTGAAATCTGGCAGAAAACCCAAAGAGATTCTGGTCGTACATACAGCACACCGGTGGCAAGACAATCAATACCTTCACTATGCGATAACAACGGTGAAGTCACTGATGACAGTCCCACTAAAGCAGAGTTATTAAACACGGTTTTCCGAAACTCCTTCACCAAAGAAGACGAATTAAATATTCCTGAATTCCAATCAAGAACAACTGCCAAGACGAGAAACATAGAAGTAGATATCTTCGGTGTAACAAAGCAGCTTAAATCACTTAATAAAGGCAAGGCCTCCGGTCCAGATTGTATACCATTCAGGTTCCTCTCAGAGTATGCTGATAAAATAGCTCCATATTTAGCAATTATATACAACCACTCGCTCACAGTAAGATCCGTACCTAAAGACTGGAAAATTGCTCAGTTCACACCGATACCCAGAACAGGAAGTAGGAGTAATCCGATGAATTACAGGCCTATATCACTAACATCGATTTGCAGTAGCCTTTTAGAACATATACTGTATTCGAACATTATGAAGTACCTCGAAGAAAATGATTTATTGACATATAGTCAGCACGGATTCAGAAAATATCGTTGTTATGAAACACAACTAGCTCTTTATACTCAAGAAGTAATAAGTGCTATCAACAGGGGATGTCAAACTGCTTCCATATTTTTATATATCCAGAAGGCTTTCGACACCGTTCCTCACAAGCGTCTTCTAATCAAACTGCTTGCCCACGTAGTATCGCCTCAGTTGTGGATTCGTGATTTCCTGTCAGAAAGGTCACAGTTCGTAGTAATAGACGGAAAGTGATCGAGTAAAACAGAAGTAATATCCGGCGTTCTCCAAGGAAGTGTTAATAGGCCCTCCATTGTTCCTGATCTATATTAACGACATAGGAGACAGTCTGAGTAGCCGTCTTAGATTGTTTGCAGATGATGCTGTCATTTACCGTCTTGTAAAGTCATCAGATGATCAAAAAGACTTGCAAAATGATTTAGGTAAGATACCTGTATGGTGCGAAAAGTGGCAATTGACCGTGAATGAATAAAAGTGCGAAGTTATCCACATGAGTACTAAAAGAAATCATCTAAATTCCGATTACGCGATAAGTCACACGAATCTGAGGGCTGTAAATTCAACTAAATACTTAGGGATTACAATTACAAATAACGTAAATTGGAACGATCACATAGGTAATATTGTGGGTTGAGCAAACCAACGACTGCGATTCATTGGCAGAACACTTAGAAGGTGCAACAGGTCTACTAAAGAGACTTCTTACACCACGCTTGTCCGCTCTTTTCTGGAGTATTGCTGTGCGGTGTGGGATCCGCATCAGGTGGGACTGACGGATGACATCGAAAAAGTGCAAATAAGGGCAGCACGTTTTGTAATATAGCGAAATAGGCGAGATAGTGTCACAGACATGATACGTGAATTGGAGTGGCAGTCACTAAAACAAAGGCGTTTATCGTTGCGGCAGGATCTTCTCATGAAATTTCTATTACCAGTTTTCTCCTCCGATTGCGGAAACATTCTGTTGGCACCCACCTACATGAGGAATGATCATCGCGATAAAATAAGAGAAATCAGGGCTCGCACGGAAAAATTTACGCGCTCGTTTTTCCTGCGTGCCGTTCGAGAGTGGAACGGTAGAGAGACACCACGAAGGTGGTTCATTGAACCCTCTGCCAGGCACTTTATTGTGAATAGCAGACTAATCACGTAGATGTAGATGGATAACGCAATGGCAGGCGGCATTTACTTAACGACACGTGTCATTGTTAACAGACGAACAATGCCGCGTGAAATAACCGCAGCCATCAATACCAGGCGTATAATCAACGTATTCATTAGGACGGTGCGCCGAAATTTGGCGTTAATGGGATATGGCAGCGGACGAACCACTCTAGTTCCTTTGCTAACAGCGTAACATGGCCTGCAGTGCTCGTGACCATACCTGTTGGAAGACAACTGAAAAACTGTAGCCTGGTCAGATGAATCCAGGTTTCAGTCAGTAAGAGCAGATAGTAGGGTTCGAGTAGGGCGCACACCCCACGAAGCCGTGGACCCAAGCTGGCAAAAAAGCACTATGCAATCTGGTGGGGCCTCGATATTGGTGTGGGCTGGGCTGTGTTTACACAGAATGGACTGGGTTCTCTGGTCCAGCTTAATTGACCATTGACTGGAAATGGTTACGTGCGGCTATGTGGAGACCATTTGCAACCATTCATGGACTTCAAGTTGATGCCCATTGTCACCGTGCCACAACGGTTCGCGAGTGGTACATTGTGTACATTTCAACCAGATCACATACTATGAATCCCGAATCCCATCGGACATTATGCGACATAATAGAGAGGTCAGTTCGTACACAAAATACTTGGACGACTACAGAGCAGTAGCATGGCTCAGTATTTCTGCAAGGGACTTCCAACGACTTGTTCAGTCCACACAACGTCGAAATGCTGAAGTAGGCTGGGAAAAAGGAGGTTGTAGCGGGACATCATCCTCTAGTATTACTTTTCCTCAAAAGAAGTTGTTGATACCAATATTATTTTTTGAATTCTGGACAGGTCAATATTATCTCACTTGCGTTGCAGTCTTGATGTTTTAATCGGTAAGCACTAGTTGTGAAGGTACAGTTAAAACTATTTTTGAAGAAACGTTTGAAATTACGAACTATTGCCACACTTAAAATTTATGTTATTAATCATGCAGCGCTGTACCGATTATTATGTTTATTTCTAGATTCATTTGTGAAATAATAGTCAAAAGTAATAATGTAACAGAAACTAGTAGAACTTCATTTGCCAAGAAAAATAGTAAGCCCTTTGGAATATTCTTGTTTCCACAGAGCGCGAGAGTCGAAAGCATGCCTCTGATGTGATTGGACGTATTTTTAAATTTTTGTGGGAACAATATAATTTCAGCTTTCTTAATGTGAAGAATTAACAGACTGTATGACATACTAAAATGTGAGAAAATATCTTTACGTGAAATCAGAAATTCTGCAACAACTATCTTCAAATTTATTTACTTCAATCCAACCGTGAGGACCCAAAATGTGACATTTTCAGCTTCAAGAATCAGACCCCATGACAAGAAGAACTGGTGCCAACTCGACATGACAAGCTAAGTACGCTAGAAAATTTATTGAGATCTTCGCTTCTCTCAAATATTCATAAAAAACTTAGTTTAACAACAGCTGCAAAAAAAGGGGGCGATGGGGGAGATTTCAAGGTCCGACACGACATTAGGGGGTATCCCATAAATATTGTAACTGCAGTGTACCCCGCGCAACAGAATTACATGATCACTTTTTCGAAACCCCGTAATTGTTCCCCGTTTTGAAATTTGGCTCAAAGGTGGATAAAACCTACCTCTTTAAAGCCGCAAAAGCATGGCGCTCTGCAACCTATCCCTCTGACCAGGTTATTCTTCAAACAGCAAGATGACGACACATGCGAAAAGGGGGCCAGCTCGCCAGTTCAGTCAGCCGTAAGGTGGGTTAATGGTGTCATATTGCCACGACGTTTCAGCGAGATTCTGCCCAAGGCCATAGTGTACTTGCCACTTGAGGAGAAGGTCGTCAGAGCCCCTATTAACCATATTTCACCCCTTCGTTTGACGCCCTGGGATGGAGGTCAGATCCAAGACACCCAGCGTTGAAATCACACGGTTTCTTATGGGAAGGCGAGAAAAACACTGCAGAAATACTAAAGCTCAGAATCGAGACGAAAAGGCTCTACGGAGTGGCACAAATGGCGTCAATGAAAACTGCCGTTACCACGGTGCGTCGATTTCCACACATACCCCGGTCGAAAGCGACAGTTCGCAATCCGACAAGTAACAAGATGATGATGTTGACAACTTTTAACACTGCTGACAACCCCCGCAAATTTCAACCCTTCTCTAAAGACGTTGTGGTGCTGGACACGGCCGGCCGGGGTGGCCGAGCGGTTCTAGGCGCTACAGTGACTGCTACGGTCGCAGGTTCGAATCCTGCCTCGGGCATGGAGGTGTGTCATGTCCTTATGTTAGTTAGGTTTAAGTAGTTCTAAGTTCTAGGGGACTGATGACCTCAGAAGTTAAGTCCCATAGTGCTCAGAGCCATTCGAACCATTTTGCTGGACACGCATTGAATGTGGTCGCACCCCTTTGGTTGCAGCACGGCTGCAATTTTTGTTTTCGTGTATAGGTTGCAAGCGCTAGGCATCGTTCAAAACCACCGACGAAATATGAATGTAGCCCGAAATATCGAAGGATCTTATGCTTTTTCAACCATTCTGTTGTCCGCCCTCCTGTGGTGTGGCCATGTAGGAGTACAGCATAGAGATGTGTATGAGTAAAATGGCAGTTGTGTTCCATTCAGATTCTCCCCCTCCCCCCCCCCCCCCCACATCCCCCAGTTCGGCAACAACACCCTTGCACCCTTGGTGCTACTCACGCACATTTTTTGAGCACGATACAAAAGCGTCTTCAGAAATTTTGACTCCGTATAAACCTGGCGGCTGCTCTAGCGTCTGCTGGTTAGACGACCCGTTTGACAGCCATTGGGTGGGATTTACTACCTTAAGGAACCAGAGCAGCGGCCAGGCTGAACAAGGGCGTACAAATTTCTCCTAGGTACATTTGTAACATGCTCAACAAAGTTATGTTTGTGACACCGAGGATGTTACCAACTGGGATGTTTTAGAGGGAACCTTTACATATGTTATTGACGCAGACGTTAATGTTGTACTCCCACATTATCACTCCAGAGGAAGGCGGAAAACGGGAGGGTTGAAAGAGAATATGTATCCTTTGACGTTGCGGATCACGTTAAAACTTCGTTGAATGGCTATGACCGGTTCTTAGTGGTTTCATCCAGTTCAGGAGGGCAAAAACTACGGCTGCGCTGTACTCCAAGGGGTTGCGATCAATTCAGTGGGGATGCAGCCCCACAGTTTCCTTAGGGAAGTGTTGTGGGAACGCTTGAGTTAAATTTCATCCAATGGAAGACAATTAAGGTGTTTCGAAAAAGTAATCATTCGGTATTGTCGCGCCGTGTACTTACTAGTGAACCCAGAAGTACTTTGCCGTTGCTCAATATGTATGGGATTTTGTTATACGTCCTAATTTCCTTGTACCTCCCTCTCTTCGGCGCTCACCTCCTCCTCCCTCTCCGTGTCCATCTCCTCGTTCCATCCATACCTCTCCACATCTTCCTCGTGTCTCTGTCCATTTACTCCTTACCATTCTCTATGTCCAATTTCTCCCCCCCTCCCCCCTCCCCTACCCTCTTGAGCCATTACCCCTTTCTCCATCTCTATGACCATGAGCCTTATTTATTGCTATTGCCAGGCAAATGGTGGATGGTTCCTATGAAAGGGTGCGGCCGATTTCCTTCCCATCCTTGAAACATTCAGAGTTTGAGCTCCGTCTCTAAATGACTCCGATGTCGACGGGACGTTAAACCATAATCGTGCTTGCTTGCATGGACCTATGAAGACAGCAGCTACGGTGACAGCATTTCGCGTAGTTTTAATCAGCGTTGGGTAGGATTACAAAATCTGAGACGATTCAAATTACATAGTAGTATTCTAGCCAGCTATTACAACATTCCTGTTTGCTGTTAAAACCGACTGCGGGAAGGAAACAAAACAATACATAGCTATGTATACGGAAAAATAAAATAAAGGGGAAAAACAGTCTGTCTAATGATCTAAATGCCCTGATATCGCATTTAAAACTGACTGCTAGAAGGGAAACGAAACCGCACATTTTCACGGGACAGAAAAGCACAGAATTTACTTTCTCGCAGTCGGTTTAAACAAAAAACCTGAGAATTGTTGTTTAAGAAAATATACAGCCTGTATACTATACGGTATACGCGAACTTCCACATGGCATCTCCCAGGGATGGTGGGCTATGCAGGGGGGGGGGGGGGGGGGGGTGGAGGAATGGGGAGCGAGCACTATAGCTGCTGAGAGGATGAGGCGGGGTGAGGAGGGAAACAAGCTCCGCCTCCATGTACTGCAGGCAACACAAACGTCTTTCTTAAACTTCCACAAAAGTGGCTATGTGTAGGACAGAGTTAATCGTCAGTTAAATACTTCGCGCTATCGAAACTAAGATCACTGTTTGTACTGACATATTAAATGAAAACATTAACGTCCTACGTTATCATTTACTGTATCAAAATAAATGCGGAATTAGAAGTAGGTAAAAGAACAATTTACGACACTTGGAATGGAAGATACTAACTTACTGTTTATTTTTTAAATGTACTAGATGCCTCACATTTCAGCAAATCTATTACAACGTTCGACACAAATGTGTAATAAAACAAGAATGAAACAGGCCAATTTTGCTGAAGCTCCTGATAATTCCGATGCACTAACAGTTTCACTGTCGCCTATAATTGTTTTCTCTGGTACGTCACTGGTAACTGAAGTGCCGACGTACACAATGAGGTTGTCAATGTCTATTTCCATCAGACCGTCATGACTTCCGTACTTCTGCTCAAGCTGTTGTACTTTTTTTTTACATTAACCTTTCTAGTCTTCCTCAGTAGCAGCCTGAAAACAAGCGCTTGCAAGACTCAGTATATTTTCAGATATGTTACCTGTAATGTTGTACCCCCGAAAGAGTCGAATTGCATTCGAATATTTTCAGAAAAAAAAGTTTAAATGTGTGTGAAATCTTATGGGACTTAATTGCTAAGGTCAGCAGTCCATAAGCTTACACACTACTTAACCTAAATTATCCTAAGGACAAACACACAAACCTATGCCCGAGGGAGGACTCGAACCTTCAGAAATGGGTTAAAGTGTACGATTAGTCATTCCTATAAGCATCTGTCTTTCTACTGGCTCTATCAGTAAAAGAGCACAATTTTAGATTAATGACAACCAAATGTTGAGCTATTTAGAAATATTCTCTAATAGGACTGCAACTGAATCTAATCTCTTTTTGCTAGGAGTTCCTGGGGATACGTGTGGGTGATTCCTGACAAATTCTCTAACTCCCGCAGTAATACACTGTCTCTTTTCAGTGTACGTCGCAGCTCTGAGAGAAGACTGCCAAATCGGGTGTAAACAGTGATTTTTTTTCCTTCGTCGCAGCACTTCACTACATTCATCATTATTTCTGTCTGGATCCTTATCGGCGTCCTGAGTGAATAATTGAAGTTTAGTTGGTTAAGAGCTTTTCGAGATTTTTGATGATTACTTCTCCCTATTATACATATGTATCTATACATTACAACACATATAGCATCCACACGTTTATCAGACCATGTGTCAAAAATTTTCAGTAAATCGGTGAAGAACAATTCGAGATATTTGCTAACAACTTCCCGTCTTTACACATTAAAATATCACATATGTTGAAAATACGGGGGTTGGAACTATAATAGTGGCAACTATTTATTTACGCCTCGTACAGAACAGATACGTGTTTCAAAGTTTTACTGACCTTCAAAGTAGTCACCAGCATTGCGTATAACCCGTTGCGAGCGATGTAGAAGTCGTAGGATACTCTTAGCAGTGCCACTTGTGTTGACACTTAGAGCGACGCGGTCTATTGCCCGACGAATTTGTAGCAGTTCTGCAGCGAATGCCGTGAAGTGTTTCCTTCAGTTTAGAAATCGAATTGAATTCACGAGGGCTTAAGTTAGGGGAGTGCATTGGGGGTATAGCACTTAGCACTCGCATCAGTCAAACAAATCAGTAACAGCTTGCGCTGTACGTGCTTGAACATTGTCCTGCAAAAATATGGTCAGGTCGTGCAGAAAGTGTCACCACTTCCATCTCTATGCTGTTCATTTTTGGAACAAAATCTACGACCAAGTTAGAGGCAAAAGTGGTGACACTTTCGGCAGGAACTGACCATCATTTTGCAGGGCAATGCTCAAACACGTACAGTGCAAGATGTTACTGATTGACTGACGGGGCTGCTAAGCATTATACCACCTACTGCACTCCCCTGACTCAAGCCCTCGTGAGTTCAACTCGATTTCTAAACTGAAGGAAACACTTCACGGCATTCGCTTCAGAACTGCTACAAATTCCTCGGGCAATAGACCGCGCCGCTCGAACTGTCAACACAAGTGGCACTGCTAAGAATATGCTACGAGTTCCACATCTCTGGCAACGGCTTATACACAATGCTTGTGACTACTTTGAAGGTCAGTAAAACTTTGAAACACGTATCTATTTTGTAAGAGCTGTGAATAAATAGTTGTCACTATTGAAGTTCCAACCCTCGTATGTAGGCTATGTTCGTCCAAACAATTGTTAGAGTATGGTGTGAAAATTTGAAGAAAATCGGTCCAGAACTTTTCTTCGAGATTTTTGCTAACAATGAGCTATGTCTCTCCAACCGTTTAATAGAATCTTGTGTAAAAATTAGAATTAAATCGGTCAAGAATTCTTCCAGATTTTTGGTAACAGCGTTAAACAACGACTTGTCTTCATACAGTAATATAGATGCGAGTGTAGGGGCAGTTAAATGGAAACGAGGCACACGGGAATAAAGTAAGTAAAGTGTTCGTTATTTGTGAAGTATATGGCACCTGTTAATACATTTATCTCACTGTGAGGCAAGGCGGTCAGTGCTTTCCACTGGACTCGCATTCGGGAGGACGACGGTTCAATCCCGTCTCCGGACATCCTGATTTAGGTTTTCCGTGATTTCCCTAAATCGTTTCAGACAAATGCCGGGATGGTTCCTTTGAAAGGGCACGGCCGATTTCCATCCCAATCCTTCCCTAACCCGAGTTTGCGCTCCGTCTCTAATGACCTCGTTGTCGACGGGACGTTAAACACTAACCACCACCATCAGTGCTTTCATGGAAAAATGTTTACGGCTACCTACGTAACCATTATTATACCCAGATTGCACCTCCTCGTTTGAAGCAAATGGAGGTCTACAAAATCAGGAAAATCGTTTGAGGATAGATAGCGACTGTACTGAGGACGTGTAAGGGTTTCCCAGCGAAACTTATGCAGCGTAGTTGACACAATCTTGGCTACATATGGGCGGGCATTATTCTGCAACACAATGAAGCTGCCCGTCATCGTTTCTGTGCGTTTGGGGTTGATGGCGCGCTACAATTTTTTTCCACGTACCGCTGTGTATTGTTGGTGGCGCCGTGTTTCGGAAAATCAACAAGCAAGGTCATCGGGACTTTCCCAAGAACGTTGACGAAGGGCAAAATCCTGTTGCAGGATACTGCTCGCCCACATGTTGCCAAGGCTGTTTCGACTACATTGCATAAGTTTTTCTGGGACACTCTTCATAAAGTCCCGATCACTCCCATGCGATTCCCACATTTTTTGAGCTCTCTACTTCCTTCGAACGAAGAGGTGTAGCGTGGGTACAATTATGGTTCCGTTCACCACCGCAGACATCTTTTCATGAACGCATTGACCGTCTTGGCACGCCGGCCGCTGTGACCGAGCGGTTCTAGGCGCTTCAGTCCGGAACCACGCGGATGATACGGTCTCAGGTTCGAATCCTGCCTCAGGCATGGATGTGTGTGATGTCCTTAGATTAGTTAGGTTTACTTAGTTCTAAGTCTATGGGACTGATGACCTCAGATGTTAAGTCCCATAGTGCTTAGAGCCATTTGAACCATTTTGGCACACAGTGCGATAAAGGCATTAACATTTATGGCGATTAGTACTGAAATATGAAACAGTTTACTTACATTTTTCCCTCTGTGTCGTTTTCATTTGACTGCCCTTTATATTTATTTATTGTCTAGTTAATCTGATCAGATTAGTGCTTTAGTAAAATTTTTACTAAAGAATGGTGGTACAGATTTTCTCTGACAGATTCACTGACAACAATGCTGACCTATATTAGAACCTCCCTGACCACTTGCCGGCAGGCAGCAGCAATATTTTCGGCAAAAATATACAGTGCCCACTACTCCAGCCCTGACACTAGATCCCCACTTCCTCCATTTATTCTTAGTATTATTATTATTATTATTATTATTATTATTATTATTATTATTATTATTATTATTACTATCAGTGCTTATTGTTGTTAGTATTCACTGTTAGTATTTGTGTTGGGTAATAGTTACAACTGTTCTCATACACTCCTGGAAATGGAAAAAAGAACACATTGACACCGGTGTGTCAGACCCACCATACTTGCTCCCGACACTGCGAGAGGGCTGTACAAGCAATGATCACACGCACGGCACAGCGGACACACCAGGAACCGCGGTGTTGGCCGTCGAATGGCGCTAGCTGCGCAGCATTTGTGCACCGCCGCCGTCAGTGTCAGCCAGTTTGCCGTGGAATACGGAGTCTTTAACACTGGTAGCATGCCGCGACAGCGTAGACGTGAACCGTATGTGCAGTTGACGGACTTTGAGCGAGGGCGTATAGTGGGCATGCGGGAGGCCGGGTGGACGTACCGCCGAATTACTCAACACGTGGGGCGTGAGGTCTCCACAGTACATCGATGTTGTCGCCAGTGGTCGGCGGAAGGTGCACGTGCCCGTCGACCTGGGACCGGACCACAGCGACGCACAGATGCACGCCAAGACCGTAGGATCCTACGCAGTGCCGTAGGGGACCGCACCGCCACTTCAAAGCAAATTAGGGACACTGTTGCTCCTGGGATATCGGCGAGGACCATTCGCTACCGTCTCCATGAAGCTGGGCCACGGTCCTGCACACCGTTAGGCCGTCTTCCGCTCACGCCCCAACATCGTGCAGCCCGCCTCCAGTGGTGTCGCGACAGGCGTGAATGGAGGGACGAATGGAGACGTGTCGTCTTCAGCGATGAGAGTCGCTTCTGCCTTGGTGCCAAAATGGTCGTATGTGTGTTTGGCGCCGTGCAGGTGAGCGCCACAAACAGGACTGCATACGACCGAGGCACACAGGGCCAACACCCGGCATCATGGTGTGGAGAGCGATCTCCTACACTGGCCGTACACCTCTGGTGATCGTCGAGGGGACACTGAATTGTGCACGGTACATCCAAACCGTCATCGAACCCATCGTTCTATCATTCCTAGACCAGAAAAGGAACTTGCTGTTCCAACAGGACAATGCACGTCCGCATGTATCCCGTGCCACCCAACGTGCTCTAGAAGGTGTAAGTCAACTACCCTGGCCAGCAACATCTCCGGATCTGTCCCCCATTGAGCATGTTTGGGACTGGATGAAGCGTCGTCTCACGCGGTCTGCACGTCCAGCACGAACGCTGGTCCAACTGAGGCACCACGTGGAAATGGCATGGCAAGCCGTTCCACAGGACTACATCCAGCATCTCTACGATCGTCTGCATGGGAGAATAGCAGCCTGCATTGCTGCGAAAGGTGGATATACACTGTACTAGTGCCGACATTGTGCATGCTCTGTTGCCTGTGTCTATGTGCCTGTGGTTCTATCAGTGTGATCATGTGATGTATCTGACCCCAGGAATGTGTCAATAAAGTTTCCCCTTCCTGGGACAATGAATTCACGGTGTTCTTATTTCAATTTCCAGGAGTGTATTTATTTCTCAAATGTATATAACTGAACTAGAAGTATCTATAAAATTGAGAAAGTATCTTAATAATTTTTCGACATGTGTTGTTTGTGCTCCAACGTAAATTAGGACAGGAATAGAGGCCACGGGATATTTTTTCTGATGAGTGTTATTGATGCCTGCCGAGAAGTGGCCATACTAGTTATAAAATACAGTGATGGCCCAAATCATTTCGAACATCTGCCTAATAGCTCATATGTCGGTCTTTGTAACGATATACATCACTTATTCTGCGTACCAGGGATCGGACACTTTGTTGGTAGGTTTGTGGTAGTATGTGACATCAGATGTCTACGCACAGATTCGAGTAATTCGAGTAAATAACAACTAGATGATGTGCGTATGCGGTGATGGCGCCCGTTAGCGACCCAGACAGGATCCATAGGGCGTACACCACGCGAACTTTGTCTCCGACACATCATCGTGAGTTCAACATAATGTTCCTCAAAGCAGTGTGGTACGGCTCTGGCTCCAGGACGTGACTGGAAGAAGGCCCACGTCATAGCAATCTATAAAAAGGATAGAAAATCAGATGCACATAATTACCGTCCGATTTCACTGACATCGATTTGTTGTAGAATCATGGAACATATTTTGTGTTCAGACATAATGACCTTTCTCGACTCTGAGAAGCTCATCTGGAGAAAGCAGCACGGTTTTAGGAAGCAGCGGTCATGCGAGACACAGCTGGCCCTTTTTGTGCATGATATACAAGAGGCTCTAGATACCGGCTCCCGGGGTGATGCCATATTTCTCTACTTTCGAAAGGCGTTCGACTCAGTTCCGCACTGTCGCTTGCTACAAAAAGTGCGCGCTTACGGTCTATCCAGTGACATATGCGGTTGGACAGAAAGTTTTCTGACAGACAGGGAGCAGTATGTCGTCCTGAACGGGGTAACTTCAACAGAAATAAAATTAACTTCAGGTGTGCCCCAGGGCAGCGTAATAGGTACTCTGATTTTTACGATCTGGTTGATGGTATTGACAGCGGCCTTAGACAGTTTACCGATGATGATGTGGCCTTCAGGAAAGTAGTATCACATTAAAGTTGTGAAGATATCAATGAGGATTTACAGAAAATAAATGGGTGGTGTAATGACTGGCAGCTACCTCTCAATATTAGTAAGTGTAACCTACTGCGTATAAAAAGGCGAAAATCGCCATTAATGTATGAGTACAAAATAAATGATCAGTCTTTGGAAGCGGTAACATCAGTCAAGTATCTGGGTGTGACTACTGGAAATGATGTCAAATGGAATTATCACATTACACAAGTAACGGGTAAGGCGAAATCTAGATTGCGGTTTATTGGTAGAATCCTGAAGCGATGCAGTCCTTCAACAAAGGAAATAGCTTATGATACGTTATTTCGTACAGTCCTAGTGTATTGTTCGTCTGTATGGGACCCTTACCAGTTGGGTCTGATGAAAGAGATTGAGAAGGTCCAAAGAAGAGCGGCAAGATTCGTGACTGGTACATTTAGCTATCGCGAGAGCGTTACAAATCTAATAGAAAGTTTGAAGTGGGACACACTTGCAGACAGACGACGCGCTGAACAGAGGGGGCTGCTCACTGCTCACTAAATTCCGAAATCCAATCTTCGCCGAGGATGTAGAGCATATATTGTTACCACCAACTTTCAAATCGCGTAATGATCATCATTCAAAGACAAGGAAAATTAGAGCTCGTACTGAGACGTTCAGACAGTCGTTTTTCCCTCGTGCGATCCGCGAGTGGAACAGTGGGAGGAGGAAATATGACTTTGGCGCGAATTGTGCCCTCCGCCACACATCGCTTGTTGGCTAGCGGAGTATGTATGTAGATGTAGACGAGACACGGACAGTTATAATGCCAAAAGATGACATTACCGTTGGGGGAGATATCGAGCAAAGATGGACGCAGGTGGTTCACAGCTGTCAGCTTGTCTTAGTTTACTACTACACATAACATGCAAGCGCAGGACACTGTCTCCCATAACATAATACTGAGCCCGTCAACCTGCGTCAGTTGCGCGCTGCACGTTTCGAGACGACTTCACCTCGATGATGGCGTTTTTGGCGTCGACCATGGACCTCGTCTAGGGAAAATGTGATGCACCCGAAGAGCCGACACGTTTCCACTAATTGACGGTCCAATCCCGATAGTCTCGTGGCCACTGCAATCGTATACTGACACTGTCGTTGGGTCAACAAGTGAACACATAGGGGTGACCAGCCTGCGGAGCTCCATGGTCAACAATGTACGATAAACAGTGTGCTCCGAAACATTTGTACGTTTACCAGTATTGTGCTCTTTCGGTAGAGAGTCCGTAGATCATCATCTATCCTACTTAGCACAGCAGACAAGCCTCCTTACCCCACGTTTTGTGAAGAGTCGTGGACGCTCAACCATTAACACCTAGTGGTAGTTTCACTGTCCTTCTACCTCTTTCCGTAGATGCTCACGGCAGTAGGAAGTGAACACTCGACCAGCTTCGACGTTTTCGAGATACTAGTCCTCAGGCTCTGGATAATAATAATCTTTCCTTTGTCAAAGTCACATATTTCAATGGAGATCCCCATTAGCAGCCCATGTCCTTGCTAGGGTGATGTTCCGTCCGTGTCTGCTCTGTTTACATACTTTTGTTACGGCGTCAAGTGCCTGCAACGCCACCAAGGCGGCATACAAAGTTGCGGTGGGCAGCGGTCATAGCTTATCAGCGTATACCATCATTGTTATCAGTGAGCTTGGCACGGACAATGTAGTTGGTTTCTATGTAGAAAAAATTTATCGGACTTTCAGCCGTTTCATACAAGGTAAGTCACTTATTGTTATTACAAAGGTCTGCAAAAAAAAATTTTTGGAGGTTGTCTGAAATTTAATATTGACTTTTATGTACTTTTCAGCGCTGATTCTAAAAATGCAATCCCTTTTTTTTCTATCACATCAGGTTTTCTCACAAAAAAGGAGTATTTTTGGTTATAATAACAAAATTTAAGAAATTTATCACCTTTTTTCTAACGTTGTAAAATTTTATTTTATTTAAAAATCATGTTCTAAACTACATTTCCAGTACACTTATATTTCTCTTTAAGCTCATCAGTCCTTATGATAACGCTTTCGCTCTCTGTCGAAGCTTGTTTTATTGCTTTTCCGGCTGTGGACTCATTGAGGATCATCTCTTTTTATCATCCAACGGCAGTCCGCTAAGATGTTGACGTTCCATCTTCCTTGATATCTTCTTTCCATTTCTTTGATGTCTTGGTGGAATCTTTCGCCCTTCTCTTCACTAACATCACCAACGTTTGCAGAGAAGTAGTCAAGATGTGGGGAGCATATTCTATTTTGAAACGTGCCTAAGTCCAGGGATATCACTGCAGAGCGCTAGTAAGAAATATCCTATTTGTTTTTCAACTTGAAACCTGGTACGCTACAAGAACAAAAATAGCAGTCATCACTAGCGATTTTTGGGCTCACTTCGAACCACTGGTATTCCAAAACGTAAGCTCTGCTTTTTACTTTGAAATCATTGCCTCAGTTTTTCAGCACACACTGAAAAAACTTTGGGTGGGGCCCAAGACTTAATGATTCAAATGGCTCTGAGCACTATAGGACTTAACATCTGAGGTCAACAGCCCCTAGAACTTAGAACTACTTAAACCTAACTAACATAAGGACATCACACACATCCATGCCCGAGGCAGGATTCGAACCTGCGACCGTAGCAGCCGCGCGGTTCCAGACTGTAGCGCCTAGAACCGCTCGGCAACCCCGGCGGCTCTAAGACTTATCCTGATGGCCTAAGTTTATACTAAAAGATGCGAAATATACTTTTTCAACAAAATCGGAAAAGTTTCTTTGTTGTTTTTTTAACGGTATGGTTACCACAGATGTAGCAGAAGCCATCCGGTGAGTTTATACATCCTCTGGTAGCCATTGTCTATAAAATAACTTCAAATCACAAGAAAACGGAATTTTTTCACTATTTTTCCTTAAATCAGCATTGAAAACACTATCAAAATCAGTTAACAAATTTGATACAATTTTTATGTCGTAGACCTCTATTATTATTATTATTATCATCATCTCAATCATGCACTAATACTTTTTTACTGTGCCAGTGTTCGGAAACAACATCTACTGACTTACAGGCGTAGTTCCTATCTTTTGGTTTGATACTTTGGTCTGTGAACCACTAACGACATCATGGCTTCGAATCATGATAAGCTGCCACGCTACACGTCTCACGGCTTAACCCAATAGTTCACTTCTAATCTATTTACCACAGTAAGAGTCAGTTATTTCCGTATAAATTTTTAAGATTCACTCTCCTACAGCAGCAAATAAGTTTCATGTTCCACGAAATACATTGAAGAGAAGAGATGCAGGAAGAAATAGAGGTGCAATAGGTGGCAAAATGACTATCGGAAGTTGAAGGAGTGTATTAGGTGAAGAACAAAAACAAGAAATACTTGTTTACATTTTTGGAATGAAAAAGCGGTTATGCATATTTAAGGTAAACGAGGTACTTAGCATCCCTGCTGGCATAAGAGAACAAAATATATTAATGGCCTACGCGGAAAATTAGCTACCCACTGGTCACATTTTCTCTTGGGCACGGAAAGTGGACATCAGGTAAGCCTTCAGAAAAAAGCACTTCGCTCCTATACATTATTTGCTTTTTCACTTAAAAATGTTTGATGTGATATCTTATAATACGTAGAGTCAAAATGTGTAAACGGCAAGACACAATAAACAACTACGGTTTGTTAAAATTCAATTGTACTTAGAGCGGCCACTGCACCAAACTTTTCCATAATAATAATAATAATAATAATAATAATAATAATAATAATAATAATAATAATAATAAAGGATATAAATATCAACTATACTATTGATTAGTTTAGCATAATTGAAATCGTATTTAGTAAAATGAAAGGAGCAAGGACTCTGTGACAACTAGGAGGGAAAATTGATTGGGGAGGGGTTTTGAAGACAGTGAGATGCAGAGAAATGTATGGCAGCCATAGCTAGAGTAATAGACGGTTGATCATTAGTTGCATTAGTTGTCTTTTGAATTCTGAAAGGAATTTAATTTCTCTGATATATCGAGGAAAATTATTCCAAAGAGTGGCTTCTGATACGGAAACGGTTTTTGATATGAGAGCCGTGTTATGAAGTATTACAGGCGAGATGTTACGTTGTTGAGAATGCTTATTTTTATTGTGCTGTTCAAATAGTAGTGTAACAGCTGAAGATAAGTAGGAGAGTTAAGCAAAGAGTGAGACGACAATAGAGCAACGCATATCGGAACGTAGCCATGGAAATTGTTGTTAGTGTGATCTGAAGCATTGAATACCAGTTCCAGCTCTGGTGAAAACTCACACGAAAATCCTTCAAGGACAAAGTCAATCAAATACAAGGAGTGTTAATGACTCTACGAGTTTCTTTCTAATCCCTAGACGAAATAGCTCTTTACATTTCTGTAATGAACGGAGTAATGCGCCACGTTCTTACAGACTTCAGATTTATGGTGTCTGCAGTTTAAATGAATGTCCAGAATTATCCCCGAGTTCTTTGCAGAAGGAGAAAAAAGAAAAATTTTATTTATTCTATGCAGGATTAGAGATGCAGAAGAGTGTCTAAACTGATGGATGTTTTGTCACGCGTTAATGACTAAGATTTCTTGCCTTTATGAACGTCAAAAAAAAAAAAGTTTCAATCATGAAAATTGGTGATGGAGATAGTCCTCCTCTACACATTCACCTTTCAAAGCGATGCATTTTTTTCCAACTATGGATGACTTGCCACAAACCTTGGTTGTACTAGCCTATTCTTTCGTTTTTCAGTAAGCGTTTCTCCTTTGGAAACTACGTCGACGTCATTCTGGAAACGCCTGCCACGTAATGGTGTCTACATTCAAGTAATGAGGAAGAAGTCACTGGATGCTATTTCATGGGAATGCGTAGGGTGAGACCCAATAAAAGCCTTAAATAAGGGCATGCGCATGTATGACTGAAAAAAACTGTAAAATTAAGAAATGACAACATTAGTAGTAATCAGTTTTCAGTTCTGCCTTCATACTTCTCGATGTTTCTCTCTTCAAATCAAACAAGGGCAACGTATAACTTATTGCAAAATAAATTAAGAATGCATAGTACAAAGCCATTCTGTGTCTGACTACGTTTAGCGAAGTGGTTCCCAACCCCTAAGTGCAGTAAGATATCAAAACGTTCCATTTACCCCTCTCCCCACCATCGACAACATTACCACCTAATTGACGTTTAGAAAGAAAAAGTATTTTCTTTGAGCATTTATTTTTAAAACGACAATGGATACGTGATATTTATTTTTTGTAGGTGGTTTATTAACCAACGAAATGATGAATAATGGTAATTGGTACTGCTTATTTCAACCAGTGCATCACAAATGTTACCTACAATTCCCTCCTGGAAAAGAAAGGTAAGTATCCACATTGAAAGAGGACATGTGCCACAGAACATACTTCTTTTACACCATTTCTCTCTCTAGTGACATTTGCTTCACTCACGCCCTGCACCCTCATTTCAAATCAACTAAATTAAAATGTATGCACTTTACTTACAACTACTGTTTTCAAAATCATTTGGCTGCTGGACATCTTGCCTTGCAAATGACAGATAATGTAAGACTTCAGGTGTGAATGATCTTTGTCTCACTACTGCCAGTAATAATAATAATAATAATAATAATAATAATATAAAATTATCAGGATATGGGAAAAAGAAGTCAAAGGAAACAAAATTGGCATTAGAAAAGATAACAGATTCAATGTGAAGTATTTAGCTTTTGCAGATGACCTTGCAATCGTCACAAATAATAGAAAAGAAGCTACTAACTCCATAGAGAAGTTACACGAAATTGCACAGAGAAATGGCCTGCAAATCTCATATGAGAAAACCCAGACATAGAAAGAGTGCCACAAGACAAATTGCCTATTGTGACAACCCATGGGAAAATCGTACAAATACCACATTTCAAGTACCTGGGAGAAATCATCCAGCCATCAGGGACCAACCTAAAGGCCAATGAGGAAAGAATTTTTTAAAAAAAATACAGAAACCATATAAACTCACGTGGAACTATTATAACAAAAAGTCCATATCCATTAACGCAAAATTAAGGCACTACAACACTGTCGTACTTCCGGAGGCACTGTATGCATCTGAAACAACACAAATAGGTAGGCAAACTGAAATCAAACAAATAGAGAAACAAGAAAGGAAAATTCTCAGGAAATTTTTTGGCCAGACACAAGAGCAAGGAGTCTGGAAGAAGAGACCATCAGAATTATATAAATACACAGACAAGATAACGGATACAATAACGAAAAGAAGAATGCAGTTCTACGGACATATCCACAGGATGAATGAAAATAGAATTTCAAAGCGAATTATTAAAGTCATCAACTCAGGCAGGGGAAAAACAAAATGGATAAAAGAAGTTGAAGAGGACCTCAGACAAGCACACATAACAGTAGACGATGCAGAAAATAGAACTAAATTCAGGAACATCATCAAAAAACATAAATTTGACACCACAACACAGAAGAGACCAGGATGCAAATGGACAGCGGAGCGAAAGAAACAACACAGTGATCAAATGAAGAAAATTTGGGCTCAGAAAAAACATAAACAATCATCATAAAGGAATTCAAGTTCAAACGCTCTCTTTAAATGGGAATAATCGAAAATAATAATAATTATTGTATAGTCCCTATAGCCATGTAAAAACAATTCGAAATGAATAATGAAGCAATTTCTGTGCTATTCCGTGAATGACCTACAACTCGGAGGAGGCATATTCGTGAGGTTTTGAAGCATGTGTAATGTATATGTCTCAGTTTTACTATCTTAGGTGCATGATACAAAGAACGTGGGTAGTGGGTGACTATGTGAGGAAGACGATGTTCATATATTCGTTTCACAAGCTGTAGCTACTATTTGGGTGCCGGGGGGGGGGGGGGGGGGGGGAGGGAGGGAGGATTGGAGGGGGGAAGGGGGGAAATGTTATTATTTGTAATTTCTGTAATGAGTATTACAATTTTATTAAATAATAATAGTAACAACAATCTTCCAAAAATGTACTTTTATGACTGAAACACAGCTGTACTCTTCTGTTTTCCAATTTTACGCCTCCTAGGGTAATTACCAACGGACTGGGACCAGCTGGTTTAGAGTATATCAAATGCTACAGCAATCCCAACCTGAGTATTGCATCCTGTATGATTTGAAACGGAGTTTTCTAAATAGTTTTAATAATAATTTGCAGAATTGCTGCAAGTGAATAACCCAAAGTTCAAAAGCTGTTTTGCAGCACCATTCATCACATCTCTCTACAGCAGAAGACCCCGCTTTCGCTTCAGTCTGGCAGAGAAGTCGAAAAATTAATTTAATAAATATTAATAAATATCGTTCTTGGAAGGGGAAGGGGGAAGAACTTACTTGACGCCATAACAATTTTCTGTTTGAAATGCAAACGTGCGGGATTCTGAGAAGCTCTATTTAATTTGATAAGGCCACTCTGTAGAAAGGCCATTTTCTGTTGCAGTTCGAATAGCCGGAGCGCGGCGGAGATAGTATTAATCCACTGACCTCATTCGTGGCTTCTTTCTGCGAATTTCCTGCCAGTGCAACCAACGTGCCCATTTTCAGTGCAACGTCCCAGCATCTCATAAAACAGGGCATCAAACGCCGCCATAAAGATGTACACCGGAACGAGCCGTCCGCTGTGCTGTATCTGATTAAAGAAAAGCTCTCTGATAAAATCAGTCATTCGAGGGCATCCGTGTAATAACCTCCGCCCTTTGAAGTGTACTTCGTTCAGTCTGCGCTTTCTGCCGGTAAAAAAGTACGAAGAAACAGAGGTATTCAGGCGAAGAGTGTGTGTGGTGCAAGTCAACGCACTCTGCGGTACTGTGGATAATTTTTTTATTCAACATCAGTCACAGATGTGAAAAGGCAGACAGAGGTTGATACGGTAGCCCAAACTGAAACGTATTCATTTGCAGTCTCATTCGTATATAGCTGTGTTTACCATTTCTAAACCGTGCGACGAAGCCATATGGCTTTGTTGGTTTATGGTTCCCTGAAACATAATTTCCCTGAACAGGTAAGCTTTTATTTCTTCTTAATTGTACATCTACACACACCGTCCACGAACCAAAGTATAGTGTATGGCGGGGAGTGCTTTCTACCACTACTAATGTCCTTTCTAGTCTCATTCACAAATGCAGCGAGCGGAAACCTTTTTGTCTCTATGCCTCTGCACAAACTATAGTTGAACTTATTTCGTCCTGTTTGAAGCGAGCGTTGGCAGCAGTGCAAACGATCTGCACTCTGTCATGTATACTGGTTCTCTGAACGTTCTCAATGGCGTTCGCAAAAAGCTCTACATCTACATTTATATTCCGGAATCAGTCTTACTGTGTGAGGTCGAGGGTACCACACACACCACTGCATATTTATTTAGTTACATGTTTAGTTATATGTTCCACAGATCATATGAACCTTTTTTTTAAATCGAAATGATGCGGAACTGCTTAGTTTAAAGGATATACAGGGTGTTACAAAAATGTACGACCAAACTTTCAGGAAACACTCCTCACACACAAATAAAGAAAAGATGATATGTGGACATGTGTCCGGAAACAATTTCAATGTTAGAGCTCATTTTAGTTCTTCCACCCTACGCTCAATAGACCACGTTCTCACGATTTCATACGGTATACTCTACTTGTGCTGCTAGAACATGTGCCTTTACAAGTACGACACAACATGTGGTTCATGCACGATGGAGCTCCTGCACATTTCAGTCGAAGTGTTCGTACGCTTCTCAACAACAGATTCGGTGACCGATGGATTGGTAGAGGCGGGCCAATTCCATGGCCTCCACGTTCTCCTGACCTCAACCCACTTGACTTTCATTTATGAGGGCATTTGAAAGCTCTTGTCTACGCAACCCCGGTACCAAATGTAGAGACTCTTCGTGCTCGTATTGTGGACGGCTGTGATCCAATACGCCATTCTCTAGGGCTGCATCAGTGCATCAGGGATTCCATGCGACGGAGGGTGGATGCATGTATCCTCGCTAACGGAGGACATTTTGAACATTTCCTGTAACAAAGTGTTTGAAAACACGCTGGTACGTTCTGTTGCTGTGTGTTTCCATTCCATGATTAATGTGATTTGAAGAGAAGTAATAAAATGAGCTCTAACATGGAAAGTAAGCGTTTCCGGACACTTGTCAACATAACATATTTTCTTTCTTTGTGTGTGAGGAATGTTTATTGAAAGTTTGGCCGTACCTTTTTGTAACACCCTGTATAAATCCACAATAACATTAAGGAACGCGTTATTATTTAGTCCTACTTATGCAGCTACACTTGAGAAGTAGGTGCGTGTTTTGTATTTTATTTGGTACTGGCAATCGGTCTTTAAATAGAAATTCGTCCATGGGTCAGCAGAAATGTCCAGGAGAAACGATTTTAGGCTAAATTTAAAACTTGCTTTGCTACCTGTCAGACATTTCAGGTTTTTGTGCACGGTAATAAAGAATTTTTGTTTCTGCATGTGGAACCCATTTCTGAACCACCAACAGCTTCAATATTGGCTAACAAAGGTTCAGTTTTTTCTTTGACGCTCAGCTATGGACAACATTACTCTACTCAAATTGTGAGTGGCTGTTTGTGACGAACTGCATTACCTAATGTACACTCTAATTGTAAGACAAAGAAAAATGCCGCACGAAGAAGGAATTATCCGAATGTGGTAGAAATCACTAGATATGATGTACATGTGTAGACAAAAAAAAGACTACAATTTCAGAAAAATTGGATGATTTATTCGAGAGAGAGAGATCCATAAACTGAACATGTCGACATCTACATCTACACTTAAGTGCCTGGCAGAGGGTTCATCGAACCATTTTCATACTACTTCTCTACCATTCCAATCTCGAATGGCTCGTAGGAAAAACGAACACCTAAATCTTACCGTTCGAGCTCTGATTTCTCTTATTTTATGATGATGATCATTTCTCCCTACGTAGGTGGTGTCAACAAAATATTTTCGCATTCGGATGAGAAGGTTGGTGATTGAAATTTCGCAAACAGATTTCGCCGCAAAGAAAAGCGCCTTTGTTTCACTGACTGCCACCCCAACTCGCCTAGCATATCAGTGACACTCTCACCCCTATTGCGCGATAACACGAAACGGGCTGCCCTCCTTTGCACTTTTTCGATGTCCTACGTCAATCCTACCTGATAAGGACCCCACATCGTGCAGCAATATTCGAGCAGAGGACGAACAAGTGTAATGTAGCCTGCCTCTTTAGTGGGTTTGTCGCATCTTCTAAGTGTTCTGCCAACAAAGCGCAGTCTTTGTTTGGCCTCCCCCACAGTATTATCTATGTGATCTTTCCAATTTAAGTTGCTCGTAACTGTAATTCTTAGGTATTTAGTCGAATTGACAGCCCTTAGATTTGTGCGATTTATCGTACACACAAATTTTAGTATCCATGTGGATGACCTCGCACTTTTCTGTGTTTAGTGCCAATTGCCACTATTCGCACGATACAGAAATTCTTTCTAGATAATTTTGTAATTGGAATTGATTGTCTGATGATTTTACTAGACGGTAAATTACAGCGTCATCTGCAAACAATCTAAGGGGGTTGCTCAAGTTATCACCTAGATCATTTAAGTAAATCAGGACAGCAGAGGGCCTATAACACAACCTTGCGGAACGCCAGATATGATATCTGCTCTACTACACGATTTCCCGTCTCTACGAACTGTAACCTCTCTGAGAGAAAATCACGAATCGTCACACAACTGAGACGGTACTCCTTACGCACGCAATCTAATTAATAGCAGCTTGTGAGGAACGGTATCAAAAGCCTTCTGGAGATTTAGGCATGTGGAATCGATCTGAGATCCCTTGTCGACAGCACTCATTACGTCATGGGAAAAAAGAGCTGGCTGTGTTGCACAAGAACGATATTTTCTGAATCTGCGTAGGTACATCTATGGCCCTAAGGCGGACAGTTATTCGGCTTGGCAAAGATTGACATATTTGTTGGATGTTCTCCTAAGAGATAGCGTCCCATATTCTGTCCAGTTGGCGCGTTAGATCGTCAAAATTACAAGCTGGCTGGAAAACCCCGTCCGTAATTCTCCGAATGTTCTCAATTGGGGAGAGACTTTGTGACCTTGTTGGACAAGGTAGGCTTTTGCACACGAGGATAACCAGTAAAACTCTCGCCGTGACCGGGCGGCCATTTTCTTGGTGAAATGAAAGCACAGGATGGCTTGGCAATAAAACGGTGCATAGAATATCATCGGCATACCGCTCTGCTCTAAGTGTGCCTTAGATGACAACCGAATGGGTAATGCTATGAAAAGAAATGACACCTCAGTTGATCACCTCTGATTGTGCGGCAATATGGCGGGCGACAGTCAAGTTCACTGCTACCAAGAGCGTCTCCACATACGTCTTCGGCCTCGAATCACGTTGACTGGAGTAAAACTGTCCGGTTCGAGATGAGCCCCCGTGTCTGGATGCGCCTCGGATAGGGGTGGGATACAGACCTGACAGTTACCTGCCACAAGTCCAGACAACTTGGAGTCAAGGACTGACGTGCCATTTCTTTTCATAGCAGGACCCCTTTGGGTGTCAACCGTGGCACAATTACAGATGGGGCATATCAGCGTTACTCTACGCCTCGTTTTCTTGCTCTTCCTGGCAAGGCATCTTGGGTTAACATTTCAGCACGATAATGCTCGCCCGCACACTTCGAGAGTTTCTATTGCTTGTCTTAGTGTTTGCCAAATCCTACATTGGCCAGTAAAGTCACCTTATTTCTCCCCAATTGGTAACCTTTTGGAGAATTACGGGCAGGGCACTCCAACTAACTCGGGATTTTGACGATCCAACGCGCCAATTGGTCAGAATCTGGCACGGCATTTCTCAGGAGAACGTTAACAACTACAGCTATCACTGCTAACTATATCTATCATTTCCAGAGGTGGATAAACACGTAATTGAGTTGCTCAGTTTCTAAAGCTCATTCTCCTGAATACGTCATCCTACACTAATGACCATTAAATTGCTACATCACGAAGATGAAGGGCTACAGACGCGAAATTTAACCGACAGGAAGAAGATGCTGTGATATGCAAATTATTAGCTTTTCAGAGCATTCACACAAGGCTGGCGCCGGTGGCGACACCTACAACGTGCTGACATGAAGAAAGTTTCCAACCGATTTCTCATACACATGTAAGTAGGCTATTTACGTTCTTTTATTTGTAACACCACGTCTGTATGAAAATCACTGGCTGTGCTGCGTGCAGTCTGTGACTGGTTGGCATTGTTGTAATACTCGCCATTGTAGCGTTAGGCAGTTGGCTGTTAGCGGCGCGTAGCGTTGCGCAGTTGGAGGTGAACCGCAAGCAGTGGTGGATGTGGGGGGAGAGATGGCGGAGTTTTGAAATTTATAAGAATGGATGTCATGAACTGCTATATATATTATGACTATTAAGGTAAATACATTATTTGTTCTATATTAAAATCTTTCATTTGCTAACTATACCTATCAGTAGTTAGTGCCTTCCGTAGTTTGAATCTTTTATTTAGCTGGCAGTAGTGGCGCTCGCTGTATTGCAGTAGTTCGAGTAACCAAGATTTTTGTGTGGTAAGTGATTTGTGAAACGTACAGGTTAATATTAGTCAGGGCCATTCTTTTGTAGGGATTATTGAAAGTCAGATTGCGTTGCGCTAAATATATTGTGTGTCAGTTTAAGCACAGTCACGTATAATTTCTCTAAGGGGACGTTTCAGACAAACAGCAGTTGACCGGCGCTGCCTGCTGAAACGTTGTTGTGATGCCTCGTGTGAGGAGGAGAAATGCGTACCATCACGTTTCCGACTTTAATAAAGGTCGGATTGTAGCCTATTGCGATTGCGGTTTATCGTATCGCGACATTGCTGCTCGCGTTGGTCGAGATCTAATGACTGTTAGCAGAATATGGAGTCGATGGGTTCAGGAGGGTAATACGGAACGCCGTGCTGGACCCCAACGGCCTCGTATCACTAGCAGTCGAGATGACAGGCATCTTATCCGCATGGCTGTAACGGATGGTGCAGTCACGTCTCGATCCCTGAGTCAACAGATGGCTAGCACATTCACTAGATCTCTCACCAACTGTAAACGTCTGGTCAAAGGTGGCGGAGCAACTGGCTCGTCACAATACGCTTCAGGAAAACTGAATTAAGTGTTTGACGAACTGAAACTGAGCATTTACCTCAGCTTCGAACACTTGTTCGACGCCGGCCGTAGTGGCCGAGCGGTTCTAGGCGCTTCAGACTGGAACCGCGCGACAGCTACGGAAGCAGGTTAGAATCCTGCATCGGGCATGTATGTGTCTGATGTCCTTAGGTTGAAACGTCCCCTCAGAAAAATTATACATGACTGTGCTTAAACTGACACACAGTACTTTTTGCGCAACGCAATCTGACTTTCAATAATCCCTACAAAAGAATGGCCCTGACTAACAATAACCTATAACTTTCATGAATCACTTACCTCACAAAAATCTTAGTTTCTCGAACTACTGAAATACAGCGAGCGCCACTACTGCCAGCTAAATAAATGATTCGAAATACTGAAGGCACTAGCTACTGATATGCATAGTTAGCAAATGAAAGATTGTGATAGAGAACAAACAATGCATTTACCTTAATAGTGTTCAAAGGTGACGTATATATATATATATATATATATATATATATATATATATATATATATATATATAATCAGTTCATGATATTCAGAATAATAAATTTACTCTTTCTGGCGGACACACGTCCAGATCGTTCGCTCTTAAAATTCTGCCATCTCTCTCTCCCCACATCCACCACTGCTGGCGGCTCACCTCCAACTGCGCAACGCTACGCGCCGTTAACAGCCAACTGCCCAACACTACATTATCGACTATTGCAACAGTGCCGACCAGCCTCAGACTGCACACAGCACAGCCAGTGATTTTCTCACAGAGCGCTACGTGGTGTTACCAACATAAAAACCTAAACAGCCTACTTACAAGGTTAGTTAGGTTTAGATAGTTCTAAGTTCTAGGGGACTGATGACCTCCGATGTTAAGTCCCATAGTGCTCAGAGCCATTTGAATTTGGACTTACGACGACTCACCTATGGTCAGTATCTGTTAAACTTCCTTCAAATTGATTCGCCTACCTGTGTGGCGGTGTAGGGGGGGCGAGCTCTGTTTGAACAGGTCTTTCTTTTAGGATGGTGCATGTGAGTGGAGCGGGGGGGGGGGGGGGGGGGGGTTGATAAAATGATAAAAATTCTGTCCACTTCCCCTCCTCCCCCGACCTTCTTCTGACCCCCTACCACACCACTTGGTACACTCATGTCCTCGACGACGACGTTTAAAACTGTAAAACTGCTCTCGCTATGGACTTCGGCATAAAGGAGTTGGAGCAATGCAGGGGTACAATTTGTATGTGAAGACAAGCAGAGTCAGTGCCTATCGAAAACTGTCTTCCTCGAAGTACAGACAGGCGCCCGTTACTCGGGTACGATGGGGAACTTTGCTGAAGTGAATCGCCGGAGACTTTAAGATGGCAGTCAGGGGAGGAGCAACGCTCAGGGGAGGCAGGGAGGAGGTTAACTGCTTCCGGCAGTAGTTCCGAGGGCGCTAAGTGGTGCCAGGCGCACACGTGTCGACACCTTGCAAACGAGCTCACTTCTCTCCGATAATCGATGGAGGTGGGGACGGCGGCTGTTGCTGGAACAGCGCTAGGGGATAACTTTCGTAGTAAGGTGAAAAATCCGGAATGCGTAACGTGTCAACGATCCGAAAATTGCTCTGCGTTACGACGGGCAAGTTTTTCGGCACAAAAGTGAAGAGTTTTCAAGCTATGAAGAGATCAGCGTTTCATTCCGGGGAGGAGAAGGGAAATTACACTTCTACAATGTTATTAGGTCTACAACTTTTCTTCCGCTGTTTTGCAATATACGGCAGAAGTGGGGTTTAGGTGGTTGGTCATAGGTGTAATACAATGAGCTTAGCCATCTGTAAACATAATGCCATAAAAATATTAGTAGATTTGTGATTGCATCATAACGTTATTCTAGATTCAGTACGTCAACTTACGTACCCATTTCTCGCCATTTGCGGGAAGGTTTATTTTTCTACTTCAACATGAAGAAATCTCTCGGCTGTGGCTCTTAAAATGCTGGTTAAGATCCATGGTGAGGGTACTATTACATCTACATCTACATGACTATTGTGCGATTCACATGTAAGTGCTTGGCGGAGGGTTCATCGAATCACAATCATACTATCTCTCTACCATTCCAATCCCGAAAAGCGGGCGGGAAAAACGAACACCTAAACCTTTCTGTTCGAGCTCTGATTTCTCTTATTTTATTTTGATGATCATTCCTACCTATGTAGGTTGGGCTCAGCAAAATATTTTCGCATTCGGAAGAGAAAGTTGGTGACTGAAATTTCGTAAAAAGGTCTCGCCGCGACGAAAAACGTCTATCCCAACTCGTGTATCATATCTGCCACACTCTCTCCCCTATAACGTGATAATACAAAACGAGCTGCCCTTCTTTGCACCCTCTCGATGTCCTCCGTCAATCTCACCTGGTAAGGATCCCACACCGCGCAGCAATATTCTAACAGAGGACGAACGAGTGTAGTGTAAGCTGTCTCTTTAGTGGACTTGTTGCATCTTCTAAGTGTCCTGCCAATGAAACGCAACCTTTGGCACGCCTTCCCGACAATATTATCTATGTGGTCCTTCCAACTGAAGTTGTTCGTAATTTTTACACCCAGGTACTTAGTTGAATTGACAGCCTTGAGAATTGTACTATTTATCGAGTAATCGAATTCCAACGGATTTCTTTTGGAACTCATGTGGATCATCTCACACTTTTCGTTATTTAGCGTCAACTGCCACCTGACACACCATACAGCAATCTTTTCTAAATCGCTTTGCAGCTGATGCTGGTCTTCGGATGACCTTACTAGACGGCAGATTACAGCATCATCTTCGAACAACCTAAGATAACTGCTCAGATTGTCACCCAGGTCATTTATATAGATGAGGAACAGCAGAGGTCCCAGGACGCTTCCCTGGGGAACACCTGATATCACTTCATTTTTACTCGATGATTTATCGTCTATTACTACGAACTACGACCTTCCTGACAGGAAATCACGAATCTAGTCGCACAACTGAGACGATACCCCATAGGTCCGAAGGTTGATTAGCAGTCGCTTGTGAGGAACGGTGTCAAAATCTTTCCGGAAATCTAGAAATACGGAATCAACTTGAGATCCCCTGTCCATAGCGGCCATTACTTCGTGCGAATAAAGAGCTAACTGCCTTGCACAAGGACAATGTTTTCTGAAACCATGCTGATTACGTATCAATAGATGGTTTCCTTCGAGGTGATTCATAATGTCTCAATACAGTATATGCTCCAAAACCCTACTGCAAACCGACGTCAATGATATAGGTCTGTAGTTCGATGGATTACTCCTACTACCCTACTTAAAAACTGGTGCGACCTGCGCAATTTTCCAATCTGTAGGAACAGATCTATCGGTGAGTGAGCTGTTGTATATGAGTGCTAAGTAGGGAGCTATTGTATCAGCGTAATCTGAAAGGAACCTATTCGGTATACAATCTGGACCTGAAGACTTGCCCGTATCAAGCGATTTGAGTTGCTTCGCAACCCCTGAGGTATCTACTTCTAAGTAACTTATGCTAGCAGCTGTTCGTGTTTCAAATTCTGGAATATTCCATTCGTCTTCCCTGGTGAAGGAATTTCGGAAAACTGCGTTCAGTAACTCCGCTTTAGCGTCACAGTCGTCGGTAACAGTACCATCGGCACTGCGCAGCGAAGGCATTGACTGCGTCTTGCAGCTTGTGTATTTTACATACGACCAGAATTTATTCGGATTTTCTACCAAATTTAGAGACAATGTTTCGCTGTGGAACCTATTAAAGGCATCTCGCATTGAAGTCCGTGCCCCGTGGAAGAACGCGCAGAGAATGTTTTCAACGCCTTAAAGACGGTGATTTTGATGTCGAAGACAACATGGCGGTGGATGACAGTCACGGGAAATCATTATCGAAAGCAACTGATACGTTGGAGGTCAGCACTGAAACACAAACGACCACTATACAACGATAGACACGTAAAGGAAATTCAGCAGCACGTCCGTGTTCGACCCCATATCGCAAACCCGTCAAAATATACATTGAAACGTTAAAATGGGAAGTCTTATCCCTTCCGCCGTATTCTTGATACGTTTCTTTCTCTGACTACCACATTTTTCGATCAGGGGCATACAGTCAGGATGACCTGCACTTCCGATCATATGAACAAGTCCAAAATTGAATCGATTCATGGATCCCCACAAAAGACACCCAGTTCTTCCGCTACGGGATTTGTATGCTATCCGAAGGATGGGAGAATGAAGTGGCCAGGGATGGGCAGTCCTATGAATCATAATTTTTTTAAGTTTTTCACAATAAAGCCCCAAAGTCCAGAAAAACGGCGGAAGCAGAGTTGTAGACCTAGTACATTTTTAATTACGCAATCAGAGTTCATAGCATGGCTCCTTGCCTACTAGTAATACCATAATGTCAGTCACAGGTGTCCGTAATTAACGAATTTTCGGTAGAAAATGGACGCCAGAACAACAAAAGACACTGTGCAACACTGTATAAACATAATCGAAAATATCTTCATTCAACACTCAATTAAAAGTGCCGGCCAGATAATTCAGTGGGTGTTAATCGGGAACACCCGACGTGGACAGTTTAATTCCAGTTATAGTGTATTTGTTTACTCAGTGGCGGGGGGAAAAACAATCGCAACAGCAAGAAGGGGCTTGCGACATATACGGAAGTTGGAAGGCGTGTTTCCACATCTGAAAGATAATTTCTATTCAGGTTTCCCGCCAGTCGCATAACATTAGCGCTAGTGACGCCTCTACGAGGATATAAATCACGTTTGCTTCAAATGCGCGAGTTAACGGTCGTGAGCGTTAGTTACCTTTCAGGTTAGAGGTAGTGAGTTGATGCTAGTCAAGGATGCCTTCAGTGCACCAAAACCGTCATTATCAAAACCTCACTGTATTTGTATGAGGTAGTGTAATACGGCTACGAGAAACTGGAAGTTTCTTCCACAATACTACAAAAGGACTTCGCAGGTATGTAAGCACTGTACATGGTTTACGGCAGCAGTGTTCGCCGGAAGGTACTACAACAACAAGACCGGCCTCCGGAAGGCCACGTGGTACTATCTAGAGAGAAGATCATTGTGTTCGGCATACGAGTCTCTCGCATCTTCAGCAGCAGTTGGCACTACAGTGACACAATAACTGTTACTTCAAGGACTGTTCCGAGCCAGATGCCTTGTAGCGTGTATTCAAAAGTGGTTCAAATGGCTCTGAGCACTATGGCGGTCGCGCGGTTCCAGACTGAAGCGCCTTGAACCGCTCGGCCACACTGACTGGCCAGCGTGTATTCCACTGATCTCAAACCACCGCCATTTACGACTCCAGTGGTGCCAAGAGAGAGCTCACTGGAGGCCCAGAGTTATGTTATGTTTCCTGACGAAGGCCGGTTCTGCTTCGATGCCAGTGATGGCCTGTTGTTGGCAGGGTTGGCAGGTGAGCACCTGTCTGTGGGCTAGGCACACTGAACCTACACCTGTAGTTATGTTCGGCGTGCAGCTTCGTATGACAAGACTCTGCTGGTTTTTGCAGACTATCTGTACTATTAATTTCAACCTTCTGCAATCTTCCAGTTAACTATAAACGAAACCATTGAGAGTTGGCAATACTCTCTTAGGATTTGAAGGTTGGCTACAGCGCGCATACACAAGCTCTGGAATCTGAGATATTGTCTTCGCGCTTCGCAGCGCACGGATTAATTAGTGGCAGTTTGGAAGCCAGTGTGGCAGCCCGCCTGCTGTGGAGCGCACGTGTTGTTGGGCGAGGGGTCGTCGCCGAGCTGCCGTACTGCCGTGTCCGCCAGCAGCGACACAGGCTTTCGTATTGAGTTGTTTTTTATAATTTGCACCGCGCTTATTAATTTAGAGAAAAGGGTTTGTGTATGTGCGTAGCAGCAGACGGTAATTTTGATAATGATAGGAGTTGAATTCTTAAGGGAAACCATTGTTAGGCGATTAGATTAAGTACTGATTTTTGTCATTCATTCCTTTTGTAATTGTCAGAGAATTGTTTCACTATGTATTTAATTGAAAAGTATTTCAGTCCCTCTCAAAAGTTTGCTTAATTTGTAATATTGCTTTAATGCCACTGGAGGCAGATTTACATACGAAGCGATTGTTCAAAGAGCTTCTAGCGTTTCGTTAATTGAATGAGAAAGAATCGCTTTCAGACTTTGGTTTCTGAAAAAATTAATTACTTGTGTGGGTTATCATTTACCGAGTTTATATTTGACCAAACCCTTTCTCTTGAATTATACGTAATTGTAGTAAGCAGCAGCAGCCGCAGCCACAGCAGGAGCCGCCATACAGAACATGCATTGCACCAGCATGAATAATAGTTTATTTTTATTTTTTTGTTAAATAATAGAATGCAGCAGATCAAGCAGTGGCAGCAGAAAGACCAAGTAAGCTATTTGTTGCGCACAGAACCAACAAAAAAAAAAAGTCTAGGCGATCTCTGTAATAGTAAAGTTAACAAGAGTACAAGCACGAGATTTTCAGTAGAAAACACGCGGTAAACAGATAGAGCTCGTGACTTTCACCATTTGTACACTGCCCCACTCATGCCACTATACTTAAGCTCATCTAGAATAATTTCAAGTGTGAATCATGAAATTCTTTTAGATAAGTTTAAGTATTGTGGTAGAGCGGACA
Organism: Schistocerca gregaria; assembly: GCF_023897955.1. Lineage (NCBI taxonomy): Eukaryota > Metazoa > Arthropoda > Insecta > Orthoptera > Acrididae > Schistocerca > Schistocerca gregaria. The sequence goes on along the minus strand of NC_064921.1, from coordinate 157,987,333 downwards.
GTGCACAAATGGTTTGATTCATACTTAACTGCAAGAATACAGAGGGTTGAAATTAACAGTACAGATAGTCTTAAAAACGAGCAGAGTCCTGTAGCTAGGGAGGTATGAAGAATGGTGTCCCACAGGGTTCAGTCTCGGGTTCCTTATTGTTCTTAACATATATTAACGACTTGATACTCTATATTCATGAAGATGCAAAGCTAGTTCTTTTTTCTGATGATACAAGTATAGTAATCACACCTAACAAGCAAGAATCAGCTGCGGAAATTGCAAATAATTTCTTTCAGAAAATTATTAAGTGGTTCTCTGCAAATGGACTCTCACTAAATTTTGAGAAAACACAGTTTATACGATTCTGTACAGTAAATGGCATAACACCACTGATGAATGTAGACTATGAAAGGAAGTCTGGTGCTAAGGCAGAATAATCAAAATATCTGGGTATGTACATTGATGAGAAATAGAAAACGAATAAACACACCGATGATCTGCTGAAACAGTTAGATCCAACTACTTACGCCATTAAGGTTATTGCAAATTTTGGTGATAAACATATCAGTAATGAGCCTACTATGCAAATTTTCATTCACTGCTTTCATATGGCATCATATTTTGGGGCAATTCGTCATTAAGAGAGAAAGTATTCATTGCACAAAAGTGGGTGGTCAGAATAATAGCTGGAGCCCATCCAAGATCACTTTGCAGACATTGATTTAAGGAACTCGGGATATTCACAGTACCTTCGCGATACATATATTCACTTATGAAATTTGTGTTTAATAACCCATTCCAATTAAAAAATAACAGCGAAATGCACAGCTACAACACTAGAAGAAAGGATGATATTCACTATTCTGTATTAAATCTCACTTTAGCACAGAAAGGGATGAATTGTGCTGCCACAAAAATCTTTGGTCATTTGCCAAATAGTATTAAAAGTGTGACAGATGGCCAACCAACATTTAAAAGTAAATTAAAAGAATTTCTAAATGACAACTCCTTCTACTCAATTGAAGAATTCTTAGATATGAAGTAGTAACTGTAAAAAAAATGAATTAATTATTTTGTGTAAAGAAAATTTACGTTAAAGTGACACGTTCCACATCATTACTAAAAGTCGTATTCATGATCTATGGAACAAGGATTAATGTATGTATGCATGAATGTATGTATGTATGCACAGCAGGAGCACACTTGTAGTTATCCCACCCCTATTGACTGCATGTTTGAACTTCAATCTGATGATTCGATCTGTTATGGTGCCATTCATGAATATCATTTAAGGCAATGTTTTCCAACAGGATAACGTTCGCCCACATTTCGCTGTTGTAACTCAACATGCTCTACAGAGTGTTGACATATTTCCTTGCTCTGCTTGATCACCAGACCTGAGTATAATCGTGCACCAAAGGCTACATTTGCAACGGCTATTCTAGCGCTTACATTCTTCTGTGAACTTGTAATATTATCAAATACGTTTCAAATCGTTCTAAGCACTATGGGACATAACATCTGAGGTCATCAGTCCCCTAGACTTAGAACTACTTAAACCTAACTAAGCTAAGGACATCACAAACATCCATGCCCGAGGCAGGATTCGAACCTGCGACCGTAGCAGCAACGCGGTTCGCGACTAAAGCGCCTAGAACCGCTCGGCCACCGAGATGTGTTATTTCTACATATGTATTTCAGAACTTTCATGACTTTACATTAATTATTTCTTGGTGCTGGAATTTTTTGCAGTGAGTGAATTTAATAATAGCCCCTTGTATGGTATGGAGGATTTGCGGAACGAACTGTCCGTAAAATCTCATAAATAAGATATTTCAAGAACATGAAAAGAAATTTATTTTTCGAAAACTCCATGTTTCCGGTCTATAGACAGCACGATATACTTTTAAATGGCACTTCCTGCCCGAAATTTTATTCATAATTTCCACTACGGATACGTACCATTGCTAGGCTAACTTGCAAACTGAAATGTAGTTTACAAGGGTTAGCGTTGACGTACAACTATTTGCTTGCTTTTGATTTGTAGGGGCTTTACTGTGAAACATCTAAAAGAGACAAATTTAACCTCAAAATCAATCTATGATTCAGCAGAACCTAAAATTGTCTTTGGCAAGCACCTTACTACAACACGAAGGAAACGTTAAGGCTGGCCAATAACATTTCTGCTATCACCTTATCACGTAAATTCGGGGAAAAAATGACAAGGGACAGAACTTAACATTTTTACTTGCTTAGTTAAATATTCAGATTTACCTTATTAGTAACAACTTTTGAAAATCATTTGAGTTCCAGAACATATTCGGGATCTTTATCTGAGTTGCAGATACCCACATCATTCTAAGATTCGTACCAATCGGTCCTGTAAAGCATTTTCCTGGCGTGAAAGCCAGAAGCGTTACTATCATGGGCTTCTGTCTTTCAGGTGTTTACCACTGTTTACATGCACACATCCTGAGGAAGTTGCCAATAGCGATAGTCTAAATTTAGGGGTACATCTGTCATATCTCAGTCTATCGTAGGGCTGTCACGTAATATGAATCAGAAACATCACACCACATTTCACGTGCAATAACTCAACTTATGAAACATATTTGCATTCAGATTGATATGTAACTCGTGATTAAGATGGCATCAGAATTATCAACACCTGCATGCCGCATCTAAGGTAGTCTGCCAACTTCTTCCGCTATGTGCCACCAGTAGATAATATCTCTCTCGCTGTGTTTCATTTTTTCGCTCCGTACGCGTCTTCTATTTACGTGCATGTATGACTTTTTTGACTGACAAAGCGTTGTTTACCGGTCCTGTTATAACTGTCCCGTATCCAAGCTCTTCCGCCACTTATTTTGCGTCGTTTTACCATGTTAAATTAGGTAAGCTTCATTACATACGTAATTATGACACTTTATCAAAATACGCTCTAAGACAAAAGAAAGAGGCACCACAAAGGAATTATCTGAATGGGTTGGAAATCGATAGATATGATGTACATGACCGGCCTTTGTGACCGAGCGGTTCTAGGCGCTTCATTCCGGATCCACGCGGCTGCTACGTTTGCAGGTTCGAATCCTGCCTCGGGCATGAATGTGTGTGATGTCCTTGGGTTAGTTAGGCTTACGTAGTTCCAAGTCTAGGGGAGTGATGACCTCAGATGTTAAGTCACATAGTGATTACTGCCATTTGAACCATTTCTGCATAAAGGCCATAGGTGAACCAATTCGTCACTGAATTGCTCGATTTTTGAACTTCTTCCCCTTGAATGAATGATGCAATCATTTTGAAATTGCGATCATGAGCATTATCTATACATGTACATCACATCTATCGATTTCCGACCCATTCGGATAATTCGTTCGTGGTACGTCACTTTTGTTTGCCTTAGAAAAAAATGGCTCTGAGCACTATGGGGCTTAACATCTATGGTCATCAGTCCCCTAGAACTTAGAACTACTTAGACCTAACTAACCTAAGGACAGCACACAACACCCAGCCATCACGAGGCAGAGAAAATCCCTGACCCCGCCGGGAATCGAACCCGGGAACCCGGGCGTGGGAAACGAGAACACTACCGCACGACCACGAGATGCGGGCTGTTTGCCTTAGAGTGTATACGTATTTGATTAAGTCTGTGGTCGACTCTCATTTGAGCACAGGTGCAACACCCTCTTCCGTCGTAAATCTATCATGATGCCAGATCTGCTCCTTTGTAGTTGTTAAGACGAGGTCGAATCTCGCCTCTAGTAGAAGAATTCGGTATTTTTGGTTCGGTCACGGCAGAGAGTAGGATGGGTTTTGGTTTCCAAGACAGTGTAAGTGTTTGTACTGCGACTCGTACTTTCGAGTAACAGGCGTCGTTGTCCTACGTAGCAACTGCCTCACAGCTGGAACATCGTGGAGGACAGCCAGGTCGCAGGGGTGCGAGGCCATCGCCAGCAGATGCGACGCGAGATTGCCCCAATCAGGCGGCTCGCTACAAGGCCGAAGCGCCCTGCTGACACGGCCGGAAGCGAGTCAGAAGTAAGCCCATTGCGTCTCCCCCTTCGCACGCACCACACACTGCTACGTTCCCACACGCGCACCAGCACGCACGCGATTGTCGAGAAGTCGCCGTAGAGCTTTCTCCCCCTCTCCGCGAGGATTTGACGCTCGAGTCCCCTAATAGGGACCGCCCCTGGCGTGTTGTGTTGCAGACAATCCTCGCTGTCGACGATACTGGCAGTCTTCAAGAGAGCAATTAGGAGCGCAGCCATTAGCGCTAGGAACTTACAGCGGAGTTTACTAGTAGCCGGCGTAAAAAATATGAAACATTTTTCATTGAGAATAATTTTAAAAGCTGAAGACTAGAGAAAAAAGGCTTAAAGATATTTATCTGAATATACACACCTGGAAATTGAAATAAGACAACCGTGAATTCATTGTCCCAGGAAGGGGAAACTTTCCTGGGGTCAGATACATCACATGATCAAACTGACAGAACCACAGGTACATAGACACAGGCAACAGAGCATGCACAATGTCGGCACTAGTACAGTGTATATCCACATTTCGCAGCAATGCAGGCTGCTATTCTCCCATGGAGACGATCGTAGAGATGCTGGATGTAGTCCTGTGGAACGGCTTGCCATGCCATTTCCACCTGGCGCCTCAGTTGGACCAGCGTTCGTGCTGGACGTGCATACCGCGTGAGACGACGCTTCATCCAGTCCCAAACATGCTCAATGGGGGACAGGTCCGGAGATCTTGCTGGCCAGGGTAGTTGACTTACACCTTCTAGAGCACGTTGGGTGGCACGGGATAGATGCAGACGTGCATTGTCCTGTTGGAACAGCAAGTACCCTTGCCGGTCTAGGAATAGTAGAACGATGGGTTCGATGACGGTTTGGATGTACCGTGCACTATTCAGAGTCCCCTCGACGATCACCAGAGGTGTTCGGCCAGTGTAGGAGATCGCCGGATGTTGGCCCTGTGTGCCTCGGTCGTATGCAGTCCTGATTGTGGCGCTCACCTGCACGGCGCCAAACACGCATACGACCATCATTGGCACCAAGGCAGAAGCGACTCTCATCGCTGAAGACGACACGTCTCCATTCGTCCCTCCATTCACGCCTGTCGCGACACCACTGGAGGCGGGCTGCACGATGTTGGGGCGTGAGCGGAAGACGGCCTAACGGTGTGCGGGACCGTAGCCCAGCTTCATGGTGACAGTTGCGAATGGTCCTCGCCGATACCCCAGGAGCAACAGTGTCCCTAATTTGCTGGGAAGTGGCGGTGCGGTCCCGTACGGCACTGCGTAGGATCCTACGGTCTTGGCGTGCATCCGTGCGTCGCTGCGGTCCGGTCCCAGGTCGACGGGCACGTGCACCTTCCGCCGACCACTGGCGACAACATCGATGTACTGTGGAGACCTCACGCCCCACGTGTTGAGCAATTCGGCGGTACGTCCACCCGGCCTCCCGCATGCCCACTATACGCCCTCGCTCAAAGTCCGTCAACTGCACATACGGTTCACGTCCACGCTGTCGCGGCATGCTACCAGTTTCAAAGACTGCGATGGAGCTCCGTATGCCACGGCAAACTGGCTGACACTGACGGCGGCGGTGCACAAATGCTGCGCAGCTAGCGCCATTCGACGGCCAACACCGCGGTTCCTGGTGTGTCCGCTGTGCCGTGCGTGTGATCATTGCTTGTACAGCCCTCTCGCAGTGTCCGGAGCAAGTATGGTGGGTCTGACACACCGGTGTCAATGTGTTCATTTTTCCATTTCCAGGAGTGTATTAACTTGATATAAGAGGAATCGAGAATAACAGTAGACAAATTGACTATCGTATGTCTGCCGCCGTCGTAGCAAACGTATCTCCGCGGCAGTTTTCAATCGAGAATTTTAACAAACATAAATCTTGTTAGATATAAAAGAATGGAAACAAATGTGCACCGGTGGTCCCGAATCTATTCAGATTGAATCTTTAAAAATAGTGCTCACAGCACGTTACATAATATCAATTTCTTATATGCTGATGTATGAAGCCTAATTATTCTGGAAAATTTACATGAAATATTTTAATAGGAGACACAAGTCAGTGTTGTGCGCGGGTAGTATTTTATGACTAAATGTTCCTTTTGATAGAGAAAAGTGCTTCCAGCTTAAGTAACAGTTGCGTAAAATCTGATGAATGATATGCAATTTAGTGCCACTCACGCGACTTCACAGACATTTCTACACAACTTCAAGTGGAGATTTCTTCAGCAGAGTGACAAATATTAGCCGGGATAATCATTTTTGTGATAAAACGAATTGTTACGCTGACAATTTTTTTTATGTACCTGAAATATCATTTATAAGTCACGAAATACTATAAACCGGTTCCGCCACAGCTGGTCGACGATGACAGACTCTAGAGTGTTTCCCACACGATTTTACAGAAACTATTTGGCATTTAAAAAATATATATATATGTGTTTCCTGACGATGTTAAGCGTCTTAGTGATATTTTCATGTAAGTAATACACTGCGCGAAATTCGTGGAAGTTTGCAATGAAAAATAGGGGTCGCTATGATTTTGTGTTTGATGCATTTTAATAAGTGCCGTGTAATGAAACTTCTGTCATATTAAAACTGTTTGCCAGACCGCGACTCGAACTCGGAACCTTTGCCTTTCGCGGGCAAGTGCTCTACCAACTGATCTACCCAAGCACGACTCACGCCCCGTCCTCACAGCTTTACTTCTGCCAGTACCTCGTCTCCTACTTTCCAAACTTTACAGATGCTCTCCTGCTCTTAATATCAGGGCACACTCCGCTGCAGGGTGAAAATCTCATTGTGGAATCTAAATGTAGGCCTCTTGACACTCCTCCTCCAGCACTCGGCACTTACCCTGCAATGTCTGCCTGTAACTCCCATCAGTGCCGTTCTCCCATCGTGTGCCTGCCGATAGCGCATCTACAGGCCGCGTTGTTCTGCGCATGCTCTTGTGCTGCTACCTCTAGCCCAGGACGGACGAACATTCGCCTCAAGAGCAGTGCTCTTGCTCCCATGGCATAACTCTCCAATTGGCTGTACGCTCTACCTACCACCATATCATGCTTCCTGAGCGTGAGGAAGATAGGGAAACAGTGGAAGCGCCACATTTAAATGGTAATGGAACTGCACTGAATACGACTTGATTTCATACTTCATACAGGGTGTTTCAAAAATGACCGGTATATTTGAAATGGCAATAAAAACTAAACGAGCAGCGATAGAGACACACCGTTCGTTGCAATATGCTTGGGACAACAGTACGTTTTCAGGCGGACAAACTTTCGAAATTACAGTAGTTACAATTTTCAACAACAGATGGCGCTGCAAGTGATGCGAAAGATATAGAAGACAACGCAGTCTGTGGGTGCGCCATTCTGTACGTCGTCTTTCTGCAGTAAGAGTGTGCTGTTCACAACGTGCAAGTGTGCTGTGGACAACATCGTTTATTCCTTAGAACAGAGGATTTTTCTGGTGTTGGAATTCCACAGCCTAGAACACAGTGTTGTTGCAACAAGACGAGGTTTTCAACGGAGGTTTAATGTAACCAAAGGACCGAAAAGCAATACAATAAAGGATCGGTTTGAAAAATTTCAACAGACTGGGAACGTGATGGATGAACCTGCTGGAAAGGTAGGGCGACCGCGTACGGCAACCACAGAGGGCAATGCGCAGCTAGTGCAGCAGGTGATCCAACAGTGGCCTCGGTTTTCTGTTCGCCGTGTTGCAGCTGCGGTCCAAATGACGTTAGAGTTTACACCTCCACCCATACAAAATTCAAACGCGGCAACCCCTCAGCGCCGCTACCATTGCTGCACGAGAGACATTCGCTAACGATATAGTGTACAGGATTGACGACGGCGATATGCATGTGGGCAGCATTTGGTTTACTGACGAAGCTTATTTTTACCTGGACGGCTTCGTCAATAAACAGAACTGGCGCATATGGGGAACCGAAAAGCCCCATGTTGCAATCCCATCGTCCCTGCATCCTCAAAAAGTACTGGTCTGGGCCGCCATTTCTTCCAAAGGAATCATTGGCCCATTTTTCAGATCAGAAACGACTACTGCATCACGCTATCTGGACATTCTTCGTGTATTTGTGGCGGTACAAACTGCCTCAGACGACACTGCGAACACCTCGTGGTTTATGCAAGATGGTTCCTGGCCACATCGCACGGCCGACGTCTTTCATTTCCTGAATGAATATTTCGATGATCGTGTGATTGCTTTGGGCTATCCGAAACATACAGGAGGCGGCGTGGATTGGCCTCCCTATTCGCCAGACATGAACCCCTGTGACTTCTTTCTGTGGGGACACTTGAAAGACCAGGTGTACCGCCAGAATCCAGAAACAATTGAACAGCTGAAGCAGTACATCTCATCAACATGTGAAGCCATTCCGCCAGAGACGTTGTCAAAGGTTTCGGGTAATTTCATTCAGAGACTGCGCCATATTATTGCTACGCATGGTGGATATGTGGAAAATATCGTACTATAGAGTTTCCCAGACCGCAGCGCCATCTGTTGTTGACAATTGTAACTACTGTAATTTCGAAAGTTTGTCTGCCTGAAAATGTCCTGTTGTCCCAAGCATATTGCAATAAACGGTGAATTTCTATCGCTGCTCATTTAGTTTGTATTGCCGTTTCAAATATACCGGTCATTTTTGAAACACCCTGTATTTCTCAATGACGTGTATCAAAGAACAAAACAAATTTCCACAATTTTTATCTGGTACCAACTGGCAGAATAACTTCACAGATTTTCAAATTAAGATTGCCACATAATCATGGCTCATCTAATTTCATAATCGGAAAAAGCTTCTCGGAAACATAGATTGAATGAAGTCTTATATAACATGTTTAACCTTATTATGGTAACGTTATAACTCTACCTAAAAAAAAAACAATGTAGACGTGCTGGGCAGTTTTAATGTGAAAGCAATATCTTTAAAATGGGAATTAGATTGCAGACCCATCTGTTACATCTGCACATGGACAGGAAAGATTTTAGCTGTAACGGCGATCAGCTAGAAAACAGATATAGGATCGAGAGTGTTTTTGAAACGTTCCGAGAACTGTCGTAATCCTTTCATCGCTACAATGAATTCTTCAAACATCGAAAATGAGTTTAGGAAACTGGGATGAATGTCAGAATGTATCGCTTCTACAACGCGATTTTTTTAAATGCAGCTCCATGAAATCAGAAAGGACCTTTTTTTCCGCCTTGCAATGTCTTACTGTGGGCAGTATGCAGTCAAGTCCACTTGCAAGTATTGCGTTACGACACTTTCCGGATGTTCTAATTTTCGATTCTGCACTCCTTTTTCCTGCATAGAGTCAACAATAGAGAGTCTTAAAGCAAAAAATTGTTCCAAGCTTGCCCCTTGACGTAGTTTGCAGCTGTATATAAATTCTCCATACGCTTCGTTCAATCCCATCGCTAACTAGTTGCATTTAACAGTGGAAAAACGCGTGCGACTTCAGAAATTTTACTATTCGTACCATCGATTTCTCTATGTACTCCATACCCACAAATTTAGCAAAAAGTGCTCCTTGATGTACGGGAAAATGAATCCCCTATGTCGATCGTTGTAGTTCTTTGGGTCTTTTCATTGTGAAATAAATCTCTGAATTCTTTGAGCATAGTGTTGCAATGTCGTTCCATACAAAAATTTGCGGTAACTGTCGATTAGGTGACTGTATGTTCCTTAATAGATATTGAGAAATTTTATCCTTCACTTCTATCATTTCAGTTCATTTTAAGGACTTGTGACAGCAGATCGCTAGTAGGCTACCTTTTTTTTTTTTTTTTTTTTTTTTTTTTTTTTTTTTTTTTTTTTTTTTTTTTTGCAATCAGCCACTGGATCTGTTAACTTCTTATACACCAAGAGAAACAGTGAAAGGTAAATAGAGCTGACACCACGAAGAAAGTCGTGCCGTCCGGAAAATGTCGCCCCGCAGCACTAAATGAAATATCGCGATGTACCGAATACATCCAACAAGTACCGAGCAAAGCCAAGGCAGGCCGATCCTCGGTGCACGCGCAGTCCACAAATTGCACGCAGTTTGGCTCGTTGTGGCCAACCATGCTCCAGATAATTCAATCTCGGGTTCGGTTCTTGGCTAGATATGAGGCCGTCTCCGCTTAGGGAGAAAGCGGCACCAAATATAAAGACGTACACTAGACGGCCAAATACACCATGCTGGGGCTCCCACCCGTAATGTAATGCAATAATTTCATTTACCACGGTACTGACAATATTAATAAAAAACCGTGTTCCATGTGAACATTATGAATCTGTCTCCCGATAACCTGTTCGGCAATATTACATAAAATAAAAATCTCTCTTCCCCGTCTTCCGCGTCTATCGGAAATAGGTAATAACTGGAAATACTTATTCCTATGTTGTCGTTATCTTTCCTCGGCTAATGAAACGTCTAGAGTTTCCTGAAACCTTCCCAAGCAGAGTTTTAATGAGATTTTTGCTTCCTCGTTCGCCACTCCCGATAAAAAAACTAATGACATTACGCACCTGCTGATGAATAACTTTCCCTACACTTAGGGTGCCAGAAGGCTGCGCCGTTATGCTATGTAGCGGAGAGCAGGCAGCTGTCAACTGAGGTGGCTGTCCCTTGTGAACAAAGAGATTGCTCGCCACGCGACCAAAAAAAATGTTCAAATGGCTCTGAGAACTAAGGGACTTAACATCTGAGGTCATCAGTGCCCTAGAACTTAGAACTACTTAAACCTAACTAACCTAAGGACATCACACACATCCATGCCCGAGTCAGGATTCGAACCTGCGACCGTAGCGGTCGCGCGGTTCCAGACTCTAGCGCCCAGAACCGCCCGGCCACATCGGCCGGGCGCCAAGCGCGCACGACGAGAATGCGTTTCTGCGCCGGTGCCTTGTTATTTTGCAATTCGTCTGCTATTGCCACTTCTCCCCATTTCTGTCCCAGTCGCGAATGGTCCGTGGAAAAGGTGATTGTTGGTAAACGTCCCTGCGAGCTCGAATATCTCTAATTCGCTCTTCATGGACTTCCGCAGAACCTATGTAGGAGGAAGCAATACATCAGATGACTCTTAAGGGAAAGTTCAGTCCCTGAATTTGAACAGTGAACGACACCGTAATATCCTTCCTGGTACGGGCCCCAAACAGACGACAAATTTTCAACTATCGTTAGAATAGGATTTTGTAAGCTACAGTCACCCTCGCCCCCCTTGTGAACTACAACCTCCTTATAAATCTCATTCCGGTATTTGCCTTTCCAGCGATTCATTAATATGGGCGTGCCACTTTAAATCGCTCCCCACGCGTACTCCCAAGTGTTTAGTGAATGTAACTGCTGACAATGAAAAACAGCGCTGTCTTCGTGCAAGAAAACCTAGACCAAAACGTGAATCTCCTAAAGCGAAATATTATGTCCGCCCATTACCGGCAAGATTCAGCTTTTGGCGCATATTCTCTAAATGAGTCGAAACTTATAAATCAAACAAATATTTCCAAAAATAAATAAACAAAAGTCTGGCTGTGAGGTCGCAGAAAAGATCTGTACAGAAGTAATATTCAAAAATCAGAAACAACAAAGTAAGTGTTACTGGAAGAAAAATGAAACACTCAACATCCTGTCGAATGAAAACTAAGAATAACAGGAACACTATGGGTCGAACAAAGAAAATGACTACAGGCAGTAAAGTAAGAACACGGAAAAAAGGTAAACAGAATTTCTAACGAGATCCTCTCCGGGCAGTCATGTAACTTGTTTTTATTTCTTCCGTTTCAACACGTGTCGGAGCGCTCCCTGCGTTTTAAAGGACTAAATTAACATTTTCAGAACAAGACTTACCTTAGGTCTGTAAATTATTTTCTTGGTTACGTAAAAACGAGTCGCTTGCCAGAAAATGTTCGATAAGCAGCCTTCTAACATTAAAACTTTGAAAATTACACAGCTACGCCACTATCGATTCCTTTACGCATTCGAGAAAAATTACTGTTAGTGTTTTATTTAATCTGCGCGCAGAAATTGAAATAACCAGAAAATGATTCCTTGGTGACATATACATAATATGTTTATTCTGAAAGAGCAAGCTGTGTGCAAGCAACTGAACCAAGCTGAAGAAAAGTCACCATCTACAAAGTGAAGGAAAAATAGGGACACACTCGCATATGCAGACGGTAGACATTCAGAGACTTTGCGAAGTTGAATCCTCTCCCAAGCTTAAGAGTTTTTTCGATACATACACCTTCTGAATTTATCAGAAACAAAATAAGAAAAATGGGCCAACGTTTATCCACTGTTTATACAGAAACGAAACAAAGTTTTAAAAGTCGAAAAACGTGGAAGGGAAGCAGTAGCTGTGAAGAGACTGACACAAGGTTGTAGCCTATCCCCCTGTGTCATACATCTGTACAATGAGCAGGCAGTGAAGAAACCCGAAGAGCAGTTTGGAAAGAAAATTACATTTGAAGAAGAAGACATTTAATCTTTGATGCCTACCGATGATTTTGTAATTCTGTCAGACAGAATTTCTTAGAGGAGTAGCTGAACGAAATGAGTAGTGTCTTCAGAAGGGACTCGAGGATAACATTAACAAAATTAAATCAAGGGTGATGGAATACAGTTGAATTAAAACAGACGATGCAGGAGGAATTAAATTGGCAGATCTAAAAGTAGAAGATGAGTTTTCTTATTTTGGTAGCAAAGCAAGAGACGTTATAAGAATCTTGCTGGCAACAACAGAGGAAGTTTTTCTGAAAGAAAAGAAATATGTCAAAATCCAATATAACTGCAAGTTTTAGGAAGTGTTTCCGGGAGGTATTTGTCCGTAGTGTAACCTTGTACGGAGTTGATATGTGGACGCTGAACAGTATGAACAAGAAGAGATTAGAAGTTTTTGAATTGAGGTGCTGCACAAGAATGCTGATTATTAGGTGAGTATGTTTGTTGAGTAATGACGAGGTGCTGAATAGAATAGGGGAAGGAAGAACTGTATGACAAAATATCGCTTAAAGATGGGACAGACTGTTAAGACGTATCCTGAGGTATCAATCTGATAACTGCACGCAAATGTGATGGTAATAAATAATACAGGAGACGAAAGTTTGACTTCAGTGTGCAGGCTGAAATGAATGTAGGGCGCAGTTATTATGCAGAGATGAAGAGACTTTCACATTACAAATTAGCAAGCAGAGCTGGATCAGACCTCTCTTCGAACGTAAGACCACTTGTCTCACGTACTGCTTCAGGAAAATCTGAAGCAACTCTACTGCTCAGAGAAAGTCGGATTTGGCCTTTCTTTTACTTTCTCAAAACTGTGCAACAAAAATAAGCGTGTGAATCGGTTGGTAGCCCAGTACTCTTCCAATTTTTGGAGGAGATTTGTTTTAATTGAAAATCCAGAAAATTGATTAAACGCATCTTCAGCAACATGACATCCTAGGTTAAGAGGAAAGCTTTAAGACTCCTTTGAGATCAAAACCGTGGCAGACAGAGAGGGATCATTCCTTTTCCTATTCAGCAGTTTCCTGTATAAGATGATCAGAGAATGGCGACGAGAGTGGGTGAAATACGATTGGAGTACTAGAAACAATGAAACGATTATGTTGTCTGTATATCGCCAGAGATACTGTCTAAAATATTATAAGAGGTGGTTCAAATGGCTCTGAGTTCTATGGGACTTAACTTCTAAGGGTCATCAATCCCCTAGAACTTAGAACTACTTAAATCTAACTAACCTAACACCATCACACTCATCCATGTCCGAGGCAGGATTAGAACGTGCGCGTGGTTCCAGACTGTAGCGCCTAGAACCGCTCGGCCACCCTGGCCGGCACTATAAGAGGTGGCTGATCCAGCCACATAACTACAGAGATAAGTGGTTGAAGTTGGCATGCAGGTCTGTATCGAGAAGGGGCAGCATATGACGAACATCAAGACAGCTCCTAGGTGGATGACGACAATAGGAGGGAAAATCTGGAAGGTGAAGAGATTTAAATACGTAAGAGAGTGGGTAGAAAAAGAAGCAATGGGGGCACGAATAAATAAGCTGGACCATCCAAAATAATATTAATCTTTCAATCAAAGGAAAACTGAGACATTGCCAGCCTCAAGCCTTCTACGCAGAAAAATGTCTGGACCACGTAGAAACAGAATAACTCAAGAGGCTACAGCTAATGATGGACGAAGTAGAGAGGATATAAAATGTAGCCTGGCAATGGCAAGGAAATCGTTTCTGAAGAAGAGAAATCTGTTAACATCGAGTATAGATTTAAGCGTCAGGAAGTCGTTTCTGAAAGTATTTGTATGAAGTGAAGCCATCTATGGAAGTGGAACGTAGACGATAAATAGTTTAGACAATAAGAGAATAGAAGCTTTCGAAATGTGATGCTACAGAAGAATGCTGAAGATCAGGTGGGTAGATCACATAACTAATGAGGAAGTATTGAATAGGATTGGGGAGAAGAGAAATTTGTGGCACAAATTGACTAGAAGAAGGGATCGGTTGGTAGGGCATATTCTGAGGCATCAAGGGATCACCAATTTAGTATTGGAGGGCAGCGCGGAGGGTAAAAATCGTAGAGGGAGATCAAGAGATGAATGCACTAAACAGATTCAAAAGGATGTAGGTTGCAGTAGGTACTGGGAGATGAAGAAGCTTCCACAGGATAGAGTAGCATGGAGAGCTGCATCAAACCAGTCTCAGTACTGAAGACCACAACAAGAACAACATCGACACTGACACTGATTAGATATCTGTCACAGGGACTTCCAGACTTTCGAGAGTGTTTTTAATTCCAAGTCCGAAATCGGATAACAAATGCAAATGACAAATTCTTTCCTGTGTTTAGATACATATTAATAATTTTCTGATTCTTTTCCTTTATTTGCATTGTGAAACATATCTTCTCGTCAAATTTCAAGCGTTCACGTCAAGTGTAGGTGTTAATGAGTGAGGTTGCGAGTATCAAAATATATGACATAACTGACTGTACCTTATAGTTTGATGGACAGAGAAGCTTAACATTTTTACGCCACCAAAGGACTACAGACCTCAGTATCTGATGTAAATGTCAAACTGATACGTTTACCCGTTTCTGAAAGAAAGGGGTCTTACCAGAGGGTCGAACAGTCAGTCAGTCTAATAACAAGTTATATTTTTTCCGTGCGATATCATTAAAAAATAACAATTTTCGGATTTTCCCTTTTTTTGTAATGTGAAACCTTAAAACTCTGCCCGAAAAGGCCTCAGAAGGCCCAGCGGAACAGACCGTTTTCGTGATCGGAGCCGCTGCTTCTGAGTCAGAGAGCTCCACAATTTTCCTCACAAGGACTAAATGCACACAGCTTGCCAACAGCGCTCAGCAGAACGGACGGTCACCCATCCAAGCGCTAGCCAAGCCCAACAGCGCTATACTTTTGTGTTCTTACGATAACCGGTGCTGCCACTGTGGCAAGACCGCTGGAAGTGTGGAACCATCCTCTCCGATAAATTTCATGATTTTAGGTCAACGGGATGATTAAGTTTGTGAGTATCTTAATATGTGACAGTTATGGCCGTATCTTCTGACTGCATTGACTTACAAGCTTCAATTTTCTACATCGCAAAGGAAGCGTAGATCCTAAGACGTAACAGAAATTTTAACTTGATACGTCCAACTCTTCCTGTGGTTGGGTTGGGTTGTTTTGGGGAAGCAGACCAGACAGCGAGGTCATCGGTCTCATGGGATTAGGGAAGGACGGGGGAGGAAGTCGGCAGTGCCTTTTGGAAGGAACCATCTTGACATTTGCCTGGAGCGATTTAGGGAAATCACGGAAAACCTAAATCAGGATGGCCGGACGCGGGATTGAACCGTCGTCCTCCCGAATGCGAGTCCAGTGTTTGTTCCTGGGAAAAATGGTTTTCAACAGCCGGACAACAGACGAGCAGACAACAAAGTGATCCGATAAAAGTTCCATTTTTAGGCACTGGGGTCGGACATAAAAATTCAGGCTGTCGTAGGTTTCTAAGACAGAATCAGACCCACTGCAAACTCATTGTGGACGGAAGAACGAAGAATATTGCAAAGTTATGTTTGAGAATGAAAAAAAAATTGGACAACGATAATTATCAGAAGAAACGAAGCAAACTGGATTTGCCTTGGTCCTCCCAAGGGCGAAACGAAGAGCAGTCGTAACAAGAATAAAACTGAAGTATTTTACTTTAATTTTGGAGAAGTTTACTCGTCTCACAGATAAACGTAATCCTCACATGTAATGCCAGAGACAATGGGGTTACGAAATAGAACGGCAACCAGCGTAGTAGTTTAAAACTGCGAACATATGTCCAGTATATGATGATGATGATGATGATGATGATGACGATGACGATGACGATGTCGACGACGACGACGACGATGAGGCGGAGCGAGGTGGACCCCTGGGCAGCGGTCGCTGCCTGTTCATTATCGCGCGCACTGGGGCGTCGACGCCGTAATTGGCTGTTAGCACAAAACTGGTCGGCCTCCCGCATCCCATTATCAGTTTCAATTAGGCGCAGCAGCCGCCAGCAGCCATGTGCATGTCGGAATTCTCAGTACTGCGGCTGCAGATCTGTCCGGGAAACCCAGGGGCATTGTCGGCACGAGGCACTGTCCCACAATTGTCTTTGATCTCATCAATGTCAGCAAAGGTTACAGGTAATCCTCTACCGACAAGGCAGAATAGTGAAACAACTACATTTTGTCGAGCTACTCGCTAGAATGACTGATTATTTTGAAAATAATGTAATGTACGATAAAACCACATTACTGCCAAACGTAATGACAAATTTCGGCCAGAATTGCCCAATCTTAATCACAGAAAACATAACAACGTGGCAGAATGAGATATTCACTCTGCAGCGGAGTGTGCGCTGATATGAAACTTCTTGGCAGATTAAAACTGGTTGCCGGACCGAGACTCGAAGTTGGGACCTTTGCCTTTCGCGGGCAAGGTTCACAGGAGAGCTTCTCTGAAGTTTGGAAGCTAGGAGACGAGGTACTGGCAGAAGTAAAGCTCTGAGGACGGTGCGTGAGTAACACTTGGGTAGCTCAGACGGTAGAGCACCTGGCCGCGAAAGGGAAAGGCCCCGAGTTCAAGTCTCGGTCCTGCACACAGTTTTAATCTGCCAAGAAGTTTCATAGCAACGTGGTTACCGTGATAGTCCCCCCACCCATGAACCATGGACCTTGCCGTTGGTGGGGAGGCTTGCATGCCTCAGCGATACAGATAACCGTACCGTAGGTACAACCACAACGGAGGGGTATCTGTTGAGAGGCCAGACAAACGTGTAGTTCCTGAAGCGGGGCAGCAACCTTTTCAGTAGTTGCAAGGGCAAACGTCTGGATGATTGACTGATCTGGCCTTGTAACAATAACCAAAACGGCCTTGCTGTGCTGGTACTGCGAACGGCTGAAAGCAAGGGGAAACTACAGCCGTAATTTTTCCCGAGGGCATGCAGCTTTACTGTATGATTAAATGATGATGGCATCCTCTTGGATAAAATATTCCGGAGATAAAATAGTCCCCAATTCGGATCTCCTGGCGGGGACTACTCAAGAGGAAGTCGTTATCAGGAGAAAGAAAACTGGCGTTCTACTGATCGGAGCGTGGAATGTCAGATCCCTTAATCGGGCAGGTAGGTTAGAAATTTTAAAAAGGGAAATGGGTAGGTTAAAGTTAGATATAGTGGGAATTAGTGAATTTCGTTGGCAGGAGAAACAAGACTTTTGGTCAGGCGAATACAGGGTTATAAATACAAAAACAAATAGGGGTAACGCGGGAGTAGATTTAATAATGATTAGGAAAATAGGAATGCGGGTAAGATACTACAAACAGCATAGTGAACGCATTATTATGGACAAGATAGATGCAAAGCCCACACCTACTGCAGTAGTACAAGTTTATATGCCAACTAGCTCTGCAGATGACGAAGAAATTGAAGAAATATATGATGAAATAAAAGAAATTATTCAGATAGTGAAGAGAGACGAAAATTTAATAGTCATGGGTGACTGGAATTCGAGTGTAGGAAAAGGGAGAGCAGGAAACATAGTAGGTGAATATGGATTGGGGCTAAGAAATGAAAGAGGAAGCCGCCTAGTAGAATTTTGCACAGAGCACAACTTAACCATAGCTAACACTTGGTTTAAGAATCATGAAAGAAGGTTGTATACATGGAAGAACCCTGGAGATACTAAAAAGTATCAGATAGATTATATAATGGTAAGAAAGAGATTTAGGAACCTGGTTTTAAATTGTAAGACATTTCCAGGGGCAGATGTGGACTCTGACCACAATCTATGGTTATGAACTGTAGATTAAAACTGAAGAAACTGCAAAAAGGTGGAAATTTAAGGAGATGGGACCTGGATAAACTGAAAGAACCAGAGATTGTACAGAGTTTCAGGGAGAGCATAAGGGAAAAATTGACAGAAATGGGGAAAGAAATACAGTAGAAGAAGAATGGATAGCTTTGAGGGATGAAGTAGTGAAGGCAGCAGAGGATCAAGTAGGTAAAAAGACGAGGGCTAGTAGAAATCCTTGGGTAACAGAAGTAATATTGAATTTAATTGATAAAAGGAGAACATATAAAAATGCAGTAAATGAAGCAGGCAAAAAGGAATGCAAACGCCTCAAAAATGAGATCGACAGGAAGTGCAAAATGGCTAAGCAGGGATGGCTAGAGGACAAATGTAAGGATTTAGAGGCTTATCTCACTAGGGGTAACATAGATACTGCCTACAGGAAAATTAAGGGGACCTTTGGAGATAAGAGAACCACTTGTATGAACATCAAGAGCACAGATGGAAACCCAGTTCTAAGCAAAGAAGGGAAAGCAGAAAGGTGGAAGGAGTATATAGAGGGCTTATACAAGGGCGATGTACTTGAGGACAATATTATGGAAATGAAAGAGGATTTAGATGAAGACGAAATGGGAGATACGATACTGCGTGAAGAATTTGACAGAGCACTGAAAGACCTGAGTCGAAACAAGGCCCCCGGAGTAGACAACATTCCTTTAGAACTACTAACAGCCTTGGAAGAGCCAGTCCTGACAAAACTCTACCATCTGGTGAGCAAGATGTATGAAACAGGCGAAATACCCTCAGACTTCAAGAAGAATATAATAATTCTAATCCCAAAGAAACCAGGTGTTGACAGATGTGAAAATTACCGAAGAATCAGTTTAATAAGGCACAGCTGCAAAATACTAACACGAATTCTATACAGACGAATGGAAAAACTAGTAGAAGCCGACCTCGGGGTAGATCAGTTTGGATTCCGTGGAAATACTGGAACACTTGAGGCAATACTGACCTTACGAAGAAATATTAAGGAAAGGCAAACCTACGTTTCTAGCATTTGTAGACTTAGAGAAATCTTTTGACAATTTTGACTGGAATACTCTATTTCAAATTCTAAAGGTGGCAGGGGTAAAATACAGGGAGCGAAAGGCTATTTACTATTTGTACAGAAAGCAGATGGCAGTTATAAGAGTCGAGGGGCATGAAAGGGAGGCAGTGGTTGGTAAGCGAGTGAGACAGGGTTGTAGCCTATCCCCGATGTTATTCAATCTGTATATTGAGCAAGCAGTAAAGGAAACAAAAGAAAATTTCGGAGTAGGTATTAAAGTCCATGGAGAAAAAATAAAAACTTTGAGGTTCGCCGATGACATTGTAATTCTGTCAGAGACAGTAAAGGACTTGGAAGAGCAGTTGAATGGAATGGACAGTGTCTTGAAAGGAGGATATAAGATGAACATTAACAAATGCAAAACGAGGATAATGGAATGTAGTCTAATTAAGTCGGGTGATGCTGAAGGAATTAGATTAGAAAATGAAACACTTAAAGTAATAAAGCAGTTTTGCTATTTGGGGAGCAAAATAACTAATGATGGTCGAAATAGAGAGGATATAAAATGTAGGCTGGCAATGGCAAGGAAAGCGTTTCTGAAGAAGAGAAATTTGTTAACATCGAGTATTGATTTAAGTGTGAGGAAGTCATTTCTGAAAGTATTTGTATAGAGTGTAGCCATGTATGGAAGTGAGACATGGACGATAAATAGTTTGGACAAGAAGAGAATAGAAGCTGTCGAAATGTGGAGCTACAGAAGAATGCTGAAGATCAGGTGGGTAGATCACATAACTAATGAGGAAGTATTGAATAGGATTGGGGAGAAGAGAAGTTCGTCGCACAGCTTGACCAGAAGAAGGGATCGGTTGGTAGGACATGTTCTGAGGCATCAAGGGATCACCAGTTTAGTATTGGAGGGCAGCGTGGAGGGTAAAAATCGTAGAGGGAGACCAAGAGATGAATACACTAAGCACATTCAGAAGCATGTAGGTTGCAGTAGGTACTGGGAGATGAAGAAGCTTGCACAGGATAGAGTTGCATGAAGAGTCTCAAAACTGAAGACTACAACAACAACAACCGTGATAGTGAGATTGAAGCATAGCAGGTATCTGATGTTTTGAAGGTGGCCCATCCCCCTTGAAATGATCATTTCCTTTTAAATCAGAGTAATTATGCCAGTCACTACATTATTTTCAGAACATCTTGGACCGGAGACTGATTCTTTCGTGATTCGTAACTACTACATATGAAACTCCTTATACAATAAGGAGCCAAAGAAACTAATACACCTGCCTAATATCGTGCATAGCCCTCGCAAGCACGCACGAGTGGCGCAAATGACGTGACATGGACTCGACAAAAGTCTGGAGACGTGCTGGAGAGAACTGACACCGTGAATCCTGCAGGGCTGTCCATAAAGAATATGAGGGGGTGTAGATCTAACAACACGTTGCAAGGCATCCCAGATGTGCTTAATAATGTTCAAGTCTGGGGATTTAATACTCAGAAGAGTGTTCTTGGTACCAATCTGTAACAATTGTGGACGCGTCGGATGTAGCATTGTCCTGCCGGAACTGCCCAAGTCCGTCAGAAGCACAATGGATATTAATGGATGTAGGTGATCAGAGAGGATGCCTGCGTACGTGTCACTTGTCAGAGTCGTATTTAGACTTATCGGGGGTCACATATCACTACAACTGAACACGACCCACACCATTACACAGCCCCCACCATCTTGAACAGTCTCTTGCTGACGTGCAGAGTCCATGGATTCATGAGGTTGGCTCCATACCCGTACATGTCCATCCATTCGATACAATTTGGAACGAGACTCTTCCGAACAGGCAACATGTTTCCAGTCATCAACAGTCCAAAGTCGGTGTTGACGGGCCGAGACGAGGCACAAAGCTTTGTGTCGTACAGTCATCAAGTGTACGCGATTGGGCATTCGGCCCCGAAAGCCCATATCGATGATGTTTCGTTGAAAGATTCGCAGCCTGACACTTTTTGAAGGAACAGCATTGAAATCTGCAGCAATCTGCGGAAGGGTTGCACTTCTGTCATGTTGAACGATTCACTTCAGTCGTCCTTGCTCCCATTCTTCAGGATCTTTTTCCAGCCGCAACGATGCCGGAGATTTGATGTCTTACCGGATTCCTGATATTCACGGCACTCTCGTGAAATGGTCGTACAGGAGAATCTCCACCTCATCGGTACTTCGGAGATGCTGTGTCCCATCGCTCGTGCGCCGACTATAACACCACGTTCAAACTCACATCTTTACAATCTGCCATTGTAGCATCAATATCCGTGATACCAATTGCAGCCAGACATTTGGTTTATATAAGCGTTTCCGACCGCAGCGCCTTATTCTGCCCGTTTAAACATGTCTGTACTGGAATACGCATGCCTATACGAGTTTCTTTGGAGATTCAGTGTATACGACTGTGACAATTAAGAGAATAGTGTTGATATCAGATAATAAGCATCGTGACACAATATTTCAGCGGTACGGTTGGCCACTAACTTCGTTTGACAATGCTGTTTAGTAATTTCGCCGGAAATAATTCATACCATATACTGCGGCTCTATATGCCACGGGAAACTAACAGCACATGCGCGAGGAATCGGCAGCGTTTCCCCGTAGTGCAAATTGAAGGTACAGCGCCCTATCTGTGGACACTGACAGGAATGATGAATGGCTGTCCCGCATCAGAGTCAGTACACTCTGCCAGCCGAGTTATGAACGAGACAAGAATCCATATTTTATTGAATGGGTAGCTCTCCTCTCTAAAGATAATTTTCTATAAGACCGTTGATTTTTTTAATGGCAGTTAAAACAAGATTATAGTTTTTACTTAAAGAGCAATTTACAAATAGCGGCTGATATTTTCTGGATAGCTGTACAGAATGGGGGAAAACAGACAAACCTCACAAATATCGGATTATCACCGGAGCAACAAGGCTGTGACAACGTAAATTGAAGTAACTGGGAAAGATCTTGAGAGGTCCAACACCCGGAAAGCCTCCGTGTTAGAACAGGACATGTTTCGAGACAGAACTCAAAGTTTGAAAGAGTTTCAAGTCGGAAAAAGAACTGAAAAGAGCAGGAAAACATCAAGGGAAGATCAAAAGCAACAGCACAGGGACCGTACGAAGGAGTATTGAAAACTGAGAACAGGCAACAAAACAAAGTCGTAGCGTCCGTCATCTTTAGCGGCCAATCCGACAGTTAAGAAAAATAGAGATAAGGTATAAAATACGGAATCCTGCTTTGTTTGATATTACACAACTAAAGTGTTTGACCTGGCCAGAAGAATGTATTGCACATAAATTAAATGGTATCATTATAGTAAAAAAGTGGAGTGTTGTATAAACTCTGTGAAAAATTTGAAAGTAAAACAAAATTATAAATTACTGTTATTAGCAGTTATTGTGCATTGCTTTTAGTATAACGTTTAACAAAAAATAGGTTTTATTTAATTAAAGTAAATTATTAACAGTGGATAAACAGCTAATTAGAAATAAAAGAATAAGTTTTAATTAAGAGATAAGAAAACATCCTTTAGCAGGAATTGTGCTTTTATTTGTAATTTTACTTCTCACTTATTGGTTTGATATGAGCGAAGAATAGGGGAGGAGTTTATGGCACAACTTGACAAGAAGAAGGGACTGGTTTGTAGGGCATGTTCTGAGGCATCAAAGGATCACAAATTTAGCACTGGAGGGCAGCGTGGAGGGTAAAAACTGTATAGAGAGACCAAGAGATGAATACACTAAGCAGAAGGATGTAGGTTGCCGTAAGTACTGGGAGATGAAGAAGCTTTCACAGGATAGAGTAGCATGGAGAGCTGCATCAAAACAGTCTCAGGACTGAAGACCACAACAACAACAACAACATGAGCGAAGCAAGTAATTAAAGTCAACTTCAGCAGCTGTGTCTTATGCTGTGGATAATACAAGTGAGCTAAATTTGTGTGTCTACTTTCACCCATAATCGACATTGAGCAGTTTTTTATCATCCTTAATTTGCTGAAACGGCGTACGCAAGATGCTGCAGGGAAGCTATTTCGATGTTTGGATAATCATCTCTTAACCCATACTGTGGAAAAACTTTCATAATATATAAATTCGAAGCTGTGTCGATGCTTTCCATCAGCTCTTTTACCTGGAACTTGAATGCTGGTATTTCGTTAAGTAATTCCGCTATACAGTCAGATGAAATGGTGTCATACATGTGAGCTCTCTCTTTTCCATTTCACATATAAATCTGTCAAGTAATGTACTTTGAAGGACTATAGCTCAAACAATATCTCTTGAGTCCTCAGTCCCAGTCAGATAACGCATTTGCTCGTCGGCCTTTGAGACCCTACAGTATGGTAGCGAAGTAGGAATAAAAACTCCATTGTTGAACATCAGCAAGTTTACCAGTCACCATCAGAGTGAGCTAAGTGCACTGTTGCCCCCACACATGTTGGCGACAGAAGCCTGTAGGGGAGTTGTCGACCGTTTACAATGCTACTTTCACATAATTACACAACAGATACGACACTGTGTTACTAACGTGCGAGCCGAGCAAAGGCTGTTTCTCATAGGAAACAAGAGGATGATGTCGGCTTTGGCAGCGACTATCTATCCACCCTATCGGTACGGTGTGGGATTTCACGGATTTCCTGCATGATTATGACAGCTAGACTTGCCCACAATATGAGCTGCTTTGTTTCTCTCGCACACAGCGCCACCGCTAGACGATTATGATCCTGTTACAATTCAACGGATGACTCTCGAATATACAGAGTGTATCAAAAAGAGTCATCCTATATGGCACGTCAGTATTTCTGAAGCCAATAAATATATGAATTGAATTTTGTTTTTTGATGAGCAAGAAACTCAAAACTTTTTTTTCATAACTTTTCATAGGTGTTTAATATGCCTCCCTTGAGATGCACGGCATATGTCGATGCGGTGTTCAGATTGTTCGCACACTGCAGTGATCATGTCTGGAGTTACAGATTCCACAGCTGCTGTTATGCGATGTCTTCAGATCATTCATTGTTGGTGGTAACGTAGGCACATAAGCAGAGTCATTTATAAACCTCCACAAGAAATGACCACACACAGTCAGGTCCGGTGACCTTGGAGGGCAGTAATGTAAGGTTGAATATTTTGGTCCAGTGCGACCGATCCATCGTTCAGCAACTTTTTGATTTAAAAATTCCCGCACTTCCAGATGCCATGTGGCGGTGCCCTATCCTGTTGGTAAATGAAGTCGTTCGTATCAGTCTCCAACAGTCGGAATAGGAAGTTCTCAAACATATATACTGTTACGACTTCTGCACCACTTGTTAGCAGCAGACACAGTTGCTGCGCCAAAGACTGCGACGGCGAGGAGTTTTACAACTATTTATTGAACTTTCTTTACAATTTCTCCCTCGTCGTCGCTGCCCAGCCCTGCGGATTCCTCATCCTGGTTGCTGCTGTGTAGATTCTCCGACAATGCGCGCAACGCGCCCCGCTGATCGCACTCGGGAGCCTCAGGCCACCAGTGCTCCGCTGAAGCCAGGATGCCCCGTGGTTGAGGTGAACTCGTCGCCGCTCGGCGCCCTGAGCCGCGTCGCCGTGAGACCAGCTGCCGACGCCTGCTGCACCGGCGGCTGGGAAGCCGTCAGTCGCGATGTCCGCGGGGTCCCGTCATGGACGGACCACGCGCCGTGGGGCCGGGTTGCCGTGGGGTCCCGGCATCAGTCCCCGGCGGCGCCTGTGACCGAGACCGCGCTGCGGCCGGTCCTGCTGGAAGTTCTCGCTGTAGTTAGTCAGCCATGGTGCCGACCAATCTCGGGCCGACCTCCAGAGCTGAAGTTAACATCTGGCGGCGAACGGACGACTCCTGCGAGCTGGAACAGACTTCCGGAATCGTCACCTACGAAGATTGAACATCCTGACCCGGACCACGCCCGTCCTCAGATCCGAACTGCTTCCTACTGGCTTCTGTCTGTTGCTGCCTGCGCTCCACTATTTATATCCGACAGGAGGACGTTTTTTACCCTCGGTGGTAGCTTCTTGTTATTACTCCCACAGCATATTGCAGCGTTACGTAGCGTGCTGGCCTCACTTCCCCTTACTCAGTACTCTCCAGGCTTCGCTCGGCGCTCGGTCTGTTTGCGTCCTTGCGTCAGCCTGTTAGTAGACTGCTGCTGTCAGCAAGGCTATCTGTGCCTGCCTACTTCGCAACGCCTCTGTCGCCCGCGTGCCTCTGTTTTGCCAGTCTCCACTGTGTGAAGCAACGCTTACCACATGTGGCTGCAACAAGACCTATGCGCTTCCTATAACAGTGTTCTTAGCAAAGAAAAATGCACCGTAACCTTTTACCGTGAAAACACATTAAATTTTGAAGAGTCCCTCTCACGTTGTACAACTTCGTGTGGTTGTTCCGTACCCCATATTCTCACATTGTAACGGTTCACCTTCCATTTGAATGAAATGTTGCCTCGTCACTAAACACCAAGCGTGGAAGAAAACTGTCATCCTCCATATTACCAAAACGAAA
Source organism: Schistocerca gregaria (assembly GCF_023897955.1). Classification (NCBI taxonomy): domain Eukaryota; kingdom Metazoa; phylum Arthropoda; class Insecta; order Orthoptera; family Acrididae; genus Schistocerca; species Schistocerca gregaria. Next base: position 157,961,376 of record NC_064921.1, on the reverse strand, counting down.
TTACAGAACTACACACATCGTTGTTTGTCACCTTCACGAAGAACTCGTAGTAGCTGAATTTTGTTTCGTTGTGTACAACAACGTTAATCGGTGACTGTACCGTGTTCAAAGATTTGGACCACCAAAGAGACCATTTTCGACCGTATTCCTGACTGTATTACGGGTTCCCATTTCCCGCCATGTGAGTGTGCGTCCACAAGCGTGAGAAGATAATGGTTTTGGTGGTCCAGGTGTTATCACGTGGGGAGGCATAATGTTGCACGGCGTCTTTGATTCAAAGGGCCACTTCTGTTACTCTCATTGCGTAATTCTTTCAGTTACCTTCTTTACTACATTGTACGAGGGTAAGTCAATTATTATCAACAATTTAGTTATAATTTTGTTTATTTTGGTAGTACTGTCGTTTTACGTTGCTGACGCATCCTTTGTTTATTTGTTGTTGCATCTTTGCAATTTTCAAGCTGCTAGGTCAGTTTCGTTATCGCTGCCGTGCTGTTCATCGTGGATGCTCCGCTGTCATGCTCCAAAGAAGAGCAACGTTCAGTGATCCATTTTTTGTGGTCGGAAGGCGTATCAGGGGTCGAAATTCATCGAACACTTTCGGTACAATACGGGAACATTGTTCTGCCACGACGGAGTGTCTACGACTGAAAAATCCCGAAATGGTTGCTCAAGTGTTACGCACGATGAAGAAGCCGGACGACCGTTTATCGACACAAATGAAGAAAGCTTTGAGCGTTCACGTGAAATGATTAACTATTGACCAAGTGGCACATCGTCCGAAAATTAGTCACGGTTCTGCCTACAAAATCATCCACAACAGACTTGGGTTTCCAAAATTTTGTGTAAGATGGGCCCCAAAACAACTCACACAGATGCATAAACAAACGCGCTTGGACATCTGCAAAAGACATTTGGATCGCTATGGTAATAAAGGAGACAACTACTTACACAGGATCATTACTGGTGACGAAACATGGATCCATCATTACGAGCCGGAGGGTAAACGGCAGAGTATGGAATGGAAACATCCAAACTCGAAGTGCAAGAAAATGTTCGAGGCCCAACCGTCCTCAGAAAAACTGATGCTTACGGTTTTTGGGGAAGCACAAGGTCCAGTACTGGGACATTTTGGCGAAAAGGGGCACAACAGTAAACAGCGTATGTTGCAGTGGGATGCTTACTGCTAAGCTAAAGCCTGTAATTCGAAGCAAAAGCCGAGGATTGGTGTCAAAACGTGTTGTGTTGTTGCACTACAATGCCTGTGCACGCTGCTGAAACGCTCCAGGAACTCAAATTTGAAGTACAGGATCATCCTCCATATTGCCCCGACCTTGCCCCTTCTGACTATCACTTGTTTGGGCCACTCAAACATGCATTAAGGGGCCGTCGATTTGCGTCGGACGAAGCAGTGAAAGAAGCGGTGCATTCCTGAAAATGGTTCAAATTGCTCTGAGCACTATGGGACTTAACATCTATGGTCATCAGTCCCCTAGATCATAGAACTACTTAAACCTAACTAACCGAAGGACAGCACGCAACACCCAGTCATCACGAGGCAGAGAAAGTGCATTCCTGGCACGCAGCTCAACCGAGAACCTTCTTTTATGAGAGCATCAGGAAGCTCGTACAACGATGGACCAAGTGCGTTGAAACGCAAGTAGACTATGTCGAAAAATGATGTTCTTGTAAGTTTCCTATTTGATTACAATAAAATTTTACAACTACTTTTCGGATAATAATTGACTTAACCTCATATTAACGTGTTATTATGAAGGTTACACCGTGAACCGAACTAAAATATTTATTTCTCATGAGCAAAATTTTTTTTTCTTTAAGAGCACAGGACATTATAGGAAGGTTCCTGTTACGTTTAACTTAGTACATTCACGCCTACTAATATACAGGGCGTTTCCGTAAGTGTGCAGACACAGAGGATACTCCACACAACCTGGAGCCGGAAAGCCAGCATAAGCAGAAATAAGAATAAAATCACATTACTGTGTACTTTTTATTTACATTAGTTACAGTTAACTGCAAATACCACCACTGATGCAACGAGCGTACCATTTGTACTGTATCTTACAAAATGTGCTGAAACCTCAATGCATGCATAACATGGGCGACCACGATTCTGACGCACCGTAACAAATATCATTGGTGTGGTCATGTTACCAGCTCCCTCCTTTCTTCCTCCCAATGAACCAGTCTCCCGCATTCGTCGATCGAGAGAAATAAACACTCGCCGTGAGGGATGATGCCTGCTAGGAAATTATTCCTGTACAGTGTTTCAGCAGCGAGGGCATTGCAATGTACTTCCTCAGATACAAGGTGCATAACAATGAGTTCTGCGAAACTGTAGCGGTACTGCTTCATCCTATTATACTGTTTGTCTCTGAATAGCACTCAGGAATGAATAGGTCTATCGTTGATTCACAGCACATTCTGTCACAGGACAACGTAAATACGACACAACAGAGCTCCCTAACGGACAAGTAAAGTAAACAAAACCTGCATCATGACTTCCTAGTAACAGGGCTCGTCGTCCTTGTTTCCTCACAGGGAATAAAGAATGTACATGTAAATAAACAGCGCACCACGTGTAAACTTGTATGGATGTTGGTTGTAAATAAGCTGGAAAACAGTAACGCTAGACAAAGCGGTAGACGTGTTTACTTCCTCATCATCTTAAAGCTGGCTTCTCTGACTCTAGGTTTTCTGACTCGAATTATGCAGTGGAGCATTCTCTATGTCCCTTTACGTTTTTGCATGATCTTACGGAAACGTCTATAGTCGTATATACACCAGCTGAAAAATGCTCTTGACGGTCCACGATAAAGGGCAAATATGCTTCTTTTAGAAAGACTCGAACAGAAAAGTGGGAAACCAGCTTCCTGTGTTCAAATGGTTCAAATGGCTCTGAGCACAATGGGACTTAACATCTGAGGTCATCAGTCCACTAGACTTAGAACTACTTAAGCCAAACTAACCTAAGGACATTACATACATCCATGCCTGAGGCGAGATTCGAACCTGCGACCGAAGCAGCAGCGTGATTCCGGACTTAAGCGCCTAGAACCGCTCGTCCACAAAGGTCGGCGCTTCCCGTGTCCTCATTCCTCCTACCTCACCAACAATTTTGGTGTGCGAAAATATTCGCGCCCTCTTAACAAGGAACATTGTAAATGCTTTTCCCCTTGTCTCTCTTTCTATTGGAGTCTCCTTCGCACTGTCGCTGTCTATATGTTGCACTCTCCAGCTGTCTCCTATTCCTCCGACTGGAGTTTCTCCTGTCTGTCTCTCCCACTACCACTTTCCTCGTCCCTTTCCTTAGCTCTCCCTTACCACTGTCTCCTTCTGTGCCACTTTCACTCTCCCTTTATCCACTGCCATTACCGTTGTCCCATTCTCTTTCTTTCCGACTGCAAATAGCTCCTTCTTTCTGCTGTTTTTCTCGTCAGCCGCCGTTGTCTCCTCTCTACGCATGTCGTTGGAGACGCTTTCTTCAGGCTTTTGACCCCTAGAGTGGGAAACGTTCTGGGTATAGAGGATGGGGGAGGATGACCAAATTTTTTGGTGTTAAAGTTCATTAGTCGGTGGCGAAAAGGGGGAGGAGTGAGGTCCAGAACCGCCAACCTATGAATGGTCTCTCTTTTCACTTCCACAGTCTCCTCTCTCTTTTGCTTTCACTGCTACTGTCTCCATCAATCTAATCATTTTACTGCCATTGTCCCTCACTCGCCATCACTATCTCCTCTCTTTTTGGCTCCTACTGCTATTGCCTTCGTCCGCCTCTCTTTCTCATTCACCGCCACATTCTCTCTCCCATCATAACTGTTTTCTCTCTCTTTCTCTCCCACTTGCAATGTTTCATCTCTCTTCCACCGTCACTGCCTCTCTGCTACTCACTCTCAGCACAAATCAGCGCTAATACGTTCGGGTGCAAAAATTTTTGGCGACAGAGGTGGAATGAGGATCGAGGCAAATGGTTCCCCAACGTTTTGTCAGAGTCTCTTAAAGACGAGCATATTCGCGTGTTTGCGCTTTTTTCAGCTGTTTCCCTCCTTTTCCCGTTACAGCAAGGTGTGCTGCTTATATAAGACAAATTTACGTACGCCAGTAAAGTTCTGACAGTTTCTTTATATACGTCAACACATTTACACACCTTGACACCTATAAACAACAAATAATTACGTGGAAGACACAGTTAACACAAAATCGTCTCCCATTCCAAGCATGTTCACGTTGACTATTTCTCATAAGAATGCATAAAATTTTTGACAACGTCTAAATTATGCTATAAATATGGTGTTTTATTTGCAAGTAAAAAGAATCTCTAAGGCAAAACAATTATATGTAAGGTGGCACCATCGAATATTTTCCAGTGGCTAAAAACATATTTTGGTCATCTCAGAACTCTTGCGATGACCCCAGAACAATTGGCGTGTATTCACTACATCAGTTAAAACTGCATTTACCTCTCAGATCGTATGTTACGTGGGTATTTTACGTGCTTAAGTACGATAACTTTGGACCTCTGCATGTCGGTAACAGGTAATGACATGGATGTCGGTAACAGATAATGACATCGAAAAAAGTTTCGAGGTTCCACGAGAGCATCACATTACGCAGTAAAACTTCCCTTAACGGACACTTCCCAGTAGCGGACTCCTCTCAATAGCGGACACTTTAAAATTCCCCTGACATTATATTAGGCCTTACGGCAGAACTTTTCGGAATAGCGGACATTCTCAGTAACGGACGCGACACTGAAATGTATCTCCTAAAAATAATTAAACCTTCCAGATCATGGAAACGTAAAACGATGGTTGTGAGTTAACCGGCAACAAACATAAACATGCTCGACTTCATATAGCGTGTAGCGCCACGCCGCCGCTGAGAAAAGTTGCAGCTGTTCCTGTTAGCAGCTTTGATGCCCCCGCGAAGGGTTCTGATGATGCTGCTACTTTTAAGCTGACTTCACGTGCCGATTTTTCATACGCGCCGACACGCTCCTTGGCCGATTAATCCGCGCCACCGGTGGCGAGCGCCACAGAACTCATGTGTGAAGTCGCCCATTTAAAAAAGTGTTTCGCAAGCGCCAGCGAGAAGCGCTTCTCACAAGGGAACCTCCCCTTCGCATCCCCTCAGATTTACTTATAAGTTGGCACAGTGGATAGGCCTTGAAAAACTGAACACAGATCAATCGAGAAAACAGGAAGAAGTTGTGTGGAACTATGAAAAAAAATAAGCAAAATACGCAAACTGAGTAGTCCATGCTAAGATAGCCAACATCAAGGATAATCTGAGTTCAGGAGCGCCGTGGTCCCGTGGTTAGCGTGAGCAGCTGCAGAACGAGAGGTCCTTGGTTCAAGTCTTCCTTCGAGCGAAAAGTTTAATTTTTTATTTTCAGACAATTATCAAAGTTCAGGCACTCACACATAATCAACTTCGCTCTCCGAAATTCCAGGACATGTTCAGCTTTTGCTTGGACATATGCAGGATTTGACGGTCTTCACAAAAAATTTGAAAACGTTAAAAACATATGTTTTGACAGAGCACAGGGAAAAGTGTGCGACTGTGAAACTGTTGGATTCATTTGTTGCAGTTTATGTGACAAACTCTTATGTTTTCATCACTTTTTTGGGAGTGATTATCACATCTACAAAAAAACCTAAATCGGGCAACGTAGAAGAATCTTTTTACCCATTCACCAAATGTACAAGTCAGGTGGGCCGACAACATATTCCTGTAATGTGACGCACATGCTGTTACCAGTGTCGTATAGAATATATCAGACGTGTTTTCCTGTGGAGGAATCGGTTGATCTATGACCTTGCAATCAAATGTTTTCGGTTCCCATTGGAGAGGCACGTCCTTTCGTTTACTAATCGCACAGTTTTGCTGTGCGGTCGCAAAACACAGACACTAAACTTATTGCAGTGAACAGAGACATCAATGAACGAATGGACAGATCATAAATTTGCGAAAATAAAGAACAAATTTGCACTCGAGGGGAGACTTGAACCAAGGACCTCTCGTTCCGCAGCTGCTTACGCTAACCACGGGACCACGGCGCTGCTGAGCTCAGCTTATCCTTGATGTTGACTATCTTAGCATGGACTACTCAGTTTGTATATTTTTCTTATATTTTCATAGTTCCACACAACTTCATCCTGTTTTCTCGATTGGTCTGTGTTCAGTTTTTCAAGGCCTATCCACTGTGCCAACTTATAACTAAATCTGAGGGGGGTGCGATGGGGAGGTTCCCTTGTCAGTGGCTCCTTGTGAAGGGGACCTGAAGTGCACGCTGTTGCTGACTGCAAGCGAGAGCGTTAATATATTGTAGGGCTAAGGTGTCACAATAACTAAGTTAACGCTGAATGAAAAGGTCGAAATAATCAACGTCTAAGAAAAGGAAAAGCTTAGTGTCAGAGATATTGTCACGAGGGTCAATGACAATTTAAGAAACAAAAATGGCATTCTGAAATTGTAGCCTGGAAATGATAACCTTACCAGTAAACGAACTTGTCCCAACACACCAGGTTCAAACGTTGACAATTTGGCTTTTGCATGGTTCTGCCGTGCTGGTAGAAATAACTTGCCAGTTAGGACCTCTGATCCGCTTGAAAGCACTCGCAATAACCAAGGAGTTGGGGCTTAACGATTCCGAAGCATCTGTAGTATGGCTTGACAAATATAGGCGTAAACGCGACATCTCATTTCTATTCGTGTGCAGTGAATCCAGTTCAGTGGAAGAAAACATCGTGTCAGTCTGGCTAAAAATGGTATCAGGAGTTTGTGAGGCTTACAAAGAAAGAAACATTTTTAACTGTAACGAGACTGGTCTTTTCTTGAGAGCTCTTCCCACTACAACAATGGTCCTGAAAGGTGAAAACTGTTCAGGAGGCAAAATTCGAAAGTACGACTCACTGTTCCAATGTGTGTTTATATGACAGACGAATTTGAAAAGCCTTTAATTATGTGCAACGCTGCGGAAACTAGACGTTTTAAGGGTGTAAACTGAACGTGGAGTGGTATACTAATAAACTACCACAGATGACGAGAGCAATAATGACTGAATGGTTGTTGGAATTTGAAAGAATAACAGAAATACAAAGCAGGCCAGTGATTTTCTTTACGGGTATTAATGCCACTTCCCACTGCGATGCTGCACTAAAAAATGTAAAAGTAATATTTCTGCCACCAAATTCAATTTCACGTTGTCAACCGCTGGACTGGAAAATCTATGTGTGTACTGGATGCAATTCTCTGGATTTCTTCAGCTTTAAAGCAAGTAACATCCACTGCAATCGCCAACTGTTTCAAGAAGGCAGGGTTCATTTTTAATGAACTTGCTTCAGCGATTGACGACGATATCGAAGGTAACAACCTGAAGGAAAGTGAGCATGAACTTCACACTTCAGTAGAGGAATTCGGTGGGTCTGAGGGTTCGTCAATATCGACGACGCTGTGTTCAAATGGTTCAAATGGTTCTGAGAACTGTGGGACTTAACATCTGGGGTCATCAGTCCCCTAGAACTTAGAACTACTTAAACCTAACTAACCTAAGGACATCACACACATACATGCCCGAGGCAGGATTCGAACCTGCGACCGTAGCAGTCACGCGGCTCCGGACTGAGCGCCTAGAACCGCGAGACCACCGCGGCCGGCGACGCTCTGTTCACAGAAAGTACATCAACTGGCGTAAGTGCACTCATACAAGAGCTTCATCAAGAAGGATGTGGTGATGATGTGGAAAATGGACAACAAAATGAATATGAAGATGATGTAACTGAACTGGGCTTTCCCCCACTTTCAGAAAGCAGGCAGTGGAATAGGTAAGAAAACTGAAACACTACTTTTTAGTGACAAGTGATGGAGAGGGATTCAATTTAACATTAGCATCGGAAACACATATTATGAAGACAATTAAAAACTGACTCTGTGGTTTCGAAAAAAAAAGTTATTATTTTAAACCAACCGTACAAAATACATGAAAGAAATTTTCATACGGTATTATACTAGTGTTTGGGGTTTTGTTAACGTAGTGCTGTACTTAAATAAATTTTCACTACCTTAGTTATACAACAGCACAGCACGTTTCTCTTTATAGTACATTAAATTTACTGTGTTGTATATCGTATTACTATCCTTTTCTGAATAGTAGACACTTCCAAATCGCGGACATTTTTTCCCTCACAGATGTCCGTTACTCAGGCGTTTTACTGTAGTAAAAATTACTACGATTAGCCATAAATAGAAATTATAAAGTGGCCATCCCCACAAATGGAATTTTTTTACCCGAAAAGCATGGCTTTTCAGGCATATCGTAATAACAAATGAAGATTTTCTAAAACGGGAAAACAGCGATTCTACATAAATGTCCAAGGAATGCGAAACTAAAATTTAGGCTATAGTAAGTTATTTATGTAATTGCTGAAAATGTGTAAAAATGGCTAAAAATCGGTCTTTTCGGTTTAGTGTTGCAACTTTGAACCTCTGTATGTCGGTAGCAGATAACGATATCGAGAATAGTTTCGTCGTTCCCAAATCATAGAGATTTCGAATATTTGTCATGGCCAGAAAATACATAAGTGACTATCCCCACAATAGGTACTTTTCGTTTCCAATAACTATGGTTTTTTGGGGTTTTCTCAAGAGTCGGCCAAGAAAAGCTGTGCTTCTAAAAGTCGCCTAAGGCCTATCCTAGACTACAGCTAATGCAAAAGAACCAACAGGTTTGGTCGATTTGTCTGGGCTGGAGAAAGTGTGTAAAGTATTCATTAGTCTACGACAGGTATAAAAATGTTCGCTAGATCAAGGGCTGTCCGGGACACTTGATACCTTTTCACTATCATCAACGGAACCCGAAATATCATTTCCCCCTCCCCCCCCCCCCCCCTGAAAAATTGCATTTTCGCTCATGGTTTTTGGAGCGCAACTGACGCGTGCTCTATCGCGCACGAACATGTAAGTCCAGTAACTTGTCCATGCGTGCTACCATACTTCCATGGAACATTTCACTCAGTCAGTATTGAGTAGACCGTGGGATCGGTAGTCTATCAAGATACACTGAAGAGCCAAAGAAACTGGTACACCTGCCTAACATTGTGTAGGGCCCCCGCGAGCACGCAGAAGTGCCATAACACGACGTGACATGGATTCGAAAAATGTCTGAATCAGTGCTGTATGGAAGTGGCACCATGAATTCTGCAGGCCTGCCCATAAGTGTGAGGGGGTGGAGATCACCTCTGAACAGCACATTGCAAGGCATCCCAGATACGCTCAATAATGTTCATTTCTGGGGTGTTTGGTGGCCAGCCGAAGTGTTTAATCTCAGTCGAGTGTTCCTGGAGCCACTCTGTAACAATTCTGGGCGTGTGGGGTGTCGCATTGTCCTGCTGGAATTGGCCAAGTCAGTGGTAATGCACAATGTACACGAATGGATGCAGGTGATCAAATTGGACGTTTACGTACGTGTCGGCTGTCAGAGTTGTACTGTCAGAGTCGTATCTAGACGTATCAGGGGTCCCATATCACTAAAACTGCACACGCCCCACACCATTACAGAGCCTGAACCAGCTTGAAGAGTCCCCCGCTGACATGCGCGGCCCATGGATTCGTGAGGTTGTATCCATACCCGTACACATCCATCCGCTCAATACAATTTGAAACGAGAGTCATCCGACCAGGCCACATGTTTCTAGTCATCAGCAGTCCACTGTCGGTGTTGACGGGCACAGGCGAGGAGTAAAGCTTTGTGTCGTGCAGTCATTAAGGGTATGCAAGTGGGCCTTCGGCTCCGAAAGCCCACATAGATGATGTTTCGTTGAATGGTTCGCACGCTGACTCTTGTTGATGGCACAGCATTGAAATCATCAGCAATTTGCGGAGGGGCTGCACTTCTGTCACGTTGAACGATTCTCTTCAATCGTTGTTAGTTCCGTTCTTGCAGGATCTTTTTTCACCACAGTGATGTCGGAGATTCGATGTTTTACCGGATTCCCGATAGACACGGTACACACGTGAAACGTTCGTATGGGAAAATCCCCACTTCATCGCTGCCTTGGAGATGCTTTGTCCCATCGGTCGTGCGCCGACTATTTAGTTAAATCTTGATAACCTGCTATTGCAGCAGCAGTAACCGGTCTAACAACTGCGCCAGACACATGTTGCCTTATTTAGGCATTGCCGACCGCAGCGCCGTATTTTGTTCACATATCTCTGTATTTGAAAACGCACTTCTATACTAGTTACTTTAGCGCTTCAGTGTATTAAGGCGCCGGCCGTGGTGACCGAGCGGTTCTAGGCGCTTCAGTCCGGAACCGCGCGACTGCCACGGTCGCTGGTTCGAATTCTGCCTCGGGCATGGATGTGTGTAATGTCCTTAGGTTAGTAGGTTTAAGTACTAAGTTCTAGGACACTGATGACCTCAGATGTTAAGTCCCACAGTGCTGAGCCATTTGAACCATTTGTATTAAGGCGAGGAATGGGTTCAGTGTGTATGGGTAAGAACGAAATATTCTGTCCTGCAGTCTTCAGCAGGCTGACGCACTAGTACACACAGCTCCCGGCTGGCCAAGCGAAACAATTGTTGATTGCCTAATCACCTAGCCTGGATTCGGCGTTTGGCTGTAAAGCAGCAATATTTTATTACTTTTAACTCTAGACATACGTCCTTGTTTTAATAGGAGCCCTTATCTCTTATTTTCTTATTTATCACGCCAGACCGCTCTCTGTGCTGATTATTTAGAGTTTTATGACTCGCAATTCCGCGTCATCGTCTGGTGCCACAGTTACGCTGTCCTTTTGGAAATTCCTCTCCTCTGGTGCGGTAGCGCGTGGGAGAAATTACCTTCCCGTCCATCAATAGCTTTTTCGAGACAAACGCCTCTGCAATAGGCTGCCCTGGTGTCAACCGGAAATTATTCCCTGCAGATTGACGCCACGCCCCGAGTAAATCCCGCAATTTCGTTACCTACCTGACGCCCTGTTCCTATGCGGCACTATCACACCGTACAGCGCGCTATGGCGGAGGTTTTACTGCCCTGCTATTTCCGTTTCGTACCCTTCCTCTGCTAAAGGTCACGCCTCTGTCTCAATTACTTCTCACGATATATCCACGTCCGGCCCCAGAGATGGCGAGCACTTAATCGGAATGAGGGATGCTCTTTGTGGGCAGGGCGAGGCCGTGTTGGCAGACGGCAATGTCAACAGTTCTCGGGCTTCGTTAAGAGGTTTACGACGGCGCTGTTTGCACAAACGCAGCATCGCTCATCCCCGGGCGGAAAGGCTGCGACCCGTGCGAGAATAATGACCGCGCGCTCAAACCCTGCGGAATGGCGGCTTCCAGAGTGCCCCGCGGTAGGGCTCAAAAAGCGCCGGGTAAGGGCGGCCAGACAACTGGACCAGCTTTCCAGCACGCCTACACGGACTCGGATAATTTCTCTCGATTGCTCTCATGTGTTCCGGCACTCTCAGCTCGTGAATGGTGAAATAAAACACTTGAACACATTACGGAATTTTAATAATGTGTGTCCTGTGGTTGTGTTCCTCAATCCGAAGATCACCATGCAGTTATCTCCACATTGGTCTACGCTGTCCAAGGCCCTTGACTTCTGTATTATTACTGCAACCTACTTACTGTACTCATCCCTTCGTCTGCCCTTACAATGTTTACCTCCTATACTTCCCTCAATTAACAAATTATTAAATCATTCATGGCTGATGACGCGTCCTATCTATCAGGCACCTCTTTCAGTCACATTCAAACTGCTCACTGCATTCATCCCTCTGTCTACCTTTACGATTTTTACCTCCAACACTTTCCTTAGTTACCGAACTGATAAACCACTGAAGTCTCATGACATGTCTACTCAGCCAAGCAGCTCTTTCAGGAAAGTTCAACCTGCTTACGATATTCATCCCTTTCTATAGCCTTATAACTTTTACCACCTACACTTCCCTCAATTATGAAACGGATAAATCGCTTTATATGCTGTGTCTATGTTTTCGGACATTTCCGAAAGAATAGAAACTATTTTGATCATGCAGCCACTATGAATCAGGACACGAGGGAATTAAAGTCATTAACTGTCAGCAGTCGTCGATTTAAATCAACGGGGAAAGTTCAAAATCTGTGCCAGATCGAGATTCAAACCCAAGTCTCATACTTACGAGCTAGATACACTAAACACTACTCCATCTGGATAAAATGGTCATCGCAACTGCAGTACTAACCTAGCACGCCTCCCGTCGAATCCAAATTCTCAACTCTCTTCAGTTCTGCAGAATCGTAGTGTCAGGTCTATTTGTTCGTCGTATGAATGATGTACAAACGTCGAGCGGCTGTTTGCGCCAAAAGAGCCAATCTAGTGATCTATCGTCACAAGCTTTTGAAACTAAATGGGAATACACAGATGAGAGAGACAGTAATTACCAGTATCTATTATGCAAATGGCTCTGAGCACTATGGGACTTAACTTCTGAGGTCATCAGTCCACTAGAACTTAGAACTACTTAAACCTAACTAACCTAAGGATATCACACACATCTTCCATGCCCGAGGGAGGATTCGACCCTAGCGGTCTTGACAGAATTCTTTGCTACGTACATCAAGAAGGACACTGTGCTAAATTTGCAGGTACGGAGCACGTGAAGAAATTGGTGGCACAAATCGTAAATTTTCTGAAGTCGCATACATTGCTACACCGTCATTTTCAACAGTCTTGGAAGGACCTGATCGAAGGGTATGAGACTTAATATATTATTGCAAAGTACTTGGTAAGTCCAGCTGCATGCCTGGAATGATTTTTCGGTATTTGAATTTATGAACGAAAAAGGAGCTCAGAAACGAAAATCAGAACATCCGGAATGGATTGCAACCTCTCATTATAAGTGGAGTTGACTGCACACTGCCCACAGTAACATATTGAAAGGTGAAAAAAGAACTTCTTACTGATTTGATGGGGCTGCTTTGTAAAAAATCGTATTTTAGAAGGGACAAAATGGTTCAAATTGCTCTAAGCACTATTGGATTTAGAATCTGAGACTTAAACCTACTTAAACCTAATTAACCTAACGACATCAGACACATTCATGCCTGAGGGAGGATTCGAACCTGTAATCGTAGCTGCAGCGCGGTTCCGGACTGAATAGAAGGGATACATTCTGAGAAATTCAGTCTAGTTTCCTAAACTCACTGCCGAGGTTTGAAGAATTCTTTGCAACATTGAACGAATTACGAAAGTTTTCTCATCGTTGTGAGGACATTGCTAGTACTACACTTGTTTTTCGGGCTGTTTTCGAGGCCATTTTCCGTTACAGCTCAAAGTTCTCCTGTGCATATGCAGATGTAACTCATTGATTTGCAATGTAATTCCCATTTTAAAGACGTTCCTCTCATATTAGAAGTGCACAGGACGTCTACATTGCTTACCTCAGGTGGAGTTTCCACGTCACCGTAACGAGGTTGCGAAACTGCTACGCTATTTCGTTCAACGTGTGAGTGTTAAAGACCTTTAACCAATTATGAAACTAAGTAAGTCATGATTACGTGGCAACCTTATTGTGAAAGTCTGCGGTATTGTCTGTTTCTATCCGTATGCCGATTTTCTGGACCGGATAAAAATTATGTCTTCAGTACACCGAAAATAATACCTACAATTTGTTTTGTTTCTGATCTATTGTTGAGAAATGTGAAATAGAACCAAACCTTGTGCAGTGGAACTGAACTGCAATTTAAATGTGATGCGTTCACAGTTTCCCTCTCCTCCCCCACCTCAGGGTCAGAAATCATGCCATGGGGATGTGGGAAGTGTGTAACTCCGCTGAGTGTTATGACATTCACGCCAGAACAAGCTCTCGATCGGAATTCTTGGTCGGCCCCCTTGAGTTAGACAGCAGATGCGGGAGAGGGAATACAAGAAGCCCCTACAGACGAGCCTTGCTCAGAACCTACGCCACTGCAAGCGCTTTTGTTTTTGCCCATCTCACAGGCTCTGAAAGACCTCACTGCTCCCTCTCAGCGCGGCCTTTTCGATATCATCAAATTAAACACCTTTTTTCGCAGACAGGATTTATGTAAACGGTGTCAGTTTATTCTACAAGAGCCAACTCGGCCGCCGAAGAGGCTAATTCTACTCTAAATTCAAACTGACGACGGCCTAAATCTAATTAAATTAATTTCTTGTTAAAAAAGAGCTGTGTTCTTAACGCCGCCCTCGAAGGGGCGATTAAAAGCTGCAGTAAACGAAAAGGATTTTTCTTGTTCGATTGCTTGCTTATCAGAGTTTACTTGTTAAAGTGAGACCAACAACTTCAGGCTTTCGTAAGTACTTTTAACATTTTTCAGAACATTGTGCGTGTAAATAAAAAAAATTATGAACACGTTTTCCGAACTTTCTTACTTCTACATCTACATCTGCACATCACAAGTCAACTTACGCCATATGGAGCACGTTATGTCTGGTATCACGATTAGTTTCGTGTTTACTTGTTTCATCCCCGAATGGTGCATGGTATAAATAGCTATCCGAAAGCCATCGATGGGGGTCTAATGTATGTGATGTTCTCGTCGTGGTCGTTTCACGACACGTATTAAGGAGGAAGTAACATATTCCCCAATTCTTCGGGACAAGCACATACTCGTAATTTCAACAATAACGATCCTAGCTCAGTGACATGCACGCACAACTTCGAATCACACATGCAGACTCATCTGGGATTGTGGATGATGTTCTCGCAGAAATAAATTTAAGTGGAGGAGACTGTCAAATCAAACACGTTTCAGCCGCCTAAATTTCCGAATTGTTATTTTATTGAGCAACCTGTTTCGACGGTACATTACGCTGTCTTCAGGTCCCCAGACGAACATGTAGGAAGACTCCCATCTCTGGTCCAGTCAAAACAGGGACCAGTATTCAGTGACAAGACTCTGTACATTTTTGAGACAGCGATTACTTCAAACATCATCTGCCGACCAGGTCATGTCCGCAGGCGATGTCTGAAGCGGACACAGTCTCAAAACTCTACGCGTACCTGCCATTGAATCCTGGCTCCTAATCTGACTGGACCAGAGGTGGGAATCTTCCTACATGTCCGTCAGGGGGCCTGAAGACAGCGTAATGTATCGCCGAAACAGGTAGCTCAATAAAGTAAAATTCGGAAATTTAGGCGGCAGAAACGTGTTTGATTTGACACTCTGTCCTGAACAGCCGAGGTCCCTGAAATATTTGTGAAAAGATGGACATACAGGGACTAAAATTAAAATGGGTCAGTGTCCCTGGTTGTGACCAACGTGTTCAGGATATTTCCCTTGGTTAGTACGAAGAGACTTGAAAAAGGTAGTTACATATTTCGTCTCAGACTAAGACGATTGCGTAGCGAAAGTGGCGCAGTGCAAGAAGATAGCACACGTTCTGACTTTCCGGCATACACAGTTCTGCTGTGATATGGATAACAGGTGCAACACAATACGGGAGTTAAATTAGATTGGATTAAATTGATTTGGGGGAAAGAGACCAAACAGCAAGGTCATCGGTCTCGGATTAGGGAAGAATGGGGAAGGCAGTCGGCCGTGCCCTGTCTAAGGAACCATCCCGGCATTTGCCTGAAATGATTTAGGGAAATCAGGGAAAACCTAAATCACGATGGCCAGACACGGCATTGAATCAGCGTCCTCCCGAATGCGTCTCCAGTGTGATAGCCACTGCGCCATCTAGCTAGGTGGGTGAGTTAAGGGGGCGGCAGCTGTAAACGTTCTCCAAACTTTTAGTACTTGGGACAGTGCCATTCTTATGATCAATTGGCTTAATTGTACACAATTTCAGCTTGGAATTCCGGTGGTATATGAACCAAATGGAACGTCGCAGCCAGGTGTAGTGAATAATTCCAACAAATCTGGAAGAAATAAAGTTTATCGCATCTACACTCTCGCTCAGCATAGGCGTCATTTATGACTTACTAATTTGTTGCTTCTGTACTACTAACTGCTTGCGTTACCAACTTCGCAGACAGTATCCACATATGCCAATGAAAATACGTACAAAATTACACTACTGACCATTAAAATTGGTTCACTACAAACATGACGTGCCACAGATGCGAAAGTTAACAGACTGGAAGAAGATCCTGTAATATGCAAATGATGAGCTTTTCACAGCATTCACACAAGGTTGGCGCCGGTGGTGACACCTACAACGTGCTGACAAGAGGAAAGTTTCCATTTCTCATACACAAACAGCAATTCACCGGCGTTGCCTGGTGAAACGTTGTTGTGATGCCTCTTGAAAGGAAGACAAATACGTACCATCACGTTTGTGTAGCCTATCGCGTTTGCGGTTTATCGTATCGTGACGTTGCTGCTCGCGTTGGTCCAGATCCAATGACTATTAGCAGAATATGGAATCGGTGCGTTCAGGAGGGTAATTCGGAACGCCGTGCTCGATCCCAACGACCTCGTATCACTGGCAGTCGAAATGACAGGCATCTTATCCGCTTGGCTGTAACGGATCGTGCAGCCACGTCTCGATCCCTGAGTCAACAGATGCAAGACAACAACCATCTGCACGAACAGCTCGGAGACCATGGCTGCGGTTACCCTTGACGCTGCATAACAGACAGGAGCGCCTGCGATGGTGTACTCAACGACGAACCTTGGTGCACGAATGGCAAAACGTCATTTTTTCGGATGAATCCAGGTTCTGTTTACAGCATCATGATGGTCGCATCGGCGTTTGGTGACATCGCGGTGAACGCACATTGGAAGTGTGTATTCGTCAACGCCATACTGGTTTATCACCCGGCGTCATGGTATGAGGTACCATTGGTTACACGTCTCGGTCACCTCTTGTTCGCAGTTCCGGCGCTTTGAACAGCGGACGTTACATTTCAGGTGCGTTACGGCCCGTAGCTCTACCCTTCATTCGAACCCTTCATTTCAGCAGAATAATGCACGACCGCATGTTGCAGGTCTTGTTCGGGCCTTTCTGGATACAGAGAATGTTCGACTGCTGCACTGGGCAGCACATTCTGCACATCTCTCACCAACTGAAAACGTCTGATCAATGGTGGGCCGAGCAACTGGCTCGTCACAATACGCCAGTGACTACTCCTGATGAACTGTGGTATCGTGTTGAAGCTGCATGGGCAGCTGTACCTGTACACGCCATCCAAGCTCTGTTTGACTCAATGCCCAGGGGTATCAGGGTCGTTATTGAGGCCAAAGGTGATTGTTTTGGGTACTGATTTTTCAGGATCTATGCACCCAAATTGATTGAAAATGTAATCACATTTCAGTTCTAGTATAATATATTTGTCCAATGAATACCCGTTTATCATCTGCATTTCTTCTTGGTGTAGCAATTTTAATGGCCAGTAGTGTATATCACTGAACTACACAAAATTTAGAAGAAAGGCTAGCGTTTCAGTACTTTTCAACATCGATTTTATAAATGTGTACAAGATTTTTTTAAAAAGTGCTGGAAGGTAGTATTATATGACTCTCTGATATTTGTCTACGATTATGATATTTAAAAAAATGAATATGAATGTCATTATAACTGACATTGTACTTCGTACAGCAATATGATATGTTATATATGCATTAAGCAAAAAGATCAAATAACTAGTCTTTTGCACCAGAATTTTTGTCAATATTTCCAAATAATTTAGGGTCCAAGGTATTTCATCGTTTGCAACGGAGTTGTTAATATTACCAGTTATTTCATTCTCCGTAACATCAATAGCAAGTAAACGTAATTTTATTCCGGCTTTGCCAAGAACTCGTAAGTGGTTTTCGACATGGTCACTCCGTGCCAAAGATAAGTACAATATAAGATTTCTCTCAGTGATTGTGCTCTCTCATTTTTCTGATTCCTACCTCAGATCCCGCGCACGGTCTCGACGGGACGTTGTACTTCTGTCGACGCAACTTACTTGTTCACTTCAAATTCAACAATATTCCATTACTCACATTTTTCTTTTGTCGATACTCATTTTATAACCCGTCTTCAACACACTATCCATGTCATTCACATGCTTTCGCTAGACCCTTACCGTCTGTTACAGGATTACGAGGTCATCGGCAAACCTGGAAGCTTTTATTTCTGCTCCCTGAACTCTAATGACTCTAACTGCACTTTCAAAATTCACCTACGATACCTTTACTACTTGCTCAACGGCAGATCGAATAGCATTGCGGTCCTCTACAACCCGCGTAAAAAGTGACTCCATAGGAACGGGACAGCCTGCACTTCAGAAAAAAATTGTGCGTTCTGTTACCACCCGAAAACATCCTGTAGTATATCCCTGTTGTACTTGTGAATATTAGTGAATCCAACATCTCCGTAATAGATTATCACAGAAAAAAGTGGTAAATGGCGAGCAAAAACCGTTCTATATATATAGTTCATCCATTCTGGGAATCGAGAATCTCAAGAACTTTTGCCTGTTATCGATTTCGATACTAGCAAGATATTGGTTCCAGAAATTCCAAGACTGTATCAAATCTCTAGGGTATTTCATGTGACTAGTCCGGACACACAAAAAGAAGCGAGCAGGACTCTAGGTTATATACGTAGAGTGAGAAGATCTAATAAAACACTTATTTACTTACTAAAATATGACAACAACTTACTTTTCGTGTTTGCATGCTGTAATATTCGTCTGTTATGCTCTTGTGGGTGATGAATGCAGTGTATGTTCATCATATGGCAAAAGCTAATTTTATGTTATATAATTATTATTTAATGAGTTTCAAATTTGTTTATTGTACTTGTGCTGAGAAACCTTGCATATTGCAGGATTTCATGATTGTAGGTCAACTGGAAGTACCCTACAGGTTTTGATAGGCAAGTTTTCGCAAAATATGTGACTTAAATGGCGGTATCTTCTAACTGAATTGACTTGACGCTTAAATTTTGTACGTATCCGAGGGCCTATGGACCATGATATGCGACATAAATCTGAACACGATTCGTTCAGCCGTTCCTGAGAAAAATTGTTCTTAACAATCGGACAAACTAAAAGATAGATTGACAGACAACAAAGTGATCCGCGAAGGCTACTCCGAAAGAAAGATTCGATCGATCGTGAAATGGAAATAGCAATGAAAATACAACAAAGCTCTGCATGGATGTGTTGGACTGTGTCTCTAATAAGCCCGTCGATTGCGTCACGCCGCTCTTTTCAGTTCTGAGCGCACAGGGAACGCGTAAAGATGCCTAGAAAATACTGTCTATCGCTAAGTATGGGTGCTTGTGAGAGATTTCACTAGATTTCATGCAGCCCACGCAACGTAACTGTCGTTCCTTTCCTTCTTCGTGAGAATTCTCGGCCGCACGCTGTACGGGCAATGAGAACGCCCCTGCAGCGTTTTCGCTGGGTAGTATTTGATCGCCCACACTACAGCCGGGAATTAACTCCCTCTGATTTTCATCTTTGCACAAATGAACCGGTGGCTATGCAGACGAAATTCTGGTACAGACAACAAGTTGCAGATTAGCTTAGCGAATTTCACAATATATAAAAATGACCTAGTAGATATTGTCTGAAGTTCCATACGGCTTTTCGCGGATGATGCTGTAGTATACAGAGAAGCTGCAGCATTAGAAAATTGCAGCGAAATGCAGGAAGATCGGCAGCGGATAGGCACTTGGTGCAGGGAGTGGCAATTGAAACTTAACATAGACAAATGTAATGTATTGCGAATACATAGAAAAAAGGATCCTTTATTGTATGATTATATAATAGCGGAACAAACACGGGTAGCAGTTACTTCTGTAAAATATCTGGGAGTATGCGTGCGGAACGATTTGAAATGGAATGATCATATAAAATTAATTGTTGGTAAGGCGGGTACCAGGTTGAGATTCATTGGGAGAGTCCTTAGAATCAACAAAGGAGGTGGCTTACAAAACACTCTTTCGACCTATACTTGAGTATTGCTCATCAGTGTGGGATCCGTACCAGGTCGGGTTGACAGAGGATATAGAGAAGATTCAAAGAAGAGCGGAGCGATCGTCACAGGGTTATTTGGTAAGCGTGATAGGCTTACGGAGATGTTTAGCAAACTCAATTGGCAGACTCTGCAAGAGAGGCGCTCTGCATCGCGGTGTAGCTTGCTCGCCAGGTTTCGAGAGGGTGCGTTTCTGGATGAGGTATCGAATATACTGCTTCCCCCTACTTATACCTCCCGTGAAGATCACGAATGTAAAATTAGAGAGATTCGAGCGCGCACGGAGGCTTTCCGGCAGTCTTTCTCCCCGCGAATCATACGCGACTGGAGCAGGAAAGGGAAGTAAAGACAGCGGCACGAAAAGTGCCCTCCGCCACACACCGTTGGGTGGCTTGCGGAGTATAAATGTAGATGTAGATGAAAGCACAGACGACTGCCTTCTATGACGAGATTGTTGGAAAATTTGTACAATGTTACAAAAATGTCTCAGTCGAGGCGTTACTATGTAGATAAGTAACTTGAAGAGGTAGCAAACTGTTGCGAATAAAACATTTTTAATTTTCATTGTAGTTTCCATTTAGCGACCGATCGGACTTTACTTTCCGAATAGCTCACGTATAAAGGTTCCATTTTTACAGATTTAGGCACGGGACCAAAATGAAGTCCTTCGTATGACGTAAAACAGCTCTCGAACTGTCCTCAAACGTAATCCGATAGCTAACTCGACCATACTTTCAGCTCCAAAGTGACACCAACGGCCTCCGCAGCACGGGGCACAACTTAACGAAAAGTTTGAGAATCATCTGCACCCTCTGAGACTTGGAAATAATTTCCTTGTGCGCTCGGGCGGCAGTGAGCGGCAATTAATATTTCGAACTTGGTCTTGTGAGCCGCCAATTGTGAGAAAGCGCGCCGGGTGGGAGGGGGAGGTGTGGCAAAAGTTCAAGTAGGAAATAATTGAATGAGTGTGAGCGGGCGCAATCAAGTAAAATAACCCACCGGCCGCTCTGGCGCGGTCCGAAGGAATAAATTATTCAGCCGAGCAGGTCCGGGCCGGGTGGGGAACGGAAGGACCTTTTCACAGCAGGTGCTTAATTAAAAAGACCCCTCCGGGACGCCGAACCTGTAATCAAGGCAACCACTGTCACGGTAGCCGGGCTCTGAGCTTCATTATTTCTCTGTGCGGTGAGCATCAGAAATGTTAAAAGACGCTATTGGCGCCGGGACCGGCGCATAAAAAAATTTAATAAAGGCTTTCCCACCGTGTCGGATTCAAATTTGCAATTATGATCCACCTTCATTGGGTCGGCTATTTAATTCGCAACTGAGCCTCCTTCCTAGCACGTCACCCTCCTGCCACTAATATTTAACGCAGATGACGGGCAATGGACTGACGAAGATGGACCAGTTAATTAATGAGAAAATAGGGGAATTAGTGTAGTGGGAACCATTAGAGGACAGAACAGAGAGATCTAGGTTTAGATAGTACGGTTGCACTATCGGTCGGAGGATGGCATTCACGTACCGTACAGCCGTTACGGCGCCTTCTATGATCACCACTGGCCGCATCGGCCCCACATAATGCCACTCGCAAACAGCAGAGAACCTCCACCTTGCTGCACTCGCTGGACAGTCTGTCCAAGGCGTTCAGCCTGACAAAGTTGCTTCCAAATACGTCACGGACGATTGTCTGGTTGAATGCATATGCGACACTCATCGGTGAAGAGAACGTGATGCGAGTCCTGAGCGGTCGATTCGGCATATCGTTGGGACCATCTGTACCGCGCTGCATGTCGTAGTGGTTGCAAAGACGTACAGTCGTGAACAAAACGAGCGAGACCCCTCGAATTTTCGTTACGCTGATCCGCACAGCTTTAAAGTCTGCTATACAGCATAACAGGCAAGGCGACGAAGTGCTATCAACATACTATGCACAAGCGTGAAACTGAAAAACTATGCGAACTTCATCAGACTGTTTTCATTCATGTGTAAGACTATACTAATGCTGATTAGTGTGTTAAACACAACACGTAAATATAAGATACAAATGAAAGAAGAAACGCTAATTAGTATGAACTGTACTAAAAAAAAATGGTTCAAATGGCTCTGAGCACTATGGGACTTAACATCTTAGGTCATCAGTCCCCTAGAAATTAGAACTACTTAAACATAACTAACCTAAGGACATCACACACATCCATGCCCGAGTCAGGATTCGAACCTGCGACCGTAGCAGTCGCGCGATTCCGGACTGAGCGCCTAGAACCGCTAGACCACGGCGGCCGGCTGTACTAACAAAAATGAACTTCAGCTTATCGAGATAACATAACTGTTTTAGTAAGACTAAGTACCCCAGATCGTTACGAATTAGCAAAATATTATGCGCAATCGGCCATGAAACGGTCTGTGTAAGCGTTCAGACCAGTCATACTGAATTACCGTTGCTGACCTATCATAAAAGTGAGAAAATTTAGCAATGCGTGAAGATTTATATCGAAATTCAGTTAAAAATCACTCAGCTCCACACTTAAGTCAATTTAAGTATTGACAGAAGCGGAAAAAGTAAACCGTAACAAGTATGAAATTCTAGAAGAGTTTCATATTGATATCCACAGAGCGCCAGTGCAGAATAAAGGTAGAAATAAAAGTATTGGTGGCGCGAGAATTTCTTAAAATTCACTTAAGTGTGACACTGAACGATTTTTAACTGAATTTCGTTATGAATCTTCACGTGTTGCTAAATTTTCACCCTTTCATACGTAATCCAGTATGACTGGTCTGAACGTTGACACAGACCGTTTCATGGCCGAATGCGCATAATATTTTGCTAATTCATAACGATCTGCGGAACTTTGCCTTACTAAAACAGTTATGTAATCTCGATAAGCTGAAGTTCATTTTTATTAGTACAGTTCATACTAATTAGCGTTTCTTCTTTCATTCGTATCTTATATTTGCGTGTTGTGTTTAACATACTAATCAACATTAATACAGTTTTACACATGATTGGAAACAGTCTGACAAAGTTCGAATAGTTTTTCAGTTTCGCGCCTGTGCATAGAATGTTGGTAGCACTTCGTCGCCTTGCCTGTTATACTGTGTAGCAGGCTTTAAAGTTGTGCGCATCAGCGTAACGGAAAGGCGAGGGGTCTCGCTCGTTTTGCCCACGACTGTACCTCGCCATGGATGTCGGGAGCGAAGCTGCGCATCATGCAGCCTACGGCGCACAGTTTGAGTCGTAACACGACGTCCTGTGGCTGCCCGAAAAGCACTATTCAACGTGGTGGCGTTGCTGTCAGCGTTCCTCCGAGCCATAATCCGTAGGTAGTCGTCATCTACTGCAATAGTAGCCCTTGGACGGCCAGAGCGAGGGACGTCATCGATAGTCCATGACTCTCTCTATCTCCTCCATGACCGAACAACATCGCTTTGGTTCACTCCGAGGCGTCTGGACACTACCCTTATTGAGAGCCCATCCTGGCACAAAGTAACAATGCGGACGCGATCGAACCGCGGTATTGACCGTCTAGGCATGGTTGAACTACAGACAACACGAGCCGTGTAGGTCCTTCCTGTTGGAATGACTGGAACTGATCGGCTGTCAGAGCTCCGTCTAATAAGCACTGCTCTTGCATCGTTGTTTACATTTTGGGCGGGTTTAGTGACATACTGTTTACTAGTATTAATTTAATTCCGGAGGTAAAATAGTCCCCCATTCGGATATCCGGGCGGGGACTACTCAGGAGGACGTCGTTATCAGGAGAAAGAATACTGGCGTTCTACGGATCGGAGCGTGGAATGTCAGATCCCTTAATCGGACAGGTAGGTTAGAAAATTAAAAAAGGGAAATGGATAGGTTAAAGTTAGATATAGTGGGAATTAGTGAAGTTCGGTGGCAGTAGGAACAAGACTTTTGGTCAGGTGAATACAGGGTTATAAATACAAAATCAAATAGGGGTAATGCAGGAATAGGTTTAATAATGAATAAAAAAATAGGAGTGCGGGTAAGCTACTACAAACAGCATAGTGAACGCATTATTGTGGCCACGATAGACACAAAGCCCATGCCTACTACAGTAGTACAAGTTTATATGCCAACTAGCTCTGCAGATGATGAAGAAATTGATGAAATGTATGATGAGATAAAAGAAATTATTCAGGTAGTGAAGGGAGACGAAAATTTAATTGTCATGGGTGACTGGAATTCGTCAGTAGAAAAAGGGAGAGAAGGAAACATAGTAGGTGATAATGGACTGGGGCTAAGAAATGAAAGAGGAAGCCGTCTGGTAGAATTTTGCACAGAGCGTAACTTAATCATAGCTAGCACTTGGTTCAAGAATCATAAAAGAAGGTTGTATACATGGAAGAATCCTGGAGATACTAAAAGGTATCACATAGATTATATAATGGTAAGATAGAGATTTAGGAACCAGGTTTTAAATTGTAGGACATTTCCAGGGGCAGATGTGGACTCTGACCACAATCTATTGGTTATGACCTGTAGGTTAAAACTGAAGAAACTGCAAAAAGGTGGGAATTTAAGGACATGGGATCTGGATAAGCTGAAAGAACCAGAGGTTGTACAGAGTTCCAAGGAGCGCATAAGGGAACAATTGACAGCAATGGGGGAAAGAAACACAGTAGAAGAAGAATGGGTAGCTCTGTGGGATGAAGTAGTGAAGGCAGCAGAGGATAATGTAGGTAAAAAGACGAGGGTTGCTAGAAATCCTTGGGTAACAGAGGAAATATTGAATTTAATTGATGAAAGGAGAAAATATAAAAATGCAGTAAATGAAGCAGGCAAAAAGGAATACAAACGTCTCAAAAATGAGATCGACAGGAAGTGCAAAATGGCTAAGCAGGGATGGCTAGAGGACAAATGTAAGGATGTAGAATTTATCTCACTAGGGGTAAGATAGATACTGCCTACAGGAAAATTAAAGAGACCTTTGGAGAGAAGAGAACCACGTGTATGAAAATCAAGAGCTCAGATGGCAACCCAGTTCTAAGCAAAGAAGGGAAGGCAGAAAGGTGGTAGGAGTATATGTGGAGAAGATTTATACAAGGGCGATGTACTTGAGGACAATATTATGGAAATGGAAGAGGATGTAGATGAAGACGAATTGGGGGTAAGATACTGCGTGAAGAGTTTGACAGAGCACTGAAAGACCTGAGTCGAAACAAGGCCCCTGGAGTAGACAACATTCCATTAGAACTACTGACGGCCTTGGGAGAGCCAGTCATGACAAAACTCTACCAGCTGGTGAGCAAGATGTATGAGACAGGTGAAACACCCTCAGACTTCAAGAAGAATATAATAATTCCAATCCCAAAGAAAGCAGGTGCTGACAGATGTGAAAATTACCGAACTATCAGTTTAATAAGTCACAGCTGCAAAATACTAACGCGAATTCTTTACAGACGAATGGAAAAACTGGTAGATGCGGACCTCGGGGAGGATCAGTTTGGATTCCGTAGAAGTGTTGGAACACGTGAGGCAATACTGACCTTACGACTTATCTTAGAAGAAAGATTAAGAAAAGGCAAACCTACGTTTCTAGTATTTGTAGACTTCGGTAAAGCTTTTGACAATGTTGACTGGAATACTCTCTATCAAATTCTGAAGGTGGCAGGGGTAAAATACAGGGAGCGAAAGGCTATTTACAATTTGTACAGAAACCAGATGGCAGTTATTAAAGTCAAGGGGCATGAAAGGGAAGCAGTGGTTGGGGAAAGGAGTGAGACAGGGCTGTAGCCTCTCCCCGATGTTATTCAATCTGTATATTGAGCAAGCAGTAAAGGAAACAAACGAAAAATTTGGAGTAGGTATTAAAATTCATGGAGAAGAAGTAAAAACTTTGTGGTTCGCAGATTACATTGTAATTCTGTCAGAGACGGTAAAGGACTTGGAAGAGCAGTTGAACGGAATGGACAGTGTCTTGAAAAGAGGATATAAGATGAAAATCAACAAAAGCAAAACGAGGATAATGGAATGTAGTCAAATTAAATCGGGTGATGCTGAGGGAATTAGATTAGGAAATGAGACACTTAAAGTAGTAGAGGAGTTTTGCTATTTAGGAAGCAAAATAACTGATGATGGTCGAAGTAGAGAGGATATCAAATGTAGACTGGCAATGGCAAGGAAAGCGTTTCTGAAGAAGAGAAATTTGTTAACATCGAATATAGAATTATGTATCAGGAAGTCGTTTCTGAAAGTATTTGTTTGGACTGTAGCCATGTATGGAAGTGAAACATGGATGATAACTAGTTTGGACAAGAAGAGAATAGAAGATTTCGAAATATGGTGCTACAGAAGAATGCTAAAGATTAGATGTGTAGATCACGTAACTAATGAGGAGGTATTGAATAGGATTGGGGAGAAGAGAAGTTTGTGGCACAACTTGACTAGAAGAAGGGATCGGTTGGTAGGACATGTTTTGAGACATCAAGGGATCGCAAATTTAGCATTGGAGGGCAGCGTGGAGGGTAAAAATCGTAGAGGGAGACCAAGAGATGAATACACTAAGCAGGTTCACAAGGATGTAGGTTGAAGTAGGTACTGGGAGATGAAGCGGCTTGCACAGGATAGAGTAGCATGGAGAACTGCATCAAACCAGTCTCAGGACTGAAGACAACAACAACAACAATTTAAAACATAAGATAATGGTTCAAATGGCTCTGAGCACTATGCGACTTAACTTCTGAGGTCATGAGTCGGCTAGAACTTAGAAGTAATTAAACCTAACTAACCTAAGGACATCACACACATCCATGCCCGAGGCGGGATTCGAACCTGAGACCGTAGCGGTCGCTCGGTTCCAGACTGTAGCGCCTGGAACCGCACGGCCACTCTGACCGACTTAAAATGTAAGAACTGTTTAGGATGTTGGAAAACACATGAGGGGAAAAAAACATATTGATACAGTGACCACTTGAAAATGAATTACAATATCAAAAGATTGTCTAAAGCCTGTATTACTTGACGGTATTAAGAAACCTAGACTATTATATACATAAGGTCAACTTACCTGGGCTAGTTTTCTACACCTTTCATATTTATAAAATACAATTTTTAAGTGACACTGTTATAGATAATCTGTTATCTGATCTCGATGTGTTAATACCAGTTTAAAAAAGGTATTGAACTACTGTCGATTAAGGTGATATATATAAAGTAGAGAAATAAACTGACTTACTAAACAGATACAGCACCGCAAGAAGAAACACGTTTGGATACAGACCTGAAACAGAAAGAAAATGTGTAAGGCAAACGATAGACGCACCAAAATGAAGTATTAAATGAAATAGATGTTTACTACAAGTGAGACACAATCAGCAGTATGCAGAATACTGATATACAGTATTTTTCCAATATTATCATAGTTCTCACTTATTTGTTTTTAATCGCTGTAAGAGTACTTGTGTAAACGTTGCTGAAAGTGAGTTCCACGATTAAACTGAAAGAAAACTACGATTTACGATGTTCACGAACTGAGTATTGCGCTCTGTAAGAAGGCTAACTCTACTAAAAATATTTAATTAAAGAACAGGCCACGTTGATTGTTTTCTGTGTACGGACCACCACCACGTATACTGTCAATGCTGTCTTAATGTCGCAGACCTTCAGCCAGATGCTTCTGCTGTTCGCTTCATATCGAAATTCTGAAACTATTTCTGGAAGGTGGATGAAGTGAAGTAATCTGTAAGTTCAGAATTGTCTATTCTACAGCTTCTTTATAAATATATGGTAAGTTGAAGTAAACGAATCGAGTAAGAGAAGTTCAAACCAAGAGCACACGAATGATAAATATCAACGCTGGGGACCGGAGACGACGTAGCCATTCTGGTTGAAAGGTAGGGGAAAAGACAAAGACAGGCTTACCCTACTGGCTGTATCATTTGAGAAAAAATTCGAAGTCGAAAATAGTACAACTATGATATTGAAACTAAAAGTGGAAAATTCGATACAATTTAGCTAACAGAAAAAAATATCCCCTCGATTTCTTTACTGTATTGCTTATTATCCGATCGATATGTTACCGCTAGAATCATAACTCAACCGAAAACCGATAGCACAGACAATAACAGTATTACCAATAATTGCATCTGTTTTGTTACTTCTGCAGTCAAAATTTATTGTCCAATCGTCAAGCGGTGATTATTAAGCCACTAGTCCCCACCATTTTCTTCAAATTCACACTCTCCTTCCGTATTCATCCTGTCGGATCCATTTGTTCAACCAAGACCAACAGAAAGTTGATCAGTTTTGTTCCCCCAAATGAGGCTTTCATTCAAATTGGCTCCGCTGAAACTTCTTTACTGATCAGTTCGATGGATCTTCAGCATACAACGGTGAAGAAGGTGCAGTACGTGCATTAATAAAACGCTTTTACTTGAGAACCGGAACTTCTACTTTATTCACCAAGGTTTTTACTTTATGTTCGTAGCTACTGTGCTTAAGGTTTTTTTTCATGTAAACTTCTTTTATTCCTATGTACTCGTTTCTTTTACATACGGACAGTCTTATTTGTAATATGCAGATTTATAACGCTGGTAAAATCTCAAGAACGATTCGTTATGAATTTCCTTTCTTGAACATATTAGAAAATGACACAATGAAGCCGTCATCCTTGTTATGTTTGGTATGATCCCAATTCTCTAACATAGTACATTCTTTCCAGACAGTGCACGTCCGTCGCGAAAATTACGGTTCTTGCTATACAGGCTGTTACAAAACGGTATGGCCAAACTTTCAAACATTCCTCACACACAAAGAAAGAAAATATGTTATGTGGACATGTGTCCGGAAACGCTTACTTTCCATGTTAGAGCTCATTTTATTACTTCTCTTCAAATCACATTAATCATGGAATGAAAACACACAGCAACAGAACGTACCAGCGTGACTTCAAACACTTTGTTACAGTAAATGTTCAAAATGTCCTCCGTTAGCGAAGATACTTGCATCCGCCCTCCGTCGCATGGAATCCCTGATGCGCTGATGCAGCCCTGGAGAATGGCGTATTGTATCACAGCCGTCCACAATACGAGCACGAAGAGTCTCTACATTTGGTACCGGGGTTGCGTAGACAAGAGCTTTCAAATGCCTTCATAAATGAAAATCAAGAGGGTTGAGGTCAGGAGAGCGTGGAGGCCATGGAATTGGTCCGCCTCTACCAATCCGTCGGTCACCGAAACTGTTGTTGAGAAGGGTACGAACACTTCGACTGAAATGTGCAGGAGCTCCATCTTGCATGAACCACATGTTGTGTCGTACTTGTAAAGGCACATGTTCTAGCAGCACAAGTAGAGTATCCCGTATGAAATCATGATAACGTGCTCCATAGAGCGTAGGTGGAAGGACATGGGGTCCAATCAAGACATCACCAACAATGCCAGCCCAAACGTTCACAGAAAATCGATGTTGATGACGTGATTGCACAATTGCGTGCGGATTCTCGTCAGCCCACACATGTTGACTGTGAAAATTTAAAATTTGATCACGTTGGACTGAAGCCTCATCCGTAAGGAGAACATTTGCACTGAAATGAGGATTGACATATTGTTGGATGAACCATTCACAGAAGTGTACCCGTGGAGGCCAATCAGCTGCTGATAGTGCCTGCACACGCTGTACATGGTACGGAAACAACTGGTTCTCCCGTAGCACTATCCATACAGTGACGTGGTCAAAGTTGCCTTGTGCAGCAGCATCTTCTCTGACGCTGACCTTAGGGTTATCGTCAACTGCACGAAGAATTGCCTCGTCCATTGCAGGTGTCCTCGTCGTTCTAGGTCTTTCCCAGTCACGAGTTATAGGCTGGAATGTTCCGTGTTCCCTAAGACGCCTATCAATTGCTTCGAAAGTCTTCCTGTCAGGACACCTTCGTTCTGGAAATCTGTCTCGATACAAACGTACCGCGCCACGGCTATTGCCCCGTGCTAATCCATACATCAAATGGGCATCTGCCAACTCCGCATTTGTAAACATTGCACTGACTGAAAAACCACGTTCGTGATGAACACTAACCTGTTGATGCTACGTACTCATGTGCTTGATGCTAGTACTGTAGAGCAATGAGTCGCATGTCAACACAAGCACCGAAGACAACATTACCTTCCTTCAAGTGGGCCAAATGGCGGTGAATCGAGGAAGAACAGTACATACTGACGAAACTAAAATGAGCTCTAACATGGAAATTAAGCGTTTACGGACACATGTCCACATAACATCTTTTCTTTATTTGTGTGTGAGGAATGTCTCCTGAAAGTTTGACCTCCCTTTTTTGTAACACGCTGTATATGGTGCGTATGCTATTACCCCATATGTTCTGTCTTTATCACATGGTCAAAGCTATCCTCTTACGCTGTGTCCATACCTATTGCGTCATCGGTGATTGTGTAAAAGATACCCTCAATTTAAAGATTATTTAAGTCAGTACATGGCTGCAAGGTGCAAGGCAAGATATTAGAGAAATATTCCTCAAACAGCCTTAGTTTTGTTAACAGTCAACATGGCTTCAACGTGTTCCGCTGATTGCACGGTACGTGATATTAAAATCAGGGCAAATTAATAGCTGCAATTAACTGCTTCAGAAATAAAACGCCTCTTTCCGTTGTACGGTACAAAATGTAAACGAACGGAAATTGCAATAATTAATTAAATCAGCAGGATAATTATCATTCTTCATTCTAATTTAACACATCGAGTCAGTAACTAAAAATTAATAAAAAAGCACCAAACCTACAGAACATTCTAGTGTAATAAAATATTTGATAAAATTCTCCACAGAAGGCTAAAATTACATGTCCTCTACATCAGAGAGTGATATCGATGAGTTTGAACGTAAATGTTTCTAATAAACATAACGTTACCAAACTCGATCATCCTTTTTGATGTGATATCCATTTCATATTCATAGACTATCTGATTGTGAACCTGTAACGCTGGGATTAGGTTTCCCAAAATTTCTCCATCTTCCAAAAATGGTTTCGTGCTAACATGGGCTTATCATATCACACGCAAAAAGCGGGAAGAGAAATATTCAGTTCTGTACAGAGACGAATAAACTCTATAACAGTCCTTGTCACCAAGTGAACGACAAAAGCATTATATTAGTATCAAAAGTCGCTTAGTATACAATCTCGCCACATCTAGATAAATTTGTTGATGCAGGATGTGGCCAGTTTCCACTTTAATAAGTCAAATTTAAATACTAATGAAGGGTTGTAATTATAATACACGTAATTCAGTTACCAATGCTTAGCCTTCAGCCATCTTTACGCTACAACAGGCAATTATTACGATAGGAAAATATCTGTTGTTATGCCAATGTCAAGACGTTGAAAGGAGTTTACTGGGGTACACTTATACGTGGCACCAGAATATTGTAATGATGCTGATGTAAACAAAAATGAAAGTGTTATATTATAAACGACGCATGTCTGTGATGGGTTCTATAAAGCGGATCGCTGACTGTGCATGATCGCAGAGCCAAAGATAATTCTTCTGGTCTGAGCTTGTAGTGTTGGAGTAAGAGGGCTCTTGGCGCACAACAGTGGGTGTCTGTCTGTGTGCGAAAGAGGATGCAGTACTCAGTTTTTTGGGGTGTGCTCCGTAAAACCACCAAGTGTTAGATTATAATATAGGAATTACGAGTACATGTATTACTGGAAATATTAATGTGGAAGCAGAAGTGTTCTCGCAAGTGAGGTAAAGAAGTTAAATTTTTATGACTTTCGTTTTGCCATATTTCTTAAATGTTTTCATTTATAAACCGAATGAATTTCACGTCTATTTCGAAGTATTAAGGCCATCATTGCACACCGCTGAGGTAGCTAGTGCAAGAGTTGGCTAATAGGTGGTAATAGTGAGTTCTATGTTGAGTAACCCCAGAATGTACGTAAACAGATTTGATGTATAGGCTAGTTAGATGTTTCCCTTTTATAATATTTCTAAGATTTGTTAACACAGGTATACGTAATTTGATGATTTGTCTTTATGCTTTTTTAGAAAGGTTAGATAACACATGCTGTATAAATCTCATGTTTGTAACTCAATTCGTAAAAAGGACCTAATTTTTCTGAGTAATGTAATTTCAGTTGTCAGATGTTTTGAAAAGCCGAACTTAACTTCGAAAACAATTTCACTATTGAAAAAGTCAGTGTTAGTAATTCACTCAAACCCATACGTTTTCATTTATCAGCCGAAAGAATTTCATGTCTATTTCAAAGTATGACGGCCAGCAGTGCACACCGCTGAGCTAGCTAGTATATTTTATTCCTCTCCGCGATAGACCAGAATGTATAGCTATCCGCCGTTGCTGCTTTAGAGGTAAGACAATTTTATTTATTCGTTATGTGCATAGGGACCGAAGTAATTAGTTTTGAACCTGGCCAGGGACTGAATGTAGTGACTGTATTTCTTTGTTGGCTGTGGGAGTTGCATTGTCCAATCAGTATGTACGAAGTTTTTGCCAAAAATAACACAGTAAGCACATCAATTGCAGTTACAACACGCTACACGATAACTCCTGTTTTGTACGTATTCCCAATTCAGGCATTCATTCAAATTACTGCAAAGAAATTTAGAAAGAGCGTTACATCGTCATCAATCGCTCTCAGACTTTTTACTTTACCTATTGTAGAACTGAAAGCCGTCCGTGCACTTACAGTTATCTTACGCGTGTGCTGCAGTGTTTTTAAGGAATAAATTCTTAACGTATGTATATTATATTTAAATCTAAAAAGACCCCACGTGTTCACAACAAGAGTCACGAAGGTCAACAAATGGTTCAAATAGCCCTGAGCACTATGGGACTTAACATCTGAGGTCATCAGTCCCCTAGAACGTAGAACTACTTAAACCTACCTAATCTAAGGACATAACATACATCCTTGCCCGAGGCAGGATTCGAAGTTGCGACCGTAGCGGTCGCACAGTTCCGAATTGAAGCCCGTAGAACCGACCGGCTACACCGGCCGGCCGAAGGTAAACAAACATAATATTTACGTGTATGACAGATGCATGTCAGCGCAGTACAAAAACAAGTTTACAGAGATACACATTTTTCGAGCTTTCTGTTTTCTTTGCTCGCTATGGGAACTCACTTTCTGGTAGACACCCACAATGTGTTTAAATTTAAGTAATACTTGTTGCTGACCTCAAAGTCAAATGCTGAGTAGGCCAGCCCTTCTTCACGGAGCAATGAAGGCTGAAACAAATTAAAGATAACTAGGTGGAAAGTAGCTAAGTCATTCCTACAAGCTTCTTACAGAATAGGAAGCATCATAGAAAAGGAAGCATCTAAGAACAAATATGTGGAGAAACGTCGCAAAAGAAATTTCCTTATTCGTGGTGGCATGGTGTGCGTTGTTGTTGTATGGTTACTAAAGGTATTTCAGACCCATCTTGGCAGCTACTAAAAATGCATAATTACTCTGCCATACGCGTTTCGTTTTATCCAGTTAAAACATCGTCAGTGATGGTATTTCTGTCTGATTTCAGCTTAGATTTGGAATTGCGGTCCACATGCACATTTCCTAGGTACTCTGGCGTCTGGCACTGGTGTACAGGACCAAGCTCAATTGGGGTTGCATCATTAAACATATTGTGACGTAAAATAGCACAAAATATTTTATCAGCATACATTATATATATATATATATATATATATATATATATATATATATATATATATATATATATATGTTGTATTTTAACCGGGGACCTAGGAACGACTGAGAGGCTCCGTCCCCGCCGCAGCCGCAGTGGTCCACAATCCCACGACGACTACCGCAGTCCACTTCACCCCTCCGCCGCCCCACACCGAACCCAGGGTTATTGTGCAGTTCGGCCCCCGGTTGACCCCCCCCCCCCCCCTCCCCACAAGGGAACGTCTCACACCAGACGAATGTGACCCCTATGATTGCGTGGTAGAGTAATGGTGGTGTACGCGTACGTGGAGAATTGTCTGCGCAGCAATCGCCGACAGTGTGTAGCTGAGGCGGAATAAGGTGAACCAGCCCGCATTCACCACGGCAGATGGAAAATTGCCAGAACCCATCCACAGACTGGCCGGCTCACCGGACCTCGACACAAGTCCTCCGGGCGGATTCGTGCCGGGGACCAGGCGCTCCTTCCCGCTCAGGCAAGTCGTGCGTAGACCGTTCGGCTAACCTGGCGCGCCTTATACAGGGTGAGTCACCTAACGTTACCGCTGGATATATTTCGTAAACCACATCAAATACTGACGAATCGATTCCACAGACCGAACGTGAGGAGAGAGGCTAGTGTAATTGGTTAATACAAACCATAAAAAAATGCACGGAAGTACGTTTTTTAACACAAACATAGGTTTTTTAAATGAAACCCCGTTAGTTTTGTTAGCACATCTGAACATATAAACAAATACGTAATCAGTGCCGTTTGTTGCATTGTAAAATGTTAATTACAACCGGAGATATTGTAACCTAAAGTTGACGCTTGAGTACCACTCCTCCGCTGTTCGATCGTGTGTATCGGAGAGCACCGATTTACGTAGGGATCCAAAGGGAACGGTGATGGACCGTAGGTACAGAAGAGACTGGAACAATACATTAAGTCCACATGCCAACACCTTTTATTGGTCTTTTTCACAGACGCGCAAGTACATTACCATGTGGGGTGAGGTACACGTACACACGTGGTTTCAGTTTTCAATTACGGAACGGAATAGTGTGTGTCCCGACATGTCAGGCCAATAGATGTTCAATGTGGTGGTCATCATTTGCTGCACACAACTGCAATCTCTGGCGTAATGAATGTCGCACACGCTGCAGTACATCCGGTGTAATGTCGCCGCAGGCTGCCACAATACGTTGTTTCATATCCTCTGGGGTTGTAGGCACATCACGGTACACATTCTCCTTTAACGTACCCCACAGAAAGAAGCCCAGAGGTGTTAGATCAGGAGAACGGGCTGGCCAATTTATGCGTCCTCCACGTTCTATGAAACGCCCGTCGAACGTGTACCTCACCCCCTCATGGTAATGTACATGTGCGTCAGTGAAAAAGACCAATAAAAAAGTGTTAGCATGTGGACGTAATGTGTTGTTCCAGTCTCTTCTGCACCTACGGTTCATCACCGTTCCCTTTGGATCCCTACGTAATTCGGGCTCTCCGAATAGCGGAGGAGTGGTACTCAAGAGTCAACTTTAGGTTACAATATCTCCGGATGTAATTAACATTTTACAATGCAACAAACGACACTGATTACGTATTTGTTTATATGTTCAGATGTTCCAACAAAACTGACGGGGTTCCATTTTAAAAAAAACGTAGGTATGTGTTAAAAACATACATACTTCCGTGCATTTTTTTATGGTTTGTATTAACTAATTACACTAGCCCCTCTCCTCACGTTCTGTCTGTGGAATCGATTCGTCAGTATTTGATGTGGTTTACGAAACGTATCCAGCGGTAATGTTGGGTGACTCACCCTGTGCAGGAAGGAGCGTCTGGTCCCCGGCACGAAGCCGCCCGGCGAACTTGTGTCGTGGTTCGGTGAGCCGGCCAGGCTGTGGATATTGTATAAAATATCGTCGTTGACCGCATTTTTGTCTTATTTCCACTTACGCTTGGAAGTGTTACCTGCATGCACGTTTTCTAGGTATATCTGCGTCAGGCACTAATGCCTATGGCCGAGTTTCACTTTCACTTGCGCACTAGATTATCCGTAGAAGACGTAAATAGCCAAGACTGAAGTATTTTGTTGTAAATTACTAGTATTTTTGTTTAGAATATACTTTTGTGCTTGCGACTCAGGCTCTAGCGCCAGATCACAATGCTTACTCCATTCCCCCCCCCCCCCCCCCTGCCCATCGTCATCGCTGAAATATTTTTTGTTTGTTGTTGCCCGATACATTTCAGCTGAATGCGGAGAGTCTATCCTTGACTCATGACTGCGGCAGCTCTCTTGTCCGTTTGTTTGTCTAGATCCTTTACTAGGAACTAAGGTTCGTTATTTCTCAAATTGTTTCTATTTTTCCAGTTAATAACGTGAAATGTGACAAATAGCATCTTGTCAGGGCAATAAATAACAGTTTACGTTACAGACATGCTGATTTTAGATTATTCGCGTTGTGCGGTTGTTGTACCGAAGACCTGCTCAGGAACAACGTTTGGTGCACGAACAGGCAGTTGATCATCATCAAGAACAAATGAAAAGTACTGCTCAAAAACAAACTGAAAGAAGCATTTGTGTACGGTTGGACAACTGCAGAATAATCACTGGAAACAGTCGCATCCACAAAATATCTGGGAGTATGCATTAGCAATGATGTAAAATAAAACAACATAGAAGTAATCATAGATAAGACGGAAGTCAGACTGATTCATTGGAAGAGTCCTCAGGAAGCGTACTCCACCCACAAAGGAGGAAGTTTACAAAACCCACGTTCGAACAATACCTTAACACTGTTCCTCTGTTTGTTATCCGTAATAGACAGGATTGTGAGAGCTAGTAGAGAAGACGCAAAGAAGAATGGTTCAAATGGCTCTGAGCACTATGGGACTTAACATCTATGGTCATCAGTCCTTTAGAACTTAGAACTACTTAAACCTAACTAACCTAAGGACATCACACAACATCCAGTCATCACGAGGCAGAGAAAATCCCTGACCCCGCCGGGAATCGAACGCGGGAACCCGGGAGTGGGCAGCGAGAACCCTACCGCACGACCACGAGCTGCGGACGCAAAGAAGAGCAGCATATTTTGTTACAGCTTCATTTGGCAAATGCAAAAGCTTCACGAAGATGTTGAGCCAATTCCAGTGACGTACATAGTAAGAGAGGCGTTCAGCATCACGATATGGTTTACTGTCAAATTTACATTAGCTTACGTTCCCGGAAGAGTTAATCTAATGTACACCTCGCGACAATACAATGAAGGTAAGATGCAGAGATTGAAGCTCACCTAGAGGGTTGCTAAGAATTGCTCTTCTCGCACATAAGAACAGGAAAATAGACGTGGTCGAACCATCTAATCTTCAACATTCTTCTGTAGCACCACATTTCGAAAGCTTCTATTCTCTTTTTATACGAACTGCTTATCGTCCATGGTTCACTTACATGCATGGCTACACTCCAGACACACGCCTCAGAAAAGATTTCCTAATTCTTAAATCAGTAGTCTATGTTAACAAATTTCTCTTCTT
The DNA here is from genome assembly GCF_023897955.1 of Schistocerca gregaria. Lineage (NCBI taxonomy): Eukaryota > Metazoa > Arthropoda > Insecta > Orthoptera > Acrididae > Schistocerca > Schistocerca gregaria. The sequence continues at coordinate 157,924,216 of NC_064921.1, read as the reverse complement.
CAGAAATGTTTTGTATGTTAACAAATTTCTCTTCTTCAGAAATTCTTCTGTTTTCATTGCCAGTCTACATTTCATATCACCTTTACTTCGTCCTTCATCAGGTTATTTTGCGGCCCAAATAGCAAAACTCATCTACTATTTCAAGTGTATCTTCTCCTAATTTGATTCTCTCAGCATCACCTGATTTAATTTGACTTCATTCCATTATTCTCATTTTGCTTTTGTTGATGTTCATCTTATATCCTCCTTACAAGACACTGTCCATTCCAATCAACAGCTCTTCCGAGTTCCTTGCTCTGTCTGACAGAATTACAATCTCATCGTCAAACCTCAAAGTTTTTATTTCTTCTCCCGGGACTTTAATTCCTACTTCAAATTTTCTTTTATTTCCTTCACTTCATGTTCATTGTACACACTGAATAATATCGGGGATAGGGTAGAACAACGTCTCACTCCCTTCTCAACCAATGGTACCCTTTCATGCCCCTCGACTCTTGTAACTGGCGTCTGGTTGTATACAGCCCTTGGTTCCAGTATTTTACCCCTGCTACCTTCAGAATTTCAAAGAGCAATAAACATTGTCGAAAGCATTCTCTAAGTCTACAAATGCTGTAAATACAAGTTTGCCTTTCTTTAATCTATCTATTAATATCAGTCGTAGGGTCAGTATTGCCTCACATGTTCCTACATTTCTCCGGAATCCAAAGTGATCTTCCCCGAGGTCTGCTTCTACCAGCGTTTCCATTATTCTGCGAAGAATTCGTGTTAGAATTTTGGAAAAAAGTTGTGGTAAGGTCTCATGGAACCAAACTGCTCAGGCCATCGGTCCCTTACCTTACGCACTATTTGATCTAACTTAAACTAACTTACGCTAAGGACGACAGACACTTCCATTCCCGAGGAGTGACTCGAACCTCCGACGGAGGAGGGGGGTGGGGGTGTGGGGGAGCTGAGCGGACGGTGACACGGCACCACAGACCACACGTCTACCGCCGCTGCCTTAGAATTTTGCAACCATGACTTACAAAACTGATAATTCGGTAATTTTCACACCTGTCAGCAACTGCTTCTTTGGAACTGGATATATAATGGTATTTCGCCTGTCTCATACTTCTTGCACTCCAGATGGAAGAGTTTTGTCATGGCTCGTTCTCCAAGGCTATCAGTATTTCTGACGGAATATCGTCTAGTCCTGGGGCCTTGTTTTGATTTAGACCTTTCAGAGCATGGATTAACAAGACACAAACATCGGGCAGCATCACGATAGCTCTGCACTTTGTCAAATGTACCTAAGCAGCCTCCAAATCTTGTTAGCATCAGACGATATAATACACTGTACGAGTTCGCTAACGCTGCCAACATTCAAATATAGCTCCCTGCACTGTGTGTGTCTGAATACTGGTGTATCTGTACGTATCGCTCTAATACTAAAATCTGGTTGTTGTATACTGTTATTGTGTTCTGTCTAGATGGTACATAATTTAATATTTGTGCAGGTTCATACGCTACTGGCCATTAAAATTGATACACCACAAAGATGACGTGCTACAGACGCGAAATTTAACCGACAGGAAGAAGATGTTGTTATATGCAAATGATTAGGCTTTCATAGCGTTCACACATGGTTGGCGCCGGTGGCGACACCTACAACGTGCTGACATGAGGAAAGTTTCCAACCGATTTCTCATACACAAACAGCAGTTGACCGGTGTTGCCTGGTGAAACGTTGTTTTGATGCCTCGTGTGAGGAGGAGAAATGCGTACCATCACGTTTCCGACTTTGATAAAGGTCGGAGTGTAGCATATCGCGATTACGGTGTATCGTGCTGCTCGCGTTGGTCGAGATTCAGTGACTGTTAGCAGAATATGGAATCGGTGGGTTCAGGAGGGTAATACGGAACGCTGTGCTGGATCCCAACTGCCTCGTATCACTGACAGTCGAGATGACAGGCTGTAACGGATTGTGCAACCACGTCTCGATCCCTGAGTCAACAGATGGGGACGTTTGCAAGACAACAACGATCTGCGCGAACAGTTCGACGACGTATGCAGCAGCATGGACTATCAGCTCGGAGACCATGAGTGCGGTTACCATGGACGCTGCATCACAGACTGGAGCGCTGGCGATGGTGTACTCAACGACGAACATGGGTGTACGAATATCAAAACTTCATCAAGATGGGCGCATCCGTGTTTGGCGACATTGCGGTGAACGCACTTTGGAAGCATGTATTCGTCATCGCCATACTGGCGTATCACCCGGCGTGATAGTATGGGGTGCCATTGGTTACACGTCTCAAAAATGGTTCAAATGGCTCTGAGCACTATGGGACTCAACTGCTGTGGTCATTAGTCCCCTAGAACTTAGAAATACTTAAATCTAACTAACCTAAGGACATCACACACATCCATGCCCGAGGCAGGATTCGAACCTTCCGCCGTAGCAGTCGCACGGTTCCTGACACATTCGAAGCGTGTATCCGTCATCGGCATACTGGCGTATCATCCGGCGTGATGGTATGGGGTGCCATTGGTTACACGTCTCGGTCACCTCTTTTTCGCATTGACGGCACTTTGAACAGTGGACGTTACATTTCAGATGTGTTACGACCCGTGGCTCTACCCTTCGTTCGATCCCTGCGAAACCCTACATTTCAGCAGCTTAATGCACGACCGCATGTTGCAGGTCCCGTCCGGGCCATTCTGGACACAGAAAATGTTCGACTGCTGCCCTGGCCAGCACATTCTCCAGATCTCTCACCAATTGAAAAAGTCTGGTCAATGGTGGCCGAGCAACTGTCTCGTCACAATACGCTAGACACTACTCTTGATGAAGTGTGGTATCGTGTTGAAGCTGCATGGGCAGCTGTACCTGTACACGCCATAAACGCTCTGTTTGACTCAATGCCCAGGTGTATCAAGGCTGTAATCACGGCCAGAGATGGTTGTTGTGGGTACTGATTTCTCAGGATCTATGCACCCAAACAGCATGAAAATATAATCACATATCAGTTCTAGTATAATATATTTGTCCAATGAATACCCATTTATCATCTGCATTTGTTCTTGGTGTAACAATTTTAATGGCCAGTAGTGTAGAAATATTCAATAATGCATCCGTAGCTCTTGAAACAGTTCTTCCAGGACATACAAAAGAACATTTTATTGTAAATTTCGGTAAATAGTCATTAACAGGGATTGAGTCTGCAATATCCCAGGCGAGTACCAACTGCGTTTTATATGTTTTTACTGCGTTACCAGTACGATTTTCATAGCATACTACCCCTGTGTATCCTGTGTTCCATTTTCGTCTTGTTTACTCGTTTCAGTATACTGTACATGCAAAGTTCGTTTTATATCTGAATCTCTCCTTTGTTAAACGTATGTAACTTCATACCAGCGAAAACTTACACTAATGTGTAGTCCTCATTGTCAAAAAAACTGTAGAGTTATATTTCCAAATTTCCAGAGTTCAGATGGCCGCTTAGGCACGTGCCAAAAGACAATAAACTTTTAAAAAAATTAGATGTTGTGGATATAACGGCGATGCGGCGTAAGAGAAAGTGGTTGCAAGAGAAGCGGAAAACCTACCAAGAGTGAATATGAAACCAAGATTATTTTGACCTTAATTTCCGCTAACAGCGAGAGAAAAAGCAGTGCTTTTCAGAATATGTAAACAAGAGGCAAAAGAAACGTCAGTAAATTGTACATCAACTTTATAACGAAATAATATTATTGATCTTTAATGGCGGAAAAGTAGTGGCATATTACTTTTCATTATTTTCATAATGCCCACAGTAGATGCTGTGTAAATAAAAGCGAATCGTGTCTCCTGTAAAATAAATACTCTTTTAACTGCACTAAGCTTAAGACGAAAAATCCAATAATAACTGAAATACAAGTTGAACACATCTTCCCCTATGTATTGCCAGAGGCCATCTGCCAGCTGCTGAAAACTCTCGCATTCTGTATAGATGCGGATAAAGATGAAAGCCGCAGGGAGTGGAGGGTTGCTCACAGCAGGGCGCCTCATTATGCTGCGAGCAATACGCAACAGCGAGGCAGTGCGTGTCAGCGTTGCGATGGCAGAGCGTTTGGGGGCGTCCGCCATTACCATATCACAACAGAGCGACAGCTCGCCTTCCAAATGGCGGCAGGCCCTATCCCATATTTGACGCCGGATCCGAGCGCTGCGTCGCGTCGCCAGCCGCCAAGTCGCGTGGCTATGCCAGCTGTCAGCTTTCGCCGCGTCGTATGTCGCCGAGCGAAACCGCTCCCACACAGCCGCTCGCAATCGCGTATCGCGCTGCCGGCTACTCGATTTAGACGGCCGCATCGCGTTTGCCGCTCGCCGAATGGACACGGCTTTTACGCTTCGCTTGACACGGCACTCCGCCACGCCGCCGGCACACAAGCCCGCATTGTACGTAGCCGGTCCAGTATTCGCTGGACGAGAAAATGTCAAGTATCCACTGACTGTTTATTTAGCAGCTTTGTTTCTGCCTTTCTCTCAGGAGTATACCGCACTCATTGTGTTTCTGTTTTACTCCCCATTGTTTCTGAATTCCACACTTGCAAAACTATACTTCTACAAGAGTAATTCAAATTAAAACCAGAATAGAGTAATACTAACCAGCTAAAACGTTCGGCTGGCCCCTGTCGCAGCTTACCTCTCTAAGGCCATCAGGAGGAACAAACATAAAATATCCACTATTTTACATCAGTCTGAGCGCAACAGCGCATGGTACAAATACGCATGTTCCAAAAACACATGCACGAAAAAGGGAGTTTTCAGGCGGTCATAAAATGGCTCAGCACTATGGGACTTGACATCTGAGGTCATCAGTCCCCTAGAACTTGGAACTTTTAGCTGAAAATTGTTGATTGAATTCAAAAATGTTAAATGCTGCGACAATCTGCTCGTTAAGAAGTACAATCGTATGTTAAAGATTTTAACACGGCAAGTCAAGTATTAAAGTTGGTTAGTTAATTAGTATGTTCCATGGATCATTTTGCACGATAGATCGTAACGATATGGAACGAGTCGTCATGCATTCAAATCGCAAATTAATTTCTACATATGGCTACGTTCTGAATATTTCTAATTTTATACAAAAAGAAAAAAAGGATATACAGATGTGAGTTAGTAATTCCTACCCACAGATATATTTTTCATGTATTGAGGCATCGCATCTCATGGCTCTCAAATTACCCAAACTACGAGGTGGGTGAGAAATCGCTCCCTAATTTTAAATGTCCATCGGTTCTGTGATTCTTGATATTTATTAATGAACATTGTTGTGTTTTGTTGCAGGATCCCTGAGAATATCTTGACCGCCCTTAGCACCTTCTTACGGTGAATGACGTGGTGGCAGGAAAATTGGCCTTACCAGAGTTTGAAGTGTGGCGATGTGTAGCTCTGGTTCAGAGATTGTGGTGGGGTTTTCATGGCCCTCATGCAACACTTTATGCTAAAAGCACCAGGCTAATGATACTGGGCCGGTTGCTGATAAACCTTCTGTGGCGCGATCTACAGAAAATGCAGCGGCAGTAAGGGACAACTTCAAGCGCAATCCTGCTAAATAAAGATGCCAGGCAGCTCGTGAAAATGGAATTAGCAGACACACGGTGAGTGTTATGTTAAAGAATGAGCTGGAAATCCCAGTATATCAGGAGCTATCGTTGGAGAATTGTGGCAGGTGGATTGAATATTGGGAAATTATGCTGTCATGGCATTACCATTGGCCGGATTTTTTCAAGGACATTATTTGGAGCGTTGAGAGGGTACTTCTCGTTGGGGAATTCGTCAGTCAACACAGTTGCCACTGTTGGGCAGAAGATAATCACCAAGTCTATCACAACTGAGAGTCTGGTGTGGTATGAAAGGGGATCGTGTCATTGGACCATTGCGGGACACCATGAACTGCAACCGATATCACCAGATGCTCAATAAACATTCGTGGTCACTGTTATCACACTGGGTCAATGTTGCGGATATCCGTTTTTAGTAAGATGGAGCAGCAACTCAGTTTCCGTGCATCTTTCGTGGCTAGCGGGACGAACACTTTCCAGGATGTTGGCTGGGACGGTAGGGATCCCAGTTGTCCTCGGAAATGTACCTCTGACTTTCCTGAAGAAATTAATTAATTATGTTCCTATACATTTACGTCGCTTGGTTGGCAATACGGGAGCATATGTGTAATTGTAGTGCAGTATGTTAAGGTGCGGTTTTGCTTATTCTAGCACTGAGAACAACTGTCTAAGGTGAAACAAGTTTAATGTCGCAATTTTTCTCACAAAATTACACATTTTTACACAGTTTCCAACTCGACACCATAAAAACAGCGCAATGAATAACACATCTTGCCAACATCAAAAAAATGAAATAATTTTACATACAACAATGTTAAATATTAACTCTCTGAAAAACATTAATCCTAAACACAATATTATGAAAGTTTAATTGGAAGTTTCTTTACAAAATTGCTCCAACACATACATTATGATGTCGGTCAGTATTACGAAAATCGTCCGATTCCGGTTCAAAGTTCGATACTATTTAGGATGACAATCAAGTTTACGGTGGATGGTTAGTTAACTGACAAATTTGAGCGCAAGATTACCCAAGGGCGCTCGAGATTACAGTGGACACTAGCTGGTAAATCAACTAAGTTTATGCCCCTGAACGCAGTATTTACCTTAAGCTGCGACGTGCTGCTGACTACAAGGCCGCTCTCTCACACTGAAATTCCTACAAAACTAATCAGGGCTTTGCTGAACTTTCCAGCAGACCTTTCCCTATGTTTCTCGATATGCGAGCCGGCCGCGGTGGTCTCGCGGTTCTAGGCGCTCAGTCCAGAGGCGCGCGAGTGCTACGGTCGCAGGTTCGAATCCTGCCTCGGGCGTGGATGTGTGTGATGTTTAGTAGGTTTATGTAGTTCTAAGTTCTAGGGGACTGATAACCTAAGACGTTAAGTCCCATAGTCCTCAGAGCGGAACATCGTTGTAATCTACAGATCCCCCCGTAAGATATATTATCACTGCAAATTGTCCAAGAATGGTCGCAAACCACTGAAAAAAAAACAGGAATTTATACGATTTCTTATAGTTGTAGGAGGTGTAGTGGTAAAGACTAGAAAAGCAGAAAATCAACTGCGGAAGGGGAGAGACTGATAGATCAGCTGTTGCGGAATATGCTTTGCAGCTAGGGGACCACCACATTCATTTTCATTGTATTCAGATATTGGCATCTACAAGCACATACCATGACAGGCTATACAGAGAGGCCTCAGAGATCGTTGAACATCCGAGGAATTTCAGTACGAGGAGGATGTGACATTGAATGACATCTGCATCCTGGTGCTTAAGAAGATGTGTACTTGTCTTCCAGCAAAGGGGTGAGAGCAACAGCGAACGCTCACAACCGACTACTCCCAATTGCGCTCGGGTATTTCAAGCAAGGCCTACGAGAACGACATGCCGCGGTGCGTGCGCCATGAAGATAGGTCCACGCTCGCTGAACTCAGAAAACTACGTTTCTGCACCTGTTAACTCGTAACTAGGTGTGTAAGTACAATCTAGAATTGCTTCCTCTACTGGAATCCGCTGTTACTGAGTCTGTATTACTGAGCCTGTTATTAGGCCTACAGTGATCGAAGTCCATAAGCCTACTTATAATTTGTTATACACTCCTGGAAATTGAAATAAGAACACCGTGAATTCATTGTCCCAGGAAGGGGAAACTTCATTGACACATTCCTGGGGTCAGATACATCACATGATCACACTGACAAAATCCACAGGCACAGACACAAGCAACAGAGCATGCACAATGTCGGCACTAGTACAGTGTATATTCACCTTTCGCAGCAATGCAGGCTGCTATTCTCCCATGGAGACGATCGTAGAGATGCTGGATGTAGTCCTGTGGAACGGCTTGCCATGCCATTTCCACCTGGCGCCTCAGTTGGACCAGCGTTCTTGCTGGACGTGCAGATCGCGTGAGACGACGCTTCATCCAGTCCCAAACATGCTCAATGGGGGACAGATCCGGAGATCTTGCTGGCCAGGGTAGTTGACTTACACCTTCCAGAGCACGTTGGGTGGCACGGGATACACGCGGACGTGCATTGTCCTGTTGGAACAGCAAGTTCCCTTGCCGGACTAGGAATGATAGAACGATGGGTTCGATGACGGTTTGGATGTACCGTGCACTATTCAGTGTCCCTCGACGATCACCAGAGGTGAACGGCCAGTGTAGGAGATCGCTCTCCACACCATGATGCCGGGTGTTGGCCCTGTGTGCCTCGGTCGTATGTAGTCCTGATTGTGGCGCTCACCTGCACGGCGCCAAACACGCATACGACCATCATTGGCACCAAGGCAGAAGCGACTCTCATCGCTGAAGACGACACAACTCCATTCGTCCCTCCATTCACGCCTGTCGCGACACAACTGGAGGCGGGCTGCACGATGTTGGGGCGTGAGCGGAAGACGGCCTAACGGTGTGCGGGACCGTAGCCCAGCTTCATGGAGACGGTTGCGAATGGTCCTCGCCGATACCCCAGGAGCAACAGTGTCCCTAATTTGCTGGGAAGTGGCGGTGCGGTCCCCTACGGCACTGCGTAGGATCCTACGGTCTTGGCGTGCATCCGTGCGTCGCTGCGGTCCGGTCCCAGGTCGACGGGCACGTGCACCTTCCGCCGACCACTGGCGACAACATCGATGTACTGTGGAGACCTCACGCCCCACGTGTTGAGCAATTCGGCGGTACGTCCACCCGGCCTCCCGCATGCCCACTATACGCCCTCGCTCAAAGTCCGTCAACTGCACATACGGTTCACGTCCACGCTGTCGCGGCATGCTACCAGTGTTAAAGACTGCGATGGAGCTCCGTATGCCACGACAAACTGGTGACACTGACGGCGGCGGTGCACAAATGCTGCGCAGCTAGAGCCATTCGACGGCCAACACCGCGGTTCCTGGTGTGTCCGCTGTGCCGTGCGTGTGATCATTGCTTGTACAGCCCTCTCGCAGTGTCCGGAGCCAGTATGGTGGGTCTGACACACCGGTGTCAATGTGTTCTTTTTTCCATTTTTGTGGATTTCTTCCCCGAACATAGTGAGAATTTCCATGTAACTGAATTTTATACACTACTGGCCATTAAAATTGCTACACCAAGAAGAAATGCAGAAGATAAACGGGTATTCATTGGACAGATATAGTATACTAGAACTGACATGTAATTACATTTTAACGCAATTTGGGTGCATATATCCTGAGAAATCAGTACCCAGAACAACCGCCTCTGGCCGTAATAACGGCCTTGATACGACTGGGCATTGAATCAAATAGAACTTGGATGGCGTGTACAGCTTCAACATGATACCACAGTTCATCAAGAGTAGCGACTGGAGTATTGTGACGAGCCAGTTGCTCGGCCACCATTGACCAGACGTTTTCAGTTGGTGAGAGATCTGGAAAATTTGCTGGCCAGGAGAGCAGTCGAACATTTTCTGTATCCAGAAAGGCCCGTACAGGACCTGCAACATGCGGTCGTGCATTATTCTGCTGAAATGTAGGGTTTCGCAGGGATCGAACTAAGGGTAGAGCCACTCATCGTAACAAATCTGAAACGTAACGTCCACTGTTCAAAGTGCCGTCAATGCGAACAAGACGTGATCGAGACGTGTAACCAATGGCACCCCATACCATCACGTCAGATCATAACGCCAGTACGGCGATGACGCATACAAGCTTCCAATATGCGTTCACCAAACACGGATGATGCTGTAAACAGAACCTGGATTCATCCGAACGAATGACGTTTAGCCATTCGTGCACCCAGGTTCGTCGCTGATTACACCATCGCAGGCGCTCCTGTCTGTGATGCAGCGTCAAGGGCAACCGCAGCCGTGGTCTCCGAGCTGATAGTCCTTGTTGCTGCAAATGTCGTCGAACTGTTCGTGCAAATGGTTGTTGTCTTGCAAACGTCCCTATCTGTTGACTCAGGGATCGAGACGTGGCTGCACGATCCGTTACAGCCATGCGGATAAGATGCCTGTCATCGCGACAGCTAGTGATACGAGGCCGTTGGGATCCAGCACGGCGTTCCGTTTTACCGTCCTGAACCACCGATTCCATATTCTGCTAACAGTCATTGGATCTCGACCAACCCGAGCAGCGATGTCGCGATACGATGAACCGCAATCGCGATAGGCTACAATCCGACCTTTATCAAAGTCGGAAACGTGATGGTAGGCATTTCTCCTCGTTACACAAGGCATCACAACAACGTTTCACCAGGCAACGCCGGACAACTGCTGTTTGTGTATGAGAAACCGGTTGGAAACTTCATGTCAGCACGTTGTAGCTGTCGCCACCGGAGCCAACCTTGTGTGAATGCCCTGAAAAGCTAATCTTTTGCATGTCACAGCATCTTCTTCCTGTCGGTTAAATTTCTCGTCTGTAGCACGTCATCTTCGTGGTGTGGCAATTTTAATGGCCAGTAGTGTATGTGGTCGGTCTCTGACAGCACATGTTCCGCCACGGTGGGCTTCTGAAACTGTCCCAACTTGCAATTAGGCACAATACAGCTAAGGAAAACTGGTGACGCAATTCACTGCTAGGTGGTCTACCTCCACGCATTTCACCCTCACATACAAATTGAGGCACCTGAATTTTACTTTTCATAGGCAATTTTGCTTACTTTCTCAAGAACATAGTGCTAGTCATGCAAAATTATCCTCTCTGAATCTCAAGATTTTTGATTGCGTTTCTAACGTATAGCGTTGTATCTTGTATGCCAATTATTAGCGCAAAAGAAACAATAACGACCGTTCATAGGTTGTGCTCGTTAACCCGTGTTCTCTTCCGTTCCCTCTGGTGCAAATACTTGTTGACGTATAAAAGCGAATGTTAATGAACACTAGTCAAAAGTCTGCGAAGGCTCGTTTACTTGAGTTACATTTCATTCGCTCCGGTGAAAATCCGGCTTTACGTCAACGGTTCAAGACATCTAAACGAGGTTTTCGGCATGTATGTTAACATTTCCTCGATCACTCACACAGAAAAACCCATCCACGCACGCACACACACACACACACACACACACACACACACACACAAAATAATGCAAACTGCACATATAGTAAGGACCAGTTTGTCCAGGGATGTTACTTTGCGATTGTTTTTCAGTCATGAGTTGTGTCCTTAAGTATTTTTTGGCGCGATGCACCATTTTCAAGTCTTTTAACTCCACCACAGTAAAAGCTCATGTCACAGCAGTTCCAGCAAACTAAGCTAGCGGTGTAGTAGTTTGCGTTTTTAGCTAGTAAGGTCTTTGAGTTGGGTTCTATTCCCAATGTCCATTTCACATATTTCTCTGGTGGGAAGATCTGCGAGAAGGTCCAGTCAGCCTTGTGAAGTTAATAAAATACATGTTCAACAGAAAAGTATCAAAATATCGACGTGCAAGTCGGTGAAGAAGCTTTATTTCGAAAGGCTTGCAACAGGCTGTATGGTATGTTTGTTTATTAGCAACAAAAGCATCAGCCGATAGTTTTTCAGCTGAGAGAGCAAGCTACTTTATATATTATGACTATGAATCTTGCTCTTTTCAACATCCAGACCAGTAATACGCCAAACGTATCAAATAGAATCACCCGATTTTAAAAAATCTTAACAATCATGTTATTTTAGATAAGTGCGTGAACAACGTACTGTTGGAAAGGGCAAACTCTCGGGTTTTATATGGTTCCCACTAGGTTGATGCAGTGTGTGCCACTTCTTTTCTAGTAAAAATGGTGTCGGGTCAATAGAAAGCGTTTTGTGTTCTACGTTTGGCGCAGTACGAGTCAGTAAGAGCTGTCAGCGTGACCTTCATACTATGTTTGGTGTGGATCCCACTACAGCACAGAGCATTACACGATGGTACTAACAATTCCGAGAAACAGGTTGCTTGAGTAAAGGCAAACCACCGGTCTTTCCCCGAGTGTCTGACACAGATGTCGAACGCATCCGTCATAGTTCCACAAGGTGCCCGCAGAAACCCATTCGTCATGCAACTTGACAGCTCAACACGCCCCCGATGTCCGTCTGCCGTGTATTGTGTCGACGTTTACAAATAAAATCATACAAAATTCAGTTACTGCAAGCTCTCCGTGAAGGTGACAAACAACATCGTGTGGAGTTCTGTGATTTTGTTCTTGTTAATATGGAAGTTGACAGTGTTCTTCCCCGCTTAGTGTTTAGTCCCGAGGCAACATTCCGTTTAAATGGAAAGGTGCACCGTCATAATGTGAGAATATAGGGTACAACATGGAAGGGCTCTCCAGCATTTAATGTGTTTTGTGTAGTTCACGGGAAAAGGTCTATAATCCATTTTTCTAAGCCGAAAACGCTGTTGCAGGACGCACATACCTAAACGCTTGAGAACTTTCTTTTCCTACAGTTGGAGACTGATTTGAACGACTTCATCTACCAACGGGATAGGGCACCGCCACATGTAGAAGTACGGAAATTTTTAAATCAAAGGATTACTGAACGATGCATCGGTCGCACTGGACCAAATGATTCAGCCTTACGTTACTGTCCTCCAAGATCACCGGACCTGACCCTAAGTGATTATTTCTTGTGTGGTTTTATAAAATACTTTGCTTATGTGCCTCCGTTACAGCAACAATGAATGAACTGAGACATCGTGTAACAGCATCTGTGGAAGCTGTAACGCAAGACATTCTCGCTGCAGTGTGGGAACAATTTGAATACCGCACTGACATATGTCATGGATCTCAAGGGGGACATATTGAACACATATGGAAAGGTATGAGTAAAGTCTTTTTGAGCTTCCGGTTCATCAAAGAAGAAAATTCATTGTATATTTTTATTAGTTTCATAAAGACAGACGTGCCAAATCGGATGATTCTTTTTGATACACCCTCGTCGGCAACTGTGGCCGAGCGGTTCTAGGCGGTTCAGTCCGGAACGGCGCTACTGCTACGGTCGCAGGTTCGAAACCTGCCTCGGGCATGTATGTGTGTGATACCCTTAGGTTAGTTAGGTTTAAGCTGTTCTAAGTCTAGGGGACTGCTGACCTCAGATGTTTTTCCCATAGTGCTTAGAGCCATTTGAACCATTTCTGAAACACCCTGTAGTCTGTATGGTATGGTGGTAGTAAGAGAAAACCGTATCAGAGATTTTTATTTCATACTTTTGTCAGTGGAGTAACGAATAGGGTTGTTGGTCCTTAATGCCAAAACTTCGGCTTTTCTTGTCTCTGTGAATTTTTGATTTTCCTCTGGATTTCTACATAATATTCCGAAATTTTTCTGTTATCGTCATACGGGAGAATTTATCACGAACCGAAACTCTGCGTTCACAAAAATGAAGCGATAATTGGCACTGTCGTTTGACAATACTCTTCGCACAGTGTCACGTATTCACAGTTTAATGTGTATGAACTCTCGGTTCATCTGGAGATACCACTGGCCATGTTATATACATCATTTTCTTCTCAAAGTATCCAGCGTAGTATGCTCTTTTTGTGGAGGCATGTTATCTCGGACGCACGTGATGATTCGCTCATTGTGGCACGGTTTAAATTCAAACACCGTAGATAAATCAGTTTTTCTCAGAGCTTCTTTGCAAACTTGGAAGTCCTTCTTATCACAACAAGTGTGAAATTTTTGTAAAGGTGCTGCTCACTTGTATTGTTCGTAAGACCTCAGAAACTGCTGTCTATCAACGTATTTATCAACACCATCAATAAAACATTTACTGTCAATGTCTAATTACTGCGCTATGCAGGTGACGTCACAGCCACTTGTCGGGCTCCTCGCGAAAAAAATTTCCTCGGTCAGTTTTTGCGCTGTCACTACAATCGCATAAAGCGCGCTGCTTTGAATTGGAACGTGTGAGCACCTCGTCACGTGATTAAGTTAGTTCCCAATATGTCCGGGTAACCAGTTGGACTTGCCCGGTAGTAATCTGTAGAGTCTTGTTTCGAAACAAACTTGTTGCAGTTACTCGCAGTACCAGCTGTCCACGGTATTGTCCTCAAGACTGCATTCAATACTGTAAATTTCTGTCTCGAGTGTGCTGTCCCAACACTGTCAGTTACACGTTAACAATGACAGACAGTACAATACATAGGTTTACTCATTAGGAATTAACTGCTAAGTATCTCGTCTATAGGTTCACTAACATAATGGAAGAAGAGTACGACGCCGTTATGCTGGGCTGCTTCTGCAGACACACCAACAACATCACAGTAATTTGAGGGTTGCTACATTACTCTGTGTTTTTTGTCTTACGTTTTGGGGATTCCATATTACAGGCCTTCTCATTTTTGTGAAGATTCTTTTTTTTTCATTTTATTTGATTTAGCAAAGGAGACTACGAATCCCTTCTATCAAAATACTCAAAAGGATAATCAACCTATGAAATGAGAGAGAGAGAGAGAGAGAGAGAGAGAGAGATAGAACACATGCATCTTCCGAATTTTCATACGTAATGTGTACAAAGTGAACACTCACCAGACGTTTCCCTACATCGAAAGTGAGCTTTCAGAAACCAAAAAGATGCAAACCAACGAGTAGTTCCCACTGTGGTAAGTACGAAGGTAAGGCAACAAGTATTTGCAGTTTTTCTCTAATCATCATTATGCTGATTTTACGGCTTATGGCTTCGAGTGCTCATCATCCCCTAGATGGCAACGTTGTCCACCTGTAGTAAGCTGCAAAGTTATCATGTTAGTTCACTTTGGACTCTCTTTCCAAGGATTAATCCCGACATGCGGGGTCTGCTGATGAATCAGATGTGGGATGTTCGTTTTAAGTGGTGTCCAGATGCCCTTCCTGTCGGGAAGGAATTAGTGAGTCCAAACTGTCTGCGTCTAGTGTAATCCAGGAATTAGTGTTCAGATGTCTGCGATTCATGTATCTGAGGCGGAACGTGGGGACCAGCCTGGTATTCGCCTAGTGGGATGCGGAAAACCGCCTAAAAACCACATCCAGGCTGGCCGGCACACTTGCTCTCGTCGTTAATCCTCTGGGAGGATTCGATCCGGTGTCGACGCGCCTACCTGTGTCCAGGAAGCAGCGCGTCAGCGCTCTCGGCTACCCGGGCGGGTGCGTTAGTTCACTTTGTGCTGTTGCTACGAAAAGATGGATCCGCCAGTCTCTGTTTGCACTTTGGAAGAACAGCTTTCCGTAATTCGTTTTCTGTGATCTGAAGTCGTACCAGGAGCGACAACTCATAGAAGACTTTCATCATAATACAGCGACAATGTTTTATCTCAGGGAAGTATTTACCATTGTACTGAACAGTTAAAAAGTAGTGCAATGGTCTTGGAGGACGGGGAAACACTGGGACATCCAACTATAAATAGAACTGATGCCAATATTTAACAGTTTAATGCCTTGATTCTGAAAATATTTTAATTTATTTGCTCTGACTCGATCGTTTCGTTCATGAGCATAAAAATGTTTACCTGCTTTTTACTCAAAACTGAGTGTACTGTCCTCCGTTATGAAAAGGTTTAACTGAAATTAATATTGCGAACAGCGTGTCTCGGTGCACACATTTACATAATGACAAAACTAACTGGAGTTCACTGTGCACGAAATTATATCAAACCTTTTAGTGGAAAACCGCTACCTGCCCAAAGAAATTTTGTCAGAGAAATTAGGTAGCAACAGTATGAAACACATTGCTCACTGGCCCATTAAAAATCTTAATTACAAGGAAAATACTTAAAATTTGAGCAGTGGAAGCCAATAAAATATGAAAATAATCTCACCAGAAAAATTTACAGTGTAATCAGCCCCAATAGCACGGCATGAAGAAATCACACTAGCTAAAACATGCTAAAGTAAAACTAAACTACTGGGAGAGGGATTGAGATTATTCTCTCATACAAAAAAATAACTTCTTACTTGAAATGAAAATGCTAATTCGTTCATAATAATGACAATACTGCATTTAAACTGGTATTTGACAAGAACATAAAACTCACAGAAAACCAAAAACTTTACTTTCTTTACAAATGTCTTACAAGACAATGCTTTTACGATTATCCAAACTGAAATGAATGAAACTGGAATGACCTAAAGTGAGAAGGGGATGTGGATTGTTTGGTTGCAAGAATCGCTAGCGTTATCAGTATGGGCCAGCAAAAATTATTACCTTAAAAACTTATCCATAATGCAAGGGCATTGTCTCTGCCCCTTAAATGCTGTGTATATAAGTCCTTCCATCATATTAATAATTTCTAGCAGTTTTCTTTAGAAAAATCTTCCCATAATAAGCACTACTCTACAAGTTCTGCCCATTTACTCCATTTCCAACACTCGACTACGTATATACGTCCACCCCTCAAGGCGATTGACTGCTGATTATGTGGTAAACCGTATTCAGATTATTAATGGCTCTGCATACCAAACGGCGCAGAACAGCTTCAACTTTCTAGAAATCTGCACGAGGCGGGTTCCAAGAAAGCTAGATGAAAGCAGAAGCGTAACCGTGTGAAAATTTGTTAGCACATACAAGATCGTCATCCTACGAAGGTGAAACGTTTCTGAAACGAATAATCACTGGAGATGGTTCACTTACACATGCTTTAATATCCTTCGAGTCAACTTCGATCAACATGTGAAAAAAACGGAGCACCCGACGCTTGCTGTGCAATCAAAACATTTTTTTACAGAGGTAATAGGAAAGCTTTGGCAATGATGAGCCAGATGCGTTGGAACTGAAGGTGTCTTTGATGAAAAATGATATCAATTATTTAATATAAAAATTTGAAACGAAATTTAAACTCCCGAAGAACGTACGTGACGCGAATGTTGTTACTCTTCGTCTTGCGGTAGCTCTGCTTGGTGCCAAGTATTTCTGCTCCTGCCTGGAAAGACAGCACCGTAGCGACGCCTCTACACAGCAGCAGCGGTGACGGACAGGTCATGAATATTTTACCAGAGTTCAGGCGTGCGGACGTGCATGGAGCAGCAGAGGCAGCTGTTTTCCGAGCCTTAACCCTCCGGCGGTCGTACACACCGCATCGTACATATTGCACGTAGCTTGGAACTCTTTTGGAGCTGTGACAGCAGTGCGAAGCTAAGTATGTTCGTGGCTTTCGACCTGCCTTTATGCGGATATCCTTTTAACTTCTTTTATACATTACTGGCCATTAAAATTGCTACACCATGAAGATGACGTGCTACAGACGCGAAATTTAACCGACAGAAAGAAAATGCTGCGACATGCAAATGATTAGCTTTCTAGAGCATTCACACAAGGTTGGCACCGGTGGCGACAACTACAACGTGCTGACATGAGGAAAGTTTCCAACAGATTTCTCATACACAAACAGCAGTTGACCAGCGTTGTCTGGTAAAATGTTGTTGTGATGCCTCGCGTAACGAGGAGAAATGCGTACCATCATGTTTCCGACATTTACAAATGTCGGATTGTAGCCTATCGCGATTGCAGTTTATCGTATAGCGACATTGCTGCTCGCGTTGATTGAGATCCAATGACTGTTAGCAGAATATGGAATCGGTGAGTTCATGAGGGTAATACGGAACGCCGTGCTGGATCGCAACGGCCTCGTATCACTAGCAGTCGCGATGACAGGCATCTTACCCGCGGCTACCCTTGACGCTGCATCACAGACAGGAACGCCTGCGATGGTGTACTCAACGACGAACCTGGGTGCACGAATGGCAAAACGACATTTTTTCGGATGAATCCAGGTTCTTTTTACAGCATCATGATTGTTGCATTCATGTTTGGTGACATCGCGGTGAACGCACATTCGAAGCGTGTATCCGTCATCGGCATACTGGCGTATCATCCGGCGTGATGGTATGGGGTGCCATTGGTTACACGTCTCGGTCACCTCTTGTTCGCATTGACGGCGCTTTGAACAGTGGACGTTACATTTCAGATGTGTTACGACCCGTGGCTCTACCCTTCGTTCGATCCCTGCGAAACCCTACATTTCAGCAGCATAATGCACGACCGCATGTTGCAGGTCCCGTCCGGGCCATTCTGGACACAGAAAATGTCGACTGCTGCCCTGGCCAGCACATTCTCTTGATCTCTCACCATTTGAAAACATCTGGTCAATGGCGGCCGAGCAACTGTGATATCATGGTGAAGCTGCATGGGCATCTGTACCTGTACACGTCAGCCCAGCTCTGTTTGACTCAATGCCCAGGCGTATAAGGCCGTTATTACGGCCAGAGTGGTTGTTCTGGGTACTGTTTTCTTAGGATCTATGCACCCAAACTGGGTGAAAATGTAATCACATGTCAGTTCTAGTATAATATATTTGTCCAATGAATGAATACCCGTTTATCATCTGCATTTCTTCTTGGTGTAGCAATTTTAATGGGCAGTGGTGTACTTTTCTACCATCATTCTAAAAGGAGTTATATTTCTCACAAAACTGTCGAGGCTTTGTCCCACTGCAGAAGGAGACGGTAAATGGTCGTCTCGTGAAATTCCTAGTTCTGCGTTGTGAACCAGTTCCGAACGTAATGCTTGCCGTACTCGTCCGAGGTGAATCGTTTGCCCCTCAGAGCCTTCTTTAACACACCAGAAATGGCATAATCACGGAGACACAGGTCGACACAGTACGGAAGGTGTCTGAGGACCCCCCATTTGAATATATGAAGATGGTATCTGTTCTTTCGGACATGTCCGAAAGAACAGATACCATCTTCATATAGTTAAGTCTAACCAGTCATTGACATTCTTCCATGTGCTGGATTCACACGCATTGCCCGAAGCCTTACGGGATTGTCTGCCCGAGTAATGAGTGTAATGGGAAACGGCACTACGAATTTAGTGTGTAGACATTAAGTTGGGAATGTGGGTCTCACGGGGAGCGTGCAGGGAATAAATCCCTGCAGCCGCACTATCCTCTGTGCCCTCGATGGATTAGATGGATAGAGCGTCTGTCACGTAAGCAGGAGATCCCGAGTTGAAGTCCCGGTCGGGGCACACATTTTCAACTGTCCCCACTGATGTACCGGGTGATCAGAAAGTCAGTGTAAATTTGAAAACTGCATAAATCAAAGAATAATATAGATAGAGAGGTACAAATTGACACACATGCTTGGAATGACATGGGGTTTTATTAGAACAAAAGAAAAGTTCAAAAAATGTCCGACAGATGGCGCTTCATCTAATCAGAATAGCAACAATTAGCATAACAAAGCAAGAAAAAGCAAAGATGATGTTCTTTACAGGAAATGCTCAATATTTCCACAATCATTCTTCAACAATAGCTGTAGTTGAGGAATAATGTAGTAAACAGCACTGTAAAGCATGTCCAGAGATATAGTGAGGCATTGGCGTCGGATGGTGTCTCTCAGCATCCATAGGGATGTCGGTCTATCAAGATACCCTTGCGATTTCAGGTAACCCCAAAGCCAATAATCGCACGTTCTGAGGTCTGGGGACCTGGGAGGCCAAGCATGACGAAGGTGTATCACACGATCATCACCAAACGACGCACGCAAGAGATCTTTCATGTATCTAGCAATGCTTTTATTTGTTGTAATAAAACACCATGTCATTCCAAGCACGTGTGTCAATTTTTACCTCTCTATCTACATTATTCCGTGGTTTATTAAGTTTTCAAATTTATACTGACTTTTTTATCACGAGGTATATCAACGCCTGTCGTCAGCTCGGGGTCTTAATTTAATAATCATTTCATACCATTTGTCTGCAAGATTTTCTTAACTGCGTTTGCCCTATAGCGTCTTGCAATGTCACAGAATAGAAAGACACCGCGGACAAGCTGTTCTAGCCGTTTCGATTTGATCGCCTTGTGAAGGGTGGTGCCGGTCTGTGATTATCGCTGCGCATTCAGCGTTGTCATGCAGCAGAAATTAGATAAGAAGGATTAATTTTTGTGTTTGCACTTGTGTGAACGGCCTCGGGTTTTTGGAAAGCGGTAATCCTGCACACTTCCACTGAAGGCTTTGTTTTTTTTACTCTGATTCGAGGTGATGGCAACATGTGTCGTCTCCAGAGGCTACTGCGACAAAAACTCAAGTTCAAAATGGCTCTGAGCACCATGGGACTGAACATCTATGGTCATCAGTCCCCTAGAACTTAGAACTACTTAAACCTAACTAACTTAAGGACAGCACACAACACCCAGTCATCACGAGGCAAAAACTCGAGTCACTTACTTCATACTGCACTGTAGATGTTTACGGCAGGGTTCTCTTCGAAGTTCTTCTGTGCTGTTTAAGCACTGTGAGGCACCCACTGGGCACAAGCTTTGCGATATTTCAGTCTTTAATGACGGCGTGAACACATTCGGCGCTCGATCCTGCCTCAGCGGAAATAGCTGCTACCGTAACACGCCAGTCTCGGAATAATGAGTGCATCCACCTGCTAGGCAATGGCACCGACAATACGTTTTGGCGTTCCAGATCGTTGTTCACTAGTCAATGGCCCTTCACTGAATCGCCCGCGCGACGTGTACGGACGAGTACTGCCCTCCATACACGTGTTCCGTATTTCAACGAATTTCTAATCCCCGCATTCCTTCCTCTGTCAGAAACGCACTAGAGCCATTTGCTCTTCCTTTGAAGCCTCCATTTCGCCGTTTCCAGCACGACTGACTTGCACTGGACTGTCGTCGAGCGAGTTGGTGGGTGAGCTGTGTCCTCGAGTGGGTGTGCTCCTGTATCCCTCTAACGCAGTAGCTCCCAACTTTTCTGAGACTACAACCCTTGACTGTAATCAGACATTAGCTAGTACCACCCTGTCATCATCGCCTATCTAAACTTTAAAATAAAAAATAGTTTTCATTGAAATTTTTATTTTTAAAATCTCAAAAGAAAGGCGATATTTAGCTTTCCTAGGTGTTTTATTAAACCACGAACTAATGAGTCAGTGAGACGATTGGTACTGCTTATTTCTAACAACCTTTTTTTATACAATGATGCATTGCGAGTGCTGCCTACAACTCCCCCTCATAAAAGAAAGCTAACTGTCAACATTGAGGGTAGACATTTTTACAAGACATTTTTCCTCTGCGTCACTCCTCTCCTGAGTGACACTCGCTTCACGCACGCCCTGGTCCCTCATTTAAAATCAAGTCTTTCGTAGAATGCCAGTCTTGCGAGACGCACGTCGCGTTGATTTTTTTTTTATTTTTTTTTTTTTTTGACTGCGGGCGAAGCTCTCCATAAGGTGTTTGACATAGTCATCAACACGCGGACGACGTGGCGATTTACCATGTCGCAGTGAACAAGCAGCCTCAACAAAGTTCTTGTGCCAAAAGTGAATTGTAGGCATACTTGAAGGTTCTTTAGCGTTTTCGGTTCGAAATTCACGCCGAACCGTTGTTGCAGAGTGCGTTTCGTGAAATCAAAACACAGCGGGCACTCCCCGTACCTATGGAAGAAGCCATTTCATTACTGATCCACTAAAAGAATCAAACTTGAGGTTGTCTACTATAAAGTGACGTATCTACCGAATATGTAAGCCCGAAATTTGGCGCGCACGTCAGTCCGAGATGCTTATAACAGTTTCCAGAACGAAGAAAATGCCTCGAAACCTGGCAGAAAATCCAAAGAGATTCAGGTCGTATGTAAAGTATGTTAGCTGCAAGAAACAATCAATGCCTTCTCTGCAAGATAGCAATGGAGATACTATCGAAGACAGTGCTGCCACAGCAGAGTTACCTTCCGAAATGTCTTCACAAAAGACGTACATATTCTAGAATTCGAATCGCGAACACCTGCCAACATGAGTAACGTACAAGTAAATATCCTCGGAGTAGTAAGCAACTTAAAGCGGTTTATAAAAGCAAGTCTTCTGGTCCAGACTGTATACCAATTAGGTTCCTTCGGGAGTATGCTGATGCATTAGCTCCACACTTAAAAATTATATACAACCGTTCGCTTGACGAAAGATCCGTCCCAAAGACTGGAAAGCTCCAAAGTCACACCAATATTCCAGTGAGGTAGTAGGAGTAATTCACTAAATTACAGGCCCATATCGTTAACGTCGATATGCAGCAAGATTTTGGAACATATATTGTACTCACACACTATGAATCACGTCAAAGAAAACTGTCTATTGACACACAGTCAACATGGGTTTAGAAAATATCGTTCTTGTGAAACACAACTAGCTCTTTATTCACATGAAGTGTTTAATGCTATTGACAAAGGATTTCTGATCGATTCCGTTTTTCTGGGTTTCCGGAAGACTTTTGACACTGTACTGCACAAGCGGCTTGTAGTGAAATAGCGTGCTTATGGAATATCGTCTCAGTTTGTGACTGGATTTGTGAGTTCTTGTCAAGGAGGACACAGTTCGTACTACGTGATGGAAAGTCATCGAGCAAAACAGAAGTGATTTCTTGCGTTCCCCAAGGTAGTGTTATAGGACCATTGCTGTTCCTTGTCAATATAAACGATTTTGGAGACAATCTGAGCAGCCGTTTCAGGTTGTTTGCAGATGACGCTGTCGTTTATATACTAATAAAGTCATCGAATATCAAAAGAAATTGCAAAACGATTTAATAAAGATATGTGAATGGGGCGAAAATTCGCAGTTGACCCTAAATAACGAAAAGTGAGAGACCATTCACATGGGTGATAAAAGGAATTCGTTAAACTTCGGATACACGTTAAATCAGTCTAAACTAAAAGCCGTATATTTAACTAAATACCTAGGTATTTCAATTACTAACAAATTAAATTGGAAGGAACACATAAAAAATGTTGTGCGGAAGGCTAACCAAAGACTGCGATTTGTTGGCAGGACACTTAGAAAATGTAAAAGATCTACTAAGGAGAACGCCTACACTACACTTGTCCATTCCCTTTTAGAATACTGCTGCGCGGTGTGGGATCCTTACCAGATAGGACTGGCGGAGTACATCGAAAAAGTTCAAAGAAGGGCAGCACATTTTATATTATTGCGGAATATGGGAGAGAGTGTCACAGATATGATAGAGTGTTTGGGCTGGACATCATTAAAAGAAAGGCAATTTCGTTGCGACGGAATCTTCTCACGAAATTCCAGTCACCAACTTTCTCCTCTGAATTCGAAAATCTTTTGTTAACACCGACCTATATAGGGAGAAACGATCACCACGATAAAATAAGGGAAATCAGAGCTCGTACGGAAAGATATATGTGTTCGTTCTTTCCACGCGCTGTACGAGATTGGAATAATAGAGAATTGTGAAGGTGGTTCGATGAACCCTCTGCCAGGCACTTAAATGTGATTTGAAGAGTATCCATGTAGATGCAGATGTACCTCAAGAAATTTCTGTATCAGTCCAAAGTTGTAAAATCCTTTTTCAGTCACCGTGCACAAACTACAATATTCTTCACATACGCTCATATAACACTATATGTCTGTGTATGTCCTTCAGGTCGCCCCCATATCTACGTACTTCACACACAAGCAAGTGGTCCACTGATGGGTTTTGCTGGCACTTTCATTTAGGACTGTCCGGTAGGCCAACTTATTCATCACTTCGTTACATCTACAACACTCGTCCGGACTCGGTTCAATGTTGTCCACAATTTCTTAGGTAGATTGAGTCCTTCCATTTTTTTGTTGGGCTCATCCACCAAATATCGGTTTTTCGGCCACTTACAGTCAATATTTCTTTCCAAGCTGTCGTCGAGTACAAGTCTTGCAGTTCTTCGCCGATTTCCCGTAAAGTTGATCTGGATTTAAGTCCTTTTGTGGGATCTAGGTCTTTCTGTTTAGGGAGATCTGCTCTTGTGCCAACCTGTGATCGCCTATGTTCGGTGGGCTCTATCTTTGCTAGGACGGAGAGTCAGGCACCAGTGTTCCAGAGATTACTAGCCTTATCTCCTTAACATAACGTCCAGCTATGTGTGCACTTCTCATTCAGACAGACGAACAATATTCAAAATGTTTCAAATGGCTCTGAGCACTACGGGACTTAACATCTGAGGTCATTAGTCCTCTAGAACTTAGAACTACGTAAACCCAACCAACCTAAGGACATCACCACATCCATGCCCAAGGCAGGATTCGAACCTGCGACCGTAGCAGTTACGCGGTTCCGGACTGAAGCGCCTAGAACCGCTCGGCCACCGCGGCTGGCACGAACAGTATCCAGCAACTCTGTAGACAAGAGCTAATGCTGAAGTCCTGTTATAGGGGCCGAACATTCTTCTGTAGGGAAAGACATTACGATCCTTTCAGCAGGTGCACCGTTTTTAAAGCATCTGTTACTTTAGACTGATAGCAAATGCCATTACAACTACTCCATCCTCATCATGGGAAATTAAAATTTACTGGCAGATTAAAGTTGTGTGCTAGTGTGTGTTATACTTGGGCAACTGGGATATTTTACTGCCACCACCAAGGTTGAAGGATCCGTGGGACGTGAAATAAGCAAACGAAAAAAAAGGAAAAATTAATATGGAAAAAGTAAGCGTAATTTATGTGTCAGGTGAAATGTTGTGCTGTGTTGAACAGTTAAAGCTCGTTTCGGATATCATTCTGGATACGCGGCTCATTCAGTCAATTTCAGCTGGCACACGACGATATGCTCAGTGCGTCCATGTCTACATCTACATCGATACTCAGCAAATCACATTTAAGTGACTGGTAGAGGGTTCATCGAACCACCTTCACGATTCTCTACTATTCCAATCTCGTAGAGCGCGCGGGAAGAATGAATCTTTCCGTAAGAGCTCTGATTTCCCTTATTTTATCGTGGTGATCGTTCCTCCCTATGTAGGTCGGTGTCAAAAAAAATTTTTTGCACTCGGAGGAGAAAGTTGGTGATTGGAATTTCATGAGTAGAATCCGTCGCAACGAAAAACGACTTTCTTTTAATGATGTCCTTCCCAAAACCTGTATCATTTCTGTGACACTCTCTCCGATATTTCACGATAATACATAACGTGCTGACTTTCTTTGAACTTTTTCGATGTACTCCGTCAGTCCTATCTGGTAAGGGTCCCACGCCGCGCAGCAGTGTTCTAAAAGAAGAAGGACAAGCGTAGTGTAGGCAGTCTCCTTAGTAGGTCTGTTACATTTTCTAAGTGTCCTGCCCATAAAACGCAGTCTTTTGTTAGCCTTCCCCCACAACATTTTCTATGTGTTCCTTCCAATTTAAGTTGTGCGTAATTGTAATACCTAGGTATTTAGTTGAATTTACGGCTTTTAGATTAAACCGCTTTATCGTGTGACCGATGTTTAACAAGTTCCTTTTAGCACTCACGTGGATGATGTCACACTCTTCGTTGTTTAGGGTCAACTGCCGCTTTTCGCACCATTCGGGTATTTTTTTCCAAATCGTTTTGCACCTTCTTTTGATCTTCTGATGACTTTATTAGTCGATAAACGACAGCGTCATCTGCAAACAATTGAAGACGGCTGCTCAGATTTTTTATATAGATAAGGAACAGCAAAGGGCCTATAACACTACCTTGGGGAACGCCAGAAACCACTTCTATTATACTCGATGACTTTCCGACAATTACTACGAACTGTGACCTCTCTGACGGTAAATCACAGATCCAGTCACATAACTGACACGATATTCCATAAGCACGAACAGTGTCAAATGCCTTCCGGAAATCCAGAAATACGGAATCGATCAGAAATCCCTTGTCAATAGCACTCAGCACTTCATGTGAATAAAGAGCTAGTTGTGTTTCACAAGGACGCTGTTTCTAAACCCATGTTGACTGTGTGTCAATAGACCGTTTTCCTCGAGGTAATTCATTATATTCGAACACAATATACGTTCTAAAATCCTGCTGCATGTCGACGTTAACGATATGGGCCTGTAATTTAGTGGAATACTCCTACTACCTTTCTTAAATATTGGTGTGACCTGTGCAGGTTTCCCGTCTTTGGGTACGGATGTTTCGTCGAGCGAGCGGTTGTATATGATTGTTAAGTGTGGAGCTAATGCATCAGCATACACCGAAAGGAACATAACTGGTGTACAGTCTGGACCAGAAGACTTGATTTTATTTAGTGATTTAAGTTGCTTCACTACTCCGAGGATATTTACTTCTACGTTACTCATATTGGCAGCTATTCTCATAAACAAAGGCAGACACGTAACATGCAGAGTTAAATGTAACAGCAATGTTGTATTTAAATGAATTTAAAACGATTTAAATATATTGATACGTTCATTGAAGATGCTCTTTACTCTCAGTATAGAAAGCTAAGCCTGGTGGCAACCAGAAGAAAATGAAGCTTAGTCCGTTACTCACGTTAACCGATGCTGCGAGAGTATAACGATTGATATGTGTGTCAGATCGAAGGTACACAGTGGCGGAAGGGGTCATGTACAAATGCTACTCACTGCTCCAAATTAGCAAGCGTTATTACCGAAGTGAGACAAAGAATTAAACAGGCTTGTTGCGCATGGCGTTGTTTGATCGTCAAAGTTGGCATCGAGAAGAATCAACATATTAGCAACTCCAGTTCCTGCGACTTTTACAGACTCAGCACTAGGGAGACGAGAAGCTACGAAAATCATGGCGCACTGTACTGGGACTGAGGATACGAACTTCCCTGGCACGAAGACGAAAGATGACCCACCTTATTTCATTATACCTATGCAGGTACAAAAATTTAAAATGTTATTTCATTCCGTTTATCAAATGGATCAAATGGCTCTGAGCACTATGTGACTTAACTTCTGAGGTCATCAGTGCCCTAGGATTTAGAACTACTTAAACCTAACAAACCTAAGGACATCACACACATCCATGCCCGAGGCAGGATTCGAACCTGCGACCATAGTGGTCGCGCGGTTCCAGACTGTAGCGTCTAGTACCGCTCGGCCACCCCGGCCGTCTTCCGTTTATCCTCCGACATC
This sequence comes from Schistocerca gregaria, assembly GCF_023897955.1. Lineage (NCBI taxonomy): Eukaryota > Metazoa > Arthropoda > Insecta > Orthoptera > Acrididae > Schistocerca > Schistocerca gregaria. Next base: position 157,897,341 of record NC_064921.1, on the reverse strand, counting down.
TATGGCTTATATGGTAAATTAATTTTCTGATAAAATACATTTAAGTGTTTGAAATTATTCTACAATCGTTAGCAATGAATATAAAAATGTATTACTTCTTATCATACGTGCATGGAAAATGTGATTTCAGACCTAACGGTGATACGCTCAACTTGCAGAACAACGTTTATACGAGTGACTACACAGATAATTTGACACTAAAACTTTGTAAGAGAATGTATAATTTATAGTGTTTCGATTTCATTGCAATTTAAAAATTCATAAAACAAATTCTTTTGCAAAGCAAGCTGCCTCAGCCAAAAGTTGATAAATACTCTGGATGACTGGCTTTTAAAAATCAAATCACCCTGAATACAACTTAAGTGTCGAAGATCTCCATATTTATTAACTATGCACGCCGAAGATTTATTTTACGCGCCCGCAGAAACGTGCAATCTATTTGACGCCTGTGTTTTGGTTGCGACGGATTGGCGCAACTCACATTTTTGTCAATAGCTTACCTTCTGACTCCTTGGGAGCTTCTTACCTTCATTCCTGGGATTGGCGCCAAAACGATCACCACTTTCTTCCTTGTTCTTACTGCATTTCAGGGTTTTCCTCAGATATTGCAGACTGTCGACGGAAACATTGACGATGCACGCCAGTCGCTATGCCTCAGACTGTTACTAAGCAACGTCGTCAGCATCACAAACGACCCTTGGATTGTTGAGAAGTGCGTCACGCCGCGATGTGTTTGTTGTATATTCGAAGAGGATATGTGAAAAAAAATCAAGGAAACTATCCGGCGATAATAGCAGGGGCATAACTAGACTGGTATGACCGAGATAAAACCCCTGACGACAACGTGCCAATGGAAGGAAAAGAATAAGGAAGAAATACGGAAGAATTACAATGGGAAGAAAAAACAGAAAAAAATTGGTTATTATTCTCGCGTAAATAAATAGGAATCATTTGCCTTATTTACCCAAGTCAAATAACGGAAATCACGGGAATCACATAAATGAACGAAATAAAATCTTTGAAGGAAAGTGTTCGGCCAAAGCTGAAGTAGAAGTAAATAAAAAACTGACCCTTAATTCGAAACAATTGAGAACATCTACAAATGTTTTGGCCACCTACCGTGGTAAGATTTTAAAACTTGTACTGTGAGTACTTCGAAAGTAACACCAGGGACACCAAACGCGCTAGTAGATGAGAAACCGTATATGCACTTAAAGAAATACTCACTGATGTTCTTAAGTCTCTATCAAACATAATTCATAAGAGTGCAAAATGTAACGAATAAAGTGTACCAGTAGATCTTAAAAACAAAATTATACCCTTTGAAGATTCGTCATAATCTATTAGAAGGCATCTCCGCCTCCATCGCAGAGTGGTATGGATTTGACGACAGTCTTTAGACTACCTCTTTCACAATGGTCCACAAAGAGTCCTCGACTTCTGGTATCTGGTTGTGATCGTGCACTGTACGTTCACCTGATTGCCCATTACCAGTGAACTTTCCCAGGATATCTCCATAGCGTCGTTCTTGCTCCCCACCCAAACCCCATGACCGGGGCGTGCCCTGTCTCCCCATTTCATGACGAAACTATAACCTCCTTCCACGGTACGGTGCATCGACACATACAGGCCAACGAACGGATGTAATACGAAGAAAAGGAAAGAAATATATGCCTTTGTTCCACGTTTACTGGGAGCTTCAAACTATAGCCCTTAGGGATTGGTGCTAAAACGATTACCCCATTCAGTTACCTTACTTTCCTTAGGAGGTGGAAAGGTTAGTTGTCGTTACAATGGCAACGCCTGAAGAGGGGTCAGTCTATTTTGTTTGTTAGGTTCACAAGTGGCGGTGCCCTGTACCGTTAGTCCTGTAGCCTTAACACACCAATATATTACAAAAAAATAAATAAAAAGTGGTCAGCGAGGCTGACTGCCGTCCTGGGGTCCCGGGTTCGATTCCCGGCCAGGGAGGATATACTAACACTGGGGACTGAGCGTTGCGTTGTACTAATCATCACTGATACCGAACTGTCGTCAAAATTTTTGCACTAGGTGATCGAACAAACCCTTTTGGGGTTTCCTGGCCAACAAGGCCGTGCCATCAGTTCGTTTCATTAGAAAGAACTAATATGCCACCTTAAGAGCCTGTAATGTGGGACTACGGCAGTTGCACCAACATTATGACATCTCAGGAACGGCATTGTCAGAACTGAAGTAAGTAATTAGCATTCAACGTCCCGTCAAGAACGAGGTCATTAGAGACGGAGTGCGAACTCGGGTAAATAAACGATGGGTAAGGAAATTAGCTGTCATCTTTTGAAAGGAACCGTCCCAATGTTTGCATAAAGTAATTTTGGGAGAATCGACAGAAAACCAATGGTCAGACGGGGTTTTGTATCTCTGTCCTCGCGAATGTGTATCCTGCGACATATCTCTCGGTTGCTGCCAAAAACAGCTACCATCAAAGAATCATACGACGAACTATTTTACGAAACTTCTAATGTCTTTGGAAGACTGGCTATTGAGTTTACATTGCCTGACAAATGAAACACCCACGGAAATGCCAAAGAAACAGGTATAGACATGCGTATTCAAATACAGACATACGTAAACAGGAAGAATAAGGCACTGCGGTCGGCAACGCCAATATGAGACAACAAATGTCTGGCACAGATGTTAGATCAGTTACTGCTGATACAATGGCAGGTTATCAAGATTTAAGTGAGTTTGAACGTGGTGTTATAGTCGGCGCATGAGCGATTGGACACAACATCTCCGAGTTAACGATGAAGTGGAGATTTTCCAGTACAGCCATTTCCCGAGTGTACCGTGAATATCAAGAATTCGGTAAAACATCAAATCTCCGACAACGCTCCGGCCGGAAAAAGATACGGCAGCAACCGGACCAACGACGTCTGAAGAGCAGCGCAAAACGTGACGGAAGTGCAACCCTTGCGCAAATTGCTGCAGATTTCAATCTTGTGTCATCAACAAGTGTCAGCGTCCGGACCATTCAACGAAATATCATCAATATGGGCTTTCGCAGCCGAAGGCCCGCTCCTTTCCCTTTGATGTCTGCACTACACAAAGGCTGGGCCCGTCAATACCGACATTTGACTGTTGATGACCGGAAACATGTTAACGAATCGGGAGAGTCACGTTTCAAACTGTATCGAACGGATGGACGTGTACGGGTATGGAGATAACCTCATGAATCCATGGACACTGCCTGTCAGCACGGGACTGTTCAAGCTGGTGCAGGGCTTGTAATGGTGTGGGGCACGTGCAGCTGGACCACTGATGAGTCAAGATACGACAGGTGACACGTACGTAAGCATCCTGTATGATTACCTGCATTCATTCATGTCCATTGAGCATTACGACTGACTTGGCCAATTCAATTAGGGCAATGCGACACCGCAAACCTCCATAATTGCTACAGAGTGGCTCCAGAAACACTCTTCTGGGTTTAACCACTTCCGCTGGCCACCAGTCTCCCCAGTCATGAACATTACTGAGCATATCTGGGATGCCTTGCGACGTGCAGTTCAGTAGAAATCTCCACCACCTCGTACTCTTACTGATTTATGGAAAGCCCTGTAGGATTCATGGTGTCATTTCCCTCCAGCACTACTTCAGACGTTAGTCGAGTCCATGCGACGTCGTGTTGCGGCACTTCTGCGTGCTCGCGGGGTCCCTACACGATATTGGGCAGGTGTACCAGTTTCTCTGGATTTTCAGGGTAACGGCAGAGAAGCACTTCGACGAGGTTGGCGAGGACGGGACGCTGACCGAGTCCCTTACAGAACTTGTAGCAGCACTTTTATATTGATTGTCAACCTTTATTCACAACTAAGTACTTGGTTGTAAGGTATTACGTGGCAATACAACTTTCTTCCGTATCTACAGCCTGTGACGTAATATTAAAAATGATTCACTTAAGTTTTCCAGTAATATTTTCTTTTGGAATTTCTGTTCTATTCTGTTCCGAGCACAGTATTTAAAGCCATCCCGGTGTATAAAAAACATACTATGGCTGTTTCAAAAGCTGAAATTTCTTTTGCATGATAAAATACACTGATGGAAAAAAATCGCTACACTGAGGTGATGATGTGTGACCTAACGAATGTTGGTAGGCGTGTTTCTACACCTGGAAGAAGATTTCTGTTCAGATTTCGCACCAATCGCTTAAGAGTGACGCTAGCAGCGCCACTATGAGGATGTACATCGGGTTTGGCTTAAATACGCGCTGTAACGGTCGTGAGCGTTAGTTACCTTTTTGACTGGATGTTGTGAATTACTGCTAATCAAGTAGCGACAAAGACGACGGTATCAGTATCTCAGTGAGTTTGAATAAGGCCGTGTAACTGGGCTACTAGAAGCTGGATGTTCCTTCTACGATACTGCACAACGATTTGACAGGAGTGTAGCCGCTGTACATGTGTACTAGCAGCAGTGGTCACGAGAATGTAGGTCGCAAAATGACAGGTCTCCAGAAGGCCACTCAGCATTACCAAGAGAGGAGACCAGCGTGTTCGGCGCATGACCCTCGCACTCTGAGCATCAGTTGGCAATTTGAGCAGCAGTTGGCGCTACAGTGACACAACGAACTGTTACCTATCATTTACTTCAAGGATATCTCCGAGCCAGACGCCCTGTAGCCTGAGTTTTACTGACCCCCACACCACCGCCATTTGTGACCTCAGTTTTCTGATGAACATTAGTTCTGCCTCGATGCCAATCGAGGCCTTATATTTGGTAGGAGAAAGTCAGTTGAGGGCCAGCAGCAACAAGGCATTCAGCGCACTAGACACTTTGGACCTACACCTTGAGTCATGATGATGATGTTTGGTTTCTGGAGCGCTCAACTTCGTGGTCATCAGCACCCGTCCCATTACTCCCAATTTTTACACAGTCCGTTTTTACACAGTCCAACTTTTACACAGTCCAACTTTTACACAGTCCAACTTTTACACAGTCCAACTTTTACACAGTCCAACTTTTACACAGTCCAACTTTTACACAGTCCAACTTTTACACAGTACAACTTTTACACAGTACAACTTTTACACAGTACAACTTTTACACAGTCCAACTTTCACACAATCCAATTTAGCCAATGTCACGAATGATGATGATGATGATGATGATGATGATGACAACACACATACCCAGTCCCCCAGCTGGGAATCAAACCTGGACCCTGTGGTCCAGAGAAAACAACGCTAGCCACTATATGATGCGGATTACACTTGGAATTATGGTCAGGGTTCAAATTTCGTGTGACAGCCAGGAATACTTTGTGGTTTATCCCACGCAAACCTAACTGCAAATTTGTATGTCAATGTGGTAATTCGACCTGCAGTGCTGCTATTCATGAACAGCATTACAGGGGATGTTTTTCCAATAGGATAACGCTCGCCCATACACTGCTGTTGTAGCGCAACATGCTCTGTAGGGTGTCTTTCTCCAAGTGAGCGCATATTTAACTTTACTGGACGAAAATTCCAGTGCTATCCGCTAAGATCATTAACCATCTCTGTATTGGGCGACCAAGTGCAACAGGCATAAAACAACTAACATCCACAAACTGACATCTAGCTCCTATACGAGACAATACGTGCTCGTTTGGACTGAACACTGTGGCAGTTACACAGGCCATTGATGTACCAGCATTCCACGTTTGCAATGGCTTATCTCGGGCTGACATTAACGGATGATCTTGCAGTGTTTATCACTTACATACCGGGTGACCAAAAAGTCAGTATAAATTTGAAAACTTAATAAACCACGGAATAACGTAGATAGAGAGGTAAAATTGACACACATGCTTGGAATGACATGAGGTTTTATTAGAACCACCCCATATTGCTAGACGCTTAAAAGATCTCTTGCGCGCGTCTTTTGGTGATGATCGTGTGCTCAGCCGCCACTTCCGTCATGCTTGGCCTCCCAGGTCCCCAGACCTCAGTCCGTGCGGTTGTTGGCTTTTGGGTTACCTGAAGTCGCAAGTGTATCGTGATCGACCGACATCTCTAGGGATGCTTAAAGACAACATTCGACGCCAATGCCTCACCATACCTCCGGACATGCTTTACAGTGCTGTTCACTACATTATACATCGACTACAGCTATTGTTGAGGAATGATGGTGCAAATACTGAGCATTTCCTGTAAAGAACATCATCTTTGCTTTCTCTTACTTTGTTATGCTAATTATAACTATTCTGATCAGATGAAGCGCCATCTGTCGGACATTTTTTAACTTTTGTATTTTTTTTTTTTTTTTGGTTCTAATAAAATCCCGTATCATTCTAAGCACGTGTGTCAATTTGTACCTCTCTATCTACATTATTGCGTGATTTATTCAGTTTTCAAATGTATACTGACTTTTTTGATCAGCCTGTATTTTACGCGCACAAATGTATTCCCTAAATTTCCTTGCTTTATAGTAATTTCTTTTTGGTGTTGCGATTTTTTTTCGATCAGTATATTATTGTAAGTGTACCAATACTCCGTGGTGCCATTAATCTGGTCTCGCAAAGGTACTACGATGAGACTGAGGGTGTAAGTGACGGTACAAGTGTTCACAGCGGAATCGCGAGGAACGACCACGGAATACGAGACGCCCGGAAGGACTGCAGCCGCGCCGTCGCAGGCGTGGGAGGGGGCGTCTGCGGAACACAATGGCAGCGGTAGCGAGCTGCCGTCGCCTGCCGGTAACCCGTTTAGCCGCGACATGCGACTCGCCACGGCGCAAGGCGACGGCGGAATACGGACAGAGCGCACGGCGGCTCCATTCACAGCTCCGCGCCGCCTTCCTGCACGCGCGATCCCATTCAGGCCGCACGTCCTCCGCAGCACACAGAACGTCGCAGCTGTCTCACGACGTGTCCCGTCTGCAGTCTCCGTTCTAGCCACTAGTCTTAATTAAAAGGCCTAACGGTGGTCATACTAGTAATAATAATAATAATAATTATTATTATTCCCGAATGAGATTTTCACTCTGCAGCCGAGTGTGCGCTGATATGAAACTTCCTGGCAGATTAAAACTGTGTGCCCGACCGAGACTCGAACTCGGGACCTTTGCCTTTCGCGGGCAAGTGCTCTACCATCTGAGCTACCTAAGCACGACTCACGCCCGGTACTCACAGCTTTACTTCTGCCAGTAGCCGTCTCCTACGTTCCAAACATTACAGAAGCTCTGCAAGGTTCGCAGGAGAGCTTCTGTAAAGTTTGGAACGTAGGAGACGGATACTGGCAGAAGTAAAGCTGTGAGTACCGGGCGTGAGTCGTGCTTAGGTAGCTCAGATGGTAGAGCACTTCCCGCGAAAGGCAAAGGTCCCGATTTCGAGTCTCGGCCGGGCACACAGTTTTAATCTGCCAGGAAGTTTCATAATTATTATTACTATTATTATTATTATTATTTTGTCTGGTTGAAAATGGAAAGTGACGCGGACCTTGATCAAGCGTGACTTCCGCGTAACTACGGTACATGTTGCATTGCATTTAAGAACTTTCGGGTAATTGAACATGTATCAATAATTACAGATTTCTGTAGTTGTATATATAAGTTTGGATGTCACTGTATTGCGTTGATGTACTGGTGGATATTGTGTGGTATGATTCCTGTAGTTGGTAGTGTAATTGGTATAATGTTAACTTTATCCTGGTGCCACATGTCCTTGACTTCCTCAGCCAGTTGGATGTATTTTTCAATTTTTTCTCCAGTTTTCTTCTGTATATTTGTTGTATTGGGTATGGATATTTCGATTAGTTGTGTTAATTTCTTCTTTTTATTGGTGCGTATGGTGTCAGGTTTTCCATGTGGTGGTGTTTTATCTGTTATAACGGTTCTGTTCCAGTATAATTTGTATTCCTCATTCTCCAGTACATTTTGTGGTGCATGCTTGTATGTGGGAACGTGTTTTTTAAATAGTTTATGTTGTATGGCAAGTTGTTGATGTATTATTTGTGTTACATTGTCATGTCTTCTGGGGTACTCTGTATTTGCTAGTATTGTACATCCGCTTGTGATGTGATCTACTGCTTCTATTTGTTGTTTGCAAAGTCTGCATTTATCTGTTGTGGTATTGGGATCTTTAATAATATGCTTGCTGTAATATCTGGTGTTTATTGTTGAGATCCTGTATTGCAATCATGAATCCTTCCGTCTCACTGTATATATTGCCTTTTCTTAGCCATGTGCTGGATGCGTCTTGATCGATGTGTGGCTGTGTTAGATGATATGGGTGCTTGCCATGTAGTTTTCTTTTTCCAATTTATTTTCTTTGTATCTGTTGATTTTATGTGATCAAACGGGTTGTAGAAGTGGTTATAAAAGTGTAATGGTGTAGCCGATGTATTTATATGAGTGATTGCTTTGTGTATTTTGCTAGTTTCTGCTCGTTCTATAAAGAATTTTCTTGAATTGTCTACCTGTCCATAATGAAGGGTTTTTTATGTCGATAACTCCCCTTCCCCCTTCCTTTCTGCTTAATGCGAATCTTTCTGTTGCTGAATGTATGTGATGTATTCTATATTTGTGGCATTGTGATCGTGTAAGTGTATTGAGTGCTTCTAGGTCTGTCTTACTCCATTTCACTACTCCAAATGAGTAGGTCAATATTATATTATTATTATTGTTATTCTTAATGTCCATGTTGACCACCAACACCGAGCGAGACGGCGCAGTGATTAGCACATTGCACTCGCATACGGGAGAACGACGTTTCAAACCCGCGTCCGACCATCCAACTTTAGATTTCCCGCGATTTCCTTAAATGACTTCCGGAAAATTTCGGGATGGTTCCATCGAAAGGGCACGATCGGTTTCCTTCTCCATCCTTGGTACAATCCGAGCTGCCTCTAATGACCTCGATGTCGACGGGACGTGAAACGCTACCTTCCTTCCTTCCTTCCTTTTTTGACCACCTACGATGACTTAACAAATTTCGTTTCTCTTCTCTCTGTGTTGCTTCTTCTTTTCCGTATACTCTTTCGTTTTTTCCTCGTGCTTTCTTTTCTTCTGTCCACGTTTTTCCCGATTTCTTACTTCCTATTTTCTGACTTCTGTAATCCACGTAACTGCCCTCTTTTTTTTCCAAAAATACAGAAACGTTTGCTTCGTTCGACCGTTCTCATTCATACAGCGGAGGAGCGCGAATTAAATTAATTTCACTGTGCCATTATTTCTGTTGTTTACTGTATATTTTCAAAGATCTTGTGAGGTGTCCCATGTGTTGAGAGGTATTCGTTTTCGAAATTTTACGTTTATTGAAACTAGGCAAGTAGCTGAAGTCAATCAGAAAACCGGTCCCCATGGAGGCAGAGCCCGCAGCCAAACCACAGGGTTCGGTAGTGAATCATGAGTGTTGTGAGGGGAACACGAGCCTTGAGAACCCATCTAACTCGACAGTAAAGATGTAGGGGAACCACCGGTGTTCTGGCGCGTACTTTACTGTATTAAATACAAGAAGCGATCAACAAGCAATTCAACACACTTTTTTTCTGAAAGCAGGTTGCTTTTATCCAGGATTCCAATACACCATATTATTCCTCTCTCTTTTGGCTACAAAACCCTATTTCTCAGGATTTATTTATTTTTGTTTTATTTTATTTATTTTATCGCATGGCTGGAGCCCCCGTTAGGCAGACCGTTCGCAGGGTGCCGGTCTTTCAATTTGACGCCACGTCGGCGGGCTGCAGGATGAAAGACTGATGATGGGGACAGTACAACACCCAGTCCCTGGGCGGAGAAAATTCCCCAGCCCAGCCGGGAATCGAACCCGGGCCCAGAGGATTGACAATCCGTCACGCTGACCATTCAGCTACCGGGGCAGGACATCTCTCAGGATAATCTCCGTTCAATGCCACGGCCTTACGCCACGTTAGTGGGGGGGCCTGTAAGGCCACGTGGTACCACTCTACTGGTCGACATCGGAGCCAATGTCTAGCTGCCTCAATAACCTCCGCATCATCCACATCCTGCTTCACGCAGAGTGTATAGGTCATTGGGCCAAACAAATAATGCGTAGGCGGACGAGTGTGTCAGCACTACCAAAAAGAGACATCCAGTTAAGCAGCGAGGTGATCCGTCGAGCAAATGAGCGTGTCCCCATGTTCCAAAACTGTAAGAGTCACAGTTTTGTGAGGCCAACCAGCACGCGGGAGATCGAACAGGTTCGCGCGACCTTGTTTCGGTGAAGACAGACACCTCAGCCAACGACTCGCCATGCTTTTGTTGATTGATAGGTCTTTGTAGAAATACTGCAAGCGGCTCTGAATATCTGCGACGCTCTGGTTTTCTGTGAGAGGAAACTCATGACAGCGCTCTGCTTGGAACGCAACTCAGATAGCGACGATACGTTCATGGGTGTGCATGATGCTGTAGTATACGGAGACGTTGCAGCATTAGAAAATTGCAGCAAATGCAGGAAGATCTGCAGCGGATAGGCACTTGGTGCAGGGAGTGGCAACTGACCCTTAACATACACAAATGTAATGTATTGCGAATACATAGAAAGAAGGATCCTTTATTGTATGACAATATGATAGCGGAACAAACACTGGTAGCAGTTACTTCTGTAAAATATCTGGAAGTATGCGTGCGGAACGATTTGAAGTGGAATGATCATATAAAATTAATTGTTGGTAAGGCGGGTGCCAGGTTGAGATTCATTGGGAGAGTCCTGAGAGAATGTAGTCCATCAACAAAGGAGGTGGCTTACGAAACACTCGTTCGACCTATACTTGAGTATTGCTCATCAGTGTGGGATCCGTACCAGGTCGGGTTGACAGAGGAGATAGAGAAGATCGAGAGAAGAGCGACGCGTTTCGTCACAGGGTTATTTGGTAACCGTGATAGCGTTACGGAGATGTTTAGCAAACTCAAGTGCCAGACTGCAAGAGAGGCGCTCTGCATCGCGGTGTAGCTTGCTGTCCATGTTTCTAGAGGGTGCGTTTCTGGATGAGGTATCGAATATGTTGCTTCCCCCTACTTGTACCTCCCGAGGAGATCACGAATGTAAAATTAGAGAGATTCGACGGCGCACGGAGGCTTCCCGGCATTCGTTCTTCCCGCGAACCATACACGACTAGAACATGAAAGGGAAACAATGACAGTGGCATGTAAAGTGCCCACCGCCACACACCATTGGGTGGCTTGCGGAGTATAATTGTAGATGTAGGTGTAGTCGTATAGCGCCGCCACCTATCTGAATTTCTTGGAACTGTGGGGGCTATAGCAGTATTATTCTACGATGTGCTACAACAAATGCAACAATATTTCAACCGAAATTCGCAGAGAAAAAAGTGTGTGGCATTACATACTGAAAGCAACTCGTATTAACGATCTAGGTCCTCTTTCGACGTAACTGGTACTAGGAGCAACCTACCAGTCATCAGAGCTTCGCTACATCAATAACGCTCGTCAGTAAATCCATAAATTCAATAAAGGAATGAACGTTGTGAACTTGCCAAATATCTACGGAGAGTTCCAAAGCGATACGATATAATCAAGAAAATTTGGCTGTGCGCCAGACTCGTCAGTCGGTGATAGAATGTATTGGATATTGTTCGTAGGTAATTTTCGGATTCACCATGCTCTCAGAACTTATTAATTTTATGAAAGGGGTCGTTTCATACTATTAAGTGTTACTATTTTATGTTCTTTGCATGTAAATGCTTCTTAACGGCATCCCGGCACTTACAGATATTAGCTACCTGCACCAATCACAGGCCGCCTACCTGGAACTTCTGAAGAATCCACTACACTACCAGCTGTGCTTTCGGGAACATCTCCTACGACAGATTCATAGAGTACAGAGAGTGCTATGCATCTGTTCACTACGATGATCCAAAAACGCTCATTTACCTAGCTCCGTCTCCGGTGAGAAGGCTGGACTGGTGCACTGTACGTTATCTGTACTATTTTCTGCGGAATCGCGACTGTACTGAGAAATTTGTATGGAGGTTCAAATACGAGGGGGGGGGGGGGGGTATCCACAATCCTCATTACTTGTCATTTGCAACCGTCTGTAGTTTGTATAGCACGCATTATTTTTCAAATAATCCGTCTTTCAAGTACATCTATTTTGTGTAGCTGATAATCGTTAAAGCCGGGCGGTGTAGCCGAGTGGTTCTAGGCACTTCAGTCTGAAACTGCGCCACCGCTAAGGTCGGAGGTTCGAATCCTACCTCGGGCATTTATGTGTGTGATGTCTTTAGGTTAGTTAGGTTTAAATAGTTCTAAGTTCTAGGGGACTGATGACCTCAGATGTTAAATCCCATAGTGCTCACAGCCATTTGAATTGTCAAGCATATAAATATTCTGGTCTTATCATTGTAAAAGAGGATTTTAGTTTTGTTTTTCTGTGTTCATATTTTTCTACGTAGACTTTTTTGTCAAACACAATTTTCTTTCCATTTTGTTAACGTCTACATCGCTTGAAAAAGGTTCTAGTCTATTCTCCTCTATCGATTCTTCAAATATTTAAATTTATTAGCTCCCTCTCTTTCACCTATTTATGTTTCTATGAATTTGGCGCCTTGTTTGTATTTGTCATTGTGTCTTGCAGCTGCAATTTTGAAACCAGCTCTATTTCCAGAAGAGTTATTTAAATAACACCTTGTGTCACATATCCTAAAAGTACTGCGAAAACGACTGCAGAACCAGGCAGTTAAGGTTCATTCGATTTTCATCCATGGATTATTTCTTCATTTTTTTTATTTTTAGCCCCAGATACGATAATCTTTTAATTTTTCTAAAATCCAATTGAACAGTAAAGGTGATAAGTTGTCCCTTTGCCTAACACATTTTTTTTATTCCAAATGGTTGCTGTACGTCTCCCGTAAATTTTAACTTGATCTCATATTGTTAACGTTTCACGAATAATGTTTGTTAATGATATTAGTATAACTATTATTACAGTTCATTTGGCGCCCAAGGAAAAGGATCCGGGTAAGAGGTGGTGAGTTAAAGACTTTTTGAGATATAAAAAGGAATTTTTCAAGAGGCTTTACTTGCTCGGGAGGTGGCATTTATACTTCGGCTTCGCGGGTTGGTGGTGTTTTGAAAGACACACAGGAAGCACCTCTGTTGACAATACAAACATCCAAAAACAGTTGATTGATGCAGCAGAGAAATGTACCTCTCGTATGTGCTGTTTAAGATCCATTTCAGATATGGTGATCTGAGTAATAAGAAATTTGTCACCTCACGTTTTCAATATCGAATGCATTATCCCACTGATGGAAAACCACGTGCCCCATGTCTCGTGGTTGTTGAGGGTAATCTCACTGCTCTACGATACAGGAACGAGATTCTGCAATCAGTAGCGGGCAGTATCGTCCATATTTGGTGATAATTTCATGTTGACAGATGATACTTCGCGTGCTCATAGTGCTGTTCTCTTGAAGACGTACCTTCAGCTTACTAGGTCTAGTGCACACTGTATTTCCCGGACACGAACCGAACCGAAAGGCTGTGGGACCGATCGAAACGAGCAGTTCTTAGAATTCCACAACCATCACCAACCCTCCGTGACTTCCCCAGAATCGCATTTGAAGAGTGAGACAATTGGAGCCACGGCTGACTTAATGATCTTACCGATGGTATGCCTTGACGGGTTCCTGTCTGCATCCTAGAAAAGGGGTCTTGCCACCACGTATTGACGTTGGTCAGAGGTTCTATGAAAAAACCCCATGGGGAACAGACGATTTTACGTTACACAAACGTTTGGTTCAAATGGCTCTAAGCACTATGGGACTTAACATCTGACATCATCAGTTCCCTAGACTTAGAACTACTTGAACCTTACTAACCTAAGCACATCACACACATCCATGCCCGAGGCAGGATTCGAACCTGCGACCGTAGCAGCAGCGCGGTTCCGGACTGAAGCGCCTGGAACCGAACGGCCACAGCGGCCAGCGTTTCTTTATCAGGATATCAAGAGATTGCAATTGTGAAGTTGTGAAGTAAGTCCTCCCGAAATAACAGCAAGCTCTGTATTTCCCTGTCTCAATTTCTCTTTTACAGATTTTTTCCAAATGACTACAAAAATGATATAGCACAAAAAGAGAACTCTTCTCCAATAACGCACACATAAGCACAATAGTAGCCGTCCTCGCTCACACAGATCCCTTACATCTTCACTGAGTGTGTGTACATGCACCAAATTACGCCTACATTACACTACTCATTCCAAATGCTTAGCCGGCCGCAGTGGCCGTGCGGTTCTAGGCGCTACAATCTGGAGCCGAGCGACCGCTACGGTCTCAGGTTCGAATCCTGCCTCGGGCATGGATGTGTGTGATGTCCTTAGGTTAGTTAGGTTTAATTAGTTCTAAGTTCTAGGCGACTGATGACCTCAGAAGTTAAGTCCCATAGTGCTCAGAGCCATTTGAACCATTTTTTGAACCAAATGCTTAATTTTTGTCAATCAGCGTACACGTGCGATCGGAGATTTTCCGCACCTCATATTACCAATTTCAAAGCAAAATAAAAACTGCTTTTATCTCTATTGTTGTTAGCAACAGCAGTAGCATTGTTGCTATAATTATAATTATTGTTGTTAGTTCTTGTCACTGTAATTACTAAATTGCATTAGCTACTTTGGAATATGGTTTCAAATCTTTTCTTCTCGTATGGCATCCATTTTATTGGTGTGTATCATAAAAGTTAGCAGGGATCTAAAGAATATTTTATAGCTAAAAACCCGGCACGATGTAAGATGGGTTCTGAAATCCCTAATGTGATCAGGTTCAACAACAAAAAAACTAAAAATATTAAGGAAACTAAAGCAATATTCTGCAGGTATTTTTGGAGGAGCTCAGCCTCAGTCAAACATGTAACACAGTTAGAACGAAAGTTACTTCACTGCGTAGTCTAAAAGGCTGTAGTTCTAGAGGCAGTAAACTAGTTCCTCGTCTGTCGTTTGATGTCGCCGCAGTACCCCCATGGCTGTTAAACCAGGTCACCTACTCATCTCGCGACTCTCCGCCCTTATCGAAATTCTTTCCGGCGGTTACGCCTTTGACTTTACAAACTAGACTAAACCACCCGAAGCGGGATCTCTGCTAAACGACTGATGGATCAGAACTTCAAGACGTGAACATCTGCATCAAATCCTTGGTGGCTACCAGGGCGGGACAACAGGAGCATTCTCAATAGGCTAGACTTCTCACATCGCATGCTTTCATCTTGTTTCTTTTTGGTGGGAAGGGGGGGGGGGGGAAGAGGGGAGGGCCTCCCTTCTCCTCTCACAGACCTTCCTCGCGCCCTCCAAAGGTACCTTCACCCGCGAGTTGCACAGCTTTAGTAAAATTCAAACGTAAAAGCCACGTTCCCACACAGGGTTGATCATAATCTTCTCACCTTTACAGCAATAAAAACCGAAATCAAGAAATTAATGGCCTGAAATGAAATTGTAAATGTACCTCAGATTCGATATGCAGTGACGCAGTGAACTGACTTTTCGTGGAATATAGAAAAACGTAACGAGTATTTCTTCATGAGTCAGTCACCGCTGCATTCACGGCTACAATTTACCTTTTCGTTGTGTTAGTAACGCTCGTTTCTACTATTGAAACTGATGTGGAAACTAGATGAACAAGAACACAAACATATCTACATTGTACAGGGTGGTCCATTGGTCGTGACCGGGCCAAATATCTCACGAAACAAGCGTCAAAAGAAAAAATTACAAAGAAAGAAGCTTGTCTAGCTTGAAAGGGGAAACCAGATGGCGCTATGGCTGGCCTGCTAGATGGCGCTGCCATAGGTCAAACAGATATCAACATCGTTTTTTTTTTGTTTTTTTAAAATAGGAACCCCCAATTTTCATTACATATTCGTGTAGTACGTAAGGAAATATGAATGTTTCACTTGGACCACTTTTTTAGACGAATAGTTGGTTACAGGTAGGTTCTTTAAATTAAAATACTGACCGTAGGTACGTTTGAACATTTTATTTCGGTTGTTCCAATGTGATACATGTACCTCTGTGAACTTCTAATTTCTGAGAACGCATGCTGTTACAGCGTGATTACCTGTAAAAACTACATTAATGCAATAAACGCTCAAAATTATGTCCGTCTACCACAGTGCATTTAGCAGTACGTCTAACGACATTCCTCTCCACAGCGAGTAGTTCGCCTTCCGTAAAGTTCGCACATGCGGTGACAAAGCGCTGACGCATGTTGTCGGGCGTTGTCGGTGGATCACGATAGCAAATATACTTCAACTTTCCCCACAGAGAGAAATCCAGGGACGCCAGATTCGGTGAACGTGTTTCGACAACCAATCCACCTGTCATGAAATATGCTATTCAGTACCACTTCAAAAGCACGCGAACTATGTGCCGGACATCCATCATGTTGGAGCTACATCACCATTCTGTCATACAGTGAAACATCTTGTAGTAACATCGGTAGAACATTACGTAGGAAATCAGCATATATTGCACCATTTAGCTTGCCATCGGTAAAATCGGGACCAATTATCCTTCCTCCCATAATGCCGCACCATACATTTACAAGCCAAGGTCGTTGATATTCCACTTGTTGCAGTCATCGTGGATTTTCCGTTGCCCAATAGTGTATATTATGCTGGTTTACGTTACCGCTGTTAATGAATGACGCTTCGTCGCCAAATAGAACGCGTGCAAAAAAATCTGTCATCGACCCGTAATTTCTCTTGTGCCCAGTGGCAGAGGTGTACACGACGTTCAAGGTCGTCGCCATACAATCCATGGTGCATAGAAATATGGTACGGTTGCAATCGATGTTGATGTAGCATTCTCAACACAGGCGTTTTTGAGATTCCTGATTCTCGCCTATTTTGTCTGCTACTGATGTGTGGATTAGCCGCGACAGCAGGTAAAGCACGTACTTGGGCACCATCATTTGTTGCTGGTCGTGGTTGACGTTTCACATGTGGCTGAACACTTCCTGTTTCCTTAAATAACGTAACTATCCGGCGAACTGTCCAGACACTTGGATGATGTCGTCCAGGATACCGAGCAGAATACACAGCACACGTCCGTTTGCCATTTTGATCACAATAGCCATACATCAACACGATATCGACCTTTTCCGCAATTGGTAAACGGTCCATTTTAACACGGGTAATGTATCACGAAGTAAATACCGTCCGCACTGACGGAATGTTACGTGATGACAAGTACTTATACGTTTGTGACTATTACAGCGCCATCTATCAGAAAGCGAAAAAAGTGGTCTAACTGAAACTTTCATATGTCTTTACGTAATAAAAAATGGGGGTTCTTATTTTTAAAAAAACGCAATTCATATCCGTTTGACCTATGGCAGCGTCATCTAGCGGGCCAACCATAGCGCCATCTGGTTTCCCCCTTCAAGTTAGATGAGTTTCGTTCTTTGTAGGTATTTCGTTTGATGCTTATTTCGTGAGATAGTTGGCCCGATCACTGTCAATGGACCACCCTGTATACGAACGCCGGAAATAACTGTGCTGACCGGGTCGGAAGGTACTTCTAGCTTTTCTTACGCCTTTGTCCAGCATCGGCATAGCTATTAAGGATTCTGCAGGGTTACTTTAAGGAGTGTCCGGATGCCCTTCCTGTCACCATCCCGTTACTCTCGTGATGGATTACGTGTACGGCAACTGTTTAGGTGTAGTGTCATTCACGCGAAAGCGAGAGTAAGTTTTTCAAATGTTTGCGAATCGTGTAACAGGGGCTGGACTTGGGTACCAGCCCGATATACCTCTAGTGGGATGTGGGAGACCGGCTAGAAACCACATCCAGGCTGGCCGGTACCCACCGATCTTCATCTTGCACCAGCCGGGTGGATTCGATGTGGGGATGGCGTACTTCCCCGTCCCAAAAGCGGTGCTTTAACACGTCCGGCTATCCGGGAGGGTATGTCAGAGGACATTTTACATCATTATTCTACATTCAAATCAAGATTCACACTTAAGTTTTGCAGAACGTCCATCGAACCAGTTTCAGACTGTTTCTCTACGATTCCACTCTTTAACAGTACGGAGAAGAAGCCTGAGTATTTACGTGTGAGCTCTCATCCTTTAGTTTATTACTATGATAATTTCTCTATAAGTAGGTGTGAATCAAAAAAAACATTTCCGCATTGGGAAGAGAGAGTTGGCGATTAGGATTTGGCGGAAAGATTTCGCCCCGACGGAAAACGCCTATGTTTTAATGACAACTACTCCAACTCTCTCATCATATATGCGACACTCTCTCCCCTATTTCGGGATAATGCAAAACTAAATGCCCTACTTTGAAGCCTTTCGATGTGATCCGTCAATCCTTTCTGGTAAGGTTCCCGAACCGCATTACTATACTCCAGAAGAGCACGAACAAACTCCATGCAACCTCTCTCTTTAGTGGATTTGTTACATCTTCTAAGTGTTCAGTCAAATAAGGAAATCTTTGGTTCGCTTTCCTCACAACATTTACTGTGTGACGATTCCCATTTATCATTCGTAATTGCAATGTCTAAGAAGTTAGTTGAAAAGACAACCCTTAAATTCGTGGCCCTTATTGTGTTAACAGAAATTCAATGGACCTTTTTTTAGTAATATGGAGGACCCCACACTTCTTATTGCCACTTTTGACACCATACAAGTAGGCCCCTACCTTGTCTAAATCATTTTTTAATAGCTTTTAATCTTCTGATGACTTTATTAGACGATAAACGATAGCACGATCTGGCAACAATCTTAGAGGGCTGCTCAGGTTGTCTTCTAAACCGTTTATATAGATAAAGAAAAGCACAGGGCCTATAACTCTTCCTCCGTGAGCCCCGAATATCACTTCAGTTTTATTAGATTACTTCTCATGAGCTACTATGAACTGTAGCCGGCCGCGGTGGCCGTGCGGTTCTAGGCTCTGCAGTCCGGAACCGCGGGGCTGCTACGGTCGCAGGTTCGAATCCTCCCTCGGGCATGGATGTTTGTGATGTCCTTCAGTTAGTTAGGTTTAAATAGTTCTTAGTTCTGGGGGACTGATGAAATCAGATGTTAAGACCCATAGTGCTCAGAGCCATTTGAACCATTTGATCTATGAGCTGTGACATTTCTGAGAGAAAATCACGAATTCTGTAGAACAACTACAACGATACCTTATAGCCATGCTATTTTATTAGAAGATACTCGTAAGGAGCGGTGTCAAAAGCCCTCTAGAAATCTAGAACCAACCTGAGATCCTCAGTTGATATCACTCACTACTTCGAATGGATAACGAATCAATTGTATTTCACGAGAACGGTAGCTGTTCTTGATTCGGATTCTGAAGCAGTTACCGCATCTGCTTTAGTGAAGTACGTTCGAAAAGTTATGCGTAGTACATCTGCTTTAGTGGCGTTGTTGTCGGTAGCATTACCATTTCTACCGCGCAGCATGTGTATCAATAGTGCCTTGTAGCTGGTGCAGGTTACATACGACCACAATCTCTTTGGATTTTCTGACAGATTCCTAGATACAGTTTCGTTGTGAAATCTATTAACAGTCTTGGAGATTTTGCACCTTTTAAGTCTGGCATGCTTTTTTTCTGCTTCTGAACAGTATTTCAGCCGTTTTTCGTATCATAGAGGATCTGCTCTGTACTTATTAAGGTGGTAGCACTATTAGTTAATTAAAAATTATTTTTTGTTGGCGTAAAACGTTCTTTTGAGTATCTACTTCACTGTAATGTTGGTCCCATGTTCGCCAGAAACCCTTTATTAGAGTTACAGTCGATTTGTCGAAAAGTGTCGCCGAAAGCCATTCACAGCTGGAAAAAAATAGTAATTTCAGCTTCGGCTATGGAAGTTATGATCGTATCCGAACTTGAGATCGGACAAGCCTATTACAAGTTACGCACAAAATTGGACAAAACGCTTATCGAGCGAGCAGAGCAGCAGATGACAGATGCAGACAAATAGGCCTTCAGGATCACCACGGCCACGGCTCCTCTTCGATCTGGAAAGACTTCTGTATGGTCCAGGAATCGCTGACGAAAGTGTGCATTGGTGCTTTGAACGTGATTTTCTCGAAACAATGTTTTTCAAATTGACGGGAAAAGAGAGATTTGGATCGGAATTTAATTTCAGCATTCTATATTGAATTCCCTGTCAGCGTTTATAGCTGCTTTGCGATATCATCCAAAGTCTATTTTCAGTGGACGCCATTGTCTCGATTTTGTAGGTGAAGAAAATGACATTTGAAAACTTCACCAAGTTATTAGAACCCAATATTTTTCCGTTATCCAAAGTACGCTGTGAGAAAATATATTCGCAATGAGTCAAACAGAGCTTGGATGGCGTGTACTGGTACAGCTGCCCATGCAGGTTCAACACGATACCAAAGTTCATCAAGAGTAGTGACTGGCGTATTGTGACCAGCCAGTTGCTCGGCCACTATTGACCAGACGTTTTCAATTGGTGAGAGACTTGTAGAATGTGCTGGCCAGGGCAGTAGTCGAACATTTTCTGTATCCAGAAAGGCCCGTACACGACCTGCAACATGCGGTCTTGCTGAAACGTAGGGTTTCGCAGGGATCGAATGAAGGGTAGAGCCACGGGTCGTAACACATCTGAAATGTAACGTCCACTATTCAAAGTGCCGTCAATGCGAACAAGACGTGACTGACACGTGTAATCAATGGCACCCCATACCATCACGCAGGGTGATACGCCAGTAGGGCGATGACGAATACACGCTTCCAATGTGCGTTCACCGCGATGTCGCCAAACACGGTTGCCACCATCATGATGCTGTAAACAGTACATGGATTCATCCGAAAACAATGACGTTTTGCCATTCGTGCACCCAGATTCGTTGTTGAGAACACCACCGCAGCGCTCCTGCCTGTGATGCAGCCTCAAGGGTAACCGCAGCCACGGTCTCCCAGCTGATAGTCCATGCTGCTGCAAACGTCGTCGAACTGTTCGTGCAGATGATTATTGTCTTGCAAAAGTCCCCATATGTTGACTCATGGATCGAGACATGGGTGCACGATCCGTTACAGCCATGCGGATAAGATGCCTGTCATCTAGACTGTTAGTGATACGAGGCCGTTGGGATCCAACACGAAGTTCCGTATTACCCTCCTGAGCCCACCGATTCCATATCCTGCTACAGTTCTTGGATCTCAACCAACGCGACACGAGGCATCACATCAA
Organism: Schistocerca gregaria; assembly: GCF_023897955.1. Lineage (NCBI taxonomy): Eukaryota > Metazoa > Arthropoda > Insecta > Orthoptera > Acrididae > Schistocerca > Schistocerca gregaria. The sequence continues at coordinate 157,876,177 of NC_064921.1, read as the reverse complement.
CGTTTCACCAGGCAACGCCGGTCAACTGCTGTTTGTGTATGAGATATCGGTTGGAAACTTTCCTCATGTCAGCACATTGTAGGTGTCGCCACCGGCGCCAACCTTGTGTGAATGACTCTGAGCTCTATGGGACTTAACATCTGAGGTCATCAGTCCCCTAGAACTTAGAACTACTTAAACCTAACTAACCTAAGGACATCACACACATCCATGACCGAGGCAGGACTCGAACCCGCAACCGTAGCGGTCGCGCGTTTCCGGACTGAAGTGCCTAAAACCGCTCGTCTACCGCGGCCGGCCCTCGTGTGAATGCTCTGAAAAGCTAACCATTTGCATATCACAGCATCTTCTTCCTGTTGATTAAATTTCGCGTCTGTAGCACGTCATTTTCGTGGTGTAGCAATTTTAATGGCCAGTAGTGTACTAAGTTAATTTATATCAATCGCTGTTATTCCACAAGCATGTTGTCCAAACATCCAATACGAATCTATTAGAAACGTCTGTGGAACAGAAGAGTTGAAATCCATCATGCTAGGAAGTACAGCAGAGATCAGTGCTCGGGTTCGTACCATCACGTTACACTCGCAAGGCTTGTCAACCATGGAAATTGCTCTACTTGCGCAATGGAGCGGACAAGGAATCGGTTACACTTGTCAGTTAGTGTACACCGCACACGCCATCTAAGTTCGACAGGTGAACAGGATTATTGATGTCTATCACTCTGTGACAAAGAAGTCATTGGCTGAGTGTTCGAGAGCTGAATTCGGCGTTCGAAGAGGCTACAGGACAACATGTATCGAATCAAGCTGTTAGGAGAGTACTGCATTCCCAGTGACCAAGGCAAGCACCCAGTCGCACACCACAGCACCATGGACTCCGTTACAGACGGGTATGAAATCATGCAGATGGACGCCCCAGAATTGGCGCCTGCTGTTGCATACGGGAAAAGCTCGTATTTGTTTGTACGCTGCTCATCGTAGATGACGTGTCTGGAGACAAACCGGTAATACTGGGTCTCGGGGTGGTGAAGTGATGTTGGCATTACATGGGGGACAGCATACATCTCTCGTGGTTATTAAGGGCAATATCACTGCTTTACGGTACAGGAACGAGATTCTGCACTCAGTAGCGGGATGGTATCGACAACATTTAGTGACAGTTTCAAAACGTTCAAACGTGTGTGCATTCCCAAGGGACCAAAGAGCTGAGGTCATCGGTTCCTAGACATACACCCTACTTAAACTTAAACTAACTTATGCTAAGAGCAACACACACAACCATGCCCGAGGGAGGCCTCGAACATCCGGAGGGAGCGGCCGCGAAATCCGTGACATGACGCCCTGAACCACGCGGGCACAATGCACAGCAGTGACAATTTCATGTTGACGGGTGGTAACTCACGTGCTCATAGTGCTGTTGTTGTGGACCCGTCCCTTCAGCTTACTATGACTAACGGAGTGGAGTGCACTCCCTATTTCCCGGGAGCATATCCAATCGAAAGGGTGTGGGATCGATCGAAACGAACATTTCTTGGAATTCCACAACGATCAACAACCCTCCGTGACTTACGCAGAATCACCATTGAACCGTGAGACAACTGGGGCCAGGGCTGACTTAATGATCTCATCGATGGTATGCCGCTGGCCGTAATGGCCGAGCGGTTCTAGGCGCTCAGTCCGGAACCGCGCGACTGCTACGGTCGCCGGTTCGCATCCTGCCTCGGGCATGGATGTGTGTGATGTCCTTAGTTTTAAGTTGTTCTAGATGAGTCATGACCTCAGAAGTTAAGTTCCATAGTTTTCAGAGCCATTTGAACCATTTTTTTTGATGGTATGCCATGACGGATTCCTGTCTGCAGCCTAGAATAGGGGTTAAAATGGCTCTAAGCACTATGGGACTTAACGTATGAGGTGATCAGTCCCCTAAAACTTAGAACTACTTAAACCTAACTAACCTAAGGACATCACACACATCCATGTCCGAGGCAGGAATCGAACCTGCGGCCGCAGCAACAGCGCGGTTCCGGACTGAAACGCCTAGATCCGCTAGTCCTCAGCGGCCGGCTTAGAAAAGGGAGAGGGGGGGGGGGGAGGTGTCTTTCCAGCACGTACTGACGTTGGTCAAAAGTGCTATGAAAAACCCCATGGGAAACAGACGATTTTACGTTACACAAATGTTTGTCTTTTTCATCTGGTGATCTGAACACATTGCAAATGAATATATATAGGCATGCCTCAGACAGTTTTTGTTTTCTGTGGCATGAATTTCGAAACTAAGTTGTAATGCGTAACTCTGTTGATGTGCGTATACACAGGTATAGGTTTCCATCCGTTTGGGTGTCATGCCGCGCATGGATACTGCATACCGAAATACGGCCACGTACGATTCTACCTGAACCGCCCGCCCACTGCCGATCCCTGCAGCTTGCAGACTTGGGCCCTGCTAAGCCGGATGCACAGAACAGAGGCCGTAAGCACCAGGCAACAAGAATTACCGGCCCAATCTGAATGCTAGACGGCGGGTGCTAAACTCGGGCAGGGTCTGCAGAATTAATTCGAGCGCCCTAAGCCCATCCCATCGCGATTCGGCGTCCACCGCAATTAGCTGGCGCTCCCCAAACACTGCTGTGCCGGGGTCGGCCGCCATCAGGATGCTATAAGCGGACATCTGTTAACAGCCGCCTCCGTCGTCACCCCTCCGACAAACTCTGCCCAACTTGTCGGCCGCACTGCCCTTCCTCGCGCCTTCGATGCTTTGCTGTCTCGTTTCGTGATGCATTGCCATCGGTGCACCCTATATTATGAACCTTAACAAAGCACATCCCATTCAAAAGGGAATTTTAAGTAAATCTGACTGGGCATGACATAGGTTTCATTTTCGTTCCTTATTGTATCTGACATAAACTAATTTGATAAGGTAAAGCATAAACAACGTATTTACGAATGTATTTGGGCTTAAATTCAGCGGGAGTCGGGACTGAAATAATAAGTCTTGTTGTTGTTGTTTGTGTGGTCTTCTATTTAACGACAGTTCTGATGCATCTCACACCATTAGTCTATCCTGTGTAAGCTTCTACACCTCTGCACAGACACTGCAACTCACGTCCAACTGCACCTGCTTACTGTGCCAAGCATTTTCTTCCAGTACAACTCTCCCCCCCCCCCCCCCTCCTTCCTCACCCCTATACACGTCCCTCCAATACCAAACAGACGGTTTCTTGATGCCTCAAATGGTGTCCTACCAACTGATCCGTTCTTTTATTCAGGTTGTGCCACTGATTCCTTTTCTCCACAGTTCTATCAGTATCTCCTCCTTAGCTATATGATCAAATCGTCTAATCGTCGGCATTATTCTGTACTACTACATTTCAGAATCTTCTACTTTTTCCTTTTCTGAACTGTTTATTATCCACGTTTCACTTCAGTACGATACCTTCAGTACCATAACTTCAGAAAAGGCTTCGTCATAGTGTGCTTAAATTTATATTTGATGAAATAAGTTCTCTTTCATTGTTCATAAACGCTTTTCTTGCAAGAGTCAATTTGCATTTTATATCTGCTCTACTGCCTAACCAAATAGCGAAACACATATACTACTTTTAGTGTCTCATTTCATAGTCTAATTCAATCAGCTTCGTCTGGCATAATTTAACTGTATTCAATTACCTCCTTTGTTTTGTTTTGTGTGTGTATTTTTTTTATCTTGTAACAACTTTTCAAGGCGCTATCTACTCCGTACTACTTCTCTCCATAGTCATTTGTTGTCCCTGATAGAATTACTATGTCATCAAAAAACCCCAAAGCTTTTATTTCTTCTCCATGAATTTCAGTTCCCTTTCAACATTTCTGCTTCTCACCTTCACAGCTTTCTCAGTGTGCAGAAGGAACAACATCGTCGATAGGTTGCAACTCTGTCCAACTCCCTTCTCAACTACAGCTTCCCTTTGATATTGCTTCAACACTGATAACTGTAGCCTGGTTTCTGTACAAGGTAACCTTTCGCTCACTGTAGTTTATCCCTATCACCTTCAAAATTTTATTCCAGCCAACAATGGCATCAGCTTTTGTAAACCTACAAATACTGTAAATTTAGGTTAGCCTATCTTTGACCCGCGCGACCGCTACGGTCGCAGGTTCGAACCCTGCCTCGGGTATGGATGTGTGTGATGTCCTTAACTTAGTTAGGTTTAAGTAGTTCTAAGTTCTAGGGGACTGATGACATCAGAAGTTAAGTCCCATAGGGCTCAGAGTCATTTGAACTTTCTTTAACCTAGCTTCTAAGATAACAAGTAAGATTAGTATTGCCTCCTGTATTTCTTCGGGACTCAAACTGATCACTCCCGAGAAGGCCTGTACTAGTTTTCCCATTTTTCGGTAAATCACTTGCGTCAGTATTTTGCAACACTGACTTATTAATCAGCACCTATCTTCTTTGGAATTGGAGTTATTACATTCTTCTTCAGTGCAGAATGTGTTTCGCTTATCTCATATACACTGCATATCACGTGTAACAGTTTTCTGATATCTTGCTCTCCCAAGGATCACAGGAATTCTAAGGCAATGTGCTCTATTTGAGGGGCCGTGATTTATATTAGATTTTTCAGAGCTCTGTCAAACGCTTCTCGCAGTATCATATCTACCGTCTCGTCTTCATTTACTTCATCACTCTTTTGAAATTAAAGGAAAACACATTTATGTAAAATAAGGAAAAGACAATAGCGAAAATAGAGGCTGTCTGTTAGAATTACACAACCTTCCATTTCTGTCAAATCCAAATCAGCAACTGGATGGAATTCAATACCGTCTTGTTCCACCCATGACATTGTAGCATGCTCGGATCCTGCTTGGTGCGTTGTCAACAAGGTGATCGACCAATTGCTGGTGAAAAAGGTTTCACAGCTGCTGTAAATTCTGACCATTGCTTTTTCGAAATGTACTTTTACGTAAGTAACCTTTGTACGCCATGACAACTGTCGTCTTGGTTAATGTGTTTTCTTGTCATACTTAATTTTCTATGTATTATTTTATAGCGTTTATCAAAATTTCACTCTGATGAAGACACCTTTTTTTTGTACCTCATCATCGTGAACGATTTAGGAGACAACCTGAGCAGTCGTCTTAGGTTGCTTGCATCTGATGCTGTCGTTTATCGTCTAGTAAAGCCATCAGAAATCAAAACTAATTGAAAAGCAGTTTAGGTAAGATACCTGTATGGTGCTGATTGCTGGTGGTGAGTGCTGAAAGAAATTCGTTATACTTCTGTTACACGATAAATCAGTCAACTCTAAAGGCTGTGAATTCAACTAAATATCTAGGAATTACAATTACTAACATCTTAAATTGGGAACACCCAACAAATGCTGTGGAAACGTTTCACTGGCAGAACTCTTACAATATGCAGCAGGTCCTCTGAAGAGATTGCCTAGACTATGCTTACCCGTCTTCTTCTGGAGCACTACTACGCGGTGTGGGAACCTTATCAAATAGAATTAACGGAGAACATCGAGAAAGTTCAAAGAAGGGGAGCACGTCTTTTATTACCGAGAAATAGAGAAGGGAGTGTCACGGATATGATACAGGTTTCAGGATGAAAATCGTTAAAAAAAAAAGGCGTTTTTTTCTTGCGACGGGATCTTGTCACAAAATTTCCATCACCAATTTTCTTCTCGGAATGCGAAAATACTTTGTTGATGCTGACCTACAGAGGGAGAAACGATGATCATAATAAAGAGAAATTAGAGCTCTCACGGAAAAATGTAGGTGTTCGTTTCTTCCGCGCTATTTTCGAGAGTAAAACGCAGTCGTCGTTTCACATTTCACACAACATTTTTTGTGTGTTCTTCCCAATTTAAGTTGTTCGTAGCTGTAATTCCTAGATATTTAGTTGAATTTACAGCCTTTAGATTTTATTGATTTATCGTGCAACCGAAGTACAACGAATTTCTTTTGGCACCCATCAGGATGACTTCACACTTTTAATTCTGTAGGGTCAATTTTCGCGCCATACAGCTCACTTAGATAAACCTTTTTCAATTATTTTTTTTGATCAGGTGATGACGGTGTTGGACGATGAACGACAGCTTCACCTGCAAACAACCTAAGACGGCTGCTCATATCGCCTTCTACATCATTTATAAAGGTGAGTCACAGTAGAGGGCCTGCAACATTACTTAGGGTAACGCCAGAAATCACTTCCGTTTTACTCGATGACTTTCCGTCAGTTATCTCTCTGACAGGAAATCACGAATTCAGTCGCATAACTCAGACGATATTGCATAAGCACCAAATTTGATTACAAGCCGCTTGAGGGGTACGGTGTCAAAAGCCTTCTGGAAATCTAGAAACACGGAATCAGCTGGAATAATATAGAATTAGTTGAAGGTGGTTCGATGAAGCCACTGCCAGGTTCTTAAGTGTGTAATTATGTAATAGGCGTATATAAACTGTTTTAGCATGTAATTATCTGAACTGTTTCTTATTTAAATTGTTTTGTTAATTAAATTGCATTGTGTATTATTGAGAAAGAGCGGGAAACCGCGCATAGATACATTTTGAGAAAGAGCGGGAAACAGCGCGCAGTAATACATCTGTAATGGTAGCAGGGATTGTCTGCACCAAAAACCATTGTTGGCGGCGAGACCGCACTTTTGTAGCATTGAGCGTTGGAAGCGAGCAGTTGCGAGTAAGATGTGAGACGAGGCAGTCGTAGCTAGCGAGACATGAGAGGAGGTCGCTGTAAGCGAGGTATGAATTAACACTTTGAAAGAAGCGGTGTGCTCGCCAGCCACTCGCTATATGTAGCGCAATGCTAGTTTTTAAGAATTTTTGTAAAGAACTATGCCCCTTGTAATTGTTTGTCAAGATCGTTCTCAGAATATAGTTATGTAATTTTGATGGAAAATTAGGTATGTAGCGCAACGCTACTTTTTAAGAATTTTTGTAAAGAACTATACCCCTTGTAATTGTTTGTCAAGATCGTTCTCAGAATATAGTTAACTTCTACCAGATTAAATGCATTAAGAATTTTCTATCCCAAAATCATTCACGTAAATGCTTTACGGAATTTATTGTTATCTTGAAAGAAAAGTCTAAACTGAGCTTCAGCTTTTATCAAATCTAAATTAACTTCAACTTAAAGAATTCCAGTCACAAAGTATTATGAAACTCCACCAGCAGCTTATAATTATGTTAAAGAGAAGTAAGTATATTCATTCCACAGTTTGCTGTAGCAGTCAGATGGCGATCCAGTATAAATAATTAAAGGTAAGAATCAGTCTTAATAATTTCAGGTAACGACTGAGGGCCACGGCGACAACACATTTTATGTTTCGTCGTAATAATCAGCAGGTAGTCTTGACAGAGCAGCAGTTAAAAGATTTTAAGAGACGCAGCGTTCAGTCAGCAAGCAAACGTTCATCCAATATTAGACGGGAAGGTTTCACTTAACTGACAAAATAGAACACATAGAAATTAACCATGACACAGAAAATTTAAAGGCAGATTTTAAGAAAGTCACCAAAAGCAACCGTAAATTACGAAACGAACTGACAGAAAAGATCAATGAACTCACTACAAGAATAGATCTTTTAGATACTAACAATGACGAGAGATCAGACGACACTGCACCAGTCCCAGTGCAACAGAACTCTAATAGTAATAACACGCCATTGACAAATATACAACAAACTATCACAGATCTAAAATCGCGTAATGATTCATTGCATCAGCAAATAAATTCTCTACAGCAAGAGATAGCGGACGCACAAGAAACCGCCGCACATAATCATTTTCAACAGAACACACACCGTTACGAAATGCCTCAGATCCATAATACATGTAATCTTGGTAGACTTCAGAGAGTAAGAGATTTTACCCAGGAAGAAAGACACCCGAATCCATATTCAAGACAATACGACAACACTTACACACACAGACATGACAGTTTTGATCACAAACATTTTCTTTCAGTTAGAAAGTTTAAAACATTTAAAAACGACAGGGCGCAAATACATCCGTTGGATTTTATCCAACAGTTCAGGGGAGCACTTCCACCATCATGGCCAGTACAACATAAGTTAGAATTTATTGTCAGTTTTCTTGAAGGAGAACCAGCACGACGAATGCGACCAATTGCTAGACAATGTTTTTCCGTAGAAGCATTTGAGGAAGCATTTTTATCAGCATATTGGTCTGACACTACACAAAACAGCATCAAAGATCGGCTACTTAGTTTGCCAAACTTTGAAAATTCTACCTTTCCAACAATCACACAATTTTTCGAGTACATGGTGGAACAGAACCAGTACCTCAACGAGCCATACAGTCAATCGGCATTAATACAGCTTTGCATTTCAAAACTGCCCAGAGCTTTGAAAGTGTCATTACTGACAGGGCAACAAAAGGACAATGTATCCGCTTTTAGAGACATCTTACAACTATTAGAAGCACACCAGGCAGACTACGCATTTGTTAACAAAAATTTTTCACGACAGAACGGAAAACAAACAAACTCAGCTACTTTTGAACAAACACGATTTGGTAATAACAATCCGAGTAAACGCTTTCGCAGCGAAAATGACAACGAAAACAGGAGTAATGAAAAATATTATACTGACACGGTAAATTTATATTCAGGACAGCAACAGAATCCGAGACTTAACACGCAACCGAATAGGTCAAATTTCCATATGAATCATCGCTCAGATAATGCGACCGGGGAAGGCCATTACGCGGGTCGACCGCAAAATGAACAAAAACAAACGTTTCTACGGGGTGCACGTGGGCTGCCTTACAGTCACAGTTATAACGACAGGAGAAAAGAAAACGAACACAGACCGCCGAGGACGTTCCACAATGACAATTTTAACGGAAACTACAACAGGGCCCAACAGCTGCGTTACCGTATGAATGTACCAGACACCAGATTTCATCCACCAGACACTGCTAATAATCAAAACGGCAGAACTGTACAGTTGATAGAACACATACCAAACTCCCAAGCTGAAAATCACATATCGGAAGAATTATGACTAGAGAAAACCTGCAATGAATCTCTTAATGTCTATACTATGAAATCACACAGAGAAAACATAACGACCGAAAATGCCATTACATTTGACGACGTGAGAGACACATTGTTACAGGAAAAACCAATCCTACAGAAAACAATATATCACCCAATAATAGAGATAAATTTACAGTCGCACAATATTTTAGCGATAATTGATTCAGGTTCACCTATGTGCGTAATTAACGAAGACACATTTAACAGATGCAATAGCAATAATGATTACCCAGCATTTCCTTTAAACAGAACGAAGGTCAAGGGAGCTTTTGCAGGAAAAGGCATTGAAGTTAAAAGACAGACACAATTAACATTTGTTTTTGCAGGGGAAACGTTCCACAGTGATTGTTGGATAGTTCCGAATTTAACAACAGACATGATATTAGGAATAAATTTTCTTGTTCAGTACGATGCGAAGATTGACTTCAAATCGTCATACCTCACACTACAAAAGGAAAACAGGGAAGTGATCGTAAGATTTCAAAACACAGTATCCTCCGAAGAACAAAATATGCACAGGATCGAGATTATTACTGATTCTCAAGATAACGATTGTTATATCGCACTATACACGAACACACTTAATAATGACTTGGTAGAGGAACAGGAGTACAATATGTTCGAGACAATTACACGCAAGGTAGACAATAGTGTAGCAAAATGCGACGCAGAACGCACAGAACTTGAAAATATTCTGGTACAACACAAAGCAGTTTTTGCCAATGTTCCAGGAACAATGACAGGATTTATGTACGAATTTCAGGTGAAACCACACGAGACTTTCAAAGCAAAGCATTATCCAATCCCACAAATACACACAGAAGCAGTTAAGAAAGAATTACGAGCAATGATCGATCAAGGAATAATAGAACCAGCAGCCAGCCAATATATAAATCCACTACACATTGTTGAAAAGAAGGATGGATCACTACGTTTAGTTTTAGATTCACGTCAAGTTAATAAAATAATCATTACAGAAACCGACCGACCACAGACGTTAGAAGAGTTACTGCAAAAATTTCATGGCACCTCCATTTATACTACACTCGACCTCAAATCAGGGTTTTGGCAAATCCAACTACACCCAAATTGCCGAAAATATACGGCATTCCTTTGCTTTGGGGAATGCTATCAATTTTGTAAACTTCCGTTTGGACTAACGATTTCGTCTGCCGCCTTTATACGAGGCATGAATACTATTCTACCACAAGATCTGAAAAACAAAATTACTACATATGTCGATGACATTTTAATTGCAGCAGAAAACTGGGAACAACACAATCATACTCTTCAACAATTACTGAATACATTCGAGCAGAATGGTATAACTATAAACTTGCGTAAATCTGAATTTGGTAAAGCGTCAATAAAATTTCTAGGGCACATTATCTCACAAACAGGTATCGCACCAGACCCTGACAAATTGCAAGCACTGAAAGACATCGACGTGCCAACAAACAAAAAGGAACTTCGGAGCTTTTTAGGTCTTATCAATTATTTTAGAAAATTTATCCACTACAAAGCATTAGACACGCCCTTGCTATACCAGCTTACAAGTAAAAACACACTTTGGTCATGGAATGAAGACGTTGAAGCTGAATTCGAGAACTTGAAAGAAGCATTATTAAAAGCACCTTTGTTATCACACCCTGACCCAACACAAAACTTTTCCGTTGCAACAGATAGTTCAACCACAGCACTAGGAGTACATATTTTCCAAGAAATAAAGGAAGAAGATAAGACAGTCGTGAAACACATTGCTTTTGCAAGCAGGATACTTTCTCCAGCAGAGCGCAATTATTCTGTAACAGAATTAGAGACACTATGTGTAATTTACGCTTTTAAGCGATTCCGTCATTTTCTATATGGCCGACATACAACAATATATACCGATCACCGAGCAATCCAGTTTTTATTGTCAGCAAAACTTACGCACGATAGATTAAGCCGCTGGAAATTATACTTACAAGAGTTTGATTTTACCATTATACACATTCCAGACACGCAGAATACTGTTGCCGACGCATTGTCGAGGTCCATTCACAATAAACGCATGGAGAAAGAAAATACCTTTTGCTACAACAACCATAGTATTATGTATATTAAACAAGTAGCTTTCGAAAACTTTATATCAGCAGCATTACAGGATATAGAGAGAGAACAGCAGAAAGATGAAACACTGAAAGAGATTGTAACGCTTTTGAAAGACAGAAGTAACGCTAAAATCAGACTTCATTACACTGTACATCAAAATATACTCTTTATTCGATCATACCGAGACGGTAATAATTGGCTTTTATGCATTCCGGAAGGGATCGTAAATAAACTGATATGGTATACACATCTAAGTTATGGACACTACGGAGCGAGGAAATGCTTTCTGATTCTGCGACAAAATTGCCACTTTAATAACATGGAAAAACACATAAGAAAAGTAATAGCATCATGCAAGATATGTCAAAAAGCTAAATCATCAACAGTGTCACACATTCCACCATTGTATCCCATCATACCGGTTAAGTTAACACACATGGCAGCAGTGGATCTTTTCGGTCCAATCCCCAGAACAAATAATGGTTATAGTTATATTTTTGTAGCTGTAGAACTAACATCCAAATTTGTAACATTTTCTCCACTAAGGAAAGCAACAGCAAGAACAGTATCAAGAGCGTTTGTAAGAGATTTTCTATCAGTAGTAGGACGTGTACAGAAGGTTATTTCGGATAACGGTCCGCAGTTTAGGTCAGACGTATGGAAGAAAATGTTAGAAAGTAAGAACAGAACACCTATTTACATATCAAGATATCACAGTTCTTCCAACCCATCAGAAAGAATAATGAAAGAGATCGGGAAGTTATGCAGAATTTATTGTCATAAAAGACATACAACATGGGATAAATATATTTTACAGTTTCAAGAAGTGATAAATGCAATACCCAATGAATCTACGATGCTATCACCAACCGTAATACTGACAAATAAAGACCCACCGAACAAAATTACCGAACTAATTACTTTTCCTAAGACGCGTAGGCTTCGACATTGTGAAATAATAGACACAGCATTAGCAAACACTAAAAGAGCTGCAGATCGGCGGAAGAAACAACAGAAGCAGGTAAGTCGACTACAGAAGTACGAGATTGGCGACAAAGTACTGATTCGCACTCATTTTCTTTCCAACAAAGGTAAGCACAGATGCCGTAAATTCGAACTTCTGTATGCAGGCCCTTACAGAGTTCGTAATATTCCACACGCTAATGTAGTGCATGTGGAAACGCTACGTAAGAAGAAATCATTAGGGAATCATCATGTATCCAACGTGAAACATTTCTTGACTTAAATTTTTGCATTTCAGCTGACGAAAGGACGGCGTGACACGTAAGTATGCAACAATGGTAGTTTCAGCGCGCTTCAGTAACAAACAAAGCCGCGACACGCAGCGGGCCGCTAATATTTCACCGTACCTTAAAGAACACAGCAGTACTTAATGATGCTACGCCAGCCAAGACAAATAAAAACACGAGAAACATTTCCTAACTTAAAGAGAACATGCAGACAACGACACGACGTATGAATTTGTGCACTGAGAGCTCATAAATGAAAGAAATTTTTTTTATAACGTGACATAATTACTTAAGAAAATGTCGATTTTTGCAATAGCTAAACTGATAATATAGATCGTTCATTAATCAATTATTTTAGTGGTAACATTAACATGTACTCTTTATTCCAGAATGCAGCATTTTTGTCACACGTCATCAAAATGAAACGTAGTTTTAGTTAGAATAAGGATGTGAATCTTTAGGTCACGCAGATAGCTGACGCTAATTGTCATTACAGAAATTTTATAGGTCATGCCGGGAGCTGACGTGATTTTGCAGCAGTTAATATTATGATAAAGTGTTTTATAGGTCATGCCAGGAGCGGACGAGAAGTACCAGAAGATGTTTATTGAAGTCATGCCGTGCACTGACGATAATTAATACTGAATGTTTTATAATAAGTCATGCCGTGCGCTGACGTTAATTAATGCTGAATGTTTATAACAGGTTATGCAGAGAGTTGACACAGATGCAGAAGAAGAATGTGTATGTTATGTTAGTATATAAGAAATGTATAATGTTAAGAAATAATTTTGCTAGCATGTGACACATTGCAACACTATGGATGGGGACCACACATTACAATGTCTAACCAGAATAATGTTTACCTTAATTTTCAGCTGCAAAAGAATACTTTAAATAATTTTATGACAGTAATTTTATTGTATATTATGACCTGACATTTGACGACTCATAACTGACGACTACACCCCTGAATGGAAGATAAAATTTTAGGACAGTAAGTCAAGAAATGCATTGTCAACAAAATTTATAATTAATGATGTAAGAAACTAAGATATGTAAATACAGAATAAGTAATAATGTACTTGTCTATAACAAATCTGTATACTATCAAATACTGAATAAGTAGGAACTTTTATGTCTTTTATATATGGGAATAATTTTCTGGAAGAATTCTTAAATTAAAACTACATATTGTTACAAATTACGACACAACATATTTTGTCATAGGGAAAATGATTTGGTAGTCAAATTATGGTACCAACAATGTCCGTGAACCCATTGCCAAAACAATTTTACCCGTACCTTAATTCCTGTGCATCCCCATGGTTATTGAGCACAGAATCAGTGAATTGTGAAACACGTGACTTCAACCAATGATGTTCTCGACGAGGTGTTTGCATACCTAGATGCACACCACAGCCCGATGTATGTCAGTTGGTGCCTGCATACCTAGATACACACCACAGTATGATGTACGACAATAGGTGTTTGCATACCAAATTGCACACCACCAACCTTAATGGACCATTGGAGATGGAACTTAATCCTGATGTGGCTGCGGCAACTCAGGCTATTCGACGACGTACTTAGTGTTTGGGTACACTAAAACTATGGAGCAAGGCGATGATGGAACCACATGGCGAAACCTGGTGTTGTGCTATGTGCGGGAAAGGAACAGACTTTTGAGTGCATTCACAGACAGTTGCCAGTGCTTTGACCATGCTATCCAATTCCTTTTGTACCTTCCTTAATTGTGGTACTAAGAGATGCCAATTTGAATTAAATGTTTCATAATGTAAACTTTCAATTGCTTCATATGATCTGTATATTGATTTTCACATTTACTCTTATTCTTGTTGTTAAATTTAAGGGAACCAAATTTTACTTGATGTACAATTCCTACTAAAACCCTTTCTATTTACATATTCTCTTTATTAGAGATAGACAAATCATTTCGTATGACAGCATTTGTGTATACACTTTGTTCAAACTATTTTCTATAATCAAATTTTATACTTATGTTGAGTCCATATGACTCAACAACGTAGTAAAATTTTAAGAAAGCCGAGTAGCGGCATATGTAATTATGTAATAGGCGTATTTAAACTGTTTTAGCATGTAATTATCTGAACTGTTTCTTATTTAAATTGTTTTGTTAATTAAATTGCATTGTGTATTATTGAGAAAGAGCGGGAAACCGCGCATAGATACATTTTGAGAAAGAGCGGGAAACAGCGCGCAGTAATACATCTGTAATGGTAGCAGGGATTGTCTGCACCAAAAACCATTGTTGGCGGCGAGACCGCACTTTTGTAGCATTGAGCGTTGGAAGCGAGCAGTTGCGAGTAAGATGTGAGACGAGGCAGTCGTAGCTAGCGAGACATGAGAGGAGGTCGCTGTAAGCGAGGTATGAATTAACACTTTGAAAGAAGCGGTGTGCTCGCCAGCCACTCGCTATATGTAGCGCAATGCTAGTTTTTAAGAATTTTTGTAAAGAACTATGCCCCTTGTAGTTGTTTGTCAAGATCGTTCTCAGAATATAGTTATGTAATTTTGATGGAAAATTAGGTATGTAGCGCAACGCTACTTTTTAAGAATTTTTGTAAAGAACTATACCCCTTGTAATTGTTTGTCAAGATCGTTCTCAGAATATAGTTAACTTCTACCAGATTAAATGCATTAAGAATTTTCTATCCCAAAATCATTCACGTAAATGCTTTACGGAATTTATTGTTATCTTAAAAGAAAAGTCTAAACTGAGCTTCAGCTTTTATCAAATCTAAATTAACTTCAACTTAAAGAATTCCAGTCACAAAGTATTATGAAACTCCACCAGCAGCTTATAATTATGTTAAAGAGAAGTAAGTATATTCATTCCACAGTTTGCTGTAGCAGTCAGATGGCGATACAGTATAAATAATTAAAGGTAAGAATCAGTCTTAATAATTACAGGTAACGACTGAGGGCCACGGCGACAACACATTTTATGTTTCGTCGTAATAATCAGCAGGTAGTCTTGACAGAGCAGCAGTTAAAAGATTTTAAGAGACGCAGCGTTCAGTCAGCAAGCAAACGTTCATCCAATATTAGACGGGAAGGTTTCAAGTGTAATTCGCAGAGTAGCCATGTAGACGTAGATGAAACATTCTACAGTGACGGTACCAAGAAACTAACCAATGATTGGGAGAAATGAGTTCGTCATCAGTTTCCAAAATACATACGTAGACATGAAGAATAAGGGTGTAGAATAGTAATAACGTTAATTTCATTTAAAAAGCCTTAAGAATTTTCGCATAAAAATGTCGGTGTCATTACTTCTTAGCGCATCCTCAGATAATTATACAATAACTAGACAACTGTGGTACAATAAAAATGGGAGTGCTACCTAATGACATTTGGAGGAAGCAGGGCAGAGGAAAGTAAGAAAGTATCATCTCCTACTTTTTTTATTTAAAAAAAAAGCTCCATTCGTGCCTGTATATATAGTGTATTTACCGTCTATTTCATACCCTAGATGAATATAAGATGAACGTTAGCAAAAGGAACACAAGGATAATGGAATGTAGACTATTTAAATCAGTCGATACTGAAGTAATTAGATCAGGGAATGTGATGCTAAAAGTAACAGACAAGCTTTGCTATTCGGGCAGTAAAATAACTACAGGTGGCAGAAGCAGACAGCATATAAAATGTAGAATGGCAATGGCAAGAAAAGCGTTTTTGAATATGAATTAATATTATAATATTAATATATTTATGGAAGTGAAACATGGACGATAAGCAGTTTAGACAAGAGGTGAATAGAAGCATTCATACTCTGGTGTTACAGAAGAATGTTGAAAATTAGATGGATGGATCACGTAACTGGTAAGGAGGTAGTGAAAAACAAATTTGAGTAAATTTGAGTAAAAAAAGAGATCGGTTGGTAGAACACATTCTGAGACACAAAGGGATCATCAAGGGAAGCGTGGAGAGGGGGGGGGGGGGTGGAGGGGACAAGAATTGCAGAGGGAAGCTGAGAGACGAATAGAGTAAACAGATTCAAAAGGATGGAGGTTGTAATAGGTATTAGGAAATGGAGACGACTGGAAAGGACATAGCAAAGTGGACAGCTACATCAGACAAGTTTTCGGAGTGAAGACCACAACAACAACAACATTTATTCATTTATTTAGGCTTTGCGTAATGCACACCAGAATATATTTACCATTACTGCTTTAGTAGACACTGTTTACATGTGCATTTTAAAACAGTTTGGACATTCAGTTTTTTAATATACTGGTATAAAGGTAACGCTAAACTACATCAACTCAGGGAGCAATTATCAGACGTGATTGAAACTGCAGATGATGGCAGGAGGCAGGAGCTTCACTCTCCGCTCGTCTTTACGCTAGTAGTTTAGCGCTGGAAAACCACTTTTTCACGAATTTAGCCAAAATGTCTCACATGATCGGAAGCAGATGCCGAAGCATTGTTGTTGTACTCGTGGACAGAGGTGCTCCCTTTTCGATTAATGGCGCAAGTTTCCCAGTATTGTCTTACACCCAAACGCTGAACCAAGCACTGTATTCATTGGCATTTCTATTTCATTTAAACTCTTCAACGCATCCAAAACTCATGCGGTAATTGCTGATCATCCTAGTATCATTAGCCCGAAATCTCGGGAATTCCTATCATCTTTAACCCTAAATGGGACAATTACCAACTTTTCTCCTTCAGCAAAGAATCTAGGAGTAATAAAAGGGAAAGTCTGCTCTTTACTCGTATGTTGTCATTGCTATCTCCGTAATGTGTTGTTTCGGTTCCAAAAGAAGAATTCCTTCACTTTGTCATCTTCAATTTTTTATGTCAAGAGCACTAATCTCACTTCTGTTACTCCTCATTATTTTCATCTTTTTCGTTTTACTCCCAATCAACAGTGTCTGCTGAGCAGACCAATCATTCTGTTAAAAATGTCCTGCAATTTTTCTCTGATTTCACTAAGAATAGCAATGTCACCAGCGAAGTGCGGGTCCCCCAGTCGGAGGTTTGAGTCCTCCCTCGGGCATGGGTGTGTAGTCGTCGCCAGCGCAAGTTAGTTTAATTTAGATTACGTAGTGTCTAAGCTTACGGACCGATGACCTCAGCAGGTTGGTCCCATAAGACCTTACCACAAATTTCCAAATTTCATCAGCGAATTTTATCATTCATATCCTTCCATTATTTGTTTTAATCCCACTGATTCATGTTTCTCTTCGACTAATAGGTTGAACACTAGGAGCGAAAGACTATATTCCTGTCTTAAAACTTGGTTCTTGGTCGTCATTCTGGTTTTTCCGTTTTGGTACTTGCACATACTGTATATTACCTATCTATACTTATAATTTACACCTTTTTCCCTCAAAATTTAGAACATCTTTCACCATTTTACGTTGTCGAACGCTCTTTCTAGGTCGGCAAATTCTATGAATGTTTCTTCAGTTTTCTTGTCTTGCTTCAGTTATCAAGAGCCACTCTCGTGCCTTCACCCTTTCTAACAGCAAACTGATCGTCATTTAAAATATGCTGTTTTTTCATTACTCTCTAGCAAAACAAGTGTAAACACAGTCGTGTCCGCCTACCGGAGGTTTACAGCATTGGAAAGTTCGTATAAACTGAGAATAGTACCCGGAGTTTACAGGAAACGGCAGATCGACTTCCACCTAATATTCCGTCGTAAACACGCAGTGATGGAATTGCTCGCAGCCCTACGTTGGAGTGTACCATGTTCCGTGTCGAGTAAACACTCGCGAGATAATCAATTACTGTTCGGGTTTATTACTATTCCCGTCAATGGATTCACGTCAATCACAGGCGCCACTCGTGTATCGGTTTCTGGAATACCTCACATCCCTCACGCAGACACGAACGTTATGCAAATGTAGAGTGAATGGCAGTAACACGTCGAGCACACGAAGTTACATACGCCAGTCGTTTCTGAACACACCAACGGACTGCAAGTATGAGTTAAGAGGGTAGCTCTCTTTGAACGCATGAAGAGTAAGTGATATGCATCACCTTTTCCGAAAAAATAAAAAGCAATGCTAAGTCTGATGATAAACTTTTATACCTTGCACTTTTCTCTTTATGAAATCATTTTTGTGTTCACATTTGACGTTGCCTGTAACCACTGCACTAGGTGAAAGGACCTCTTGTAGCTGGAACATTGGTCATAGGCGGAAACTAACAAAAGACTCCTATTGGTCCTGCGAAAAAATAAATTTTTACAAATCATTTTCAACACGTTTTCTTTCAGCACATACATAAAAATGGAAAAATATTAAGTTATAACAACAATGTCATCTTCTCCACTCACAAAATCGAGACAAACGCGTGCACCGAAAACTAAATTTTTAATTGATTGGCGACTCCATGGAGTGCTATGTGCACAACGACCATGTATGTTAAAATAAAAGGAAGGTCAGCGTTGTCAGTAATATTGATGGTTTATTGATAGAAAAATCGATTTTCAATCACTTAGTTACCATCTTCACTGCTGTGGTGGACAAATTAAATTCATAGACACTGGTATCAAACTATCAGTAACCAAAACTGAGAAGCTATCAAAATAACTCTATTGTTATTGTGATCTATTGTTATTCTAATCGCTTCTCAGTTTTGGTTACTGATAACTTGATACCAGTGTCTATGAGCTTTTGTACACCACAGCACTGAAGATGATCACTATGTGATTGAAAATCGATTTTGCTATCAATAAACCATCAATATTACCGACAACGCTGACCTTAGTTTTAAATTATTAATACATTGCAAAATGGCATCAAATTCGGATCAAAATCGCTTGTACAGTTCTGAAGTTATGTTTCCCACCAATCTGAAAAACAGAGTGTCGAGGAAAACGCATTTGAAGGTTTGGGTTGCATTTTTTGTAGTTAAGTCAAACCTCTGTTCGGCTGTCCCTGGACCATACAACAATCCTTTCGGATCCAAGAGGTGGTCCTCCTCCATCTCCTTCGTGGCCATGGTGACCCTGCTGGCCTCTTTGGCAGTTTCTGTCATCCAGTGCTCTGCTCGCTCGATACGCTTTAAGTCAGTTCTCGTGGAGAAGTTGTAACAGGCTGGCCAGATCTGAAGTTCGAGCAGGTTCATTGTTTCCATAACGCCTGTAAGGCCTTGTAACTCGATAAAGGAGTGCCTGGAGAATTTGGGACGAACACTACAATAAAGCAGACATCCCAGAGAACATTTTAAGGAAAAAAATCACTTTTACAACTTTCGGATGAGGACTATCTCCTTAACTTTCATTTGCGTGGTACTGAAAGTGATTAAGCTGATTGGTCATTTATTTTCTAATCTTTACTTTTATTTAGTTGTTTGTCCTTTGCGTGAACTAGTTTAACCGTGAAGTACAGCATGTTTCTACACACATCAAAAAAAGTTTTTCACCACCCCGGTTCCCAGACAGCCGGCGGATATTGTATCACAGACACAGTCCCTTTGACCGTTCAGAGATGTCACTAAACCCACCCAAAGATGTAAACAACCATGCATGAGCAAAGCCTATTAGACAGAGGGGATCCGACAGCCCATCAATTCCAGGTGTCTCGGAGTGAACCAAAGCGATGTTCGGACACTGAGGAGATACAGTGAGACACAAACTGTCGATGACATACATCGCTCAGGCCGCCCAAGGGCTACTACTGCAGTGGATGACCTATACCTACGGATTATGGCTCGGAGGAACCCTGACAGCAACGCTACAATGCTGAATAATGCTTTTCGTACAGCCACAGGACGTCGTGTTGTGACTCAAACTGTGTGCAATAGGTTGCATGATGCGCAACTTCATTCCCGACGTCCACGGCGAGGTCCATCTTTGCCACCACGAGACCATGCAAAGCGGTACAGATGGGCCCAACAACATTCCGAATGGACCACTCAGGATTGGCCTCACGTTCTCTTGACCAATGAGTGTCGCATATGCCTTCAACCAGACAATTGTCGGAGACGTGTCTGAGGCAACTCGGTCAGGTTGAACGCCTTAGACACTCTGCCCAGAGAGTGGAGAAAGGTGGAGGTCCGCTGCTGTTTCGGGGTGGCTTTATGTGGGGCCGACGTAAGCCACTAGCAGTCATGGAAGGAGGGCACACTGAAAGACACTGTATAAGGGAACCATCCCATCACTTGCATCGCCGATCTGTGTGACATCCGAATCACTTTACGTTGAGATACTACATGATGTGATAGACTACTTCATTATATGTTTACGCCGCCTCCGAACTTTGAGTGGTGGACATTTCGAAGAGATTGGGATGTTATTGCAAGAAATGTTTGCAGAGGACGAGTTTAATTACGCACGTGATACTGTACGAGCTGCGCAGTCCACACCACAATCTCTTTGCAGCTTTGGAAACGGTTTCAACTACTGTATGAAATTCTGACGGCTTTCACAATAAACATACCTTTTGTTGCGCTCGTTTATCAATCTTAGTTTTCGAAATATACAGTACTGTAATCATGAATTCCTTCGTTGGAATTCACATATGTCTTTCTGAGACACACTGGATATTTTGGTATTGTTGCCCTGACTGACAGTTTACATCGGGGTTTTAAGGAAATTTATAAATTTCCACATTTTATATAGTTATTATCAAAACATGAAGGTAACGTAAGTTTTGAGTAACTAAGCAACTCTCAGATCTGATTGAAACATTAGATCCGTTAGGAGATTCATTCTTAGGTGGAATTTTTCGTTTACTATTTTTTGAGTCATCAGTATGAAACCTCCCTGTCTCCTCTACATCTCTTTTGTTACGCAATCTTCCCTTCTACAATAACCTATGAAACCTTCCCTTATGATTCCGATCTCTTGCTTAATAATAACAAATGAAATCTTCTCTTTGAAATTAATTCTCTTCCTCAATCTTCGCATACAAATTTAAATGCTGCTTATTAAAAGTGATTTTCTGATTATTTCCACGAAACATAGAATGTGTCGCCGTCGTGGCCCTCAGGCATTACCTGCGGTAATCCAAAACTGTTCCTTATCATTTTTACTGTTACTAGATCGCCATCTAACTGCTACATCGAACTGCGACATGAATATACACTCCTGGAAATTAAAATAAGAACACCGTGAATTCATTGTCCCAGGAAGGAGAAACTTTATTGACACATTTCTGGGGTCAGATACATCACATGATCACACTGACAGAACCACAGGCACATAGACACAGGCAACAGAGCATGCACAATGTCGGCACTAGTACAGTGTATATCCACCTTTCGCAGCAATGCAGGCTGCTATTCTCCCATGGAGACGATCGTAGAGATGCTGGATGTAGTCCTGTGGAACGGCTTGCCATGCCATTTCCACCTGGCGCCTCAGTTGGACCAGCGTTCGTGCTGGACGTGCAGACCGCGTGAGACGACGCTTCATCCAGTCCCACACATGCTCAATGGGGGACAGATCCGGAGATCTTGCTGGCCAGGGTAGTTGACTTACACCTTCTAGAGCACGTTGGGTGGCACGGGATACATGCGGACGTGCAGTGTCCTGTTGGAACAGCAAGTTCCCTTGCCGGTCTAGGAATGGTAGAACGATGGGTTCGATGACGGTTTGGATGTACCGTGCACTATTCAGTGTCCCCTCGACGATCACCAGAGGTGTACGGCCAGTGCAGGAGATCGCTCCCCACACCATGATGCCGGGTGTTGGCCCTGTGTGCCTCGGTCGTATGCAGTCCTGATTGTGGCGCTCACCTGCACGGCGCCAAACACGCATACGACCATCATTGGCACCAAGGCAGTAGCGACTCTAATCGCTGAAGCCGACACGTCTCCATTCGTCCCTCCATTCACGCCTGTCGCGGCGTGAGCGGAAGACGGCCTAACGGTGTGCGGGACCGTAGCCCAGCTTCATGGAGACGGTTGCGAATGGTCCTCGCCGATGCCCCAGGAGCAACAGTGTCCCTAATTTGCTGGGAAGTGGCGGTGCGGTCCCCTACGGCACTGCGTAGGATCCTACGGTCTTGGCGTGCATCCGTGCGTCGCTGCGGTCCGTCCCAGGTCGACGGGCACGTGCACCTTCCGCTGACCACTGGCGACAACATCGATGTACTGTGGAGATCTCACGCCCCACGTGTTGAGCAATTCGGCGGTACGTCCACCCGGCCTCCCGCATGCCCACTATACGCCCTCGCTCAAAGTCCGTCAACTGCACATACGGTTCACGTCCACGCTGTCGCGGCATGCTACCAGTGTTAAAGACTGCGATGGAGCTCCGTATGCCACGGCAAACTGGCTGACACTGACGGCGGCGGTGCACAAATGCTGCGCAGCTAGCGCCATTCGACGGCCAACACCGCGGTTCCTGGTGTGTCCGCTGTGCCGTGCGTGTGATCATTGCTTGTACAGCCCTCTCGCAGTGTCCGGAGCAAGTATGGTGGGTCTGACACACCGGTGTCAATGTGTTCTTTTTTCCATTTCCAGGAGTGTACTTACCCTGTTTTACTATATTAGCTGCTGATGGGCTGTCTTAATAAGTGGCTGTATTTTTTACCAAAGCTGACGTTATTCTTTAATAGCAAAGCCGACGATGTTCTTTAATTAATTTTACTGAAGTTACGTAAATCATAGTTAAACTTTTTCTTGACAACAATAAAATTTTGCAAAGTTTTACGTTGATCGTTTTTGGGGTGGATTATAATCAGTAATATAATGTTGCTGTCAAAAATTTATTATTTCTGAATGCAATGATTTTACAAACGTTCAAACGGGACTTACTTTTTACAATAATCTTACAACTAGCATTGCGCAAACATACCTTCAATAGTCTTGAGTTTCTCAAAAAAAGAAAAAATAAATAAATAAAAAAAATAATTCAATAATATTAGTTCCTCTTATGATAATAGTTAGCTGATGTCTCTGTACATCCGTTTATAATCTATTGTAAATCATTGCTGGTGGCTGGCAGACACACCGCTCCACACGCTTCTGCTACCGACTCGCTTCACTTCTCGCTTACTACTGACTTCCTACTAACGCTAAAGTGCAGTCTCTCCCTCCAACAATGTTTTCTGGTGCAGACAATCCCTGCTACCATTACAAAATGTATCAATGCGCGGTCTTTCCTGCTCTTTTCTTAAAATGTATGCCGCCCTTTTTAAAATTATATCAATGTGCAGTCTCTCTTGCCAACAATACTTTAGTGCAGACATTCCTTGCTACCACAATTATTTCCAACATGACAAATATTAATTATTCGTACTTAATCCTATTATTAAAATGTAAATATCTTGCATAAATTGTGGTTTGACAGTTGACAATAGAAATGGACGCGTCTTACAAGTATTCTGATAGTTTTTTTGCGGCTCACCACGAATTCCTCTCCAACTTCTTTATCTCAGAGAAGAACTGGCAGCTGACGTCCCAGTCATTTGTTTGATATATTCTAGTCTCTGTTTCCAGCTACAGTTCTTAGTCTCTACAGCTCCCTCTAATAATACGGGCGTTATTCCCTGATATCTTAACATACGGCTTGCCGCCCTGTTCCTCCTCCTTGTCAAAGTTTTCCATATGACCATTTCATCGCTGTTTATGCAGAGGACCTCCGCATTCCCTATCTTATTAGTCCACCAAACTTTCAACCTCCTTCGACAGCACCTCACACAAAGGCTTCGATTCTATTCCGTTACCATTTACTTCTATACAATAAAGTACTGCAAGCTTATACTGGCAGAAATCTCTTCCTATGTTAAGTTCGCTGGTTGATAGTAGCACAATCCTCTTGGCAAAAAATTTCCTCTTTGCCTGCGTTAATCTGCTTTGTATCTCCTCCTTACTTCACACGTCATGTGTCATTTTGTTTCCAAAGTAGCGGAGTTCCTTAACTTCGTGTACCTCTTGGTCTCCAGTTTTCATGTTAACATCGTTTATCTCGTTCCTACTTCTCACTACTTTAGCCTTTCTTCAGTTTACTCTCAACCCATATTTTGTACATTATACAGTTCATTCCCTTCAGCACGTCCTGTACCTTTTGTTCATTTTCACAGAGAACAGCAATGTCATCAGCGATTAAAACTGTGTGCCCGACCGAGACTCGAACTCGGGACCTTTGCCTTTCGCAGGCAAGTGCTCTACCAACTGAGCTACCGAAGCACGACTCACGTCCGACTTCGAGTCTCGGTCGGGCACACAGTTTTAATCTGCCAGGAACTTTCATATCAGCGCACACTCCGCTGCAGAGTGAAAATCTCATTCTGGAAACATCCCCCAGGCTGTGGCTAAGCCATGTCTCCGCAATATCCTTTCTTTCAGGAGTGCTAGTTCTGCATGGTTCGCAGAAGAGCTTCTGTAAAGTTTGGAAGGTAGGAGACGGATACTGGCAGAAGTAAAGCTGTGAGTACCGGACGTGAGTCGTGCTTCGGTAGCTCAGTTGGTAGAGCACTTGCCCGCGAAAGGCAAAGGTCCCGAGTTCGAGTCTCGGTCGGGCACACAGTTTTAATGTGCCAGGAAGTTTCATATCAGCGCACACTCCGCTGCAGAGTGAAAATCTCATTCTCATCAGCGATTCTTATCACTGATATCCCTTCACCCTCAATTATAATCCCACTCTTGAACCTTTTTTTTTAAATTCCGCATTTCTTTGTAGTACATACTGAACAAATGGAGCGAAATGGTACAATTTCGTACAACTGGTTTACAAATGTATATCGGATTCCTCTAGAAATCTAGCTACGACGACGTATATCACTCTGCTTGCGCCGAAGCATATTCGTAATAATAATACACTGTGTGTTCAAAAGTATCCGGACACACCAAAAAACATACGTTTTGCATATTAGATGCATTGTGCTGCCACCTACTACCAGGTAGTCCATATCAGCAACCTCAGTATTCATTAGACATCGTGAGAGAGCAGACTGGGGCACTCCGTGGAACTCACGGACTTCGAACGTGGTCAGGTGATTGGATGCCACTTGTGTCATACGTGTGTACGAGAGATTTCACACTCCTAAACATCCCTGGGTCCACTGTTTCCCATGAGATAATGAAGTGGAAACGTGCAAGGACACGTACAACACAAAAGCGTACAGGTCGACCTCGTCTGTTGACTGACAGAGACCGCCGACAGTTGAAGAGGGTCGTAATGTGTAATAGGCAGACATCTGTCCAGAACATCACACGGGAATTCCAAACTGCATCAGGATCCACTGCAAGTGCTATTGCAATTGGGGGGGGGGGGGTGAGAAAACTTGGATTTCATGGTCGAGTGGCAGGGTGTGGGAATGGCGAATGGCCGGTGAACGTCATCTGCCAACGTGTGTAGGGCCAACAGTAAAATTCGGAGACTGTGGTTTTATGGTGTCGTCGTGTTTTCAACGAAGAGAGCTTGCACCCCTTGTTTTTTTGCGTGGCACTATCACAGCACAGGCCTATATTGATGTATTAAGCACCTTCCTGCCTCCCACTGTTGAAGAGCAATCCGGCGATGGCGACTGCATCTTTCAACACGATCGAGCACCTGTTCATAATGCACGGCCTGTGGCGGAGAGGTTACACGACAATAACATCCCTTTAATGCACTGGCCTGCACAGAGTGCTGACCTGAATCCTATAGAACACCTATGGGATGTTTCGGGACGCCGACTTCGTGCCAGACCTCATGGACCGATACCTCTCCTCAGTGGAGCACCCCGTGAATATTGGGCTGCCATTCACCAAGAAACTTTCCAGTACCTGATTGAACGTATGTCTGCGAGAGTGGAAGCTGTCATGAAGGCTAAGGGTGGGCCAACACCATACTGAATTCAGCATTACCGACTGAGGGCGCAACGAACTTGTAAGTCATTTTCAGGCACGGGGTGTTCGGATACTTCTGATCACATAGTGTTCTTCATCCCAAAATCGTTCTCTTGGAAAATCATTTCATAGGAACAGTCGTTCTTCCTAACCCACTGTTAAAAGATGATTTGTCATTGTGCATTATCCCACTGCACCATAGGGACGCAACCGTTTGAATATTGTTTTGAAATTTTATTTAAAAATTTCAAGTGTGCCACTGCCTTTTTGCTGTTGTGTTTTCGAGAAATCTGCAACAATTTTGTCAAGGTGCGAGGTAATTAGAAATTTTGATTAGAGTCAGGTAACTGTTTCACTTCAGTTGGTCATTTAGTAAAAAGACAAGTTGTATTCAGGCCAGTTATAGTTCAGTTCACATTAGGTTCCGGGTAGTCAAAGGTTAGCATACGAGTTTAAGTTAAATAACAGTTTGTGTGTACATAGTTCTGGTAATACATAGACTTTTTACAGAGTGAGGGGTAAATCTGGGCTAAATTTCATACAGAGAAACGTACTGGGGAACTTACACCTGGGCTTAATAATTTCGTGCATAGCTTGCTTTGAACAAAATGTTTCGACTTTCTTCTGTTATGAAGAATTCGACGTGTCGGTGCTCCGGCTGGGCCATACGAAACTGATAGTTGTCTGAGACACTTTTGTAGAGTCCCGTGCTTTTCTCTAAGAATGGCAGTCACTTCTATACGTTGCAGTCTACACTGACATTCTGAGCAAGGTATTCAATGTCTATGAAACACAGGTTCTACCAAAATTGGTTTGAATGTTGTTACGTTAGTATTCCAGAGGAAACGAATTGCTAAGTTACGAGAGCTAAATCCACCTTTTTATAGGTAGTTTCATTCCTCACTAGTGTTCCCGACAGTTTCGCCTATGCAATGTTGCCTGTGGCATTCCAGGTCTGCAAGTTTGGCTCAACACAGTGTCGTAAAGTTAGACGCATAACTCTTATCACGACGCATACTATCCGTCGTACACCGACGTGGGTGACGACATACTCACTGTAGAAGTTCACGCTCAGATCAAACGTGAAGTGAAATTTTTGTCATCCCTTTCCTGGTCCACAAGCGGCTGCGTATAGAAGTGAAACGGTGACGGGGCCAAACTGTTGAACATCAGTCCTCTGTGCTTGAAGACAGTACATAAGGGCTCGTATATTATGCTTTGGAGGTAGATATGGTGGTGATAGAGGAAGTGACACTCTGGTTTAGTCTACCAGTCTGCTTTTTATTGCTTCTTCACATATTTGAAACCAACATGCAGAGGAGCACAGACGCCAGTTTATGACTTCAGTAAATGTAGAACATACATTATGCTTACAGCCAGTTACTAGAATAAATGCCGATCCCGGCCTATAACTTTGTAAAATTCAAGTACACACAGTAATGCATGCTACTACAAACCAAGAACCATGGAAGTGTCGGATTCTATTGGTCGAACAGAAACCCCTAGGCTCATCACGTGATACACAGACACAGGCACATGTAGACAAATGTACGATGGTAAACAATAGCCCTAACCCAGAGGTGCATGCATTTACTCTCTCTTAAGTCATTTTGTGTATGATATGTGCCTGTTATGTGACATAAACAAAGTTATTTTTATCATGCACGCTCAGAAATATCTCCTAGGAACAACATGCATGAGTTATTCATATATTACTATTATCCACTGAAACTTCCTGGCAGATTCAAACTGTGTGCCCAACCGAGACTCGAACTCAGGACCTTTGCCTTTCGCGGGCAAGTGCTCTACCATCTGAGCTACCGAAGCACGACTCAAGCCCGGTACTCACAGCTTTACTTCTGCCAGTATCTCGTCTCCTACCTTCCAAACTTTACAGAAGCTCTCCTGCGAACCTTGCAGAACTAGCACTCCTGAAAGAAAGGATACAGCGGAGACATGGCTTAGCCACAGCCTGGGGGATGTTTCCAGAATGAGATCAGTGTGGTATCCGTACCAGATCGGGTTGACAGAGGACACAGAGTAGATCCAAAGAAGAGCGGCGCGTTTCGTCACAGGGTTATTTGGTAACCGTGATAGCGTTACGTAGATGTTTAGCAAACTCAAGTGGCAGACTCTGCAAGAGAGGCGCTCTGCATCGCGGTGTAGCTTGCTGTCCAGGTTTCGAGAGGGTGCGTTTCTGGATGACGTATCGAATATATTGCTTCCACCTACTTATACCTCCCGGGGAGATCACGAATGTAAAATTAGAGAGATTCGAGCGCGCTCGGAGGCTTTCCGAAAGTCGTTCTTCCCGCGAACCATACGCGACTGGAACAGGAAAGGGAGGTAATGACAGTGGCACGTTAAGTTCCCTCCTCCACACACCGCTGGGTGGCTTGCGGAGTATAAATGTAGATGTAGATTCGTTCATTACATATCAAAGAGAAATTTTACAATTACAGAATACACAGAGTGCAGTTTGTTGCAAACATCGTTAACTATCACGTTTTTCTTCTTCCTCTTCTTCTTCTTCTTCGCGGATGGATCAATTAGGACCATGCGTAATCAAAATTTGTTGGCCTTCCTTTTTGCCCAGTAGTCCTTCACAATCAACGAATGGGCTAGCTTTCGTTGCGTAGACCCCGTACGCCGGCTAGTTTTTCTCTCTTCTTCCTCAAAACCCCGCGTGTGTGTGATTTTTCTGATTTCATTTCTATCATGGAGACCCTAATTCTCTCAGGTCTTTTTCCGTGTGTTTGTACCAGTTCGGGCTTGTAGTTTTGTTCTTTAAAAATGTATGGATTTTGTGCGTTAACCTGTTTGAGTCCATTCTTTCTAAGTGCCCCATGAATTGGATTCTTCTCGTGCGCATTGCGTCTGTTATTATCGTATTATTTATCATATTAAAATTTTATTTCTGCAGTGTCAGTTATATGAAGCCAATATTTTTACACTTTTTTTTTCTCTTACAAACAGATCTCAACAACAACCGACCCGATCCTTCGTGCCGGAGGACGGTGTCCTGAATTGCTTTTTTTCTGGATTTCTCTTCAAAGGGAGCTCCCACGGCCGACTGTAGTGGAAGCACGCCCGAGGGCGCACGCAGTGTAAACATTGTGTTTTTTGCATCTGCTCTTGAATTCCCGGAGTGTAATATGCGCCCCTGAGGCCGTGCGGACCACGGGCGCACAAACGCAGAACAAGGTGAACCCCGGGGCTGCGTGCGAGTTAGCTCTCACCAGAATACGCCGGTGATGTCCGCGATGGCTTTGTTTCCGTATGACGCGCTGCGCTGGCGCTCAAATGTCATGAGGGCACGGGCTATGGCGTCGCGCACGTGCAGAAGGATGTGACACCCAGCTGCTAAATTGGTCACGCGCCTACTGGCATACAGATTTTACTGATGTGATTAACGAGGAGAACCCAGCAAGTGGCATAACCCGATTTCTCAGAAACTCCATTCGGTGGAAGAGGAGTCTCAATAAGCCGACAAGTGTCTCCGCTTATTCGTAGATACTCGACCGTAAATGAGAAAACAAATGTTAAAGTTTAAAAAAAAATATACATGCCTTCTAGAACGCGATGATCTTTGCCGAAATGGTGGCACAGTGGCTAGCATCGCTGAAAACCTTTTTTGTGCCCCATTTTCGAAACACGAGTATTGTTCCATTTATTCTATTTATTATTTACTTCAATTCCTTCGTTTATCATTCCATGTCCGTTGAGTGAAAAAAATGGCTCTGAGCACTATGGGACTTAACATCTATGCTCGGTAGTTCCCTAGAACTTAGAACTACTTAAACCTAACTAACCTAAGGACAACACACAACAGACAGCCATCACGAGGCAGAGAAAATCCCTGACCCCGCCGGGAATCGAATCCGGGAACCCGGGCGCGGGAAGCGAGAACGCTACCGCACGACCACAAGCTGCGGACTGTCCGTTGAGTATTTCTACACGAAAGTTAATTATGACATTAGAGGATACAAGGTACTTATATTAACAGTTAAACCACAACTGGGTTCCAAGTGTCATGTATTTATTATACACCACTGGCCATTAAAATTGCTACACCAAGAAGAAATGCAGATAATAAACGGGTTTTCATTGGAGAATTATATTATACTAGAACTGACATGTGATTACATTTTCACGCAATTTGGGTGCATAGATCCTGAGAAATAGGGGACCCAGAACAACCATCTCTGGCCGTAATAACGGCCTTGATACGTCTGGGCATTGAGTCAAACAGAGCTTGGATGGCGTGTACAGGTACAGCTGCCCATGCAGCTTCAACACGATGCCACAGTTCATCAAAAGTAGTGACTGGCGTATCGTGACGAGCCAGTTGCTCGGCCACCACTGACCAGATGTTTTCACTTGGTGAGAGATCTGGAGAATGTGCTGGCCAGGGCAGCAGTCGAACATTTTCTGTATCCAGAAAGGCGCGTACAGGATCTGCAACAAGCGGTCGTGCATTATCCTGATGAAATGTAGGGTTTCGCTGGGATCGAATGAAGGGTAGAGCCACGGGTCGTAACACATCTGAAATGTAACGTTCACTGTTCAAAGTGCCGTCAATGAGAACAAAAGGTGACCGAGACGGAAATGTAACGTCCACTGTTTAAAATGTCGTGAATGCGAACAAGAGGTGACAGAGACGTGTAACCAAAAGCACCCCATACTATCACGCCAGTATGGCGATGACGAGTACACGGTTCCAATGTGCGTTCACAGCGATGTCTCCAAACACGGAAGCGACCATCATAAAGCTGTAAAAACCACCTAGATTTATCAAAAAGAAAAAAGAAATGACGCTTTGCCATTCGTGCACCCAGGTTCGTCGTTGAGTACACCATCACGGGCGCTCGTGTCTGTGATGCAGCGTCAAAGGTTACCGCAGCCGTGGCCTCCGAGCTGATTGTCCATGCTGCTGCAAACGTCGTCGAACTATTCGTGCAGATGGTTGTTGTCTTGCAAACGTCCCTATCTGTTGACTCAGGGATCGAGACGTGGCTGCACTATCCGTTACAGCCATGTGGATAAGATGCCTGTCATCTCGACTGCTAGTGATACGAGGCCGTTGGGATCCAGCACGGCGTTCCGTATTACCCTCCTGCACCCACGGATTCCATATTCTACTAACAGTCATTGGATCTCGACCAACGCGAGCAGCAATGTCGCGATACGATAAACCGCAATCGCCATAGGCTACAATCCGACCTTTATCAAAGTCGAAAACGTGATGGTACGCATTTCACCTCCCTGCTTGAGGCATCAAAACAACGTTTCACCAGGCAACGCCGGTCAACTGATGTTTGTGTATGAGAAATCAGTTGGAAGCTTTCCTCATGTCAGCACGTTGTAGGAGTCACCACCGGTGCCAAACTTGTGTGAATTCTCTGAAAAGCTAGTCATTTGCGTATCACAGCATCTTCTTCCTGTCGGTAAAACTTCGCGTCTGTAGAATGTCATCTTCGTGGTGTAGCAATTTTAATGGCCAGTAGTGTATAACATATGTGTATGGTATTTTCAAGGGCAAAATTTTTTTTTAAGCTGTCATACTCTTATTTCCATTCTTATATCAATCGTTACATAAATTTATATTTTTATGTTAATTCTTCAGGAAGTTTTGGTGCATTCTCCTGGATGATCCCGATCGTAGACGCATTCGAAACGTAGAAGTTCCGAACACTGCGAGCAGCTCTCGAAGGCTGGTTTGCCACACTGACATTTCTTCGTATGAATCTCGCACGGGAAAGAAACGTTGTTAACACAGCTGAAGATTTTATGTGTTAGCGAAAATTTTGCGGCAAACTACGCATAAAAGACAACTTTACCAAAAACTTGTGCTTGCAGTTCATTATAGGTCCAGATAAACTACAGGAATTTCAACGAAAACATTTACATATAATTGTCTCATTCATTTATTGTTTTCCCTTAATTCATTCGCCATATCTACAATTAGTTGAAAAATAAGGGTAACATTACTTCAAAATACACTGGAAAACGTTTGTGTAGTGATCATCTACAGACATAGGTAGATAAAGGAAAAATAAGAATAATAGGGTTTCGAACACAGGACACATAAGTGTGAAGCCGCAACGCTAGCCACTGTCTCATCGGTTCAATTGAACTACTTACTTGCTAAAATGCCCATGAAGTACCTTGAAAACTTGTATCGTAGTTTTTCTCAGAAATGTTCGAGTATTTGCGGATCAGCCGAGACACAGTTTCGCTTATTTAAACCACTCTTCCATTGAGCGAAGTTTTGAGAAATCGGGTTAGGACACTTTCCGTGTTCTCCTCGTAAGTATTGCCCCTTCCGTTCGATGTCTATGGCATCGGACTTGACACCAAATATTCGATAATGTCATAGCGTTACAAAAATTGTCGGAGTATCGGTATCAGAAGTTTCGAAAGGTGTCATAGTTTAATAAGAATCAACATGATTGCATTATCTAAACTCAGTGGGACAAGAAATTAATCTCCCCCTCGAAAGAAGACACTGTCTGTTTGGAGTGCTTCAAATTGTATAGAATCACTGTCTGTCTGGAGCGCTTCACATTGTATAGAATTGGTACCAAACAGTGCTGTGTCCCTCCACGGCTGACGTAAGTCGTGTTAGTGATGAGGTGTGAATGTCTCACTTGTATGTTTGGAACCCGCACAGTAACATAGATCGACGTGAAGATATGACAGTGTGCCAAAAAAGAGCTATCCTGTTTGGGTGTTTCCATGACCACATCGTAAATCAAGTTACCCGACATTGTTCCAAACCAGACTTTTCAACTTGACAACAAGGAATCTTGTATCACTGGCAACCATTTTAACAGACGCACGAACAGTGTTCGCACGAAATCCTAGCCGAGATGGAACAGAGAGGAGTATCATTCCTTGTCTACATCTACATCTACATTCATAATCCACAAGCCACCCAACGGTGTGTGGCGGAGGGCACTTTACGTACCACTGTCATTGCCTCCCTTTTCTGTTCCAGTCGCGTATGGTTCGCGGGAAGAACGACTGTCTGAAAGCCTCCGTGCGCGCTCGAATCTCTCTAATTTTACATTAGTGATCTCCACGGGAGGTATAAGTAGGGGGAAGCAGTATATTCGATACCTCATCCAGAAACGCACCCTCTCGAAACCTGGCGAGCAAGCTACACCGCGATGCAGAGCGCCTCTCTTGCAGAGTCTGCCACTTGAGTTTGCTAAACGTCTCCGTAAAACAATCACGCTTACCAAATAACCCTGTGACGAAACGCGCCGCTCTTCTTTGGATCTTCTCTATCACCTCCGTCAACCCGATCTGGTACGGATCCCACACTGATGAGCAATACTCAAGTATAGGTCGAACGAGTGTTTTGTAAGCCACCTCCTTTGTTGATTCTAAGGACTCTCCCAATGAATCTCAACCTGGTACCCGCCTTACCAACAATTAATTTTATATGATCATTCCATTTCAAATTGTTCCGCACGCATACTCCCAGATATTTTACAGAAGTAACTGCTACCAGTGTTTGTTCCGCTATCATATAATCATACAATAATGGAACCTTCTTTCTATGTATTCGCAATACATTACATTTGTCTATGTTAAGGTTCAGTTGCCACTCCCTTCACCAAGTGCCTATCCGCTGCAGATCTTCCTGCATTTGCTGCAATTTTCTAATGCTGCAACTTCTCTGTGTACTACAGCATCATCCGCGAAAAGCCGTATGGAACTTCCGACTTCTTTTGTCAGTGACAAAAGGTTTCGAAACAGAAAATTTGTACTGTCAATGAATGCAGTCCCTCACAACGACCTTACGAGAAAACAATACGGAAGGGAACTGAATGCAACAGACATTTGGATTCGGGTATCTCACAAAAGGCCATTATTGGCAACGGCACACACTAATGCACGTTTGCAGTGTATTATACAATACAGAAATCGCACAGAACATGACTGGAGCTGTATAATGTGGTCTGACAAGTCAAATGATCAAATTATACAAGGCGTGCAGTGCACGGACGACTCAATGAGGCGTTTAACTCACAAAGTATGCAGCCTGTTACCTGTCTTCTTTTGTGGGTGGTTGTCCTACCACAACTTGTGCGCATTCATTTAGGTAGGTGTAAACTTCATAAAGGACGTTCACTTTAACATTCTCACTGATCAAGTGCTGCTGTTCATGTTCCTTATATATCCTACCAGACTTCAAAGTAACATTAAACACGAAAAATACTAATACTGTCTAGTAGCCGTTTATATCTGTCACAGAGAATTGAAATTCTAATCATTTAAATACTCACTGACTATACTGAAATCCAGCCACATTTTCTGGGCGCTCCACTTTTTTTAGCCACACAGTGTACTTCCAACACCACCATCACTTCTTGGAGCCGCTTCGGACCCAATTCAATTCATTAACCGCGGCGCGACCGCTACGGTCGCAGGTTCGAATCCTGCCTCGGGCATGGATGTGTGTGATGTCCTTAGGTTAGTTAGGTTTAAGTAGTTCTAAGTTCTAGGGGACGGATGACCTCAGAAGTTGAGTCCCATAGTGCTCAGAGCCATTTGAACCATTAACCGTGAAACCCAGTCCCAGCACACAATACACTCCACACTTATCACCCACTCAATACCCTGCTGCCCCACTACATCCATACCCCCCCCCCCCCCCCTCTCCAAGCACCTTCATGCCCTATCCATCATTCTTCAGCGGGACTTCAGCCAAATCGCACTACTGCATGAGGAAATGCATCCCGAGGCGTAAGCACCCTTTTTTCCAGCCGCAATTGCAGCACTCTACCTCGCACTTTCTTTCAATTTGCTTCCCTTCCCCTTCCTCCCACTCAATGACCCCGTTATGCCTCCATCAAGGACATTTTCATGCGTCACCAGAATCTCCACTATACATACTACAGCAGAATGAAAATTATCGTCATTACTAAATGAAACTACACTCCTGGAAATGGAAAAAAGAACACATTGACACCGGTGTGTCAGACCCACCATACTTGCTCCGGACACTGCGAGAGGGCTGTACAAGCAATGATCACACGCACGGCACAGCGGACACACCAGGAACCGCGGTGTTGGCCGTCGAATGGCGCTAGCTGCGCAGCATTTGTGCACCGCCGCCTTCAGTGTCAACCAGTTTGCCGTGGCATACGGAGCTCCATTGCAATCTTTAACACTGGTAGCATGCCGCGACAGCGTGGACGTGAACTGTATGTGCAGTTGACGGACTTTGAGCGAGGGCGTATAGTGGGCATGCGGGAGGCCGGGTGGACGTACCGCCGATTTGCTCAACACGTGGGGCGTGAGGTCTCCACAGTACATCGATGTTGTCGCCAGTGGTCGGCGGAAGGTGCACGTGCCCGTCGACCTGAGACCGGACCGCAGCGACGCACGGATGCACGCCAAGACCGTAGGATCCTACGCAGTGCCGTAGGGGATCGCACCGCCACTTCCCAGCAAATTAGGGACACTGTTGCTCCTGGCGTATCGGCGAGGACCATTCGCAACCGTCTCCATGAAGCTGGGCTACGGTCCCGCACACCGTTAGGCCGTCTTCCGCTCACGCCCCAACATCGTGCAGCCCGCCTCCAGTGGTGTCGCGACAGGCGTGAATGGAGGGACGAATGGAGACGTGTCGTCTTCAGCGATGAGAGTCGCTTCTGCCTTGGTGCCAATGATGGTCGTATGCGTGTTTGGCGCCGTGCAGGTGAGCGCCACAATCAGGACTGCATACGACCTAGGCACACAGGGCCAACACCCGGCATCATGGTGTGGGGAGCGATCTTCTACACTGGCCGTACACCTCTGGTGATCGTCGAGGGGACACTGAATAGTGCACGGTACATCCAAACCGTCATCGAACCCATCGTTCTACCATTCCTAGACCGGCAAGGGAACTTGCTGTTCCAACAGGACAATGCACGTCCGCATGTATCCCGTGCCACCCAACGTGCTCTAGAAGGTGTAAGTCAACTACCCTGGCCAGCAAGATCTCCGGATCTGTCCCCCATTGAGCATGTGTGGGACTGGATTAAGCGTCGTCTCACGCGGTGTGCACGTCCAGCACGAACGCTGGTCCAACTGAGGCACCAGGTGGAAATGGCATGGGAAGCCGTTCCACAGGACTACATCCAGCATCTCTACGATCGTCTCCATGGGAGAATAGCAGCCTGCATTGCTGCGAAAGGTGGATATACACTGTACTAGTGCCGACATTGTGCATGCTCTGTTGCCTGTGTCTATGTGCCTGTGGTTCTGTTAGTGTGATCATGTGATGTATCTGACCCCAGGAATGTGTCAATAAAGTTTCCCCTTACTGGGACAATGAATTCATGGTGTTTTTATTTCAATTTCCATGAGTGTAGATGGTTCCGGAGACATTTTCAAGTCTCAAACATCTGTATGCACACGACTGCATATTGGGCCATAGTTCACAGTTTGGCCACGGCAGCGCCACAATCGGGTGAGTAATGCAATTGTGAAGAGCCCCTAACGAGATTTTAATACCATTCCGCCTCCCTCCTTCAAAAATTGTGGCGGGAAGGATACTTTTGTACAAAAATAGCTTAATCTGACGTAAAGAAAGAACTGGTGCACATTTTTTAACGATTTGATGCGTCTTTCTCGGATAATTCTAAATAAATCAGAGTTCTTTCCCAATTTTACTTTTTTCTCGATATCAGCGACATCTGTCAAAGGTTTAAAAATAATGTTCCAGACAAAACTTGATTACTTTTTTGTGTAGAATCCGAATCACCCATAAAAATGGGTGTTTTCATTTAAGATTTAAAAGTTGCTCCCCGCCCCCACCCGACGGGGCGGGGGCCGGAGCTCACGTGTAGTATCACTTGATGTCCCCCTTTGAGCTTACGAATATGTCTTAGCCACTATTTTTACCCGATGTATAGTTTTCAAGATAATCTCATCCAAATCTTCAGATGGACCACCCTATATACAGGTATAAATAGGGTGGTCCATCTGAATATACAGGGTGATCCATTGATCGTGACGGGGCCAAATATCTAAGAAATAACTACAAAGAACGAAACTTGTACAGCTTGAAGGGGGAAACCAGATGGCGCTATGGTGGGCCCGCTGGATGGAGCTGCCATAGGTCAAAAGGATATCAACTGCGTGTTTTTTAAAATAGGGACCCCTATTTATTATTACATATTCATGTAGTACGTAAAGAAAAATGAATGTATTAGCTGGACCACTTTTTTCGCTTTGTGATAAATGTTCATTAGTGCAAACATTCTAAAACGGTAGCAGTGAGACGTCCTTCTTCAGAATTCGCTCTTTGTACACGTTACTTTCTGTTTCTTTCGCTCTAGTTGTAAATGTGTTTATCACGTTCATGGATTTCTCGTTGGTTGTCTTGTTTGCCCAGTTTTACATACTTGTATTCTTGGAGCTGTGGTTCGTGTAATCCATGAGACGAACCTATTCTCCAAGAACGATATAATGATGTTTCACGTGACTTAACACAGCAGCACTGTCGGCTAAGGAAGAAAAATAGAGGCTCAGAATGAAAGGCAAACACACACAGACAACAACGGAGACGGATGAGGGCAGGGCATTGACGCGTTGCAGCAATTTCCTGGCAAAAATACTGCGGCCACGCATTGCCGTAAAATAAGCGCTTCGGCTCTCCTACCTGCCGGCTGGTAGTCGGACGGAGAGATTAGAGGACCTTTCCTCGACCTTTTCTGGGTGCGAATTTCACTGGGTGCGAACTTCCAGACACCGTTCAT